>NW_017729032.1:32088833-32114608 GCF_001723915.1 Gavialis gangeticus
GAGAGAGAGAGGGCCAGGGAGAGGAGAGAGAGTGCGTGTATATATGGGTGTGTGTGTGTGTGTGAGAGAGAGAGTGTGTGTGCATGTGTGAGTGAGGGAGAGAAAGAGAGAAAAGAGTGTGTGTGAGTGAGGGAGGGAGAAAGAAAAAGGGGGGCAGGGAGAGGGAGAGCAAGAGGAGATTTGAGTGTGTCAGAGAGAGAGTGTGTGTGTGTGATAGAGAGAGAGAGTGCATGTGTGAATGAGGGCTAGAAAGAGAGAGAGGACAGTTTGTGTGTGTATGAATGTGGGAGAGAGTGTGCGTGTGAGGGAGGGAGACAGAGAGAGAGAGAGTGTGTGTGTGTGTGTGTGTAAGAGGGAGAGGGAGAGGGAGAGGAGGCGCTGCCCCCTCCACCCGTGCTGCTCTCTCCAGTGTCTGCTCCCGCATTTGCCGTCCCTCGGCTCCAGAGGCGTGCGCTGAGCGGTGTGGACTGGAGAGACCCGGCGGAGGCAGTGTGTGTGCGCGTGTGTGTGCGTGTGTGTGTGCGCGCGCGTGCCTGCGCGCGTGTGCGCCTCTGCCTGTGTCGCTGCGGGGCGGGGGAGCGGGGAGATAGCGCATGTCTCATCTCTCGGTGCAGCCACTAGACGCTCCCACCACCGCCAAACTCTCCACCATCTTTTGCATGTGCAACATTTGCAGCCGGACAGAAACCTCTCCCAGGGCTATGGAGACTGCGGGAAAAGCCCGGCGCGGCAGGATGGATTGCTAAAACGCCGCTCGCACCTCCGCTGAGAAAAAAAAAGGAAAGAAAAGAGGGAGGGAAAAAGAAGAAAGGAGAAAGCATCTCTCTTCTACCCCTCCCCTCTTCGGTTTGGGGTTTTTTTTTTTATTATTCTTAATTTTGTTTGTAGCCACCTCGTCCTCAATGCCTCTCTGAGCAGCACCTAGCGGGGGAGAGAGACAGAGAGAGAGAGAGAGACAGGGAGGCAAAAGAGAAGAAGATGAGGATTATTTGCAGACAGCTTGTCTTGTTGTTTTCTGGCTTTTGGGGACTAGCAATGGGAGCTTTTCCTAGCAGTGTGCAAATAGGTAAGAGCTGCATTGAGCTGTGTGTGCATGTGGCAGGCGCGACCAGCCTTGGCCAAGTGAGTTAGGAGCGAGGGGCTGAATGAAATGGGCTGCACGGCCACCCCGGTCTGTCCCGCGCGCGCGCGTGAGTGTGTGTGTGTGTCTGTGTGTCTACTGGGAGGGGGTCTGCAGGGCTGCCTGGCATCACACTGGTCTTCAGGACGGGGGTTGCGGTACAAGTTGGGACAATGCCCCCTGTACTGCATCCCAGTGCCCCCATCTCTCTCCTGGAGGTGGTGATGGTGGTGGAGGGGGAGATGTTTAAAATCCAATGTCTTGGGAACCGGTCGCCGCAGTAGTTGCTCTGCCCCGGGGCTGTGGGAGGGGATGCTGCTGCCTTCCTTCTTCCCTTCTTTCCTAGTTGGAAAGTTTTGGATTCCCTGGGTTCCCCCCCTCCCCTTGGGCATCTCCCCCTCTCCTGCCATTCCCTGGGATCTGCCTTATTGCTTTCCCCCTGCTTTGGGATGGGACGCAGTTATCTGAATGCCTTCCAGCTCCGCTCAGCTCCATCACTGCATCATTTCTAGTGCACTTGCAAAGATGCTGCTAATCAGGCTGAGCTGCTGCCTGCCCGCACATGGGCTGCAGGGAGGCAGGCAAAGTTCAGGAGGCGGCTGCTGCTGGCTGGAAGGCGGTGGGGGGGCATTGCTGGAAGCCGAGCAGCCCCGCTGGGCCACCTCTCCTGGGGGGAGCTGCTCAGGACCTGATGTTTTCTTCGGGACAAAGAAGAGGGGGCTTCAGCAGTTCCAAAGGTCACTGCAATCAGGAGGCATCTAGATATCCATATGGGGAAGCGAGGAGCATGACTGCCTCTGAGGGCTTGACTTCTATTACCAGCTGTGTTTGTGGGTACCATCGGTCCTGCAGCCCTTGAGGACCACTCGCCCAGCAGCTTGGGGCCAGGGAGTTGGTTGGCTGGGCACAAGGTAGCGATCGGCTTGTCAATAAACGTCTCCTTCCTCTTGCTGCTCTTGTAGGGGGTCTCTTCATCCGAAACACAGATCAGGAATATACCGCTTTTCGCTTGGCAATTTTTCTCCACAACACCAGCCCCAATGCGTCTGAAGCACCCTTCAATCTGGTTCCTCACGTTGACAACATTGAAACTGCCAACAGCTTTGCTGTCACAAATGCCTGTAAGTAAGACATGCCATTGATCTCCCCGAGTTAGGAGTGCATGGCAGCCAAGTTGAGAGGGGGGTCCATAATGACCTAGCACTATAAGGAAAAAAAATAATACTCCTCCATGCAGCAGAGGACCACTCCCCATAACACTCCCCACAATGACCTCTGTGCCCTGTGTGGAAGAGCTGAAGGGGCAGCTCCCTCAGTTTGTAGCCTTAGCAAAATCCCCTTGCCTGCCTTGTGCTGACTAACCCAATGTGACATTTCCTTTACTGTTCTCACTGTAGTTTCTTGCTTTCTGGTTTCTATGGAGATGAATTTTGTGGTTGTAAAGGGGGAAAAAAAAGAAAGATATCAGGCAGTGACCCCCACAGTTTCTCTCATTTGGCTTTGGGCACCGCTGTGTCACCTGTACTTGAAAATATACCATAATAGCTGTGATCATCAGAGTTCTGTCTAATGGCAAGGAAGGAGACAGGGAAGCAGGGGTGGGCAGGATAATATATCTGAGTAGGTTGACGCTGCAGTTGATCTGGTGATGTCACTTGAGGCTGCCCTGCTCTTATATTCCGGGTTGTAAATGTCTCTTACTATCTCACAGTGCATACATCCTGTGGATATGTCTCCATGCATCCACACACTGGTGCCAAATCAAGTTAGGATCCGATCTACTTGATTTCACAAACCACCCCAACTGGAACTCCAACAGTCCGCCTCCAATTTGCACATACACAGAAATACACTTACTGAGAAAAGGATAGCTTTACCAAATGGGAGAGCGACTGACTGAACTTCCAAATTCACATCACTCCAGCATCCTTCAGCACAGTGTAGAATGCATGCTTAAAGCTGCTAACACCTGAGAAAGGAAAATCATTATTTATATTTCTGTTCACTTCTCTCAGTTTTCAGCAAAGGTATTTATTTTATAGTGTGGGGCAATGTGATTGAGTATGACAGAGCTAAATGTTGCAATTAAATGACTGCCACTTTCATATTCTTCTTTCAAGGTTCAAATTCTGTAGCTTTTTTCTCAATGACCTTTAAGTTTTATAATCCTTTCTTCATTTAAGAATGAATTGCCTTGGAACTGGGAACATAGAATAGCAATGCACATAGAGTTTAAAATAGAAAGAGACTGGACGAGGTTTTTCTGTTCAGTGTGCCTTTAAAATATATACTGTATTTCTCCAGTTTTCTGCATCCTCATGTCCCTCTATTCCTCTCTTTGACACTTGTAGTAAATTTTTATTTTATGTATGGTGTGTTTAGCTTGTTAAAACCTATTGGATGATTGTAAAATGTATTTACATAATTCTTTGATACTCCAGGTTTCTGATGACCTTGTCATCTTATTTAGCAGGAAAACCTTCCATGCTGCCAAAACAATACCAGTGCATTATATGCAGGAAAGATTTATGTTTCATAAGTGTGAATTTTATATTAAGTAATGTATTATATATGTTTAGTGCTAAAATCAATACCAAATTAACTAAAGAGAAGGCATTTTAACAGATGCTTTTTAAAATAGGAGGACATGGATCTGTATAGGTGGATTTCAAAGAAGTACTACAACCTACATGATTTTTGGCAGATACTGTTTATATATTTCATGCATTTTAAAAGCTTATTGATGGAGTTAAAAGCTCTGTACATTAAATTAAATAATTACAGGTAAAACCTGTTGTCTGACAATCTGTTTCTTAAATCCAGTCCTTCCAAATTATTTTAGAAGCTGTCATTAAACTTTGGGCCAAAATATTGCTTTGCACCAAGTATTGTGATTATAACAATAATGCATTTGCAAACAGTTTTGATTTATGTACCTTTAAAACTATTATCTAAGCCCAAACTATTATCTAAGCCCAAAACATATATGAAGTTACAGTTTTTCAGATGCAAAGAAGTCTATGTATGCCAAAACTTCCTCTCATTTAAACTATTATCAATTGATGCTTTTTCTTTCCTTCCAACCCCCCTTCCATTGGTTAAATTGAGTTTGTAGTATTTAAACTGATGAAAATATGTTTCCTTATAGTGCCTGTCATTTATACAAATAGTGATTTGTATCTTGCTCCAAAATTTAAATAAAATATATATATACTGTGACCACTCCTGCAGTTCTGAACAATTTAGTGATTCATAGGTGACAAATGTAGACAGAATATAGAGCTGAAGAAAAAAGTGTGTGTATAATTCTGTATATATCTGTATGCAGTTAGGTACCCACAAACCTGCAGATGTTACTCAAACAAATCTCCCACTTAAACTAACGTGCATTTTTTATCTAAACATTATGGATTGTTTAAATATTATATGTTTATGCCATCTTTTACAGATCTGTGTGCCAATAAGCCCGTGTTCCTTGCATATATTTATTCTAAAATATTTAAATATAGGAGAAAAGTTCTCCTAATGAAGCATAAGCAAACTGACCGACAAATGAAGGAATACATCACATGTCCCTTAAGTTAAATATGAGCAGAACCCTGCAAAAATCAATTGTCTGATAGCTGGAGGACACTGCTTCCATGTGACTGAATTTGCTGGCTTCCAAACCACAGATGTGTGAGATTTGTTAACCTAATTAAAGATAGGAAGTCTGTATTAAGTAATATCATGGCAATATTTCCTACATATGAAATAATAAGTCTCTACCAAACCAGTGTTGAAATAATGGCTTTGGATTTTATCGCTGTATAGAATTTACTTAGAGAACACGTGCCCCCAAATGATATAGTACAATAGCCTTAGAGCCACTGGACTGAAATGAATATTCATATGAGGTCAAGCGTAAAGATCTAAGACGTGACCAGTTAGCTATATTCCCATTTCCATTTCACTGCAGAGGTTATTTTATAAAGCTGCAATGTCTGGCCCATTCCATGTATTAGGGACAATAATCAAGATGCTTAAAAGGTACAAGGCATTTTTTTAGTGGATGATGGATATCATGGAAAAAATACACACACACACACACATATATTTATTTATTTTTTCTAAGAGACTGAAACCGTATATTGGTTGCTTTTTGTACATGTTTGTCAATGAATACTTTTCACATTTCAATCATTTTATGGGTTCAGTTTTATGTACACAGTGATTATATCTGTTTCTTTTGCCTTTTAATAGGTCCAGATTCTTGCATTTCCCCCCTTTTATATCATATATTCCTAAGAAACAGGTCATTTTAGGAGCTGGATTTTGTATTGTAGTTCAGTAAAATTCACCTGTTTTATATCAGCTTTAGTTCATCCCCTATTTTTGACTTTTATTTAAATTCTGTTCATTTCTTTTGTGCTCCATACATTATTCAGAGAATCTCTCTTACTGACAGAGCTGAAATTATTGTGAAACATGAACAGCACAAGGGTTTTACTTGTCAGAACATAATACACTAAAGTCGTAACAGCCAACTAATGTCAGATATTAGTTGGAACATTTCATGTAGAATTTTTTGCTTGTGATTGAAGATCCAACTTCAAGCTAATTTCAGATGTAAGACCTGTGCATTGGATTACAAGCAATTGTTCCTTTGGATGAGGTGACTTTTTTATTTGTGTACAGTGATCTATATTGTATTAATGCACTTGAACAGTATTGTCAGTATACAGTAACTGTATTTTAAAAGATAGCTGCATGCTTTTGAGAAATGTTGAAGTTAGACAGTTGTTAAAAAGAGCAATTTGTCCTTCAGCTCCTTTGTTGGGAACTGGATATTCTTCAGTTACAAATCAAAATACCCAGTGAATAACTAATCTGAAAGAGGACTTTTGTTAAATTAGGGAAGGGTGATACTGAATGTATATACTTAAAAAAAATTCAAAGTAAAATCTTTCCTTAGAGCCTTTTTTCCCACATACACTCTTAGATTAATGCACTACTGCTAAATCCAATATTTGGCAAATCATCCCCTTTCCCTCCCCCAGGTACCCATCCAATTCAACTCTTAACCCAGATTTTAGTCTCAAGTGGACAATATTTAACAAAAAAGATATGTTTCTTATTAAATATCACAAGGGCAAGCACATGTGACCAAATAATCCTATAGGAAATTCCACATTTAACTAAATTTCCTGTTTCTCCAGGATGTAGTGTCTTTAATATATATTTTTTACAAGTTCTTATTTCTTTGGAGTGTAGAATTCCTGAAAGATGCTGGACTGGTGATCCTAGAAAACTGGAGAGGGCTTGATTCTGTCTCATTTATATGAATAGAAATTCAGCACTGATTTCACTGAGTGAAGTACCAGGTCCATACATAACAGGAAGACATAGTGCATATATTCCCTGGTTCATCCTGGTCTGTCAGTGTATCTAGCTTTGACCTTGCTGTTCTTGAGGTGGGATGTAGTGTTCTTGCCTTTTCCAATATCAGTTTTCCTGCTAAGACTCCCAAAGCGACTACCAGTTAAACTCAACTGTGTTAGTGTTTTTAAGTTATGGATATGTGTCATTTTATGCTGGCTTTCAAGAAGGCCTATGATGGTATCAGCCTAATAATGAGATTTTCATTAAGTTTGCATTCAGTTTAAATAATTACAACTCATTCAGCAATAGAAATATTACCTCAGTTTAATAATGTGCTTTGTTTAGGAAAAAAACCCAAAGCAAAACATGGTAACATTCTTTATTTTGGAATCAAAATTACCTGGGACTAAAAGGTAAATTATTTTTCCATCAAGAGAAGTGCAAATTCCAAAAGGGTGAGGTTTGGGTGTGCTGAGATTCCTTTGTGAAGTGTACAGTTGAGGCAAGCTGAAACTCCAGTGGTAAATATTATGTCAGATGTATAACCCGAATTCCTCCCTCCCGTCCCTGATTTTTTCTGTTTTGCTTTTCAGTTTATTCCAACATTGAAAATATTTTGTGTTATAAGTAATCTTTACTGTGCATTCAACTGTAGCTACTGAAACTGACATCTTCTTAGCTAATACTTAACGTGGAACTAACACAGTGTTACCATTGACTCTAAGAGGAGTTGCAACATTAGAGCAGTAGACACCAAGTCCAACAGATCTCTTAGTTGAACAAACGTTTGCATGCTTTCTGTCAAATAGTTGTACAGTAGACAACAAACCAATCCTCAGTAGCTCCAGATTTTAAAATAAGAATTTGGATTTTATTTTCAAGGATATTGTCAAGAAAATAAATGATCCAGTCTGCACTGAAACAGTCAAATTTTCTCCATGAAGATTAAAAAATAAACTGTTTGTTGGAATAAAATAAGGCATTCATTCTACCCCTCATTCTCATGCTAGATTAACAAAAACTATAATCCCATAAACATTATTATGGGGTACAAAACTCATTTCATCTTCTTTTTGGAAGATTAGTAACAAAGGTTCATTTTCTGCATTTCTTCTGCAGATGCCAGTGTAGTGCAGTACCTCTTCCTCACAATGAAGTGGTTTAATAAGTAAATTAAATTGATTAAATTCAGCAGCGGTACTGCAATCTCAGTGTGTATACTAGTCAAAAGATCTCATGTGTTTCACCTTTAGGGTTTGATTGTTTTGAGATCTGCTTATTCCTGAAACGGGAAAATCCTGCTTCTCTATTTTTTTTAACTGTTCTGGATCATGCTGTGAGTTGTACAGCTGGGAAGAGGTGCCCTGGTATGAATTTCTAAAATTTACTAGAGATTGGTAATATGGAAGCCACAAAAAGCACATCCGGAGAATGTATACCGAATGATCTTTAGCTCATTTAACTGTAGCTTATTTAGCAAAATGATACATTGCCTTTCTAATCAGTATAAGGCTTTTTATCAGCACTTACATCAATGGATGAAGCAGAGTAGACCTGCTGTGTGGAAGGTTTGGAATGTACTCTTTAACAGTTGCTTACATTTCTCTTCTTTTTTAGAATAGCATCATCATTTGCATTCACCTGCTCTTTGCAACATTTGGACACACTAGGCCAAATATTCCTTCCCTTTAGGTTGTGTTCCTGTGTGATATTTTGAGGGGAGAGTAATTATTGATTTCAAAAGGCAGGTCATCAGGTCTTTGCAGCAATACAAGCCCGGAGAAGTCAATGACATTGCACTTATGCTACGAAGTGGAAATTTTGGTTTATACTGTAGCTTCTCATATTTGTGTGTTGTTCGACTAGTGCTGCCCAATACTGTGTTCTTTGTTAGCAGTTACTTGCATTCATGTGCGACAATGCAGGGTCTTATTTTTATCTTACTAGTTTAAATCAAGGACAGTTCTGTTGCACTGTTGATTTACTCCAGCATAACTTATATCAGAATTTGATCCCTGTGGTACAGCATTTAGTTGATTTCAATTATTTCTTATCAGAAGTTCATCAATTCCATCTCTGAATGCAAAAAAAAATGTTTGGTTATTTACATATTCCATTTTTAAAATTAAAATCTCTTTCCAGTGTCCTTTAAAATGGGTAATCGTTGGTATGAATGAATAATCAGTGATTATATTACAGATGGATTTTTCTTAACAGTTTAGTAGCAATCGCTTCCATGTTCAGGCACATAAGTAAATTGCCAGATTTCAAAGAGAAAGCTCACCTTCCATTTCACACCTAAGTGAAGTGACTGCATTTTCGAAAGTGCTCAATATTTAGCACTGCCTGTAGTTCTCAGTGGGCGCTACTAGCTGCTGAGTACTTTGGAAAATCTGGCCCTGCATGTTTGACTTAGTGTAGGTCAACTGCAGCAATTTGATATTGCCACTTCCCTGCAAGAGTTTTGTTTCTTTCATACTTATTGTGACTACTCCAGTAGATCAGTTGATGACTTGTTCACAAAGCTCTGAAGATTTTTTTTAATGGAAGAAGGGCATCAAATCAGTGTTTTCTTTATTTTAGTTATATGGCATAAAGATGTGAGCATTTTTTCCCATCTAATGCTGATTGTGTATAGAGCATTATGTTGACCTCGGACAGGAAATATAATGCTACGGATTTGTAAAATACTGTTTCTTGATCAGCTATACTCAAATTAAATAATTCCACTGCAAATATTGGTCTTCATCCTGCAGTCCTTTCCCAGGCAAAATTCCCTTTGATTTAAACAGGAGTTTTACCTGTATAAGGTTTGCAGAATTGAACATATTAATAATTTAAACAGTAGTACGGATTAGATTTTATGCAAGGTGACTAGGTTCTCATTATTTTTCATGATGGCCAAATTTGTAAAGCTAATAAGAGGTTTTATTCCCTTGATTTCAAAATATACCTTTAAAAATCTGGCCATCAGTGTTTATTTGTCTGTGTTTTAAAAATGTGTCATTTAGAACATCGTTTTCCTATGCTCCAGAGCCTATTTCAGTCTGGTATTTATATGCAACCGTTGCTTCTGAAAAATGCAGTCTGGTGCAGTACCTTTCTGTATTCTAAAGTCATGGACAACACGAGCGTGACTGCAGATATTTTCTATAAATACAAATAGAGCACAACAGAAACAAAAAACACTTGAAAAAGAAACCCACGTACTCCCATTTGTTAGATTCCTTGGTGAAAAAAAGATTCTAACACATTTTGAAGACTGACATTAAAATATACCGGCTTTTAGGTATTCATAGCAGTTCTTCAGTCTCTTAGTTGCAGAGCCTCTCTGGAATAGGTTCTATACTGTGTGCAGTGTACTCCAACTGATGTCAGTTTGTGTTTTTACAGTAACCTTTTATATTGTAGAACTTGAACTTAAATCCTTATTTCAAATTGCCATATTGTTTTTAATTCAGGGTTGATCAATGAGTAGCAGTGCAGTAGGTGATTTAGTGAGGTGGGAGCTTGTTTTAATTCTTGGTAACCTTGGACAAGGCATTTAATCTGTCTGTACTTCAATTTCTAAACCTTTTTAACGGAAAAAGATAAGAAATGCCTTGATATTTTGTGACAAGAGGCAAAGTACATGTTGTTAATAAAGAAGATTCATTATTTTCACAACCTGTACTTGTGTTTTGGCAAATTTCTTCTGTAACTTTGTTATGGTTCAGATATAGTGCTCATAATCTACAGTGCCAATATTTTTCACTCTCCTAGTGTGTGATAGGAGTCTGAGCTGTATTGGATTCTGGTGAAGAAAGCAACATTTTGAGCAAGCAAAATGTTTGAATTAAAAGACATATTTGGGTAAGAACAAATCTATAAAAAGCTATATCATGCAAAAAGCAATTTCAAAATATATATTCATATACACAGTTCTTAGAGTCCTCACTTTAGCAGCTGATGGCGGTTAGGAACCGTACTTAACAGCACCTCCACTGCTCCCTGAGTCCTCATGAGCAGATCCGTGTTGAGCCTCTCAGGGCCTTGTTACACCTAATGCTGTGAGCTGCACAAATGTTGATCAGCGTTAGCGCTAGCTCTAGTTTGGAGCAGCCATATGTTCAGGCCAACAGGGGTCTGGAGGACTGAAAGGTAAGAATCACCCCACTTCCATTCCAGGCTTCCCCCCTGCCTACCTCGCCCCCGCAATCCCCACCTACTTGTAGGTGCCCAGCTGTCTGTCCCAGGGGCACTGCCAGTGTGCTACTCTTCTTGGGCCCATGCTCACCCAGAGAGCAGCAGCAGCAGTAGCAGTAGCAGCAGCAGTAGCAGCTCTCCTTAGTGTAACATGAACTGGGTAGATCATATCAGAGATAATCCTATTCTGGAGTGGTGTAACTGTGAGCTGCACAATGAGTCCTTAAAACCAGTTTCAAATATTAATGTGCAGACAGATAGTGCAGGTGTTAAGATCTCCAGAAGCTGCCCTAAATTACCATGTAACAAGGCCCTCATTAGTTCCCTAGGTCCTTCTGGACAGGCATCAGTAGGGGGATTTTACTATTAGTGAGCTTCTGTCTTGGTTCTCCATACCTGTTCAAACTGTTTTCAAAGTTTAAGGGTAGAATTTTTAAAAATCCCCTCACTAAAGAACGTAAATCCCCTTGAAAGCAAAAGGACTGACTTGGGGACGTTTCCATAATTCTCTTCTTTCTCAAATACCTAAGCAGAAAACAAGACTAGAAAAGCAGCTATCCATTTCATGTTATCTGTGCACCTGTTCGGTTCTGCTTATGTCAGCTCTATTTTCAAGAGATCTAGGGGCTGATCCCAGTGTCTTCAATAGTCTTAATTCTGAGAAAAGTAAAAAGGTAATAGTCACCTTTTTTCCAGAGCTACATTAATACGTTAATAATTATGGTGTGGAGCTGTTAGGAAAAGGTGTCTGGTGAAGACAGGTCAAGTAGGAACCCTATTTGGCTTCCCAGACATTGACTGTGTGCTGTTATCATCAATATGTATAATAAGCAGGGAATCCCCCTATACCCACGTTAGGTGAGTATATGTCTCCACTCCTCAATTCTAAACTTCATAGATGACTCTAAAGGTCAGAAGGGATCATTTTAGTGTGACTGCTGTATAACACAGGCCAGAAAAACCTAACCCCATAATTATTGCATTGAACCTATGACTTTTGTTTGAGTAAGAACACATCTTTCAAAAAGAGATCCTGCTAAATATCATGACTTTGATTGATGGGTGTTAAGGATGTCACTTTGACATGTTCCCCTCTTTTCCTCCCCCTTTGGGCTACATATAGTGGAGAAGCACAAGAGGCAATAAAGTAAAATGACATTCTGGCTAGTATTTTGTTATAGACCTGACATTTATGTGAATCAATACAATCTTAACCCTGCCATCACGATCCCATATATTCTTAGACCCTTAAAGACCTATTGCCCCCCTTCTTCTTGGACAAGATAGCAGCTGGTATACAAGCATAGTAATGTGTGAAATTTAATATACAAGAATATTTGCAGAAAAAAACCATAAATGGCTACCACACCTGCTTGTACAGTCATCTTCAAAAAACCATATTAACCAGGAGATTTGTAAACAGAAAATAAGATTGGCTTTTTTTCTGATCAAGCAACAGAAACAGTAATATGTCACTTTAGCAATTAATTTTATGGCACAAATAGCAAATCGCTAGCACCGAACACTTCCACCATCCAGTCTGCAAATAAACCATGACCTAATTGCTGCTGCATAAATTATTTATTGACTTCTGATTTTAAAATCTCTAAAAATCATGAGCTGTTTGTAGATAATTCATGAATAGAGAATTAAGCTAAATTCATGAAATAATGTATTTACAATGAAAAATTCATTTAGTTCTATTAGGTTCTTAGCGTGGCCATCTGGACTCCAAAAGCACAGGTTGTGCTTTTCTCCAGTTTTTAAAAAATGTCATCCACTCAGAGGTAGTGGGTCATTTAGGCTAATGAGACTAACCCCCACCTATGCAGTGTGCCTCCCATATGTTGTTGATGTTCTGCCTGTTACTTTAGAGTAGTGAGGCTCAACTAGGGTAGTAGGACACCCTGAGGTTCTACGAGATCCTCTGAAGGGTGCTGCAGAAAATGTGAGGTGATAAGGTGGGGTGTCTAAAGAGATAAGCAGATAATGGTAGACTCAGGCTCTACCTACTTGGTTGTTTCCCCACCTCCATTGTTTGGCCCCATTGCAAGGAAGTAATCACTGCAGTAAATAAATTTTGGTTTTGAAATGGGGTGCTGCTTAGTTAATGAACAGTATGCAGAGGAGCCTTGAGTCTAAAAAAGGTTGATAAACACTATTTCCAAGGGACTGCTTTCAGGGCTGAAATATCTCCAGAGGCTGTCAAAAGCACTAAAGGATTTATGCACATAGACCCCAAGCAACAAGAAGGCAAAAAGTATGGAGTACAAGTTTAGGACTATATTGGTTTTATATGCAAATCTCTTTTGCTCCTGAATTATTAAACTCAGCAGTACCTAGAAGAGTTTCTGAGCTAGAAGAGTGGTTTATAATCCATAACAAGTGTCTGCATATAGATAGAGGATGATTTGAGGATTGGAGTTTCTAAACCTGGAGAACTAGTTGGGGTTGAGAGGGAGAAGGAGTATTCTCAGTCCAGGGAATCTGGATAAAAGAGAATTCAGAGCTTTTAAAGGAGTAGGAAGAGGAAGGTGCTTCTGACCTGGTGGACATGAAAATTTGCAGGAAGCTGAAGGGATGAAGATGTAGAGTTGGTGAGTGCAGAGGGGAATGAAGTGTATAAATGGGGTTTGTGGGGGAGGGGGGTGGAGACAGCAAGAGAGAGAGAGGGAGAGAGAGAGAGAGAGTGCTCACGCAGGCCCAAGAGATGGTAAGGTAAAACAGAGGTTCCTAATCATCGAGTTGCAACCAGGGACTGGGTCATGAAGGGTTGGTTGCAAGGTCATGGCACAAGCCCCCCTCTTGGACCCCCATCTGTCTGCCCAGGTGAGCAGCTTCCAGGGCATGTAGGGTTAAAGCTCGGGGGTGGGGCAGCGCTGGGAAGCAGGCAGTCGGATCTGTGCGCCCCATCCTGCTCCCATGTGGTCCACAGGAAAAAAAAAAAAAAGGTTGGGAACCACTGAAGTAAAGAGTTAGATTGCTGCAGGAAAGCTTGGGCTTCAGAAAGCACAGTAAATAAGGAAGCAGGGTGATAATCTTTTTTTATTATTATTCTATCCTGCTCTTACCTGTAAATCATCCCAGATTTTAATTCAAAATGGGGACCAGGTGCCAGGAGGGAACGACAGGTCAGTTTGACTTCCCCGTTCTTACCAACCTTTCTCCTAATTGTCTGTTTTTCATTTTGAAAATGTTATCCTCTCATTAGAGAGTGTGTGTGTGTATGTTGTGAATACATGTGGATTCTTACGAGTGTGAAAAAGATTGCAACTTGCATCCCACTAGTACTTAGTGTACCTGGCTCCCACCACAGCTAGTGACACCATAATCAGTACTAAGGAGGTGCTGTGCATGTGGCAAAATGTCAAGCTGTTAGTAATGGTCAAGGAAAGCATTTCCACACCCAGCCCATACTTGTTGCAGTACACAATCCTGTAAACAAAAGGGTTTCAGTATTATGTATGATATTAACTTTTGATGGTAGCGTAAGAGTGACATAGCCAAACTGGTGCAGAAATTAGGCAAGAGGTTTCTTAGGTTCGGATCTTTCATTGGACTAATTACATAGTTTGGATAGAGTTAGACAAGCTTTCAAGTGTAAGACATACTTCATCAGGTCCAGTTTTTAATACACAGCTTCTATATAACAGCACACATTGGTCATGCCTTTGTGAGATGCTATGTCACTGTAGTGACGAGATATGGCAACGTAGCTCGTCACTATGGTGACATAGCATCGGTGGGCATGAACCATGACACAGACACTACTGTGCAGTAGGGTCAGAAATAACCCATGTGCTGCCAGGACTGTGTAGTAATAGGGGTTGCTGCACAGTCACTTAGTACTTGCTAAAGCACTTGATCAAGCAAGTACTAAGTGACTGTGCAGTAGCAACTGTGCAGTCGGGTGCATGTGTAGATGTGCCCGCTGAGTACCAATACCCAGAAATGTCACTATTGTAGGAATGGATGAGAAGGAAAGGTTTAATGTCCCTGTTATACATAGGAAAGAGCATGCACCTTTATAAAACCTCAGAGAAAATTTGTCTTTTTAAGCTTTTTGCCCTTGCCCTTGCCCTTGCCCTTGCCCTTGCCCTTGCTCTTCAGGGTCTCAGCTTGTCATGCAGTGTCTCAGCCTCCTCCTCTGCCACATCCCTCCATTCAGCCTGCCATTGACTTCTTTGATCAGCATTTTAATATTTTTAGAGTGGATGACGGTTGTACCACAAAAGACAATTTATACAAATGAATTGGATCACTCTCCCCCATTCTTCTTTGGGATTCTGACAGATGTGGAAGGAGTCCTGCATTTTCATTTCCTGTTGAAAGCCTTGAATGCTCATCATTCTTTCAGTTACTGTTTATGATGGGAATCTTCTGCACTTTTAGTACTGCTGGCAAGCACTAGAGCATCACACCTTAATCATATTTCCTTCACCAGCCTTTCATATACTGTGCTGAATGGGAAGCTTGCAGAAAGTCCTTTGAGCAATTACAGTAATAGGATAAACATAATTATTATAATACCTTACACTTAAACAGAGCCCATGAGATTAAAATGAGGTCAGACGCAGCATTGTGTGTTTGGAAGGTGTGGCTGTTGTCTGTATTTCATAGCCAACGGCATCACCTTGAGGAACTCTTTTCAATGAATACAGATTCTGGCTCCTCCTTGGCTTTGCTACCAGCATGCAGGGCCAGATTATCAACCTCTTACATACATTGGTGAGTAGTTAAAGTCACACAAATAAGCTCATTAAAGCCAATGGATGGGTCTTCAATGTTAATGTTGCTACCAGCATGAGCCCAGGGCTTACACAATGGGTTTTAAACAGGGGGAAACTTTATAAACAAACGTCTGCCAGGAATGGCTGAGGAATAGTGCATCCTGGCTTGGGGGAGTTAGAGTACAAGACCATTTGAAATCCCTGGGAGCCCTATTTTCTATGTTGAAAGCATAATAGAATAAGGTCTGTCGTCATTGTCAAAAGAGGCACATTTATAAGGGATATATTCTTTTCTTGATTGCACACAAACTCTCACTAGCATTAGCAAGAGATACATGTGCACCAAGAGCTGGAGCCCATAGGAATAGCTATTAAACTGTTGTTCTATTAAGCTATGTATTAAGATGATGCACTGTTTTCCTGCCCAGTACTTTCTGTGCAAGTATTGTCTGAGGACTGTTAGAAGTTATTGATGTAGTAAGCGAGTGGTTTGTATCTACTTTAATAAAATCTATTGGGGCCTTTTCCTGCCAAAAAAGTGTGCTCCACGATTAATTAAAATTACAAAGTTTAACTTGCATCCACTTTTTTATGGTAAACCACAAATGTTTTCTCTGAAGATTGCATCTGTTATTGCTGCAAGTAAACTCAGATGATGAGTGCCTTAAAAAATGTGTGCAGTCGTAATAAGCTGAGGCAATACTTTCCTCTATAAGAAAAGGTAGCAAAGTGATTTAAGGTCATAGTGTCTTATTTTACATATAAAGTTTCCCTTTTTGTTCTGCTTATTTTAAGTGTGCACAGTGTTATTTTCATGCATTTCCCTAATGATATGGGGTATATCCAGCATCAATTTTTGCTGTTTAGTCTGCCCCACTATATAGTGGGAGTGGGTACCACGAGCAAGACTCATTTGCAGGACTTCTTGCACCTGGAGGGATAAACTCTGCCTTTTTGCCCTCATTGGTGTGCCAGCAATCAAAACAGTAAATTAATTTTGTCCCATTGATCTGGGCAGGGCTAGATGCAGTTGTAACCCGTGTAAGGATGGTGTCACAACACCTTCAGTCTCACTCTGCTCATAATGGGTACATACAGGCATTACATTTAGATCAACCTAACCAAAGTTAATCTGAATAGGTGCATTAACTTAGATTAAGATCAGGTTAACTTGATCTAAGAAAGTGTTAACCCACTCTCAGGAATGCCTGTATATGTTTGCTGTGCAGCCCCAGGTCTGGGAAAGCCCAGTGGTGCTGCACTAGTCCCACCTACCTAACCCTGATCCTCCCTGTGGACCCAACAAACCCTGCCATGCACAGGTGACTGGTAGGGGGCATGTGCCCCACCCTGAGATTGGCCCCTGACTCAGCACCGCTCAGGACAGGGCAGATTTTGTGCCCCTCCAGACTCAGAAGGCACCAGTTACCCCTGTTGCCATGGACCCTCCACCACCCCTTCTAACCCTGACTAACTCCCCTGCCAATGAACCTGCTAGCCCTCCCACCCCTCCAATCCTGCCCGCCCCTACTTCCATGCTGAGTTTCACTACTTTACCTGTGTATCTCCTGGGAGTGACAAACAGCTGCACACAGTGCTCCTGGTCTGCATTCATGCTGCTTGAAGTAAGATGCATGAACGTAGACTGGGTGCAGTGAGCAGGTATATGCACGCTATAGCATTGCTCTTGTCAAAGGTTCAGAGTCTCCAGAAACTTCCACAAATGTAGTACACCTTTGTACTACCTTCCATCTACCAAATACCAGCCATCCATGGAAGAGAAATCTAGTGTGATGCCTTAGACCTCCTCCCCTTGTTCTGAAATCACCTTCTGGACTTTGAAAAGAAACAGGTATAGAGGAAAATCACTAGGGAGAAAGAGGAGAAATATCAGCACACTCTGAGAGCTGTATCTGTAACCCAAAGGAAAACTTACTAGGTCAGATTCTCTTCTGTGTCCAGCTTCAGCTTGGCACAAGAAAAAAGAGGTATTTTCAGGGAGCTGGTTTCAGCTTCCTGATTATCTCTGGCCTAGCCACAAGCACAGCTTAAAACCTCCTGGGGCTTTCTGTAGCTGAAAGTGATCCTGAAGGGACCATCCTGCATTAGAGGATTGCTGGAGCATTTTACACACTGACCAGTCCTTACGCCAACCCCTGGCAATCCTGTCTTTGGCTAGTTTGTTGAAGACAAGTACACCATAGCAACTGGCTTTATTGGCCTGAAAACCTTCATCCCTCCCCAGACATATCGGGAGCTGGTGGGGGGAGAGAGCGGCAGGAGGAGAAAGATAGTGGATCTCTGCTCTTTTTTGGTTAAACTGAAGAGTTCACAGGCATTGAAGCAGGGATGAGAATTTGCATCATTCCCTCCACCTCCCCTGCTCCCTAAATATTCTACATGTAATTATGATCATGTCTGCTCTTGGCTTATGTGTATATCTGCCAAAATGTGAAGGAAAGATTACAGCTTGGAAACTTAGCCTTTTAGTTTTCTTTTTTTAATGATGTTTTTAAAATATCTATTTGATCACCAGTTTTACGCCCCCTGCCAAATACATAAATAAAGTGTGCTGAGGACAAACCATGCTGTGAGGCTACCTAGAGTTCCATGTAACAGTTAGGGTAGTGGTGTGTGTGACATGCACTGCAGAAGGAGCAAGTGTGAAAACACCTTCATGTTTGAGATCACAGAGAAGAGGAACCCAAAATATTTAAATACCTTTAAAAATCTTTTAAATCTTTCATTTTAGGACTAACTTGACATCTGCTATATCTTTAGATTCGTTTTTTTGGGAAGAAAATTTTAGAGCACAATGGGTCTTCCATTTTTAGGTTGTTAGTAGGGGAATTCTTGAGAGTTTCGAAAAAGTCTAAAAGTTAAATGCAAGTTAGGGTTTACTTCTGAGTAGAATAGTTGTTGCCTACATGTTCCTGTATATTTGTGTAGCCAACAGGGAACTGTCTCTCTGCATGAGTTTTTACACTTCTCTTAGTTAATTCAAAGATCCAAATACTAAATCTAGCACTCATGGACAGCTTGTAAGATTTATGACAGCCCCTAAAGGACTTTGACTTACATTTATTCATATAGGTAGTGTTTAAAATTTATAGTGGAAATAATAATTCTATGATAATATTCTTCATTTTAGGTTTTTTTTCCAGACACAGCGAGACAGAAGAAATGACCAAATGGAAATTTAGACAATATTTGAGGGCTGATTTTTGTTCTGGCATGGACTGGATTAAATCCAGTGTAACTTCACTCATTTTGGATATCTAAATTGCACTATGCAGTGCTCTGCTGATATCCCTTAATTAACTTGGGTGCTGTAAGGAGTATAGCACTGTATTAGTAAAGTGCTGCACCCAGGATAATTAGCCCTGCTGAGAAGCAGAATATATTAGCATTCATGAGTACCCTACCAACAAATGTTGTTTTGGGTCATCTCTGCACAGCAGTGCATGTACCATATCAATGTACTCTCAAATCTATTTAAGATTTGCATTGGAGTAAAATCAAAGCCCAGGATTGCAAGATATATTCAGTCATAAGTTATTTGGGGTCTGGGATTGATCTTTTTCTATCTAAACTTTTTTTTCCTCCAGCAGTAGTGAATATTGATATGCACTATGAGCAGTTTTGCAAGGTTTATCCACCATGCCTCATAAAATAGTAACTCCCCCCAGAAAAAAATATCCCTTTGATCTCTGACCTTTCTTTTTCTTTCTCTACTCTCCTTATCAAGATGTAATAATACCCCTCAAAAAAGCCGAGGATACAATAATGGAAGATAGAGCTAATGGGTTTAAAGAGGAGCTGATAAGGGTCTTGTAGAAAGAGGAATTCTGGGCACATGGGAGTGGGACTGGTAGGTAAGGCTCCTTGCCTACTACAAAACCTAACTAGCCTCATCTTTCTGTCCCTGTTAACCATAACAAGCTTCCCTCTGCTTTCCTGCCTGATGGCTTCTACAGAAGGTATAGAAGGGAATAAGGAAGAGGCATGGACTTGAGGTATAAATAGCAAGAATATTGTAACTTAAAGGAATATGAGCAGCAGGAACACATTGACTTATTGGAAGTGTGGTGTTTCTCTGGTGCTCCTGGATGGCAAGGTCTGCCAAGGAGAAGGAAAAATGGAGCAGGCCTGGGCTAGAAGGTATGAAAAGTGTTGGGGAGGGAGTAAAAGATTAAAACCAGCTATTTTCCTCATCATAATAGATTGCCTGAGGAGGGGTCATTTTTCATAATCAGTGTAATAACTAAACTGAACAAGACCAAAGAAAACAAACAATGGTTTGTCTTTGTCTATTAATTACTGGGACACGAAGGTAACTATATGACCTCCAAAATACATTCTCTGAGCAGGAAAGAACAGTGTTAAATTCAGCATGTTTTTAACTTTTTACTTTATTTAATCAGGGATCCTGGTTTTCTCTGATTTAAAAAAAAAAATCCCCAATTTTTGGGTTAAAAATGTAACCCCAAATCCACATTTGCTGTGATTTAAATGAAACACCACTATATTTCATTATATATAGTGGTTTTTCATTTAAATCACAGAAAATGTGGATTTGGGTTTACTTTTTTTAACTCAAAAATTGGGTTTTTTTTTAAATCAGAGAAAACCAGGATTCCTGTTAATGAATTCAAATTATAAAATGATAAATTTAACATTTAAAAATATACCCAATCCCATAACATATACACAGAGACAGATATTTAAATTTCATCAACAGTGCTCCTTTAAACCAAGACAGTGTTCACCGATTTGTATTAGTTTATTCTCTTCTCTTCAATCCCTGACAGTTTCTTTATGTTTCAGTCAATGTTAAGATTTTGTGTTTCTTCCTCTCTAAATAATAATTCACCCCTTTTTTCCTCAGAACTCTGTGTAAAATTAACTCACTATTTTACACTCATCTCTGCTTTTAAGTTTTAAATTTATTCCAAATATATTCTTAAGTGTAAGAGGCAAGGGTTTCTTAAGGTTGTATCTTTTATTGGACCATAGCTGGGATAAAGTTAGACAGGCTTTCAATGCAAAATAGTCTTAATAAAACTTGAACTTTCCTTAATATTAAAACATGTTTCTTAAACTTTCTAGTTTTGAGGCAGAAGAAAAGTTCCATATTTTAATTTTAGTTTATGGTTACCTTATTCTAAAGATGTGCTCACCTTGAGGCAAACTTTAATGCAGAGAACAAAGGAGAAACAAAAAACTGTTAAAATAAGACAATGTGTGTGTTTGTTTAGTGATACACATAGGGTAAAACAGGGGTCAAACCTAATAATATTAATAATAATGGAAAATGTCAATTTTAAGGGTTGGTGGAGAGATGAATAGGAACTAAAGGCTCAGGTAGGATCTCAGGATTTGTCCCATTAGAGAAAAAGGTAATTTCTAGACAATGTTTAGAGAAACTGAGAAGCTCCTTTTATCTAAAAATAAATAAAAAGGGGAAACTAGGATGGCAGAACTTTTTAATTTAAGAGACCCACCAGTATGAATGTTATGCTGGATTAATGCCATTTCACGGGTCATTAAAGACATGAGGAGATGCTGCAGCTTTACCGCCTCACCTGAGATGTAGCACTGCTCCAGTGCAATGCCTGTGCCTCATCATTGCTACTTGATCACTGCTTCTGTCCCTAGAGCAGTTTTCGATTAGAATTTATTTACTTCTGAACTCTGTCGGGGCTGGAGAGTGGTGTTTGGAGTTACTGTGAGAACAATAGGCCAAGTTCTGATCTTGATTAGGATTGCTCCAAATACTGCATAACTGCTTTTGCATACATGAGAGCTGTACCTAACTAAAAAATCCTGGATCAAGTCTGAGTAAAGGGCCCCAGTCTGCCACCCCTTGCTTGTACTGAGTAGCATCTTACTGTGGGAAGAGTCTCACGGGGTATGTCTACACATGCAGGTAATGCAAAGTAATAAACTCTGGAGCTTATTGCCCTGCAGTTTACTGTTCCCGGGCATACTGTTTGAATGTTTACCTAAGATTGCAGTATGTTAAACCAGGTCAGAGCAGTCCCAGGCTGGCAGGTGCCCTGGAAGTCACCCTGCTGGCCTGGGGCTGCTCCCCCTGGCTAAACGTGCTGTGGAGGGGCTGGCTGGGGCACGAGGGTGCTCCAGTACAGGGCTAGCCAGCAGGCAGCCCACACACTGTCACACCCTTATGCCCCAGCCAGCCAAGGCAGCGTTGTCTATATGTGTGCTGCTGTGTAGTAAAAAGCTCCACAGCAGGACAATACTTGTAAGTACTGAATTAATTTACTTCAGCCTAATAGGAGCACACTTGTAGATACGCAATGTTTACAGTAGAGCTAATTAGTCTACTCTGCAGTAAATGTCTCATGTAGATGCGTGCACTTTTTACTCTAGGTACTATTCAATGCTGGAGAAACAGACTCTTGCTTCAAAGGTCTGCTTGCAAAAGAGGCTACAAACCCTGAAGAAGGATGGCAGTACCTGATCTTAAATAAGGGTTTTACCTTCTAACCACTTATTACTGAGCCTAGTTCTTACTACTCTGAATAATCTCATTAAAGTCACGGTAGCCAGCACTGTACAGGACGCATCTACACACATGCTGGACTGCACAGTTGTTATTGCACAGTCATTTAGTACTTACTTAAGCAGTTATTGCACAGTCCTGTCACTGCATGGTAGTTTCTGTTGTTACTGCACAGTAGTGTTGGCATCATGGTTTGTGGCTGCTGACACTACATCACTGTAGTGATGAGCTACATCACCGTAGCTAATCACTACAGTGATATAGCGTCTCATGTAGACAAGCCCACAGAGTAATAAGAGAAAAGCCCTAAAATACATGATTTCAGTGGCATAATATTCAACCTGAGCAGCTGCCTGGTAGGAGACTGCCTGGCTATTGTTTGTGTAAGTGAGTTGAAATTAAGATGTCTTTTACTTGCTCTTAGGGGTTAATATGATGTTGTCATCTCCTAAGAGTGGAGCTGCTAAGTGTTTCTACCAAGATTTCTTGAAATGCTGCCAAGACCTGAAGAGCTTTATACTTTGCCCGTAACACAGAGCGACAGCTTTGCATCACACATTTATTGTGCAGTTGCATAGAGAGGACTGTAAATAGCAGCTTTTAATTATCAAGTATATTTATAATTCATTAATATGAAGCAGATAAACAGACAGTGCTGGCTGTGGAATACAGAAAGGATAAATAGAAAATAGTCAGCTGCATAGATAACAGGGTAGATAATGGTGTAGTAGAGTGAACTTGGGAATTTCATTTCCCTTCATTTTGCTTTCATGCAGTTCTTCATATGGACTCTGTAATGTGACCAAGGGAAAGGGGTTAGAACTGAAAGTATCTAAAACCTGCTGCAAGTGTTTAGACTTCTGAAATTAAGATTTAAACTCTTGGTGAATAACACAAAGCAAAAAGGAGAGCATAAGAATTAATGTAATTAAGATGTGTCAATATTTATTGTAACAGAAGAGTCCCTAAGATTTCCTTACATTCTAAAGTAATACAAAGTTAAAACATCCAAAGTTAAAAATGTGGCACAAGAACTTACAAAGACTTTCTGTAAATCTTTCTCACATAATTCTATTGTGCAATACTGGAAGTACTATTTTAAGATATTCTTAAATTAAAAATTATTAAAGCAGTACATTGAATCAAACATCCATCTCAGGAGCTGATCCTGGGACTTGCAAGATCTACATCCGGTTGGCTTCAATGAAGCAACACACTAGTACTAGCAAGTTGCTTATTTAATGTAATTAGAAATACACATTGTAGTTGTGAATTCTTCTTAATTTAGAAGTAAATATAAAGTAGACCACTTCTGTGAACGTGACTGTGCTTAAAAATATTAGTGTAAGATATATGTCAAATTTATTCTGTAAGTTAAAAAGTAAATAAAAGAACAAGAATAGGATGAAGTGAAATCTCCTGGGTTGGTCATAATGTAATATTCTTTATGCAGACATCTCATATATTGTGTAACATGCATCCTAGTAGGAGATGCTCATTGTTTGGTGGAGAGCTTGAGGGTAGGTGAGAAACCTCTGAATAAAAAAGACGTGTCATAAGAGAGTTGGAAGGGACCTTGAAAGTCACCTAGTCCAATACCCTGCACAGTTGCAGGATTTGTTTTCTAAAGCAATAGCAGATTAATGCTTATCCCACCTCATATTGAAAATCTACAAGGAAAGAGATTCCACAAGCCTCTGAGGCATCTTGTTCCGTGATTTTGCTGGTCTTATATTTATGAAGTTCCTCAGAAATGTTTATCTAAATCTGATTTGCTGCAGTTGGCCCAAGAATTGGCCAATCATTTCTCCGTGTTTTTTGGGTATCATTCAAACATGTTAAAAGTACTATTATACTATTAGACATACAAAAAACTAGAACTCTTGGTTCCAAAATGATACCTTTTATTAGACCAACTGGGAAATCACAGAAAAATTGTCCTTTTCTGCAAGCTTTCAGAATCAAAGTTCCTTCATCAGGCTCTTGGACAAGTATAGATGGTACAAGATGGTAAAAAGTCTCCATAGCTGGGAAATATATTTCATTTTTGAAGAGGGAGCTGAAGATATATTGTTATAAGATATACTTATAAGTATAAGCTATACTTATACTCTTATACTGTTATGCTCTTTCTCTCTCCCCCTTAATCTCCTCTCCATACTAACTACTGTACCTACTTCCCTGAGCCCTTCCTCACATACATTCCATATCTCTTTATCATCTTTGTCATTTGCCTCTGGATCCTTTCCAGTTTCTCTCTGTCTTTCTTAAAATGGGATGCTTAAAATGTTAGCTGAAGCGGAATTGGCACCAAATAAAGTGGTCCTGTCACCTTTTATGTCTTGCATATATTTAAATTTCATTATTTAGAAATTAAATCTGGTTGAGATTTCCTTAAGTTCTTCAGCCAATAAGATGCATAGGTCCCAAGGGGAACTGGGTACCTAATTTTTTTTACAGTTTATAAAATTATTTTGTTCACCCTTCATCTCAGGGTTGAGATTTTCCAAAAATGCTTCTATAAAACAAGTTTTGGGCTATTAAAATATTTCTCATCTGATAATCTCAAGCCCCATCACAATATTCATGTATTTACTTTTTAAATGTACTAGTTTGGTAGATATAGAATATAAAGTCATTTTACCTACCAACAAAATGTATTCTCTTTGAAATGGAAAATAACTGTAGAACAAAGCAGAGTAGTGCACAAATTATGGGCAAGAGTTATGTCTCCATTTCTGGAGCTTCTAGGGTCTGCCATGCAGAATCTCTAATATTTAAATCCAGGACAGTCTTCAGAATAAAGGCAGTAAGCCAGCTCCCCTAGTTCCGCTTCCATGGCAAGCAGCATAGAACTAGACATTCTTCTGCAGGTTGTATAAAAAGGGGCTGATGTTTCCAGAAATGCTGTGCATCCTCCACTTTACATGAGGAGGAAGTCTAATGTGAGATTTTGTTGCCCAGTCCTCTGAAAATCAGGGGATTGACTTAATGCATGCCAAAAGCAGCTGTTCCCTTTGAAAAGTGCAGAAGTCTTCTGCTAACTAAGCTAGAGTACTAGGGTAGGCTCAATTGATCAGAGAAATAGAAATATAATGTGATTTCAGTCATTTAGACCCATTTCTAGTCCAACATGGAACATGAAATGCATGTACTACAAACTTATTTGGAAATATTTAGGACAGCTGGAAACTTAGAAAAGTAATGTTCAGATAGCTACACTGTACGTTCAGAGAATTTCCCAAGACTTACAAATAGACCAAATTGGTGTATTTAACTCTGTCAGATTTCCCATGGCTCTGTCATCTATGTGCCAAAGAGAAAAGTGTCATCCTATCCAGATTTTCTCATCAGCAGCAAGCTGTTACTGTAATAACCCACGACAAATGAAAAACATAAGAACGGGAAGCCAGTGTGTTTAAACTGCTCAACTCTGATAGTTATTTCATGCCCTACCTCTCTAATCCATTTTTCCTACTGCTTTTAATGGGGCATTTTTATAATTTTAAATTAACATATAGCGATGAACACTGAGGGCATTAGACTGTCAGAACAGCTGTAAAGAGAAGTGAATATGTTTACTTCATAAAAAATGTATTGTGAATATAGCAATTCTGCTCCTAAAGAAACATAAACAATAAATATCCTTGAGTTCCATTTCACGGAACATCTAGTTCCCTAACTTCCGTTCCCTTTATATATGCATGCAGCCATACAATGCTGATGATACTTAGCACTAAACTTCAGTCCAGTAAAATACATGGAACTAAGCATGTGTTTAAAATTAAGTATGTCCTTATGTGCTTTATTGAATAAGACTCGTATCAGACTTTTTCTTTGAATTAACCTCAAA
>NW_017729032.1:32119608-32125286 GCF_001723915.1 Gavialis gangeticus
AGTCCAGTAAAATACATGGAACTAAGCATGTGTTTAAAATTAAGTATGTCCTTATGTGCTTTATTGAATAAGACTCGTATCAGACTTTTTCTTTGAATTAACCTCAAAATTAATTGAGGAGGCAACTACCTTACAAAAGGAGAAACTGAAGCAGAATAGATGACTTGCTGAAGATCAAAGAGTAGATCAGTGACAGAATTGTAAGGAACTCAGATTTTCTGCCTCTCTGATGGGCTTCCTGCCAGGCCAATCACAGTAGAGCTATTCCCTTATCTAGGGAATGTTCTAGGGCATTTATGGGATTTATTAACACCCAAGTTACAATGCTTCAAATTCAATGCAGTGCAGTGCTTGGATTCCTTTTTGAAAAATACGAAAGGTATTTTTTTTCAAGAGTAGTTTTATAAAATGTCAGTTTTAGTAGTAAAATAAAAGCATGTATACACTTTTTTTGCTTTTCTGTATAGTGGTGCATGGTATATACCAGTTATTATTGTATTTTTTTCCAGAAGGCAATTAAAAGGAGGATTTTCTCTATAGGCTCTAGGGAAGGATGGTATGTCATAAGTAATAGTGTGCAATTCGTGGGGATTTTCTTTTTGTACTACAGCAGTTCTTCACATAGTATCTGAGTGGCTCTTTCGAAAGTGTGATCTATTCTCCTATTTAGTCAGTTTAATAAAAGATATCACATTTACCCAAAAAACCTTGATTGTCTTAATAATACTGTTCCACTTAGCTAAAAGCCTCAGTAAGTAATGAATTATATATGCTGGGTTCACAAGGCATGCAGAAGGGAAAATACCTCATGAAGTGCCCTGTAGACCTCATTATGAGGTTATAGTTCAATGATGCCTTGGAACTCTGTGCCGTAGCGAGCTTGGGCTAATCGCACACCTGGTTCCACACGCCAATTTGTAGAGGGCAGGAAATAAGCAAGGCCATGGCATTGCCTCCAGCCCAACACTGACTAGTAGCAGTGGTGGACTTCAGTGGAGAGATGATGAACTACACTTATTCCTGCTACTTCAGGATAGCTGAGCTGAGCTGTGCTTTTGGAGCTCTACTGCTTTAGGTAAAGAGTTTCCACATTTGCAAAATCACCATGAAATAGCTAACCATATACCAGTCGGTATGTTCTTCCATAGTCCATTTTTGGTTGATGAGTCTTCCACTTGCAGATAAAGCAGCTGCATTCACTAATGTTATTAATGGCATCCAGACTTCAGGACATCTCGTCTTGCGTCTTGTCCTGTATATTGGCTGCAGCCTTCAGCAAACTCCAAACAACCATGCTTTTGAAGGTAAGCCAAACCTCAGTCAAATGTCTTGAAGAGAAGGAATGCTGCTTTTACCCAATAGCTAGTGTATCATCTGTATAGTTCTTTACTAAGCTCTAAGGAGCTTCTTCTGAAGTCCCATAGAAAGCAATGGGTTTTGTATATGTACCTCTTAGAGTATAACATGAAGACTGATGGCATGAATATATAACCAAGGACCTGATTTGGATGGCAGAGGTTAAGGGTGCTTGACCAGACTTCTGCTGGGCAAGTGGCTAAAGAGGGCATTTTTGAGAATATTTGATATGTAAATTATTATGAGACAAAAATATGGGGTTCCATGAGTTTCTTTTCACAGTAGAACTGCTCTGTTAATAGATAGCAAGTCTTTCCAAATCTGTAACTACCTTGCTTGGTGTTCTGGGGACTTTGGAGGGGAATAGCCTACAGGGAAAAAAATGACTGGCATGAGAAGTATATTAAGCAGCTACCATTTTGTCATCTTTGCACTCAATTTCTGCTCCATTATATACAGGAGATAACATAAAATCTTTTTTTCATTTCTGTGTGTTTTTTTGGTGGACAGCAGATTGGGGATGTGAGAAAATTAAGGAAGAGTCTATATATTTACTTGCCCCAAGCATCCCAGGCTTGATTCTGGCTGCAAAAAGCAAAATATGATCTCAATAGAGGTTAATAGGGCTGAAAGCAGCAATATGAGTAAACCTTAATGCACCTGTGAAATGCTGATAAGGCAGTATGTTGTCTTGTCAGCTGCCCTTATTGAAAGAATCAGTATTTCTGTAGCTTCCTAGTTCTATCAGTGCAATTTCCTCTTTACTTTTCAATAAATCATTCTTGGGTTTGTCTAGCTGCTTTCTATCCCAGAAACTATTTCAAATGACTTGGGGGGGTAGTAGGGTAGAATGAGGGGGGATGATGTGTTAGGAGGGTGAAGGCTATGAGAGGCAGATGGGGTTTGGGGCTGAGGGGTGCAGTGGAGCCCGTGGGTCAAAATGGGGTTAGGTGTAAGGGGTGGGGGGAAGGGTATGATGGACTGCAGTGAGTTTTCAGTGTTCAGTGGCAGGGGAGAGCTCAGTGGGGTGTCAAGGGGATGGTGAGGGGTTCAGGGGACCAGGTCATGATGGAGTGGGCTTACAGGAGGACAGAGTGGAGCCAGGGGGCATTTCAGGGTGCAGGGGTAATGCATAAAGGAGAGCAAGGGGCACTTTGGGGGCATGGTAGAGTGTCTGGGGGCACCCATGTGTTGAGATGCAGGGTGCAGTTCTGCATATGGCCAGGCCTGGGATGGGGCAGGTAACAACTGTATTCCCCTGGCACCAAGTACCTGCCCCCGGTCCTGGAGCTGGCAGTTAGGCCCACTCCTCAAACCCACATGACAAACTCAGTAATATCTGTATTTGTTTGGGTTTTAAACAGAATAATATAGTTCTAGGCTCCTAGCAGATTAATAAAGGTCCCAGCTCTTCAGCTGGAAAAAATAAGTGTTGTGCTACGTGATGATGATGCACCACACTATCTGCAGCCCCTCTTTTCAAAATCCCAGATCCACCTATAAATGTTTCAGTTCAGTCCTTGGTTTTTACTGTCCAGTAAGGCTATGAATTTTTGTTTCCAGGCCGTCTTCTGAAGGTGTTCTGTAGATTACCCTTGACTATGAGGATTGTGAGGGAAATGGCTGTTCTGTGGAAAATGTCCTTCTGCCCATGTTTCTGTGTTGCCATTCTTTGCCTTTTTCCATAATTGTTCATTATGGCTAGGCTTGGCAGCACTTGATTTTTATTTGTTAATTTTGAAGAATAATATTGATGTTTATTTTTATGCATTTATTTTGATTTTTATCAATTTAAATTAATTTAATAACATAAAGATCTTCTGCCTTGAGATGAAAAAGAGCAAAAAGGCCAAGAAAGCACTGAGGCTTGTATCCTTCCTAACTGGAATCTTTCTCTCCATGTACCAATCTCACCAGCAGGCAGCTTCACTCCCTTTTTACAGTCTCTCCCTGACTGTCTGCAGCAGAGTTGTCCCACTTAGGCTGGTGCTTCATGTACCTTCCTCCACAGCAGCTGCTTCTGGTCCAGCTTGAGTACTCTTCCCTCTCTCCTCCTGGTGGGGCTTCCGGTAGGGGGTTAAATAGCCTGTTATCTCCCTCCAGCCCACATATGGCACCAGTGAAGGAGAAACTAATTGATTATTTGACAAGTCATTAGGTCACCTGCTGTTTTCCTCTTTAAAGAGACTGACCCTCTAGACTCCAGCCTGAGCCTCCCTCCTGTACTTTCCTTCTCTTTCTAATTATTAACAATGGCATTTTTTTTTATTGATCTGTGAATGTGAAGTGAAATCAATGTTTATTGACCTTTACCAATAAAAATCAAATCCTGCCAAGCCTAACTTTTGCATAATTTTGTGTAGTTTCACCCACATACTTTCCAATAGAGCATTTGGTGCACTGAATGAGATGCAGCACATTCTTGGATACATGTGTAGGATCGGGGATTCTGGTGGTTTCAATGTGTAGGATGTTGATTGTAGTGGCAGCGGAGATGTGTTGACAGGTTTAACATTTAGTGTTAAGGCTCCCTTGTGTCCCATTTAGTGTCTATTGATCAGTGGGGAGTTTGCTTCTGAGGATGAATTGAATGAGGCTAGGAGGTTGTGGGGAAATATTTCTCTGAAGGTCTGTTCCTTTCTGAGTAAAGGTTGCAATTGTTCAGTTCAAGTGTGGGATTGTAGGTATCCACCAAGAGTATGTGGTCAGTAGGGTTTTTCTTTTTGTACTGTAGTAGGTTACTACAGGGTATTTTGGGTAGCTCTTTCAAAGAGATGGTCCACTCTGCTGAAGTGTCCTTGATGGGTTAAGGCTCTTTTTAGGTCTTAAACTGAGCCTTGTTGGGAAGGGTAGCCTATGAATTGAAGAAAATAAATAATAGATACATAAGAAAGAGATAAAATAGAAAACAGAGAAGCCTTCAGTTTAGTTTCTCCCCTTTAGAGGTAGCTGTCTCCTCAGTAATGGGCCTGATTCTCATTTTCCTGACATTATTTGTACATTGGCATGTCTGTATTGACTATGATAGTCAGCAAGGGTCCTGGTTTTTCTGATAAAAATTTGCAAATCCTCTAATAAACAACCCAAAATACATGATTAAAATGAAACATCATTGTGTGTGTGTGTGTCTGTGTGTGTCTGTGTGTATATGTATGTATGTATGTATCAATTGAACACAATATTTTATTGATATATTTACAATTTTCAAGCAATTTGAAAGCCTACCAGTGTCTCAATCACTATAATAAAGTAAATTCTAAATACCTATAAATTTTGGTATTTGATTTTGGGCTTTTTATCATGGAAAATCAGAGCTTACCCTGTCCCCTTAGCTCACAGAACACAGGTCCAGGCCCCTCACTCTCAAGCCACAGTCCCCCAGTCCTGCTGATGCCCCTCATTCCCTCCCACAGCCCCCCGGCCCTGCAGGTGTCACTCACTCCCTCCAGAGCCCCCTAAGCCCTGCTGGTGCTCCTTGCCCCCCAACCACAACCTCCTGCCTGCCCAGCCCTGCTGGAAGAGGCCCCCAGTTGCCAAGGCTACAGGGCCAGGAACCCAGGTCCATAGGCCCTAGCACCCACAGCAGCACCTGAGTCCCAGGCCTGGCTCCCCTTCCACTACAGCAGAGGCGGGCAATTATATCGGATGGAGGGCCGCTTACTGACTTTTGGCAAGTCATCGAGGGCTGCATGACAGGCAGCCGGGGCAGATATATATTAATCTTCTAAATTCTTTTAGGGGCCCCACAAGCCAGGTAGAATGCCCTGGTGGGCTGCATCCAGCCTATGGGCTGCATTTTGCCCACCCCTGCCCTATGGGCAGCACAGCTGGAGCAGAGCCCAGGTCAGGGGGGTGCAGGCTGGGGGTGGGGGGCAGTTCCGTTTTCCTACACACACTCCTGGGGGACTGGGGGAATGCCTTCCAGATCTGTGCTGGGGGCAGGGGCGGGTGCGGGCTTCCCACTGTGGGCTCAGACTCCCCACCCTGCTGCCCTCCCTTGGGGCCTCCGTGGCCTGGCAGGCAGGACCTGGCATGGCAGGGAAGACCGGGGCTGAGTGGAGAAGCTCCTTGCTGCTGTGAGCCCTGTGTTGCCATGGCAACCTGCCCCCTGCTGACCTGACAGCAGCAGGGGCTCAATCCTGTGCTTCTGCCATCACTGCTGGGTGGGCAGGGGATGCCTCACCAGGGTGACATGGGGGTCACATTGGCAAGGAGCTTCCCCATCCAGCCTTGTTCTGCTGTGCCAGCCTGCAAAGAACTCTTTGCAAAAGTGCAAAATCCATGTGTTTCATAGTTTCTAGGGTCGGAAGGGACCCGAGTAG
>NW_017729032.1:32125666-32130519 GCF_001723915.1 Gavialis gangeticus
AGTCATCCCTGGTGATGGCTCCTCCTTTCCATTGGGTGTACGCCTCCCATTAAACGCCTCCCATTTCTTCATTAAAATGAGAAATCTGTGTTTTTCTCGGATAAAAGGGGAAACCCACATTTTTCTCCATTTTCCCATGAGAAACGGAGAACCCAGATCCCTGGCAGTCAGATATTACTGTGCATGTACATTGGATTGAGAGAGGAGAGTAGGGCCATCTGTCTTGCTCATTAGATTTTCATGGTCAGTAGTCTATCTTGCATTTGAAAAGCTTTCTCCAAACGTCAATCTTCACTTCAGACAGAGCAAGACCTAGAAACAAAAGTGTTGCAAATGGGAGAGAAAACTCCATCTAAGAACAAGCACCAGCTGTCCTTTTAATATATATCTCTTTTGTTTTTCTTTTCTAAACAAAAACGTTTTTCTAGCAATAGGGGAGTGGGAACAAAGCATGGTAGAAAAGCAATAGGCAGATAAAAATGCTGGAAGAGTGTGAATGTTCTCTAGTGTTTTGTTTTTTTTTTTATCCCAAGCCAGCTAAGAAAAGGGAAAAAAAATGACAGTTAATATAGAGGGAATGAAAAAATGTGCCACACAAATTGTAGAGATAACAATTCCTTACCACTTAGGTCTTCCTTTTTTTTCAGTGATCAAACCTGTGGTTAAAAGACAAATCATCAGCTGCTGGCATTTGCCATTTTAAACTAGATACTGAAGGTTGCATTATACGCTCAGATAGATCTGGCCAGACATTTTCATTCAACACTTTTGGCAAAAGGGAAATATTTAGTGACAAGAAATTATGTTTGCTTTGCTATATTTTTTGTGACAATCCACAAGTTTTTGTACATATCAACCTTAATTTGGAAATGCCTTTCAGTTTTCATGCTCAAAATGAGGATTTTGATTTTGAAATGTCCCTTTTATTTAAAAAAAATTAAACTACTCAAATCAGAAATTAAATATGTGTTTGATTGGAGGAAAGCAGCTATTTCACTTTTAGAGTTGCCAAAAAAATGTTTCAGAAAACCCAAAATATTTTTTAAACTGTTTTTTGGAATAGCCAACAAACAAGAAAATTGATTATTTAGACAGAGCAATCCTGGATAGTACACAGTATTGAGTCTACATAAAAGTTCAAAGGACTTCACCTCTGTAACTCTCAGCCTATAAAAAAAAAAAGGAGCTATCAAGATGTGCCTTCAGTTTTTAGAATGGGAAATGCCAGAAATAATACTATAATAACACTAAGCTTTGTTAGATCAATAGAGGAATGTGGATCTGAGCATTTTGTCTTAGCTGTAACAACCAGTACTTTTTACCTTCCTCAGCTGTGAAAATAATAGGACACTTTCTAGCTATTTTTTTTATTTTTGACTCTGTCAATTCAATCTAACATCCAAATGAAAATCTAGCACTCAGGAATATTGTTGATTTGAGACAGTCTTTGGAAGATTTGGGATTGATAAAAAGGTAATTAAAATGATATGTATGTAATACAGTAACATCACCTGTGATAATTTCACTGTAATATTTTTCGTTTTATGTAGGAAAACCACTTATTTTCTTCACACCAGTACTGTGAAATTTTGAAAGATAAGGAGATCTGCAGACTGTATTTGACAGCTAATTTTGCACCATCTTTTAAAACTAATTCTAATATAAGCAAACTGGGTCCAATTTAAATGGATTTTACCATGTTGTACATGGGTGAACACAAGAACAGAAATGACAAAAAGAAAAGCAGGAATAATTTTGTGTCACATCAGTGAAGTAAAGGATGTATCAGATGCATTGCTCAGATCTGGCAGAATATTACAAAACCAACTGTATAATATTATAGTTAACAATTATATGGCAGTATTATCAGAATATCAGATAGGATGTGGAATACATTCATTACAGAAGTAGGGGAAATCCCACTGCTTGTTTTAGTCCAGACTGAGGGGGTGTGAGCACACGTGCACAGGCACGAGTGCATGCATGCTCGTGCACACACTCACACACACACACACACACACCAGCAAGAGACAATCTTGCAGTGGCAGGCAGAGAGAGAGAGAGAGAGTGTCTTTGTTTCAGGAAAAAGCAGGATACAGTTCTCTCCAGGAACCACTCAAACTAAACACCCCCCCCTTCCCTCTCCAGGCATGTGTATAGACAGTCATGGAGTCCAGAAAGAGACAATCCTGCACTAGAAGATAATGCAAAATAACCTTGTACATGTTCAAGCATCTCCATATTTTATCATTTTATTCTAGTTACTTTTGGATAAGCAAATTACTTGAAAATTTTGAGGCCTAAAGGAAGCACCTTTAATGACCAAAAAATACTTAAACTGCCAATAAGTGTTAGCTGTGAGCCTCGCCAATAGCCAAATAATATCCTTATATCTGTAAATGCTATTCTGTGCACACCTTTTTAAAGCCAGATCAAAAGATAAGAAATGCAAACCACTTACTCAGATTATATAAATAGTTAAAGGTAGGCTGTGGTTCCAAGTTTTGTAAATGGGCATAACCAGGCAAAAAACTACCCTGGCATTTATTTGTTTTTCTGTCTTCTTTTCTTTTCTTTTCTTTCCAAAGCCAGCATATGGCCTTTAATGAATTCTTACATTTCAAGATTAAGTGTAGGGCTTGAAAGTAATCCTAACTAAAGATTTTTGCTAACAGGATATAAACCACTCCAGGCATTTTTTGGACATGTCATTTAAATAGTTAACTTCACTTGTAATAATCTGTGAAATATAGGCATTGGATAAATGCTATAAGCTACAACATATGTCTTGAAAAATCAATAACATCACTTACAGGATTCCTCACAACCACATGGGATGTAGAAAAAATTAACTTCTGGATTACTTTTTAACAGTCTAGCTTCTGGTTGTGCAGGCACTGGGGAAGCATGGTTTTACATCAGTGGTCTCAGTAAAATTAGACAGATGTATTGGTAATCTTCTTGCTCCAGTCTCTGTGCTAACAAGAAGTGCATGAGTAATGAAGAGACCTTTCTCATGTGACCCTATTGCAGAACAATAATGAACACAAATCGCACATTTTCAGTTATTTAGTACTTATCAGAATTGGAAAGAAAAGGCAAATTAAGCCTTTAAGTATACACATATTACTTTTCTTAACCTATATTGGTTAAAATATGCAGGAATAGGGTATCCATGGTATTCCTGTATATTTAACGTTCTATTTTGTATTAGTATTAATGCTTTTTTCCATAAAAACTGTACAAAACCTCAAGGATTTATGGTGCCATGTTTTACAGTCAAACAGAAGATTATATGACCTGAAAAATATTTCCATTTAAATTACAGTTTGGATGAACACACAAATGCATTAAAAGTGAACTTTACTGCTCTGCTAAAAGTAAGGAACGTATTATGTAGAAATAAGAATCCATTTCCCTTTTACGTATTTGTTACCGACTGCTACCTCAGAATTAATATCCAACAAATGTTTGTGATTGTGAATAAACTGTCCTTTCTCTTATCTCACACTCACATACACATGAAGGGAGATTTAATCTTATTACTCCTTTTTTTCCACTTTTTGTAAGTTGGTGATGGCTAAAAACATCTCTTGATACCCACCTTTTTGGACTTTGGACTGTAGAGTAACTCTCTTTGTATTTTAAGAAATTCCTACACCAAGGAAACAATGTACAAAATAGAACTTGAACAACCTCCAAACAAGGTAGAGCATTTTATAGAAATTTTCGCACCCACCAACCCCTCCCCCCCTTAATTACCTGAATTGTTCTTTTCATGAAAGCAGAAATCTGTCGCCATAAACACTGAGCAATGAATTCTTCAATCAGTTCTAGTTCTTCAGTCAACTCTAATTGGCATACACAATCAATCTATTAGGCTGGTTGTTCTTTGCATTGGTTCTCCAAATCCAACAAAAGCCAACAGAGTCTGCTTGGAAGATCCTAATGAAGTCTCTGGAGATTCTTGAAAACAATGGCTTGATCTATCTAGTTGTTTGACCAGAATGGCTGTGTCCAGGTGCCACAACTATGCACAGAAACAAGAGGGGGGCATTCTAGTGCTGCCCATAAATCAGCTGTTGCTTACACCAGGGATAAAATTAGGCCCTTAACTGTTCTCTGAACCTTGTGGTAGCTTGATGGAGGTACACAGTTCTTTAATGCTATTCTATAGCATTTCACTTAACTAGAAGGCTTTTATTTTCTATGATGCATGCAGCCCCTTTCTTCAGCTTTGCATGGAGGCCAAAACCTTCTTTGTCACAATGAGAATTAGGTTATGTTGGGGTTGGGGCTTCAAGTCTTGGTTGCTTGCCTGTTTCTTATGTGTGTTAATAATTTATGTTTGTCCCCCCTAGGCTAGCTTGCCTATTCAGACTTATAGGCAGTCCCCTAACTCCAAACAATGTCTCTGCAGCAACCGAGCACTTAACTTGGGCATTGGGGTTCCGCAGAGCTCGGTCCTCGGGCCCGCACTGTTCAACATCTTCATCAGTGACTTGGACAAGGGGGTAAAAAGCACCCTGTTCTAATTTGCTGATGACACTAACATGTGGGGGGATGTGGGCACGCTAGAAGGGAGGAATAGGCTGCAATCTGACTTAGACAGGTTACAGGGGTGGGCGGATGAGAATAGGATGGGATTCAACACTGACAAGTGCAAGGTGATGCACCTAGGGAGGAACAACCGGCACCATATCTACAGGCTGGGTAACTCCCTTCTTGTCAGTACAGAGGTGGAAAAGGATCTTGGAGTCATCATTGATGCCAAGATGAACATGAGCCGGCAGTGTGGGGATGCAGTCAGGAAGGCCAACTGTACCTTGTCATGCATCCACAGATGCATCTCG
>NW_017729032.1:32130907-32146327 GCF_001723915.1 Gavialis gangeticus
GTCTTTAAGAGGAGGTTAGATGAACACCTTGCTGGGCTCATTTGACCCCAGTAATCTTTCCTGCCATGGCAGGGGGTCGGACTAGATGATCTACTCGGGTCCCTTCCGACCCTAGAAACTATGAAACTATGAAACTCCAATTCTAACATTACATCAGGCCTTGCTGCAGACCAAGATGCTAGTTGTGTGCACCCTTATCAACACAGATCCCCTCATCACTAGACTTAAGTATAACAACTGAGGTTTATTCATCTGTGCTTTCACAAAGTCACATACACTGCTACTGCTTACAGTGCCCCTCTGCTGTCTGTATTGGTTGAATGGGGGCAATCCTTAAATCCAGAACTAATGGACACTGATTTAACATCAGTTCCAAAAACATGTACAAGCCCACGGCAGGACATTTTAACCACCCTGGACATTCCACCACTGACCTCAGAGTATCTGTCCGTAACCAAAAGAACATTAAAAGGCAACGTAAATGTAAAATTACAGAACCAGAAATTCTCTACAGACCTGATTATATTAACCCTGGTCTTACCAGGGACCATGACTTTTTACTGTTAGCTGCTATCACTTTTTCATCTCAGCTGATCTAATCAGCCTATCTTAGCAGCATTCCCTCCCCCTGAACCTTTCTCTTCCACAGCTTTTCCTTCTGCTAGTCCTTTCATAACGTCTGACAAAATACGTTGTTGCCTATGAAAGCCCATGTGTCCCTTAACCACACGTGTGGTTCAGAGTGTCTTCAAGGTTTCACCCTGCCCTGCCTTCTACTTTACACATCTAGGGTTCTGTCATGCATGCCCACTTACAAGAGGGAAATTGTGAATTACAGTTGAAAAAGAGATGCACATCATGTTATAGGCACATGAGAATAGTGTGGCAGGAGCTCCATAAATCACTGAGCATCATTCAGGAAGGGAAGAATTTTTAAAATGGTAGAAATATTTGTTTACTTGGTATTAACTACTGTGATATGTCTAATCTCTTATTTACATGGTATGAACCATTGTGATGGATATTAGTTCTCACCATGAAAGTTCTCAGTCCTGAAACTACTGTAAGGAAGTATACTGGTTGCAGACCTTCTTACGCAGGAGTGGAGTAGAGATTGAAAAGAGCTAGTGACGGATGAAAATCCTTGCCCATCAGCTGTGTCTTGATGGCAGGGCTATTTCATACAAGGGAAAGTAACACTAGGATTGACTGCTGCTATAGCCCCTACCCTGGCTTCTGAAGCCTGTGCCTTTGGTATATTAATCCTATGTGCTTTTCATGACAAGGAAGAGAACCAGTATGACATTATGATCCTAGATCTGTAGACCATTGACATATGAGCAGCCCCATTAAATTTAATGGGATGGTTCATATGCATAAAGTGTAGAAGAATTTGTTTGCAGATTTTTAGTGTGTATATGTGAAAGGCACCTTATCATATAGGAGAGAAAGCCCTACTAACCTTTATTTTATCTAAACATTTTATCTTAGTTTAGCGTGCCGTTCTTTTTGGTATGATACAATATTTGGATGGGTGGTGTTTCCTCTGTAATTTTGAATTATTATATTGCTTCGTATTTTACTTTGTTTTATAAAAATGTTTTTCTAAGAGCTAAATGGATAAATAATTACTAATAAAAATATCATATTTTACATTTTCAAAGACTGAAAAAGCTCAAGCATATTTGTATATCAAGGTGAACATTATTAAATACCTGGTAAGTAATTTCTAGCAATTTAAGCTATCAGAATATATGGCTTCCTTTCTTGTTTTGAATATGCCCAATCATGTATTATTTGCTGTTAGGCATCATGTTTTTATGATATAGAAGTTATAGCTTGCCTTAGTATTTTTATCAGTCAGAGAGACATAGTTATGGTCTGTGGGTTGGCATCTTCTATACACTGAAGATGCATTCTTTGACAAATCAAACAATATGTGTTTATGTATTGGACCAATGCCCACCACTGTAATGTTAAGCTATCAGTAACATTCTTAATAACAGTCCTTAGTGAATATACTTAGAAATTTGTAAGTAAGTAAATAAATAAATATGATACCAGTATAGCAAGCTCCAGTATAGTCAGCTGCCCTTGATGGTTTACACCCAAGGGTACTCAAGGAGCTGGCAAGCGTCATAGCTCAGCCTCTGGCACAGATCTTCAAAAACTCCTGGTGCTCTGGTGATGTGCCCAAAGATTGGAAGAAGCCCAATGTGGTGCCTATCTTCAAGAAAGGGAGGAAAGTAGATCTGGCAAACTACAGGCCCATCAGCCTGACATCTATCCTGGGGAAGGTCTTGGAAATGATTATCAAAGAGGCCATTCTTAGCAGACTAGCTGATGGCAAGATCCTGAGGGATACCCAACATGAGTTTGTTGTGGGTAGGTCTTGCTTGACCAATCTCATTTCCTTTTATGACCAGGTGACCTATCACTTGGACAAGGGGGAAGAGATTGATGTCATATAACTTGAATTTTAAAAAGCCTTTGATCTGGTATGCCATGATCACCTCTTGGCAAAACTGGCCAATTGTGGCCTTGACCTGACCACGATCCACTGGCTGGGGAATTGGCTCTGCGGTAGGACCCAGAGGGTGGTGGTTGACAGAAGTCAATCATCATGGTGCCGTCAACCATCAAGGCGCTGTCTTAGAGCCTATACTTTTTAACATCTTCATCAATGATGATCATTGGTGTCAGAAGAGGACTGGCCAAGTTCACCGATGACACAAAACTCTGAAGTAAAGCAACCACACCTGAGGACAGGAGGGTGATCCAAGCAGATCTTGACAGTCTCATGAAGTGGGAGGATGAGAACCTGATGGTGTTTAACACCGAAAAATGCCTGGTTTTCCACCTTTGGAGGAAAAACCTGCAGCATGCTTATAGGCTTGGCAGTGCTACACTGGTTAGCACTACAGCTGAAAGGGACCTGGGGGTCATGATTGACCACAAGATGAACATGAGCCTGCAATGTGATGTTGCGGCTAGTAAAGTGAGCAAAATTCTGACTTGCATCCATAGATGCTTCTCAAACAAATCCTGGGACATCATTCTCCCCTTGTACTCGGTCTTGGTGAGGCTGCAGCTGGAGTACTGCGTCCAGTTTTGGGCTCCACAATTCAAGAAGGATGTGGAGACGCTTGAGAGAGTGCAGAGGAGAGCTATACACATGATCAGAGTTCAGGAAAAGAGACCTTATGATGAGAGGCTGAGAGCCATGGGACTCTTCAGCCTGGAAAAGCGCAGGCTTAGGGGTGATCTGGTGGCCACCTATAAGTTTATCAGGGGTGCTCACCAGTATCTGGGGGAACAGCTGTTCACCAGAATGCCGCAAGGGATGAGCAAGTCGAATAGTCACAAGCTCCATCACGACCGATTCAGGTTGGACATAAGGAAGAACTTCTTTACTGTCTAAGCCCCAAAGGTTTGGAATAGACTGCCACTGGAAGTGGTTCAGTCACCCACTTTGATTGCCTTGAAGATGCATCTGGATGTTTATCTTGCTGGGATCCTATGTTCCCTACTGACTTCCTGCTCCTGGGGCAGGGGGCTGGACTTGGTGATCCTTTGGGGTCCCTTCCAGCCTGAATGTCTATGAAATCTATTAAATCCTTGGAAAATAACAATTATAAACTGAAAAACCTGGCCTGTTAAAATTTAACAGTGCCAAACACTGCTTCCAGAGCTCTGGGAAGGGGCAAAATAAAGGCATGTAGTAGAATTACATACCTGTCTATAATATTTTGAACATGGGGCAACTCAGCTTCACACTGATTTATAAATTGACCTTGATGTTATATGCTATGGTGAGCAGTTGCTACTGATAATACATAACACCAACCAATCAGGGGCTAAAGCAGTGAAAAGGTATTTGGAATGTGCCTTAACTCACAATAAGGGAAATGAAACTGGCCATGTCTACACAAGATGCTGACTGTGCAGTAACTCATTACTACTGCACAGTAGAGCTGCATGGTATGAAGCGTGACGCAACAGTTACTGAGCAGTCATTTAATATTTGTGTATACAAGTACTAACTGACTGGGTTATAACAACTGTGCAGTCAGACATGGCTGCTGATTCACTTCAAGTGTTTGGACTCTGGGAGAGTCATTTTGGTAAGAAGTAAAATGCATCAAGCCTTTCACAAAAGGCAATTAGCATACAGATATTTAAGATGATACTTTTGTTGTGTTCTTATCATTAAAAAATAATGGTTCTAATTCTTTAAAAATATGTATTGCAATGTAGAGTATAACATTTAACAATCTTACCCTAGGCCAGGTTGACTGACAGTATTTTATACTAGTACAATGCATACATATGCATATATATGTACATGTGCATATATGAAAGATGACTGAAGAGTTTTGCCAGATTTCCTAGAACTGAAGTGGTTGTTAAACAATATTTCATCCCATTTATCTCATTTCTTTATTAATATATGGCAGTGTCAGCTTTGAAGCTCAGGGTCAGTGAACACAAGAGGCAGGGATTTTTGTGGATGATATTTTTATATTAGACCAACTGCATGGTTGGGATAGACCTCAACAAGCTTTTGGTACCACAGTACCCTTCTTTAGGTCTCTGGGAGAGAAGCAGAGCAAAATAGCAGATAGAACAAGGGTTTGTGTAAAACTTTGTGTGTAAATAAAAGCAGGATATAAGAGAGAATATGGGCAGTAACAGACAAAAGATTCAGTAGAAACTGAATCAGTAAGAAGTACAAGACGGTTCAAGAGGGGCCATTATCACATAAAAATATAGTGAATGTTGTGAACACCTGTACAGTACAACACAGACACTTGTATAGATTCTTAGTACGAATGCCATGTGATATTCTCTGAGCAAGGATTTTATGGTGTTTTCTTGAATAATCATATACAATCTACAAGGGAAATATCTCTAGGAATAGCACTGTGGTGTCCTGAACAGTATATTGGTATAATATAATACTAGATATAGGGTGTGTCTACATGTCACCATGCAGTGCCCTTGCTACAGCACCATGCTTTAGTACTTCCTTTTGGAAGTACTAAAACACAGCGCAGTAACGGTGGTTACTGTGCCGTGTGCACGGCACATGTGTAGACTTCACTGCTTTGTTACCATAGCAGCACACTATACCCAGGGAGTGCGCTGCTATGGCAATGTAGCTAGTGATCATGCGTAGACATACATGACTACTATGTCGCCATAGCATGCCATATGATGATGTAGTGCATTGCTACATCTCTGTAGGGCTACATGTAGATGTGTAGACAAAGGATGTTTAATGTTGAAATTTGACTTTGGATTATTATTATACATTTATCTCAGCTGGGCATATACAGCTTTTGCAGACCATTAAATGCAAGTGAAAGAAATTGTTTGTGTCAGCTTGGCCTAGGCAATCTCAGGAAGGTCAGTGTGATAAGTAATGGTCAGCAGCATCTGAGTATATCCACACAAGTTTTTGCTTACAAAGATGTAATATAAGAAATAAAGTCTGACTGTGTCTAGAGAAAATTCATTACTTTGAGATGATGAGTTAGATTTGGACTTTGATATAAGGATCATATTTTACAGTGAATACCATCAGTCTGTATGTGTAACCAGGAGTGTAGTGTCACTGACCACCTGGTATTCACACTAGATAAAAGAACTACAATGGCAGTTAATTGCTGAAGAAAACTGACACCACAAAATCAAACACTTAGCTAAATAATGCTAAGTGTAAAAAGCATAAGCATAAGAGGACTGTAAAATAACACATTGGATTAAAAATTTAAAAAATCTCAAGAGTTCCTAGAAATATACTGGTACAAATGCGACAACTCACAAACGAAAATTAAGTGTAACAAATTTCTATATTCATTAGTGTATCTAATTTAAAAATTATACATATACATTATATTCATTAAAATACAAAATATTTTACAGCAATTGAGCAAAATACATTTCACAGTTGGAAAGCCAATACACACTCCAAATAAATCAATTCCATCATGTACATTTATTATAGTATTGCATTAGCAATGGTATAATTCAAGCTCAAACAACAATGCCAGCCTCAATCCTTATTCATAATTACAAAGCTATAAAAAATACTCTTTATAACTTTACTGTGGTTTTTTTGATAGTCAGAGTAGTAGGCAAATAAAACTAATTTTATACCTTAAAATATTTTGGATAGAAAATTTCTTGATATTAATACTGAGGCGAATGTATTCTGAAATAAGAATGACTTTGAACTATTTCTAAGTTCTCTGTCTAAAAATAGTTTTATGTCATTCCAAATAATGTAGTGAAGCATTTTTCCTACTTGTAAGTAAGGAATAGTTTTATTGTAAATCTTTAGACTTGTCATGAATAGTATATCCTTCAAAGAAGAAATATGTGTTTTACCTTGCATGAAGATGGTTTTAATAAAATGTAAGTACTATTTAAACTTGGTGGAAAGGTAGTATATGATATATTGATTCAATGTTATCATTGGAGGAAAGAGGTTGAATCATTACTGTTGCAGCAAGAAAGAAAGGAGTTAACCAGATGCAACTGGTGAAGTTATGTACCGAACTAAAACAACTGGATGGCTGCATTCAGATGAGCATGGCCATGTGGTATGTGGCACCGCAGACTTGTCTGTGGCACCATATACTGCACATTCTGCTGTTCTCTGCACTACAAGGGAGCAGTGGGGGAGGAGGCAGGGCAGCGTGCTGCTCAAAACCGGAGCCTGGCCAGCTGGAGCCACACTTCAGCTACCAGCGAAGCTCTGAGCTTTGATCCTCTAGTTCTGGGAGGCCCCCAGGACCCCAGATAAAGCTTCTGGGGCAAGCCTAGTGCTGGCCTCAGCCTCCTCCCCTACCTCACCCAAGGTAACCTGTCAAGCACCAGAGAGTGCATGGCACAAGCTTTCCTAGGGACAGCTAGTGGTGGCACAAGTTGTTCCGCTGCTAGTTGTTCCCAGGAAACCAAATGTCCACGCTTGTGTGGACTTGGCCAGTGAATTTGATGCAGCTATACTGGATCCTAAGCTATTACATAAACTTTGATAGAAAGGAAATTACATAGCTTTAACAGGTTTGCTCCAGTTTGACACAAGAGCCCCTCTTTGGTATCATTTGATAAAAAACTATACATTGGTATACAATCTAAAATTTAAAATGTCTCTGTTTTTACCAATAAATAACAAAATCAGCTAAAAATTCCCATTTCTCTTATGGACTTTGATTTTTTTCAAGGTAACTGTTCCCCTCCTTCTCACCCTGACCCCCAAATTTGTTATTCCTCTCTAGTCTTCTGTGACACTCTGACCTGTCAGTTTTCATTTGGCCTATTCCAAGAGGAGGAGAGGGAGATCCTTATTCTTTTGTTGGTTTTATAGGGGTGTAATGTTGCATTTTTGCTTTTGAAGTACTTATGGTCCACTTCTGGGTCCAATGTTGAGTGCACAGGGGACACCCCCCCCCCCATGCTTCCATGGGATGCTCCATCCATCCCACCATCTCAGCGTTCACAAGCCACACCTGGTACCTCGAGGTACATAGAAAAAACGCATATAAAACTTTGTCTATGGCCTAATCACTGATTCTCCGAATCGGAATTGAATCCTCAAATTCAGTTTCAACCAAATTGAATTAGGACAGTGATCTGAAACAGCAGTTCGAATTGCTGTCCCCCAAATCTGTCCAAATCCGAACCAAATACTGCCTGCTTCACGCACCCCTAGTGCCTACTGAGAATTTTTAACTGAAAAATTTTTTTTGGTGAAAAATGAAAGACAAGTGCTTGAGTAGTTTTTTTCATAGCAAGTTTCCAATTTTTGATGAAAGGAAGACACCAAAAGATTTTTCATAATGTCTTTTTCCCCAGTATGAGCTGAAATGTTTTCATATTCTGTTATTTAACAATGGCTTTCTACTAAAAATAAATTTTGTACTGATGCCAGTGTTAAAAACAAAAACAAACAAGTAAACTTGATTTTATATTTTTGTTTTTTCCACTGGCAAACAAACATTTCTACAAGATTTTTTTTATAATTTGCATTTTTGATCTATTCTGTGGAGTACATATATAACTATGATGCACAATTCATATATACAGAATCATATATATTTATCATGGCTAGAATGTTTTGATGATCACTTTACCAACTTAACCTCATAAATCTTCACAGCAAGAGTGTGTCAAAGTAGGGTAAACCCATTTATATGTACAGCACCTCTTAAAAAACATATTTACATGAAAACCCCCCCACAACATCCAGTCTAGAACAACAATGCATGAACAATTAATCTAGGTTGATTGACCTAGGTTAAATGTGGAGACCACTAAAAATACATTTGGGTATGCTTCCCAAAGAACTTAACTTCCAAATTCATAATGAACACTTCCCTACAAGATATTTTTCCTCTAATAATGTCCTCCCCAGCTTTTTTATTCTTCTTTTCTGTCTATTCTTGCCTATATATGTCCAGTAGACTCATCTTTATGGTGTTGAGTACAACACTCTATAAAACCTTAATGCTTATATTAAGAAAGTCAAGTGATGCCATTACAGATGTAAAGTTGCTTTCTATTATGAATAGAGTCACAAGTGTATTGTAAACGAAGAGAGGATGTATGAAACCCAAATGACCTTTGTGACCACAGCAGATATGATCTAAGCTAATCAACGCTAAGTGAATGTGGGATTTGCTAAAATGCAGCTAGCTGAAACCTGTTATTCTCAACTCATTCCTTTTGTAAATCAGCAGTGGTTCTTCTTAATGGTTGTGAAAGTTTATTATGAAAGAATTTTATATTTGATATTTTGTCTGGCTGCCTATTCATAGTGGTTTGCAGAATGACATGAGGGCCGTACCTCTCAGCTTATAATAGGGTAGGCTTTGTGAGAATTATACCGGCTGCTATCCAATTACCTTCCCAAATGCACTCCCAAACATCCTAACAAGCCCTGTGGCCCATCAAGCTGGGTTACAAAGTGATGTGTGGACTACATTCTCCAGTGCCAAGTACCTTGTAGTCATTTACACAATTTCACCCCGAAGGAGAGATCCACTTAGACAGAAAGGCATGTTAGAGCTGTCTTTCAGTTGAATCCTATTGAAAATCTTTATGAAAACTTTCACAATATTAAAATCTTAACAAGAAGCTGAGCTACTTTCAGGAGCAAGGAGGTTGCTTCTGAGAAGGCAGAATAATGAGTGCTAGATCCAGACAAACTTTGCTTTGTGTGTGTAATTGTAAGACATGTGAAGAGAACTTGGCAGAGGCTGCATTCAGATTTTCTTGCATTGCATGTGAGAGAAGTGGCAGCAAAATGTACCCTATATAAATCATGACCTTGAAATGCCATGTGGAGAAAATCTTATTTTGCTTAACTCAAGTGGATTGTATTTTTTCCTTTGGACACTTACTTACTTAGGTACTAACACTCAAAAAGCCTGAGGCAAAACTGATCTAAGTTATGTGGTTTTATGGAAGTGGTGTAGTTTAAATCATTATTGAATATAACACACATTCAACCATGGGGCAAAGGGCAAATCTTAGACAAGGTTCTGCCATTTTTAAACCAGTCTGTGTGCGCCAAAGTTCTGCTCTGTTATGGATATCAACTGGTTTCTGATCTATACCAGTAAAAGTGTATTGTCTGTATGTGTCCTCAGATTGTAACCCTACCACCAATTTCATGTGGGTTTGTAAATCCCTGTTGGACTTTGAGCCAGATGCAAAAAGGAACTTTGAAGTGGCAATGTTGATTCTTACCAAAACTAACAGGCCATTCAGGCATCCAGCTCCTGGAGTGGAACTGACAATCTTGAGATACACACACCTAGGAATGGGGTTCACAACAGCCAACATGCTGAGCAGAGGGTTAGCTAAACAATCAGAAGTGCAGAACAAAGGAAAGAATGTGAATTCCCACTCCTTTCTCAGACATAGCTGTTTAGTGTAGGCCTTAGTTTATGTGCCTAACTTCAGAGAGGGGTTTCAGGCTGTGAGTCACTTAGGAACCTATCTCACTGGGTGGGAAAGGGTTGAATGTATCAGTCAGGTATCTGGGGTGTTGGTCTAAGGCTATAGGCAGAAAAAGTTTTTTGGGTAAATGTGGTATCTAAATAGTTGGAAAAATTGTTCTTTACAAGCTTTTGGGCACAAACATCCTTCTTCAGGCATATAGAGAGTCTGTTGGTGTTTGTGTGCTCTCCTGGGTGGAATAGGAGCTTAAACCAATATGCAGAATGTAGGTCTGTGAAAATGCAAATGTATGGTAGGCAGGGAAGATCAGAGGGGATGTGAGTTGATGGGTATAAGACAAATACATGTGAGGGAGAGGGGAGGAAGGAGAATGTTGACCAGTGATAAAATGTAGCTGGTAAAATATAAAGAGGTTAAATGGGGTTATCAGATGGCAGGCAGGTTATAATATGCCATAAATCCAGTGTCTCTATATTTAGTCCATGATTTTTAGTATCCAGTAGGTTTATGAAGTGAAGTTCATAGACTTATATATGAAAATATTTTGTAAATTCTCTTTCAGGATTAGAACTGAGAAATTGGAAAGAGAATGGTTGTCTTGTGAGAAGTGTGCATCCTCAGGCTAGGATGTAGTTGTAAGCTGGATCTATTGTAAATTTTTATCTTTGATAGATTTTCAGTGTGCGTTCAGTCAGGTATGCAGTTCTTGTTTGGTTTCTCCTATGTAGTTTCCATCTAGGCTTTCAGTGCTCTGGATGAAACATTACATTTCTGAAAGTGTGGGAGTAAGATCCAGGAATGGTGATGCTTCTGTTATGGGATATAGTTATTGTGAAGTCGTGGAGATGTGTTGGCAGGTTCTGCATTTCTTGTCCAGGCATGGTCCAGATCCGTTCAGTGTGCTTTGGGCCATAGAAGGCCAAAGCACACCAGTACTTTAGGAAGACCTTCCCTGCTGAGCAGTGAGAATAATGTATCCAATAAGGAGACAACTATGCACACTATGGGTTAAATAGACCATCTTTGTGCCTGAGACACACACACAAATACCTATAGGGTCAACAGTAATGAGACTTTTTAGTAATAATAGATTTTAGGGCTGTGCGAAACAGTGCCGTTTTTCTTTTGACTTCCTGTGCCCACCTCTGCTCAATGATCCGCTCCCATGCCACCTTTGCATGGGCAGCTGGTCTTGCACATCAAGGAGCCTTGTGTAGGCCCTGGAGGGCTCCTCAATCACCTTTGGGGTGTCCCCCAAACTCATCTGCCACGACTTTGGATGGCCCTTCAGTGAAGGGGGTCCCCTTTGAGGATGCCTCCAGAGTTGTCATGTGGCTTGGCAGATGTCCACAGCGCTCCAACCTCCCCTACACCCTGGCCATATGCCAACCTTCGAGATGAGCCACGGGATCTTTTGTGGCTAGCCCCTTTTGGTGTCTTCCTTGGTGCCCACGTGTCCTCCTTCACGGACAGATGGACTCCGACTAGACCCAGAGGGTCTAGGAACACTCTGCTTTCGGGATTGTCTCTTCTGGTGCCCTGAGTGTTCTACGACGGATGTTGCCAGTCATCACCGCATTCACACATTGTCCTTTGTCTTCAACTGGGGTCTCTAATCCTCCAAAACCCAGTAAGGTGTGCTGGGCTAATCTGCTGTAGGCAGGAAACTAAAATAGAACACACCAAAAAGGGAAAACACAAGAGGACGCACACCAACAAAAATCCCACACAACAGGAATGACCGAAAATGAAAAAGGAAATAAAAGAAAGTTCTGAAGAAAAAAAGCGGAATAAAGAAAAAGAGGTGGAGCAACCACAGAGCTGAGGGTCCCCTGCTCACCTCAGCCCTAATGCCCCTAAGCTAGCACATCCTCTGAGTTGGGACTTGCGCTTTCACCTCAGCCGGGGTTTCTTTTGTCTTCTTCCAGATCCACCTCTGCTCCAGAGTCTCAGCACTAGCCGGCTCCGGCAGGTGCTCTTTCAACGGCTAAAATAGATAGCTAGATAGTGGAGTTTCATTTTAATCATACAAAAATGTCAATTTTGGGTTACTTTTTAAAATCTGAAAATTGGGGATTATTTTTTATCAGAGAAAACCAGGATCCTTGGTTCTCTCTGATATATATTTGATATATTATCCTTATTCCCTTTGAGCTCCAGTTCCTGGCTGTCTCCATTGGCTCCTCCTCTCTCCTCATAGAATACCTTACCCTTCTTCTTTGTCACCCAGTTCTTTCCTTCTTTGTTTTCCATTGCAGCAAATCTGTTTCTCAACCCCCTCTCTTCTACTAGCTGGGCCCTCTTTCTGTACTGTCCTTGCAGCCATATGTTGTCATGGGGCATTCTTGCCTAGACATCTGAACTCTAGGTTGTCTCATTCAGCAAGTGCCTTCAGATCTTGCTGTTCGTGGATTTGCCTTATTTCTTTCCTCCATCAGGTCTTCATATCCCCTTGAACTCCACTACATTTCTAGGCCTTGGGTCTTCTTTTCCATGAACTCTACCAGGGGACATTCATGCATCAATAGTTTCCATTAGGTACCCATGCAAGGATAACACATGTCTTTTCTAGAACCCTTAGACATAGTTTGTGGACCCCTAGGGGTCCCTAGGGGTCCGTAGACCACAGGTTGGAAACCAGTGGTCTGGCCTACTCTTAATACTGCATGAACAATCCTCTTGCACCACTACCAGAAACAATGGGTGTTTATAGATATGCTCCAGGAGGTGAGGGGGAGGCACATTTTAATTAGTGCAGCTCTGAGAGCTGCTCCAATGTGCTGTAATAACAGTGCGTCAGAGCAGCCTCCCTGCACATGTATAGGAGACCAATGTCTATAAACACCAAGAATGCCCTAACTTGCCACCAGTAAAGCAGGAGAGAAGGGGTGAGAGTGCTGCCAATATCAGGCTGCGTCCGGGACAGGAAGTAGTTGGTAAAATACACTAAAGAGTGCCCCACACTGGAGGGGTAGGCAAAAACAAAAACAAAAAAAAATCCCCAAATTCATAATCTATGGTTGTGGGGTAAAATTCCTTCCTGATCCCAAACCTAGAAATTGGTCTGACCCTGAGTAGAGGAGCAAGACTTCGCAACTAGGCACCTCTAGGTTTTTAATTCCAGAAGGATTATTGATACACCCTAGTGAAATTCCTGTCTTGGTTGCTGTCAACATCCAAAGCTTCTGAGGAAGCCAAAAACAAAACAAAATGAACCCCCCCCCCGATAGCTAGAGGAGGTAAAAATCCTTCCTGGCCCCATGTTGCACCCAGCAAATCTCAATTCATGTAAAAACAAGCATCCTCTATGCTTCCTTGCAACCTAAGGACTGCAAAACAAAACTCCATGCATGTCACGCCCTGACTGGAGAGCCAGAATTCCCTTTTTTATCATGTATATGTCCATGACCTTACTCTTATCTTTTAGTCTTTTTTTTCATAACTAGGTAATTATGGGGGAGCTGTGTTTCATTCTGCTGCTGCTAAGCATCGTCCTCTAATTTCCACCTTTCCTGGGCTACAGAGCTCTTTTCATTATCTCCGAGTGATACATGTGTTGATGTTCCTTGGGTTTCCAACTGTCATTCTTTACAACCCACTCAAGGTATTGCTACTCTTAAATCATCCCTGACCAAAGCTTAAATAACCTCGTCTTGAAAACATCCAGTAAAGGAGTTTTCAAACTTGCCAATGTAGTACATTTTAGTGCCTTACTTAGATTGGATAAATGTTTCCTGATATCCAATCTAAACTGGCTTTGTTGTAATTTCAAGCCATTGTTATGTGTCCTATTCTCTGCAGTGAAAAAGAAAAAATATTCTTCCTTTTCTTTATGGCAGCCCTTCAGATATTTGGAGACTGTTCTCTTTTCCACAACCTGATCATGCTTATTTCTCTCAACTTTTCCATGTATGGCCTACCATCCAAGCCCTTTATCATTTTTGTCAGTCACTTTTGGATCCTTTCTTAACTTCTACATGGCCTTTTGAAAATGTGGGCTGTCTATACACATGCTGGTTTGTGTTCTAATTAGAGCACATCAGAGGAGACTTAATTATTCAAGTCTGCTTCACATTCTAACTAGACCATTCCAGCGTGGCCTCACTGACACATGTATAATTTCCTGCACATTTTAAAATGGCAGCTGGGACACTTTATCTATACCTTATTGAATGAGGTTTAGATAAAGTGTCCCATGGCCATTTTTAAACCTGCAGGGGCTTAATACACATGACAGTAAGACATATTTTATTTACAGCAGCTGCCCAGGAGCTGCTCTAATTAAAATCCTGCCCCCCTCCCCAGGCCCATATATAGGCAGCCCGTAGAGTCCAGAATTGCACACAGTGGTCTAGTGAAGCCTAACCATCACTTACTCAAGTGACATGATTATCTCACATATCTAACATCTAATATTGATGCAGTCCAAAACTGCATTCACATTTTTTCCATCACATTTAATCTGTAAACTATCAAGACCCCAGGATCGTTCTACATGGTGCTGCCATCTAGCCAGTTATCAGCCATTTTGTTTATGTGTTTTGATTATTCTTCCTGAAATGTAGCATCTTGCCTTTGTCAACGCTATCAGCACACTATTGGTTCTACCTCAGTTTTCTAATCTATCAGGCTTCTTTTGAATTGTGCTCTTGTCCTCCAATATGTTTACAATCCTTCCCAATTTCATGTCATCTGCAAATTTACTCAGGTAGTGCTCTCTTCCAGCAGGTCAATCATTATTAAACATGTTGAAAAGCAGTGAATCCAGGACAGACTTATAGGGGCTCCACTTGAAACCTCTTGCCATTCCAACAAGGATCCATTTATAACTACCCTTTGCTTGCGGAGCCAGTTATCTATCCACCTTTTAGTAGTTTTGCCTAGCCCAAATTTCTCTGATTTGTTTATGGGATGATCATGTGTGACTTTGATAAAGTCTGATTGAAGTGTAAGTGCATTATATCCACTGCATTCCCTTTATTCATCTGACTAGCTAGTTTGTCAAAAAAGATCAGATTTGTTTGCCATGATTTGTCTCTTGAAAATCCATGCTGGCTGTTCATAATCATTCTTCACTCCTGAAGCTGCTTAGAAATGGTCACCCTTATAATTTGCTCAAGAAACTTCTGAGTCCAGGCTAACTAGTCTGTAACTTCATGTTCTACTTTTTGTCTTTTTTTAAAGAGGGGCAATACATTGGCCCCTTTCTAATCCACTGGTATCTTGCCTGTCTGTCTCTCAACTTGGTAAATTTAATTTCCAAAGACTCTGAGATCCCTCCTCAGTTTTCTCTTCTCCAGACTAAATAACCCTAGCTCTTTTACCCTTTCCTCAGAAGTCTTGCTTCCTAGGCCCCTAATACTTTTTGTTGCTCTGCACTGGACTTTTTCCAACCTGACCATATCCTTCTTAAAGTTTGGGGCCCCAAACTGGACACAGTACACCTGT
>NW_017729032.1:32151327-32160397 GCF_001723915.1 Gavialis gangeticus
CCTTCTTCAAGTTCCTTCAGTAGTCTGGGATGAAGGTCAGCAGGATCTCTGCTTGTTCCCTTCCTTCTCCAAATAACCTTTGTTAACAGTTTGGTTGCAGTATTTTGAAAATATTTTATTTATATATTTATTTATTTTTGTGTAGACCTAGGCAAAGTAGCTGTTGAGTAGCTCTGGTGCCTTAGCAACTTCCATTAAAAGCTCACCGTGGCTTTTTAGCAGTGGACTCAGTTTCCATGGTCATTTTTTTTGCCGGAGGCTTTTTTCTTTTGACCAATGTATTTGTGAAACCTCTCTTTGTTGTCCTTAACGTCCCAGGTGTATCCCATTTTTTATCTTTGCCTCCCTGGCTTTGTCCCTGCAAATTCAGTGTTAAGATCATCACATTTCTGCAGAGACTTACAGTGAAAAATTAAAATATTTTGAATTATGAAGTACATTTTCCTTAATGAAATATTATGCCTTGTATTATCTATACAGACTAATAACATATTAATGCACTTACTAGTACTGATGCTTTGCATAGCTTCTAAAAAGCAAAAAGGTTTTATGTTTATAATGCTACCTACACATGTTTCTGGAACAAAACAGAATTAGCAACAGGAACAAAGAAAATGCCAAAAAAGTCCTTTGTAAATATCTACAAATCAAATTGGTTTCCATATTTCACTGAAAAATTATATATTACATGTTGAAAATGGACCCTGTACTATGTACTCCATTGCATTACCTAATCTTCATATATTTTCTCTTTTAGACAATGTGTTCCGTTTCCTTGTTTCACATGTACAGTACAAGAAGACATTTGCATCCTTTACTAGTAATCTGAGTGTGATGTGGAATTGGGGAACAGTATCTCTGTAGCAGACAGGAATAATATTGAAATGCATTATTTCCTATGTGACATTAATGAGCAGATGAATTGATCTGACGCTATTTTCTCTCCAGTTGTCACTGGATATACTGCTATGCCAAGCACTAGTCAAATCTCTCTTATTACTATGTTACATTGTGTGGTGTGAAAAATACAATACGAAAGTAAGCATCAGAAAACTTTTCAATAGAGACAGCTGCATGCAACACAAGGTTGGATCACAACAGTGATTGTAATGTAAAAGTAATAAACACCATATTTTGTATGAATTAGACAAAACAAAAATTGTATTTTAAATGTTAGCAAATCTGTGGTGAGATCTTCTCTTAAAAAATATTTTTTCTGTCTAGTTAACGGAGCCGATTTGCTGTTTTAGAATCTCAAATCAAACAATGTGGTTGGCATGCTGCAGTTTTGCTGGAAGGAATGAAGTCTGGTCTAATCAGCAATATGGCCACATGACCTTTAAATTTCATTGCATGTGTATGCAGTGCCAGTCATCTCTTGCCTCCCATGAACAGAGTTACACTTGATCTTTGGCCAAAAGGCTGAGAAGCAATGATGCATGCTTATTCTGCTGCATGCACAGAATTCCTGTGAATCCTACTGGGAGTTGCATATTGCTGTCAAAGGAAGTATATACTTTTAATTTCTAGAGCAACCTTTTACGTATACGCTGGAATTTATAGGTACTTATCAGTTGGCAGCAATGTAGGTGAATAAAAGGAGACTTTAAAATAAAACAACGGCTGACTCAGGCTAGAGGCTCAAGAGTAAAAGTTAAAGTTCAGCAACACCAGCCCCTCCTCATCTTTCAGCTGATGGAAAGTATTACCCTTCTGCTAATCCTTGGAGACTTGTGCAGAGTAAAGAATTGGAGATATAGGTGTTCAAATAAAAGAAAGATGATCACACTTGGAGGCCATTTAAAGAGTAGTTCCTTGGGGTTTTCTGCCATAGCTGACAGCCAGAAATTCCACATGCTTGGAACTAAGATCCAACAAAACTGTTCAAGCAGATACAACAAACAAAAACTAATCTACTTTAGTTAGATTTTCTTGACTTCTGAAATGGTAGGAACAATCTGTAATTACATTTTAACATTTGGTGTGTTTTGATTTCCTGGTTGCAAAACTGACACAGTAAATATTGAAAAGTTAGAAGTGTGCCACTGTGAATTAAAAATCATCAGATCATCATATACCACTTCAAAGTAAACACAGTTTGTTTGTGTTATCATCCTATTCAATTCAAATTGTTAAGGCAAACTGTAGTTACATTAATTAGCAACTTAGGATGTATAGACAAAACGGGGGCCCTAAATTGAAGCGGTGGGTTTTATAAAACACCACTTCAATTTAGGTCTGATTAAACCCCCATGTCATGCACACCCCTGCTGATTTACCTGCCTCTCTGGTGGGGAGGGGAAGGCGAGCTGCCAGCAAGCATAATGGTCCCTGGGCTGCAGGGGGCGGGGCGGGGCTGGTGCTTCCCTCTGCGGCAGTGGTGGCTTCCTCCAGGCAGCACCCACCCACAGGCACCTGGCTCAGGCGGTCCTGGGGGGTACCACGGCTGTGGAGGGAAGCACCAGGCCCCCGCGCAGCTCAGACAGCTAAGCAGACTCTGGGGGGGATCAGGCTCATCGCTTTTCTTGGGTGGAGCCTTCTTTTCCAGGCTGCTGCCAGGTTGCCTGCAGGGCTTCCTGCAGAGCCCCTGAGCTGCACAGAGCCCAGTGCTTTGCTCTGCAACTGTAGAAGAGTTTTAGTTTGCTGCACCCCAAGTCATTTAAGGAGCATTATGCCACCGAATTTCCTACAGCGGCTGGAATTAATGAGCAATACGCTGCCAAGGCATGCAAATACAGACCCCATTAAAGCGGTGCAACAGCATTTAGCCCACTTTAAAGTGTTGTGCACACATGCCTCTTGTGTGCACACTTGTTTCGTCTTGTACTTCACAAGTTCTGTTGAAATCATTGAGACTATTAGCAGACTAAAACACTGCTAATGTTTGTAAGTGTGGCAGAATCTGGACTTTTACTGGAAGATTAAAAGTGTTAAACCATGTAGAACTAAGAAGGGATTCTTTATTCTTCCAAGATCTCTTTATAGCTTACATATCAAATATCATTTTTTATTCCTAGAAAAGGGATATAGCTATATTTTTACTCTTCTCATTTTGCAGATGAGCAAAATAATCCTGACTAGTGTCTGAAATCATTTTGTGAGTTGAACATTCCTCAGAGTATTGCAATAACCAGAAAAATTTAAAAAAAGGCTTTCATATTTTTAGTTGCCAACCAAAGGGTCCTTCTATTTTAGTGATCCATCCACAAATGTTATTTAATGGAAGTAACATGGTTATTGTAGATTCTAGGTCTAGGTACAGACATTACATATAAACCAGTATAAGTGATCAGATACATGTCTAGACCTGTAACAGAACAGAAGATCAGTGCACATAGGCCGGTTTAAAATGATGGAACCCAATCTAAGATAGAGCTAGATGGATCTAGTATCAGATTTAATTGGTTTTGGTTAGACTGGCCTATTAAATGTCTGTCCCTGATTGCCTCCTGACTTAGGTTAGGTTGGAGTCCCATGGCATCCCAGGTGCTTTTGTGGCTCCCCTGCTAACCCTCCCTCACAGGGTAGGCAGGATAGCCATGGGCCATGCTTGTCTACTCTGACTGAGTGCTGGGCTGGACTGCCATGGACCATCACAGAACTGAGGTAGCAAAGCCTCTGCTCTCCAGTTTTGCATCCTGCCTGCATCTGACAGCCAGGCTGGGAAGGGGGAAGCAAAGGTCACCCACCCCTGCCTCACTCCCTCCAGCCAGCATAACTGGGGAGGCCATGCAGGGGGGCTTTCCCTCTTCCCTGCTGCTTGGCCTACCTGGTCAGTGTGGCTTGTCTCCCCAGCCTCAACCCTTTGCCAGCTGTTAGTGGCCAGGGGGAAGCAGAAGATCCTGCCAGTGGACCTGGCCCCACCAGACTCGGCCATAAAATTGGGGGTGGGGTACTGCATTGTGGGCGCTTCCTCCCTTCCTTGCTGCCTGGCTCAGCATGGATTCTCTCCACAGCTCCACCCCCCACCAGCTCCCGGAAGTGGAGGTCTCTGCTGCACAGCCTCCCCTACCTGTTCTGGCTGGGGAGGCAGGGTGGAGGCTTCTCCCCCTGCCTTGTTGCATGGCCCAGTGTGGCTTCTCACCACAGCCCCACCCCCCACCATCTGTCAGTAGTGGGCAGGTGAAGGGGGGAAAATGGAGACCCCTGCCACACTTTCCTCCCTCCCCCCACCACTGACAGCTGGTGGGGTGGCAGGACTGAGGAGAGAAGCCACACTGGCCAGGCAGGCCAGGCAATGAGGAAGGAGGGAGAGCCCCTGCCATGCAGACTCCCCCCCCCCCGACTCAGCCAGAACAGGTGGTAGGGGCCATATGGTGGGAACCTCTGCTTTTCCCTTCTCCCCCTTGCCACTGACAGCCAGCAAGGGGTGGGGCTGTGGATAGAAGCCATGCGGGGCCAGACAGCAAGGAAGTCGGGGAAGCCTCCACCATGCAGCCTCCCCTAGCTGTTTTGGCTGGGTTTGGGGTGATCTAGGTCCACGTGGTGGGGGCCTCTGCTTTTCCCCTTCCTCTCCCCCTCTGCTGCTACTGGCAGCCACTCACTGGTAGGGGGCAGTGCTATGGACACATTCTGTGCTGGCTCCCCCAGCTCCACACAGCTGACAGCAGGGGGTCGGGCACATGTGCCTGACAGCCAATCAGGGATGGGCCCCTTTTGTCTGACCTCAGGAATCTCTGGCAAGTTGGGAGGTGGGCAGGAGCATTCCCATCTTGTGGCCTTGGCAAGTACAGGCATTTATGTGCCCCCTTCCCCCACCCCTGAGGGGTGAACATGGGCACTCCTGATCCCATCTACACAGTTTAGAGAAACCCATGAGGGCTGGATCAATTCTGCCTTGGTCTTTTTAAATGTCTGTACTTAGCCTAAATAGACTCCGTATTGCATCTCACTTTACAATGATGAAGTGTTCCAGAACACTGAGTGCTGTTTGAAGTATGCATAACTTTTTAATATTTTTAGACTTCATACCTAATAATCCATTACATACTGTGTTTAAAATATATATACATCTGATGTTTCCTCCCCATTGGCTATTGTTTTGGGTTCAAATGGTTATTCATGATTCAGAGCTCAAGCGAACAACGTGAACAAAATTCTGTAACGGAAATACTGGTTGTATTGTAGATATATTAATAGATGTATTTTCAAATTGTAAATACTGGGAAGAGGTGAATAAATATGTTCAGGCATTTAGAAAAAAAATGTTCAAATAATTTAGGCTGCTTGCAGACATTGAAAAAAAACAACTCCAAAAAGCACACTTTACTAGAAGAAGCAGTGTGTTAGTTCAGACTGGCTCTGCAGCATCTGCATAGATTGGGCACTTCAGTGGGGTTTTGGTGCTTTTAGCTAAAGCTGATTCAATCAGCTGTTAGATAAAAGCACAAAGTCCCACCAAAGCTCCCAGTGTATACAGATGTCAGGCAAGCTGAATCTAACTAAGGTGCTGCTTCTTCTGGGCATGTGTGTGGGTCAGCATGGGAACATGCTGAGTTTAAAGTTAAGCACCATTTTGGTGGGTTGTTTTTTATGTCTGCAAGCAGCCTTAATGATTAATTTCATTTATTACATGAAGCAAGCATCACGATGTATCTGCCATTTTAGAATGTAAGCAAATATACCCTATTTTTTATCTTCATAAAACAGCATAATTGCAATATAAAAGACAAGTATCTTGTTTAAAAACAATATGTTTGTACAAATTATATTAGGTTGGAAGAACAAGGTCAAAATCTTGAAATACTGTGCTGTATGTTTAACTACAGAGAGTGGCAGCAAAACAATCTTGATGTACTATGTGGAAAGTGTTTATGTGTATATAAACCGGAACATGTATACAGAATACCATTTATGGCAAAAAGATAAATATTTAGAAAAACTGAAAAAAATGGTGAAATATAACAAAGCAGAGTAGGAAAACCGGCTCAGAATGGTACATTTTGAGATTTTTAGCACTAACTCCTAGGGCTGTGAATCTATAAATTTATCTATACCATGTCTGAAAAAACTAGAACCGTAAGATAGCTATTATAAGCAGAGAAATGTAAGAATTTTTTAAAATGTCCACAGTGCTACGTTTCAAAGTACTTTTATAGAAGGCAAAAGTTAAAAATTATGTTTAAATTGCCCTAAGTTGCTTAATTAGAGTAAATAATATGCAACAAATTCTATGAATTTTGCCCCCTTCATAAAATTGTCTATGAGCATCTTGTTCCTTGGTTTATACTTTGTTCATTTAAGACTAGAAATACAAGAGCAGAGCTTTAGCTTAGTTATGTTGGTATGGTTCTATAAAATTCAGTAGTTCTATAGCCATTTATAGAAGTTGGGGTTCTTGTTCCAAATCATTTTAAAATGAAAGCTGAGATTCTAGAATACAAATCTTGAACAAGCAAATAGTGAATGTCTAGTGTTTGAAATAAATCTATATATTTTAAACAGAACCCTTTAAATTGTATGTGTTATTATTCGGTACTGTTTCTAAATCGGATCTAAATAATAGTAATTCATGCAGCTGAACTTTCAAGTCCCGATCCTCCAAAGTATTTGGATCCCTAAATACCTTTTGAGGTTCTGTGCTTTAGTTCTTAATTTTTATTAGGCTTTCTGGCATCTTAATCTTTCTAGGTCAAGTTGCCTGTATAGCTTCCAAAATTCAGATTTTTTTTTTTTTTTTAAATGCTAGTTTCCTCCTTAAGACTAATTTCATTTGATTAGCCCTTCTAGCTCTGGCTCTGTACTCAGCACTTACTGCTGCTAATCTTGATGCCTGAACATTCTTTCTGTTGTATGTCTAATTTAAATTAAAGTCTACAGGGCAGGGCTCTTATCTCTCATGTCTGCAAATCACCATCCACTTACATCTATACTGCTATATACAGATATAACAGCATTGGCTTAAACTATAATAATACCAGTCTCTCTTTAATCCAGTTAGGTGGGGATGATAGGGATCATGTTGTTTCTTAAGCAAAAGAAGTAGGGGAAAAATTTTGCATAACACATTTGCTAATATAGTAAATAAGAGAAAATTTCTACTAACCTCCTTCAACATTCAGAAAACTAAGCTCCTAACAACCAGTCCCCAGCTCCAATAATCTAGATCCATGGTGAGACTCTAGAAAATGCTAAATATTTCCTGTATCTCAGAAGCCACCTCTCATAGAAGGCTGACATAACAAAGACACCCAACATCACCTCCAAATGTGCAAGTACAGCCTTTGGATGCCTGAAGAAATGGGTGTTTGAAGATTGCGACCTCAGATCCAAAACGAAGTTCATGGTTTATCAAGCAGTCATGATCCTCTGTCTGCAGAATATCCTCCGAATCCACTGGGAGGACAGACGCATTAATGTTAGCGTCCTCCTGCAAGGAAATACCGTGAGTATTGAGGCAATGATCATCCAACATCAACTTCATTGGGCCAGCCATGTCATCTGGACATCGGACTCCAAACTCCTGAAGCAGGTTTTATTCTCCCAGCTGAGCCAAGGCATATGCTCAAGAGGAGGTGAGAGAAAGCCCTTCAGGAACAGTCTCATGGCCAGCTTAAAAAAATGTAACATTAATGTCAACTCAAGGGAGACTATTGCTCAGGACCACCCCAAATGGAGGAGGAGTCTGCTGCAGGGACCTCAGCACTTTGAAACCTCATGACAACAACAGGAAGTGGAAAAGCAGGAGTGATAGAATCAGCGTGTCATGGACCAAATCAAGAATTCAGCATCACCCACCCCACATGGAAACATGTCTGAGCTGTAGTAAAGTCTGTTGATCCTGGATAGGCCTCATCAGCCATCTTTGGACACACAGGTAACACACTCATGGAAGACAATCATCCTTATCTGTGAGGTATTGCCAAAGAAAGAGTGTTTCTGAACTCTTTGGAATCATTCCTTGGAGTAAGGCAGATGCAATCTGACTCATTCTCTTGGTGAAGCACATTACCTTTTTTAAGTGGTTATTGTTTTCTACTCTACTTCAACTTTCTCCTTCTTTTCCCCTGACCCAACACCACAAGTCTCTGTACAGGTTACTTGGAGCTGGACATTGGAGCCTGGCCAGTTGTGTTTTTTCTTTGATGGGTCATAATTTAGGGATAGCTGGGGAGAAAACTGGATCACTGAGTATCTGGCAGGAGAGATTTTCTCTGCCTTTTCCTTGTCCTGAAACAACAGGCAGCTGAGGGGCAGTGGGAGGGGGAGGTGGGAACACAATGTCGAAGTTGTTGTCTTAGTGATGGTATTTAAAGGTTTGTTTTGTGGGAATTGGCTTATAGGCACATGTATATGCATTATAAGGGTTCAAGATGGGCAGAAGGGGTTAACTGATTTCTAAGAAGCTTGGGTCTCGCATACAAAAAGTTTCTCACAGCCCTGGAACTAGACAGGCTGTCTAACTCAACAAGACTGGGAACCAAGGAAGTATGTACCATACGACCCATAACATGAGATAAATGGAACCAGCTAACAACGCTCAAAGCAGGGGGGCCTGAGTCCTGGTTTTAGGGAAAAGACCAAATTAGGAGAAGGCCCAGAGGCTATGTGGATGTCTGTCTACAGAGAGACAATCAACCAGAGATAGTCACAGATGAAGAGTCATTAAGAGGGAAGAAGAATACAAAAGCAGAGATTTTGTCCCATCCCTCCCTCATCTCTCCAGATTTCTTTTTGTCTTTCTCTTTGTCCCATCCCTCCGTGCTCCTTCTCCTCCCTGAGAGGGGTCCCTGCCTCCATCCCCTGGAAAGCGTCCCAGAGGCCACCTGACCAAGGGCACATGACCAGCCCATCTCATACACAGGCGGGGGGGGTGTGGGCCTCAGCATCCCACCTCCAAACTAAGGTTGACACCTAAGAGAGATAGCCTCAGAGTGAAGACTGCATCCTAGACGGATGTACTTTGAATCTGCTGATATCCCTAAGATTTGGTAGATATATAGAATTGTTTGCTTGTTTGTATTGCTTTTTTCTGTTATCACTGTGTATCAATAAATTTCATAGTTTCATAGTTTCTAGGGTTGGAAGGGACCTTAGCAGATCATCTAGTCTGACCCCCCTGCCATGGCAG
>NW_017729032.1:32165397-32168797 GCF_001723915.1 Gavialis gangeticus
TCTCCAACTATTCTCCTTAGCTCGTTGAAGTTTGCCCTCTTAAAATCTAGGGCCGCTGCCTTACTGCATGCCTTTGCCACCTTGCGCTGCATGGTGAATTCCAGCAGGCGATGATCGCTGTCGCCCAGGTGGTCAAATTTGCCTATTATCGGATGGAAAGTTCTGAGGGTGGGTCCCCTCCCTGAAACAAGGTATCTGGATCCTAAATCCAGAGCCAACAGAAGTTGCATGGAGATAGGTAGAAAGCATAAGACGTGCCACACTGGGTCAAAACAATGGTCCATCCAGCCCATTATCCTGTCTCTGAAAGTATTGGGATTGGATGCTTTAGAAAGAAAGCACTAAACCGGATATTATCTAGTGTGATCTATCCCCTGTCCACTACTCTTTCTGACATCCATCATTATTGCTTTAGAAATGCCAGAGGAAATATCTCCAATCATTGTATTCACTAATAGATCTTTCATCCATTAATTTGTCTAGTTCATTTTTAAACCTGGCTGTGCTATCTGCCCCTAGCACCTGCCTTGGCAATTAATTCCACAAGTTAACTACATGCTGCATAAAAAAGTATTTCCTCTTGTTAGTTTTAAACCAGTCTCCTGCTAATTTCAGTGGATGCCTCCTAGTTCTGGTATTCTGGGACTTAGTGAATTACAGTTCCCAGTTTACTTTGGTGCACCCTTCATGATTTTATAGACCTTTCATATCCCCCCACAACCTTCTCCGTTCTAAACTGAAGAGTCCTTGCCTTTTTACTCTCTTCTGGTAGGGTAACTGTTCCATACCCAGGTAATTTTGGTTGCCTTTCTCTGTAAATTTTCCAATTCTACTAAATTGTTTTTGAACTGCAGAGACCAGAACTATGCAAAGTGTGCATGATGTGGGCACACCATGATTTTTTTATAACAGCATGATGATGTTCTCTGTTTTGTTTTTAGTTACCTTTGTAATGATGCCCAATGTTTTATTGGCTTATTTGACTGCAGCTGCACATTGAGTTGACTGTTTTAGAGAATTATCTACAATGTCTACATATGCAGTTAATGCACTTTAAGTCTACTGCACATTAAAATAAGGCACAATAAACTGCACCCAGAAATGCATCTACATGTGTGTCCGTGCCAGGAGCAAATTTTCTCCCTACAGGAGCAGTTGTGACCAGGAATGCTCCTGCACCCCTGCAGAAGCCAGGGGAGCTCCAGAATCCCCCAGTGCCAACCTTGAACTGGTAGGGGCCTTGGGAGTCAGGCCTGGGCTCCAGGGAGCAGGGAGGAGCTGTCCTGGAGTGGGGGACAGCTCCCAGCTGCATGGAGTTTGGGATTGCAGCCTGGCTTGGCAGTGCTGGCTTGGGCCAAAGCCCCATGGTCAAGCAGCAACAGCACCCTGAGCTCTCCCTTCACTTTGCTTGTTGAGAGAATGGGGGAGCTCTCTGTTTCTGGTCCTAGTGCTGTTCAGTTCTTTACTAACCCCAAGAGCCAGAAGTTGAGCAGTGTTAGGACAGGGGAGCTCTGTGTCCCCACAACACTGTGCCAGGGACAGAGAGATTACCTGTCCCCTCAGCCCTGCTGCTGCCCATGCACTGCACACCCCAGTTGGCTGTTGCTGCCTGCCTGTGCCTGGGGAGAGCCAGGAGTTGAGTATCACCAGGATTGGGGGTGGGGGATGGGGAGTGCAGGTGAGTAAACAGTGCTGGGACTGGGAGGAAACACTGCTTACCCCCCTGCCAAAAAAAACCTCCCCCCAATCCTGACACTGCTTACATCCCATCCCCTCCCCCAAAGCTCCCCCTGGTTCTAGCACTGATTTCCCACCACCAATTGCTCCCTCTGGTCCCAGTACAGACTAGGGAGCAGGAGCCAACTAGTGCATGTGCTGTGCGGGTGATGTCAGGGCTGAGGGGATGGGGAAGCTCTGTCCCTGGCCTGGCACTGTGGGGACAGAGATCTCTCTCATCTCCTCAGCAAGCCAAGTGAGGGGAGAGCTCAGGACAGTTTCTGCTTGGATTTTGGGTCATTGCCTCAAGCCAGCACTGCCAAGTTGGGCTGCGATCCCGAGCTCCTCTCAGCTTCTTCCCGCCCTGCCGCCCTGCCCCCTGCTGCTTAGGCTGACTGGAAGCAAATTATTCCCAGTCGGCATCTACATGTGTGCTACTGTGTAGTATCTAATGTGTGGTTAATCTAGTACCTGTATTTGTTGATACTAGCAAATACTGCACTAACCTAATTTACTGCACAGTAAGTAGACACTGACATTTTACTGTGCATTAAATTAGTCTAATGTACAGTAAAGCATCTTTCGTAGACACACCCAATAACTCCAATATCTTTCCTGAGTTTATAAAAGCTAGTTCAGAACCCAGCATTGTGTATGTGTAGTTAAGGTCATTTTTCCCCATCTGTATTACTTTGTACTTGTCAGCATTCAAGTTCATTTGCCATTTTTTGTCCACTTGCCTAGCAAGATATTCTACAATTCCTCTGGCAACTTGAGATTTGACTACCCAGCATAATTTGACACCATTTGCAAACTTGAAAATTTCACTCTCCACCCAACTTTTTTGATCTCCTTCTATCCTGAGAAGTGATTATTTAGCCCTACACTTGGCTTCCTGTTTTTTAAACCAGCGCTCAACACATGTAGGGACCTTCCCTCCAATACCATAGCAACTAGGTGTTTTTAAAAGCCTTTAGTGGTGGACATTGTTGATACATTTTTGATAATTCAAATATATTATGTCAACTAGATCCCACTCCCTCCCCCTTGTTAGCACCCTCAAAGATCTCTAGAAGATGTGTGAGGCAGGATTTGCCTTTACAGAAGCCACTGATTCTTTGCCAGCTTCATTTTATTCAGAAGTAGCAGCAGCTGTACTAGCTAGTGCTACAGACTTAGGAATGGCTAGATGCTAGACCTGCGTAAAGTGGCTAGTATTTGCTTTGGATTTGGATTTGGCCAGTTCAGGGGACAGTGATTTGATCTGGTGACTCGAATCACTGTCCCAAATCGATTTGGCCACTGCTGAATCAGTTGAGTCCCTGAATTGCACAGTCCCCATCCCTCATCTGCTCTCCCAGCCCCAGCAATGACTGCCCCGCCTGCCCCAGCTTCCGGCTCTTTGGAAAAAAAAAAAGCCCCCTCTCACCGGCTGCTGCCCAGCAGGGGGCAATCCCTGCTACCCCCCACTGTCCTGAGCTACATGGGGGGCTCTGCATGAGCCCCCAGAAGCCCTAAGGCTGCTGCAGCAGCCAGTGAGCTGGAGGTTTTTTGGTTTTGTTTTTTTCTAAAAGGGCCAGACCTGGGGCAGGTGGGGCAGCCATGGGAAGGCTGGGGGAGTGGGTGGGGGCTGGGGGCTTGTGGCAGAGTCCCCCCATCTGGTGTGGGAAGCAGCAGGAATCGC
>NW_017729032.1:32173797-32183443 GCF_001723915.1 Gavialis gangeticus
GCCAGCCATGGTGGGCAGGGAGCAGGCATGGGATGGGGCCTGGCAGGGTCCCTCCATGGTTCCCTCCCCCTACTTACCAGCTTGGAGTCTGGGTCCAGCTCTATGCTGCAGCGGGCAGGGACTGTCCAAATCACCAAAGCTCTCTGAATCTTTTCCAGATCGATTCAGAGAGTTTCAAAATGATTCAGACCTTTTAATTGGTACCCTGATTCAATTTGGATTTGGAGATTTGTCCACCTGGAATCCAGCAAGATAAATATCTAATAGACTCTTAAAGGAGTCCATAGTACCACCTCTGGCAGCAGTCTGTTCCAGGCCTTGGGGGCTTGGACAGTAAAGAAGTTCTTCCTTTGGTCTTGGAGGAGTTTGACCATTTAACCTTGTCATCCCATGGGGTGCTCTGGTGAACAGATGTTCCCCCAGATCCTGATGTACACCCCTTATATACTTACAGGCAACCACCAGATCCCCCTGAGCCTGTGCTTTTCCAGGCTGAAGTCCCATAGCTCTCAGCCTATCGTCATAAGGTCCATTTTCCTGCCCTCTGATCATACACGTGGCTCTCCTCTGGACTCTCTCAAGCTTCTCCACATCCTTTTTAAATTGTAGATCCCAGAATTGGATGCAGCAGTGAGTATTATTAGGTTATTTGTATTTGCAACATCCAGGTATATGACATGGAGAAAAAAGGATATGTATTACATTTCATGGTATCACATGCATTGGCAAAACTGTAGGCTCTGCAATTTCACCAGAAGATTTTTCTTGATCTTTTGTCATATCAATAGTGAAGACTGGTGACATTTAAAAATGTGAGGGCAAAACTGACATAGAAAGTTAGGCCTACATCTCATTAACTGATAAATGATCACAGAGCTCCTTCCAGACTGGATCATGAAAACAAGGCATAAGGTTGACAAACCATTACTATAAAATGACTTGGACATAATTAGGTTTTGGTTGTAATCTGAGAATATATTTAGCAGAAAAAGAGATGCAACTCCAGCCTATACCTAAACTGCTTTTTATTTTATCAATACTGGTTTGCCCATCTCTAATTTATATATGGTTCCTTAAGGGTTTCCCTTATTATTAAAGATCTATCAGATTCATAATATAATAATTAAACATTGCTGAAGCTAGATTTTTTTTTGCTCAGACCTTATGACTTCTGTGTCTTTTAGTGGCACTGTTTTGTATGCTTATAAGAATGAGGAGGTCTTTATTTTCAAGCATCCTATTTGTAGATGGCTTTATATTGCCTTTGTGTATTTCCCAAAAGGAATGTATAATGGCAACGGAAGTATATTTGAATTATCTGCAGTAATTGTTTGAAAATACAGTATGGTCCTCTTATAATAAATCTCCCATGGGACGGGAGATGAGTTCTTTTAAAAAGTAGACAACCATTGATCCTCTGGATCCTGGTGTAAATGTACGGGCATTCAGAAGCCTGAGGTGGAATTGATCTAAGTTGCTTGATTTTGGTCTGGGACAGCCATTGCATAAACCAGTTTGACCCAAATCAAGTAGGTCTGATGCTACATTCAACCAGGTATATCTCAAACTGGTTTCAGCCATTTTCAAACTAGTTTATGTGCACTGGGCATCTGTTCTGTTACAGGTTTAAAACAGTTTCTGATCACTTAAACTGTTTTATATGTAATGTCTCTCCCTGGCCTTTTACGTAAGCAGTATATTTTTAGATTGGCAGCAAACAGAACACACATTTGCCCTTGGTGACAAAGGGAAAGTGGGGACAAATCTTAAACTGGGTCCACCATTGTTAAACCAGTCTATGGGTGTATCTACACGTGGCTGTGTGACACCTTTGTTACTGCACTGTCATTTAGTACTTTCTTTTGGTAGTACTAAAAGATGGCAAAGTAACAGCCCATACTACACTGTGCTGGCCATGTGTAGTTATTTTTGGCTGCTACATTGCCATAGCAATGCACTATAATGAGGGAGTGTGTTGCTATGGCAATGTAGTGGTGGCATCATGGTTTTTGCTAATGGACATTATGGCACTATAGAGTCTTGTCCAGGTGCGCCCTATGTGTACTAAACTTGTGTCCTGTTGTGAGTATAAACCGGTTTCCAGTCACTTACACCAGTAAAAGTGTAATGTTTGTACCTGGCCAGGATGTCTAGCCGGATGAATCAGTTTGTGGCTGACAAGCTTAATTTGAGAGTAACATAGCTTGTTACAAGTTTCACAGATCCATATGTTGTCTGCATTGGAGTTCAAGTTTACAACATACTGCTTTCTTTTTTTTGTCACTTTTCTTCCATCCTCTGGATCAAAGCCCCTCACAGTGACCTGCACCTAGTGTCAGATGTTCCCTCCAGATCGAATGGGATTGTGCATGCTCCTCCCAACTATCTATGTTGATACTGAAAGCCTTCATATTATTTTTGCACACACTGTAGTACCACCATAAAGGGCAACCCCACTTTCTGAAGCCATCTCAAATCTCAGTATACAAAATATTCTTGGGGATATGGTCTCCTCCCATTCTCCTGACATGACCAATCCATCATAACCTCTTCTTCTTGATAGTGGTTTCTAAGTGTGTCAGTCTTGTGCTCTTCAGTACTTCTGTTTTGTATTCTGTCTTTCTACTTTATTTGTTCCTGTTGTTCAGATTCTAAAAAGTGGGGGGTTTATCACAAACCTGGTTGTTTATAGTGAAGTGAGCTATATGCAGCTATGACAAAGATCTTGTAGTATGTTTTTATATAGCAAAGGGGTGCTATGTAATAGTTTGCTGCAATATGATAATTGTCAGCATTGAATAAACAAAATGTAGTACAAAAGATAATGTATATAAAGTATTCTGAAAATAATACAACATCATAGACTCATAAATTCCTTGATATAAGCTTTCAGTATACAGAAAACTGACTCAATATCTCTGAAGTGGGAAGTAATTTAAAGGCTCAACCAGTCTGGTACTTTTTGAGCAGCATCTTGAGAGTGCTGAAAAAAGTCTCAGTGTGGGAGTTAATTTTCTAATGGAATGTTTAAGTGGTTTTGAAAAAGTTCAAAATATCCCTTATTCATGTTTAGAGGTTCTGCATAAGATAATTACCTTTATATCACATCTGCAAATTTTCAATTATAATGTACAAATAAACTGTAATCTCTAATGATTTCTGCAAATGAATATTAATTTCATTATCATGGAATGATGATATAGTGAAAAAATTATTAATGCAGTATGTAATTTAGAATAGAATAGGGTAGTAAATACTATTACTGTTTGGATTCCAATATGTACCTAAATGTATTAAGCGTCTTCCTAATGTGCAGGAGAACAAAGTCTCCATCTAAACGAGTGCATAGTAGAAAAAGTTAGGGAAGGGAAGGATACAACCTACCATGAGAGGGATCAGGATGATGTCTTATAACATTTTTTTTTATTCTAAGTTTTCCACCCAAACTTTCTTTTCCTCACTTCTCCCTTCATCATTCACCTCGCTAGCATTTTGTAATTCATAGCTTCAGTTCCAGCATCTTTATCATAGAATCATAGACACATAGAGAAGCAGGGCTGGAAGGCACCTCCAGCAGTCATCTAGTTCAGCATTTCTCAACAGGTGAGTCGTGATCCAAAAGTGGGTCACAAAAATATTTCAAAGGGTCACGGGCAAGTGACAGAAAAATGTGTGAAAGCATGAGTTTCCTCTTGCAGACTGGCAGCATTACAGCCTACAAGGGGCTGCTTGGGCCATGGTAACCAGGCAGGGTCATGAGAGTAGTCCCTGGAGTCAGATGAAGATAAGTGTGGGAGAAGCAAGGGGAGGGCCAGGACTTGGGAACTGTCAGGGTGTTGGGGCGGTGTGTGTGCTGCACCTCACCACTCTCTGCCTCAGCCCGGTGGCCAGTGTCAGGTGAGTACTGGGCTCTGCCAAGCCTCCTAGGCTGCAGCACTGCCTTCCCATGTCCTGAGCCAAGCCCACTGGCCCCTCACTGCTGTGACTTGGTCATGCTGCCTGGCCACTGGGTCTCCAGGGGCTTGCAGTAGCAGCCTATTCTCTTGGAAGCCATGGGTGGTGCTCAGTTGTACGGCCTCAGCACTCTCCATGGGGATGGGGCTTTGGCTGCCCTGCTGTTCAGGAACCACGCCGCTTCAGCTGGCTGCCCAGAGGCCAGCTCAGATGGGCAGTGTGACCACGCCCCTCCCCCCCCCATAACTTGGTATCATATGCTAACTTGCCCAGTGAGCTCTTCACCCCCTCATCCAACTCGTTAATAAAGATGTTGAAAAGTACTAGACCAAGCACTGATCCCTGCGGGATACTACTGCCCCCTTCTTGCCATGATGACACGGATCCATTTGCTCTCTGGGTCTTATCCTGCAACCAGTTTCTCACTCACCTGATTGGCTTGGAGTTAAGCCTACAATCCTCTAATTTGCTCATGAGGACATCATGGGATACTAGATTAAAGGCCTTTTGGAAGTCAAGGTATACAATGTCAACCTGCTCTCTCATGTCCAGGTGGTGAGGTGGCAGTGGTCATAGGAGATGAGGTTGGTAAGGCAAGATGTGCCCGCAATGAAGCCATGTTGGCTGTCATTCAGAATCTTACCTTCTGCAAGCTTATCACAGATGGACTCCTTGATGAACTTTTCTAGGATTTTCCCTAGGATGGAACTTAGGCTGATCGGCCTATAGTTACCTGGATCCTCCCAACTGCCCTTTTGTGGATGGGCACAACATTGGCCATCTTCCATTCCTCAGGGACTTATCCAAAGCGCCACAAGTTGTGGAAGAGTTTTGCCAAGGGTTTCACAGTGACTTCGGCCAGCTCCTTCAGCAGTCTCAGATGAAGATCATCTGTTCCTGCTGACTTGTATACATCTAATTTTATTAATTGGTCATACACCAATTCTATGGCAATAGTAGGAAGGTGTTTATTCCTACTGTGCTCATCCTCTACTCTACCTGGCATGGCTTTCCCCTTGGTCTGGTGAAAGATAAAGGCAAAGTAGTCATTCAGGAGTTCAGCTTTCACCTGGGTGCCAGTAACCATCTCTCCTGAGTTATTGAGCCCCACACTCCCATTTTGTTTTCCTCTTACTCCTTATGTACCTAAAGATGGACTTCTTGTTGTCCTTTATTCCCATTGCTAATCTAAGTTTGGTCACCACTTTAGTCCATCTTATCTGTTACCTGCAAATGAGGGCTGTCATGGAATAGTTCTCCTTGGGGCCTGCCCTAAACTTCCATTGTTTATAAGCCTCTTTCTTCCTTCTTAAAAGGATTTCCCTGTTTAGCCAAGAGGGCTTCTCAGTCCTTCTGTTACCTTGCCTCCACTTGAGAATGGACTTCCTTTGTGCTTCAAGGATTGTGTCCTTAAGGAACAACCACTCTTCATGCATACCTTTCACCTTTGGTTCTTGGTCCCACGGCACTTGCGCTACTAGTGATCTAAGTTTGTTGAAATTTGCATTTTTGAAGTACAAGACTTCAATCCTGCTATCCAATTTGTCTGCCTTATGTCAGACAGTGAATATGATGGTTTCATGGTTGCTATTGGCCAGACTTCCCTCTATTTAAGTTGGTCACTAGGTCATCTCCTTTGCCTAGAACCAAGCCTAGCAGAGCATCACTTCTGGTTGGCCCATTCACCTCCTGAGTCAGGAAAAGCTCCTCAATACAGGTCAGAAAGGATCACAGCCCATCCAGCTTGGCTGAGTGTGTTAAACATAAGAGACTCATTAAAGAGTGAGAGGGTTCCAGTCAGGCTGGGGTTGGAACCCACAACCTTTGCTACTAAGGGTAGTCCCTTTTACCACCAGAGTACCAGTGTGTAGGCAGGCAGGGTTGGGGAGAGGAGGCAGATGCCTGCTGGCACTAGGGGAAGGTGGTCCGGTGCCAAGGCTGTGACAGGGCAGGGAGGTGTGGTTTGGGACAAGCCAGTGATCTTTGCAAATGGGTCCAGGTACGAAAAAGTTTGAGAACCCCTGATCTAATCCAATCTCCTGCCCGAGGCAGGATCCAAACCATCTTAGACAAATCAGTTGTCCAATTATTAACAAAACTACACAGTCAACCCTGACAAAACTACAAGCTGAAACACCCTAACCTGCCACAGGTAAAGCAGGATTATGGCGCGCAATGCTGCTGTAAAGGTTGTTAATATATGCTCAAGAGATCCCAGGGAGAGGGCCATGCCCCCTGCTACAGGGGAAGACAGAAAAACCCGCAGTTCATATCAGTCTGACCATGGAGTAAAATTCCTTTCTGACCTCAAATACAGTGATTGGTCTGATCCTGAGCAGAGATACAAGACCTTGTAGCCAGGAACCTCTGGGTTTAAATTCAGCAGGAGCATTTGCACACCGCAGTCACAATCCCCAGGCTTGGCTGCAGCTAACACCCAATGGTTCTGAGAGGCTTAAAAAAAACCAAACACCCTGACACAGGGAGCAGCATGAGGGGTAAAAAATTCCCTCCCCGAGCGACATGGCAGCTGGAAAAGCCCAGAAGCATGGTCCATACTCATAGTAGATCATAGCCATAGCTGCTTTAAAACATCCTAAACTAACCTCTTTTTGAACACCTCCAGTGATGGAAACTCCACAGCTTCCCTAGGCAGTGTATTCCACGGCCTCACTGCTCTAACAGTGAAGACATTTTTCCTGATATCCAGACTAAACCTACCTTGTTGATACTTCAAGCCATTGGTCTGTGACCTACTCTGCAGCAAGAGAACAAAAGGATTTTTCCTCCACTTCATGGCAGCCCTTCAGGTATCTAAAGATGGCTATCATATCATGTCCCCTCCTAAACACTTTTTCTGCAAACTGAATATGCTTATCTCCCTCAACTTTTCCTCAGATAACTTGCTTTTCAAGCCCCTTACCATTTTTGTTGCCCACTTCTGGACCTTCTCTAACTTAGGTTCTTTTTAAAATGTGGAGTACAGATGACATCTAGCCAGTGCTGAGTAGAGAGGCACTATCACCTTCCATATCTTGCACCTAATGCTTCCGTTGATGTATCTCAAAATCGCAGTTACCTTTTGGGGAGCTGCATCAAACTGCAGACTCATGTTGAGCCTGTGATTGGCCAAGACTCCCAAATCCTTCTCCATAGTGCTGCCACCCCACCAGGCAACTAATTTTGTATTTGTATTTTGCTTATTCTTCCTGAGGTGTAGCACCTTGTATGTGTCGTCATTGAATGTCAATCTGTTAGCTTCAGCCTAGCTTTCTAATCTATCAGGTTCCATCTGAATTGTGCTCCTGCCCTCCAGTGTGTTAACAGTTTCATGGCATCTTCTTTACATAGATTAGCAGTTATGTAAGTATGATAGGTGATTTAGAAAGATAACTACTATATTGTAGTGGTTTCAATGTGAGGAAGAAGGATAATGGATTTTCAGACCAGGTCAGGAAAGGAAATATTTATATTATGGAAGCATTTTTGAGAGACTTGCATAAATGAGGCAGTGTAGTTGACATTATTAATGGAGTATGGGAATCACCCAGTACAATAGGTTAAAGTGTAGGAAACCATTGTGTTTGGCCTTGAAACTGATGATAGTAAGCATTGGTTTGATGCAATTGATAGATTCAAAAAGAAAATCCTATGTAGACTATAAAAATGGGCAGTTATTTGTGCTGCTTATATGGACTGGAGGGAATTCGCATACAGGTTTCACTCGCTTTATGCGGGTTCTGTATGTGTGAATTCACTCTTATGTGATGACCCTTTTTATACCAGAAATTGGCTATATGCGAGGTAAGTTCACTCTTATGTGATCAGTGTGGTGGAAGCCCGCAGTCAGCTGCTTTGTGTGGTGCATTGTGGGAATGGTGCACATCAAAATATAGTCTCCTGTGTGGATCTGTGCTCCTCGCTTATTGTCTGTAACGTGTTACTGTAGTTTCCATCCCCATTATGATAGTGCCCTGTGCTTATGCGTACTGTCTGCTGTTAGTGAGTACCAAAACTGTCTTGTAAAAGTGGTAGAAATGGGTCTGGGGGTCAATACAGTTGAGGTCTTGGCACATATCCCTATTTGTTACATCATAAAGTGGGTTCCCTTTATGTGAATTTGAGTTATGTGCCATTTTCCAGGAACACATGTACAGCATAAAGCGAGGGAACGTGTATATGGAAGAGATTAAACAAATACCAATGTTAAATATGTGAATAAAAGCTTGGGTTTTTTTCTGTAGAACTTACTAAAAGACTAGACCTTAGAAAATTCTGGGAAGGAGGAGCAAGGCTCAGATATGGTTTGAGAGAAAGGGATAAAAAATTATGCTTAATTTACAAGCTAATAGGAAGGGTCATACTTTTGTGGTAATATAAATGCTTCTGGAGGAAATATCAGAATTCAATATTGGCCAGACTGACAATTGACTATAAGACAATGCTATGATGCAAGAAATCCAGGAGAGAAGTTTGTCTGAAGGGAAGATATAGGGTGATTTTTCAGGATTATATAGGTGAAGACAGGTTCAGAGTGGTAACTCAGTTTTGATTTGAGTGACTGGTGTATAGGTGGTCATCAAAGATGTGAGGAAACAAAGGTTTAGACATAGGAGGAAAAACAGCAAGTGACATGTAATGAAAGGATGATTTCAGCATTGGCCCAAAATTTGCAAACTATCTATGGAGGTTCTGGGGATGAAAGGTCAATAAATGTGGACAAATAGTGTTAAGTGGCAGACCGGAAGGAACATAGACTATATGATTTTCTGTGTGGGCCATATTCCTTGCTGCTGTAAATCACAGCACATTTCTGTTAGCTTCTGTTTACACCAGTTGAGGTTTTAGTCCTCATTTTTTAAACAGAAGTAACAGCATTTCAGATATAAAATGTCTGTGAATAAGTCAGGTCACCTTCATGCAACTCATACAACTCAGGCCTGAACCTTTATAGTGCTAAGCATCTTTTATTCTCATTGACTTCAGTAAGCATTTTACAGGATCTGGCCATAGACTCACAATTGTGTTGTTTCAGATCAATGAGGAATCAGCCTAAGACTATTCTAATGATCTATCCCATTCATTTAGACTTGGCCTGGTACTGTTGCCCTAGTAACATGCAGTAAGACTCAAGAGGAGATTTTAACAAATCAATTCTAAAGTAATTGTGGCTTCAAGGAAATGAATAATAAAAGAAAGGAAGCAAGCAAAGAAACATCTATGAAACTCCAGCAATCATTGATCTAAAGACAGGGCTCTCCAACTTAGTGGCTGGGGACCCACATACCACAGGGGTCACACCAGCAGGTACCATGGCTTTCCCTCGCCTCCCCAGCTCTGGGTCATGATCTTAGTTGGAAGCTGTTGGCCTTACATACAACTTACCTGGCACCATTGTTGCCCATTTGAGCTGACAGGCTGAGGGCAGAAAGGTCATGGGGAATGACCTTTACCCATCGGGGCTGAGTTTTTTAGGTCAGCACTGAGGCATTTCAGCAGAATGTGGTTTTCTATGCTGTACATATTTTGTGAGTACTGTATTTATTCAATTAGAAGACAAGGCTTTTCCCCCCATTTAATATGGAAGAAAAAGCCCTTCACTTGACCATGAATCATGAGGCAGCGGGAGGGCAGGCAACTGCTGCAGCTCCAGTCCAAACCGAGGTTGGGGCTGAAGCTGGAGCCAGAGCTG
>NW_017729032.1:32188443-32189851 GCF_001723915.1 Gavialis gangeticus
CCCTCGCCTCCCCAGCTCTGGGTCATGATCTTAGTTGGAAGCTGTTGGCCTTACATACAACTTACCTGGCACCATTGTTGCCCATTTGAGCTGACAGGCTGAGGGCAGAAAGGTCATGGGGAATGACCTTTACCCATCGGGGCTGAGTTTTTTAGGTCAGCACTGAGGCATTTCAGCAGAATGTGGTTTTCTATGCTGTACATATTTTGTGAGTACTGTATTTATTCAATTAGAAGACAAGGCTTTTCCCCCCATTTAATATGGAAGAAAAAGCCCTTCACTTGACCATGAATCATGAGGCAGCGGGAGGGCAGGCAACTGCTGCAGCTCCAGTCCAAACCGAGGTTGGGGCTGAAGCTGGAGCCAGAGCTGCGGCTGCTGCCTACTTTGCTGCTGAATCTGCACACCCTGCTACTCCTGCCCCAGTCTCCAGTTTCCCACCCACCAAGGCACTTCTCTCCCTTTCTCTCTCTTTCTCAACCTATGCTGCATTCCTTTTCACCTTTGCTCCATCCCAGCCATCTCAGTCCCTGGTGCAACCTGGGGCATTGAGCATGGTTCCAGCCTGCCCTGTAGCAGCGCATGGAGCTGGCACTGCCATTGCAGCCTGGCCAGCACTGCTGCTAAGGGGCCAGGATGGAACCATGCTTCATACCCCCAGCTGCAGGCACAGAGCCTGCCTGTGCAAAGCAAAGGTAAGGGAGATGGGGTTAAGGGTCAGGCAGGGGGGAGAGACTTAGAATCATAGAATCTAAAAAAATTAGGGTTGGAATGGACCAAAGGAGGTAATCTAGTCCAATCCCCTACTCAAAGCAGGACCATTTATCAAGCTGGGCTTAAAAACCTCCAAGGACGGAGATTCTACTCCCTGTCTAGGAAACCTGATCCTGTCCTTCACACCCCCACCCACCCCGTGACAAAGGTTTTCCTAATATCCAGTCTAAACATTTCTTCACTGCAACTTGAGACTGTTGCTTCTTGTCTGTCATTTGCTACTACTAAGAACAATCTAGCTCCATCCTTCCATCCTCTTTGTAACCACCCTTCACGTAGTTAAAGGCTGCTATCAAATACCCTGTCACTCTTTTCTGCAGACTAAATAACCCCAGTTCCCTCAGCCTCTCCTCATAAGTAATGTGCCCCAGCTTAACCAATTGGCTCCAAGCCTATAGTGGTGCATGGGATTGTTCTGTCCTCGGTGCAGGACTTTGCACTTGTCCTTGTTAAACCTCATGGGCGCGTCCATACATGCAAACACATGCACTTGCAGCAGCTTAAATAGAAGAGGTGCACATTTGAGTCGGGGCTTTTTGGCCAGACATACACTTTGTTGTGGAGCAAATTGTGCCACTTGGGTCAAAATAACACTGCCTGGCTCCTCTCGGATCTGCAGCCAGGGGGAGCTAGA
>NW_017729032.1:32190654-32194367 GCF_001723915.1 Gavialis gangeticus
GATTTGGCCCCCCACACAAGGGCTATGGCCCCCCAACATGGGGTTCAGCCCCCACACAAGGGCTACAACCCCCCAACAGGGGCCAAGTGGCCCCATGCAAGGCCCACATGCCTCACCCCACCCCAGCCCCCTGATTGCTGCCCCACTTGGCTCCATCTCCTGCCAGCTGCCGCAGCCCCCCAATGGCTGCCCCACCCAGCCTCACCCCCACTAACTTGCATCCCCAGGCCCTCATGGCTGCCCCCACAACCCCAGGCACTGTCACTTAAAAAAAAAAAAGAATAGGAAAAAAAACCTAAGAAAAAAATGGAAAAAATCGCCTCTGCTTACCTTAGAAGCTGGGTTGGGGGGGGCTCCAGGGCCTCCTGACAGAGCACCCCTGGGCAGTACTGGGCAGTGGGGGACAGGAGGGCCTGGGCTGGGGCTGCTGGGACTGTCCTTCTGCCCAGCACTGTAGAAGTGGGGCCCCAGTCAGACAGATGGCAGCTGAACTGTCAGTAAGTGCCAAGGGGGGTTGTTTTTTTTTAACTATGGGGTGGGAGGGCAATGATTAAGGGGGATGGGACTGGGCAGAGCAGAGTTTGGGGGGGTTAGGGGGTCTGGCAGGTGTGGGGCCAGGCAGGGCAGGGGTCGAGGGCCTCGGGAGTAGGCAGGGGCTGGAGTCGGGCAGGGCAGGGGTCGGGGGGCTGGGAGAGTGGACAGGGCCAGCAGGAGTCCCCCCCATGGTCTTCTCCCCCCTCCTCCAGCCCCTCACTCACCAGCACTGAAGCCCTGGTGCTGAACACGCAGCCTAGCCACCCGTGTGTTTCAGCACCAGGGCAAGGGGCCAAGAACAGAGACACTCTGGCAGCCAGAGAGCCTCCATGGAGGACTCAGCATCTGGCTGCCTTAGAGCACAGTCCCGGACCAGTCCTGGACTGTGCCATGATCCGCTTTTTTTAAACTTTGATTTTTTTAGACCCCTGGATATCTAGGGGTCTCGTTTTCTCCCCGCACTGTAAACTTGCAGTGCAGGGAACATTTTTTCATTCCCTAATGTGCCTGTTGCCCTGTCTCAAAGGAGTTTGAGACAGGGTAAGAGTCACATGTGCACTCATCTGGATGTGCCCCATGAGATTTCTTTTGGACCAATCCTCTAATTTGCCTAGGTCACTCTGAATCCTAGCCCTACCCTTCATTGTATCTAGTATGTCCCCCAGTTTTGTGTCATCTGCAAACTTACTTAGGGGCAATCCATCCCATTTTCCAGATCATTAAGGAAGCTATTGAACAAAACCAGCCCCAGGACCAACTCATAGTAGTTTCATAGTTTCATAGTTGGAAGGGTCTGAAGGGACCTGAGCAGATCATCAAGTCCAACCCCCTGCCATGGCAGGAAAGAGTACTGGGGTCAAACAACCCCAGCAAGTTGATCATCCAGCCTCCTCTTAAAGACCCCCAGGGTAGGAGCCAGCACTACTTCTCTTGAAAGTTGGTTCCAGTTCCTAGCTGCCCTGACAGGGAAGTAGCGCCTCCTGATATCTAGCCTAAATCTACCCTCTGCCAGCTTGTGACTGTTAGGCCACTCTACTTGATACCAGTTTGCAACTACACATTGAGCCATTTATTAGTACCCATTGAGTACAACAATCCAGCCAGATTTCTATCCACCTTATACTCCATTCATCCAACCCATACTTCCTCAGATTTCTTGCAAGAATGTGGGAGATGGTAATAAAAGCCTTGCTGAAGTCAAAGTACATTACAGCCACTGTTTTACCCACATCCACAGAGCCAGTTATCTCATCAGTCATTTTGGGTGGGGGGAAATGGGAGGAAGGGGGACAGTGGGTGCCAGATCAGAGGCTGTGGGTAGCAGAAGCGGTATGGTGATGGGTGGAGGGGGAAACAGGGCTAGGGGGAATTGGGGCAACCTGAGGCTGCAGGGGGGATAGGCACAATGCGGAGATAAATGGAGGGGATAGACAGCAGGGGGGCAAGCTGCACTCCTTGCCCCACCACCTCCACACTGCCTGTCCCATTACTACCACCCACCTGCCCTACCACATGTTCCCCCTACTGCCTCACCACTTTCTGCCCCTCACTGCCTGCCTCATTACTTCCCCCTTCATCACCTCTCCCCCCACCACCTACAGTAGTGGGTTGGGGATACATTAAAGACAAGCCTCCAATAGTTAGATTGCATACATGGAAAATTATTAATAATTTTTCAATTTTTCTGTGTGTAGAATCTAATTATTGGGTGGTCATTTTACATTTAGGGTCATCTTGTATTCGAGTAAATACAGTAATTCTGAAATTGCCTCCATCTTTTAGGTCTGTAAAACCCCCCTTTTTGTCCTTTTAATGATCTCCAAATAGATTAACCTTTTGGTTTTCCTTTCATTATTACTATGTGTTACTTGCAATCCTGAGTTGCTTCTGTTTTTGATGGGTTTCTTCTTCCATTTTCCATTGTTTTGTTTATAAATTTCATAGATTTCATAGACATTAGGGCTGGAAGGGACCTCAGATGATCATTGAGTCCAGCACCCTGCACAAAGGGCAGGAAGTCAGCTGGGGTCATAGGATCCCAGCAAGATAAGCATCCAATTTACTCTTGAAGGTGTTCAATGTAGGTGCTTGAACCACCTCCAATGGCAGGCTGTTCCAGACCTTGGGGGCTCGGACAGTAAAGAAATTCTTCCTTATGTCCAGCCTGAAACGGTCTTGCAGTAGTTTATGACCGTTTGACCTCGTCATCCCTTGGGGCGCTCTGGTGAACAAACGTTCCCCCAGATACTGGTGGTCACCCCTGATAAACTTATAGGTGGCCATCAGATCACCCCTGAGCCTGCGCTTTTCCAGGCTAAAGAGCCCCATGGCTCTCAGCCTGTCGTCATAAGGTCTGTTTTCCTGACCTCTGATCATGCGCGTGGCTCTTCTCTGGACTCTCTCAAGCTTCTCCACATCCTTTTTGAATTGTGGAGCCCAAAACTGGATGCAGTACTCCAGCTGCGGCCTCACCAAGGCTGAGTACAAGGGGAGAATGACGTCCCGGGATTTGCTTGAGAAGCATCTATGGATGCAAGCCAGCATTTTGGTCGCTTTACTAGCCGCAGCATCGCATTGCAGGCTCATGTTCATCTTGTGGTCAATGATGACCCCCAAGTCTCTTTCTTCCGTAGTGCTAGCCAGCGTAGCACTGCCGAGCCTATAAGGATGCTGCAGGTTTTTCTTCCCAAGGTGGAGTACCTTGCATTTTTCAGTGTTAAACACCATCAGGTTCTCATCCACCCATTTGCTGAGCCTGTCCAGGTCAGCCTGGATCACCCGCCTGTCTTCTGGTGTGGATGCTTTGCCCCAAAGTTTGGTGTCATCGGCAAACTTGGCCAGTCCACTTCTGACTCCAATGTCCACATCATTAATGAAGATGTTGAACAGTATGGGTCCAAGGACAGAGCCTTGGGGGACCCCACTGATCACAGGGCACCATGATGATTGACTTCCCTCAGTTACTACCCTCTGGGTCTGAACACAGAGCCAATTTCCAAGCCAGCAGATCGTGGTGGACTGAAGGCCACAACTGGCCAGTTTCGCCAAGAGGTGATCATTGGATACCAGATCAAAGGCTTTTTTGAAGTCAAGATACATGTCACTCTCCTCTCCGTTGTCCAGGTGATGGGTCATCTGGTTGTAAAAGGAGATAAGATTGGTCAAGCAAGACCTACGCG
>NW_017729032.1:32194739-32208008 GCF_001723915.1 Gavialis gangeticus
TTGCCAGCTCCTTGAGTACCCTGGTGTGTAGATTGTCAGGGCCGGCTGACTTGAAGGTATCCAGCCTCTCAAGGTGTTCCTTCACAAGGTCAGCGTTGATGGAAGGCAGGGTATCGCCCTCATCCAGACCTCCCTGTCCTGTAGTGGGCATGGGCATCCCATTGGGACTGATGAAAGACCGACGCAAAGTACCCATTTAATAGGTTGGCTTTTTCCTGGGCGTCAGTTGTCAGTTGTGCCATCTGGTTCAGCAGGGGTCTAATGTTGCCCTTGCTTTTCCTCCAGCTCCTCACATATCTGAAAAAGGACTTTTTATTGTCCTTGATTCTCGAAGCTAGTTGGAGTTCAGTTGCAGCCTTGGCTTTCCTGGTTTGCTGCCTGCATGACTGGACCAGTGCAGAATATTCCTCCTTGGAGGTGAATCCCATCCTCCATCCTTTGTAGGAATTTCTTTTTAGCCTCAGGAGGTCTGCTAGATCCCTGGAGAGCCAGGGGGGCTGCTGTGCCCTCTTGCTGCCTATCCTCCAAGATGGAATAGACTTAGCTTGTGCATTGAGGATCACTTCCTTGAGGAGCAACCACTCTTCCTGAACTCCCCTCTCCCTGAGGTCATGGTCCCTTAGGGCTTCACTGACAAGCCTCCTGAGCTTGTCAAAATCAGCTTTCCTGAAGTAAAGGACTTCAGTGTTGCTGCCTGACTTGCCAGCTTTACAGCGGATGGTGAAGGTGATCAGCTCATGGTCGCTGTTGGATTTTTTTGTCCAACTTCAGATATTTGTCCAGGCCATTGTGATTGTTATGCTACTTCAGTCTAGATATTATTCCCTCTCGGGGCTGTAGGTATAGTTATTTTCTCCACTGATAAATTTTAACATTTCTTCCCAAGGCAACAGAACTGCTCTTGTAAATTATTTACTTCCACAAAATTTCCTTTCCTGGTCTCTATCACTCTAACAATGGCTGCATTCTAGTAACACAGTCCTTAGTGTGATGCAATTCCTTATTCTGACATTCTCAGTCAGTTCATCTTCTACAACTACAGAAGTCCTGTAGGTAATTGTTAAGGGCTGAGGTGCACATTCTATCACTGATGATATAGCATATGTCTACAAATATAATTCCAGTTTCCAGAAGACTAATACCGTATGATTGCATCTGTGGATAGTTTAATGTATTTGCCCCTACTTTCGTGACTTTCAGGGTTTGTTGTGAATGGGAGCCACTGAGACTTGCAGATGTTAAAGATGTACAGATTTTTATTATACTTGTATTTTTTAGATTTTCAGCCTTCATTTCTTGGAACATTATGAAGCTAGCCTTTGCTATGTAAATGATTTGACTGCTATCTTGTTGAGACCACATCCAGACAGCTTGGAACAATAACACCCACAGAGGTGTGAACTTCCTGTCTTCATCTTAATGAAGTATGATCTTCCCAAAAGCCTAAACATATGATCATTTAAATGCTATATTTAGCAAGTTGTCCAGTGCCTGAGTCATTGAAACTCAATTATAGGACATTTTACCTTCTTATTGTACAAAGTAAGCTACCCTAGCTTTGAAAAAATGTATTGCTATATTAGATTTCTTCATTTAGACTGTCTTCTCTAAATGGTTCTTCAATAAAATCAGAATGCTAACAAAGGCATATTTATAGATTCATGATTATCAGATACCCAATTCATCTTCATTCACATGGTTTACAATGAGACTTCACTGGACTAACACTGTAAACAATGCTACAATGACTTGCAATGTAAGTCAGTCACTGCAAAGCCATTCATTCAATGCCTGCTGTTTATTTCAGTAGGGATATCCTTCTATACATTCAACATATGGTGTATAACTTATGATTAAAGATATAATTGCAAAGAAAGTCAGCATATTTTGAGGTGAGTGTGTATGTATCTATCCATATATTCACAGTATAATCTCACGAAGAAATTATATAGAAGATTCTTCTGTGTTTCCACGTTTTCTCTGTACTCTATGCGCCTTTTGCATCCACCAGGAAAGCACCAGGGGAGGTTTTGTTTTAGATTTGTAGAACTGAGTGACGATGAACCATTTTACTGTTGTTCATTTCCCGGTGCCATCAATCAGAGAAAACCCTCTGTTCATTATCACATATGCCTGTCTTATGGCATAGGCTGATAGTTCAGCCCATAGGAGAGAATGTTCCATAAATAGAACTTCAGCTTAATGTTCCGCAGTTTTGGGGAGAAAACCAAACCAAAGATTTTTGGTCAGTTTAGCAAATGTAAATATTTTAAGTAGAGCGGAGCCTACCTTTTAAATAAAAAATATTTTGATTTGTTTTAAAATGAAAGAAAAAGCTCAGCAAAATCAAGGTGTTTTACACAATTTTCTCTTTTGTTGATATTTTGTGGACAGGTAGGAAGCCATTCCACTTGTAGTTGATTCAGTAAATAAACATCTACTGCAGTTCATTGTAGTTTTTATTTTATTTCATGTCATGTCTCTTTCTACAGCTATAGAGTGTAGTATCCATGCATACAAGTATCTTTATACAGGTTTCAGTCTAGTAACTGCTGTTCCTCCATGTTCTCTCTCGGCCAGTGTAGTTCTGTCTTTATGAGCACTCTGATGGTGTGGTCTCTGCTGCTGTTGCAGCCAATGTATGCTCTCTTGGAGACCTTGATGTTACGCAAAGAATGACCACACGCAGTTTTGTTCAGTGGCAAAGGCTTGGCCAGCTCTATTACCTGTCACACATGCTTACTAACATGCCTATCAAAAGGGTTATAAGATGTTAGCCTTCTTTGGTGGTGGTTGGGCACAGGCATAATTTCTGTATAGTGTCCCCTAGACCTGGTGCAAAGTTCCAAAAGTTTCCAGTCCTTCTTATGGATTAAATAGCTCCATTTACATGACATGTACATGACAAACCTGAACATCCTTTACTAAATTATCTAATGTACCTCTTGTCATTCTCACGTGTACATTGCTGCCAGACAGGCTAGAAAACATCTTTAGACTCAATCTTATTAGTCAATCTTGTTAGGGGTTTGTAAAGCCCCACTTCAAAGACACCTTTCAATCAAAGGCTCTGCTCGGTGACCCTTTGGTCACACTTGCATTTAGTGAAGTCGGGGGCAGTGCCAGCCTCTTCCCAGTGGAGTGGGGAAGGCTGAGGTGAGCTTGACAGAAAACTGAGGGGGCTGCACTATACATCTTCTGGACAAACACACTTATTTGGTTTTTTTAACAGTATCCACTTAAACATCCACTGTTTTCTGCAAAATGAGAATAAATATATATACTGTATGCAAACAAATTGGTCCAGGCCAACTGGGAACACTGTGTCTCTGAGGGCTCCAGGCAGGAGCAGGGTGGGCTCAGCTGTGCAATGTGGGTGGTGGTGGCCTGGGGTAGGGTGGGGTGGAGGTGGGCTTGGACAGGGGTAGTTAGGAGGGCTGGCTACGGTGAGAGGGGCCGGGGGAGGGATTAAGATGAATTTTGGGGTGGCTATAGCCCCCACAAGTCCTTCCTAGAGCTGCGCCTGAGTTGAGCCTTTTATGTAAGTTGTATTTGCACTGATCAGTGCTTATATTAATCAGTACTTCATTGAGGCCTACAGCAGAATGCCCATGGCAGGATTTAAGTACATTATGTATTTTCACTGAAATCAGTGGAATCACTTGTAATCAGGGATTCTGACTTTGGTGAGAGGATTGTGACTGGTGAGACTGCTTTTCCACACCTACTACAATATAAGAGCTTTCCCTTTTACATTACTCTGCTGATACTTATTATATAAAAGCAAATATGCTTTGGAGCTTTTTGGTTTTGTTTGTTCGGGGGGGGGGTTGGCATTCCAGCACTTACAAAAACAATAGACCAAACTTACAGAAAATAAGGTCAATAGGTAATGGTCTGTGAAATTAGACAAGTATCAGATTTCAAATCCATCTACACTAAATCTTATTTATTATGCTTTTCTTACATTAAATGTAGGGTTTTTTTAATAAACCTCTTCTGACTGATATTGAATTTTAAAATGGGGGTGATTTGTGTGTGTGTGTGTGTGTGTGTGTGTGTGTGTGTGTGTGTGTGTGTGTGTGTGTGTGTGTGTGTGTGTGTGTATATAATTAGATCTATAGCTCTTTATATATGTTCTGTTTTAGCTGGTATATTATCTCACATGCTGTTACTAGTTAAATATCTACAAATATGTATGATGTAGTAAATATTATCCAGAGGAGATGGCTTAAGAAAATACAAATGAAAAAGCAACAAAATTATTAGGCAGATCCTCTCATTCAACATACTTTGTTTATTCAATAAAGGAAAATTATAAAAATTAGTAGGAAATGTAATTAGAAATAATCACCAGCATTTTATAGTAAGAGAGGACCAAAACAAACATACTCCTTCAATTTTTTCATGGAATACTGGCAGCTTGTTGCTAAAGCTGGAATCATGCTCTGCTTTTCTTTACCCTAACTTGTTAGCCATTGTATGCACACATTACAAAAATTACATCATCCCACCCATCAGTCTATCAGGGTGAAGGTTGGGGAATCATAGCAACCATTTGGCAGTCATTGGGTCTGCTTCTCCTCTCAATTTTTGAGTGTAGTCATTTGAAGCTTCTTTTCTGGTGTACTACAAGAGCAATCAGAAAATAATGTGCTGTCTTTAACTGTTATCTCTGGTTCCAGCTTTTTCTCCAGGCCCAGGCTGTCATCCAGGTAAGCCTGAATGAATATTTTGAGTAGGTCATCTTACTTCGCAGCTTGGTCATGTATAGCCAACTGATATTCTTGCCTTTTAAATATAGAGGTTTACTGGTCTTAGTGTTATATTTACCCTGGGCACAATATGAACAGACGGCAGACTTTTTTTCCCCTCGGAACAGACTAAAAGATGTCTGTAACTTGTTTTACTTGCACACAACAGGACAACAAATAAAGTATCCAGGAGTTTGGCGGTATTTTAGATGAAAAGGGGCAATTTGTATCCAAGACTCTTTAAGAGCTTAATCTTCATGACCACTTCTCTCTCTGATGGTCCCTTATCTTACAAAAGGGTTGAGCTAAAAGTAAACTGTGTGTTTTACATAAATTATTCATTATGTTCCTGGTGCTGTAGGCTCACTGCATCTACCACTTCGATAATTCTGCCCTGTAAATCCAAACGTAGTAACATTTTTGGCTTCATCCAATTAAATGAGGATGAAATTTAAAAGAATAGTCTTTACTGAACACAGACACACTGAAAAAAATCCAGTTTGGGGAGAAATCCATGCCACCCCATGCATTGGGGTTCATTATGCATTATCTCAGTCCATCATTTGCCCATTTCAGTATAGTCCTGCAGATGCTGTACAAATTGAGAAGCCATTCCTCTGAACTGTTTGCCACCCACATGGAGATGTTGAATGACTCCAGCCCTTAAAAAGGGTGCAGATTACCTGAGAATGGTTTGAAATGGGCTGTTTCTTTCATTTTATATTCTGTATTTATTAAACAAATTCTCTGCATCATGCAATTCCTTAGATGCAAATTTTAAGATGTCTAATATTGAAAAAGGGCTAAATCTGCAGCTTCTTTAGTCATGAATTCCAATAAATATAATACAGACTGGTTACTGAAGAATGCCCAGATATAGTTAACAAATCATTTTTAAAATCTCCACAAAGGATATTCCTTAATTGAATTGGCTAGTAGGCACATACAGGAACTGATTTCCTTAATGTATTCTATGACAGCTCTATTTTCCCATTTACGTTGATGGGCCTTAACATTGTCATAAAGTTTTCAATACCAATGTCAGTACAAACCTGTAGAGATGACTTTACAATGTCAAAATGTGAAATGAACAGATATCGGAGCAAGTCCTTAGAGACAGCTTTTATGATGCTGAGAAGTGAACCAATATCAATGCAAGATACTTTACCATTTGTAGAAAAACAGAAGGGCACTTGAGTAGAACCAGGTCTTGGAAATAATGCTAAGGTTTAGAGATAAACAGAGGATGGTATGAAATAATGAGGTGAGTTTGTTACAAGACCCTTAACCCTTTTCTGACATGACTATACATAGACTACATGTAGTGCAGAATATAAGAATTGACTTATACCCATTGATATGTAGTGATATGGGGTTATTTTCTGATCTTGAAACATTAAGACCTTAGGACAGAGTATGGCTTTGAAAGGACAGAAGCAGTTTTTTGCTGACTTCAAGGGGAGCCAGCTGCATTCCACTGAGGACAGGATTTTGCTGCTTCATTTTTTATGGCAACGGAAATCTGATTTATGTTGTCCTGGCACCTGGTCATACTGGTATCCTAAAATAAATGGTCGATCAGTATTTCTTTTTTTAACAGGACATAATTTAGGCTAAAAACAGCTGTTTGCTGTGTTGATGAGACATGACATTAATTCAGTGGGATAAACTGGGTCATGGAGAAGCAGGTGTGATTTCATGTGCTCTCAGTGGAACTGCATCTGCTTTACCCCAGATGTGAATGGGTGCAGTGAAATGATTTGTGTAATTCCTGTGCACCTTTGGGGTCAGGTTTGCAGAATTCTCTGTTAACCTTTGTTCAGTTCGTTTTGAAAATCTATGTTTTTCATTTGACATGCTCTTATTATAGTGTATGCTCTTGTGTGGTAGCATATTGTTGTCCATGGTGGGATGATGAGTCTTTGCAGGTAATTTGCAGTGGGGGTCCAGTCAAACACTCTTTGAAAGCTTTAAAATTTACTTTATCGTGTCTAAAATTTCATTCTCATTATTAGGCTTTTTATGTGGTTGCTGATCCATGATCCAAATTCAATGCAGGCATATCCTAGTGTACTGCCGGGTACTCCTATGGAGTTGTATGAGCTACTGCCAAGATTGCATTGGGCCTACTATGTCAGAGGAACATAGGCAGGAAGGGGTCTCTTGGGGCATGGAGTACAGTTCCTTCTATTTCAGGTAACCATGTTATATATAGTCTTCATGTATCTAGTGACATTTTCAGTGTAAGTGAGTTGAGACAAACAAGTTAAGCTTCTGCATTGTTTCAACCACAAGAAATTCTGGCCTAGCAATACTTTTCACCAAAGAGGTCAAAAAATGATCCCTTAGCTATATAGAGCAAGAAATCTAGCTAAAACAATATGTCAAATCAATAGTCTATGAATATGAATCAGAAAATACACTAGAAGTGGTTAATGATCTGGTTTCTGTTCTTGTTCTTCAGTCCACGTTATGGTGTGCCATACATTGAACCAAATTAAGCCAGAATTAATTCAAATAACCTTGACTGTGATAATAAGACTCTGATTTAGGAATATTTTTGAGTTGGGGGCATGTCTAGATGGGCATGGATGTGTGCTATGTGGTGCCACAGATGTGTCTATAGTGCCGCACGCTGCACATGCTGCACAGGGAAGCATTCCATATGCGGCTACTTTGCAGTACAGGGGGCTTGACCACGGGAAATTCCAGGGTCAAAAAAAGTTGCGCCTTAAACAAGAGGAGCAGCGCATGTCATGGCACCATGTGTCTCTCCCCAAACTCTGCTATCAGGCGGAGGACCAATCTGACAATTTGGTTACCATGGTCACTGCAGAGGGCAGATGCCCCTGGCCCCATTGGCTTTTTACCTATAGACTAAATCATAGGTGCACAAGCTTTCATAAGCAGTGGCTTACTTCAGCAGATGCTGTGAAGGGAAAGTCCTTCATAGCATCTGATAAAGTAAGCCACTGCTTACAAAAGCTTCTGCATCTATGATTTAATTAGTCTATAGGTGCAAAACTACTTTGCCTTTTGTCTGCCTTCAGACTAACATGGCTAAGTACCTCTCTCCTTTTGTAGTCAGTACTGTTGCTATAGAAGCAACATTGTGAAAAAATGTCACAAAAATAGACTCGGAAAGAATGTGAGGAAAAAATAAGAATTTAAACAATCTCCTGTGCTTCATAAATTATTTCCCATTTGTGGCAAGTCTTTCACTTCAAATCAAGCTGTGATAAACACTTGGTGATCTAACTATAGTAGCACCCATGTTTTTTTGTGTGCCGATAAGCAAAACTAATCCATTATGCTAAGGATAGTCACTTTGATTATGCATAGCACTGCAGAGAAGTATAACCCATTATTCCATACATTTTTGCCTGATTGATTGGGTTTAGATACACATTTTCACCATTTCATTTAAGCTAATGACAGGTTAAGAAGGCTTTTCACAAAGCACTAAATATTATCTTATTTGAAAAAAAGCGTTAAATAGCAAATAGGTTAATGTTGATGTATAATTTATGTACTTTATAAAAGTGAAAATTTCTGTGGTGACTACCTGCCAATGATACTTGTTAATATTTAAACATGATTTGAATGACCTTAAAACATTTTCAAGATTAACAATGTAAAGTGAAATCAGATTTGGCTTACAGCCACTGGAAACTTGTAAGTTTAATAGGCACTGGCCTCTGTGTATGGAAAAATGTAAGGAAACACCTGATCCTTACTCAAACAGTCCATACACAGGCAAAGTACCCAAATTTACCTTTACATTAGTGAGAATTTTGCCTGAGTAAGAACTGAAACACCAGGGTCAGAATAAGGAGGTGTTTCAGAGAAAAAACAAAGCATTGGTTAGAAATTAGAAACAATTTTTTGGTTTTTAAAATAATCTTTTTTATTATTATTATTTGCCATTGTGGAAAATTGCTTGATCCTCTTTTTTGCTTATTGGATTAGAAAAGCTTGGATATATTATCTTTCAAACTGGAGCTTTAGTGGTCTGCATTCCTTCAGAGCATCTATAAACAACACCAATCCATTATGCTAAAGACGGTCAGTTTGATCCTGCAGAGCACTGCAGAAAAAAGCAACATGTACAGCAGTGTAGCTGTGCTTCTCTGTTTTGCCTGACTGATTTGGTTTGGGTGCATATTACCACAATCATGTGTCATTCGCCAACTCCTCAGTCTTATTCCTGTTGTTCCTTTTGTATAGCAAAGAGACTATCTGGGAACTAATGAATTAATATATATTAAGTTAAGATAATAAAACATTTTAAAGGTGCATGAATCTTAACAGGATTTGAAATAAGAGGTAGCTTGAGGCCACTGCTGTAACTAACAGGCCATTTGAAAATTATTACCATCAGGCCCAGTGGACCAGTAGTAAAGTACACCTGCATTTGCTGCACAGAACTGGAGCTAGTGGCCTCTAGACCTCTAGCTTTACTCCAGTGATCACAGCTGCTAGCTGTACTGAACTAATTTTGCTTATTCCTGCAAATGCCAGCATAAAAACTACTAGCCTTACATAATGCCTGAGGCAAAATCTACAATATTTTGTTATTTGTAAAGCAGTCTTTACAACAAATTAATTTAAGTACATTTGAGTGGATCAGAAATGATGTGTTCTTACATTATTTATATCAAGCTGTTAAACGTTTTACTAAATCAAAACAGTTTTACAGACCAGGTTTGATTATAGAAAAAGAAATATGCTTAGTACAGACAGTTCTCTCCTATCATTGCACAATTCAAGAGAAAGGCTTTTGTTGTTATAAAAAAGCAAATGTTTAACATGCTTCTTTTCTTGAGTAGCAAAAAGAATATTGCATTAGGGAATGACGTTGGAAAAAGCAACCCTGATAATTACAATACAGGAAATATTTTGTAATAAGGCATCTTATAGCAGCATGCTTCATTTTCTGTCAAAACGTACAGCACAAACTTACATGAACTATTCAGAGAATGTCGCAGAGCTATCAGCAAACAGATCAGTCATAAAATTATAGAATCATAGGAAGTTAAGGTTGGAAGGGACCTGAGGAGGTCATCTAGTCCAACCCCCTGCTCAAAGCAAAGCCATCCCCAACTAGACCATCCCAGCCAGGGCTTTGTCAAGACAGGCCTTAAAAACCTCCAAGGATAGAGATTTCACCACCTCTCTAGGTAATTAGATCCAGTGCCATACCACCCTCCTGGTCAGAGATTTTCCTAATATGCAACCTAAACTTCCCTTGCTGCAACTTGAGACCATTGCTCCTTGTTCTGTCATCTGACACCAATGAGAACAGTCCAGCTCCATCCTCTTTGGAACCTCCCTTCAGGTAGTTGAAGACTGCTATTAAATCCTCTCTCAGTCTTCTCTTTTCCAAACTAAATAAACGCAGTTCCCTCAGCCTCTCCTCATATACGTCATGTGCCCCAACCCCTGAAGCGTTTTTGTTGCCCTCCACTGGACTCTCTCCAACTTTTCCACATCCTTTCTATAGTGGGGGGCCGAAAATTGGACACAGTACTCCAGATGTGTCCTCACCAATGCAGAACAGAGCAGAATAATACTTCATTCAATCTGCTGGCAGTACTCCTCCCAATCCAGCTGAGTATGCAGCTAGACTTCTTGGCAACAAGGACACACTACTGACTCATAGCCAGCTTATTGTCCACTGTCACCCCCCAGTCCTTTTCTGCAGAGCTGCTGCTTTGCCAGTCAGTCCCTACCCTGTACTGGTGCATGGGATTGTTCTGTCCTAAGTGCAGGACTTTGCACTTGTCCTTGTTGAACCTCATGAGATTTTTTTGGCCCAAATCCTCCAATTTGTCAAGGTCACACTGAATGCTAGCCCTACCCTCCAGTGTATTTACTGCACTTCCAGCTTTGTGTCATCCAGCCAGCTTTCTATCCACCTTACAGTCCATTCATCCAGCCCATACTTCCTTAGCTTGCTTGTGAGAATGTTGTGGGAGATGGTATCAAAAGCCTTGCTAAAGTCAAGGTATATTATGGCCATTGCTTTCCCTGCATCCACAGAGCCAGTTTTCTGATCATAGAAAGCAATCAGGTTGGTCAGGCATGACTTGCCCTTGGTGAATCCATGCTCACTGTTCCTAATCACCTTCTTCTTCTCCAAGTACCTAGAAATGGATTCTTTGAGGACCTGCTCCATGATTTTTCCAGGGACTGAAGTGAGGCTAACTAGTTTGTAGTTCCCTGGATCCTCTTTCTTCCCTTTCTTAAAGATGGGCACTATATTTGCCCTTTTCCAGTAGTCTGGGACCTCCCATGGTCATTGTGAGTTTTCAAATATAATGGCCAGTGGCAATGTACTAGAGGGTGCATGGGGGTACACATGCACCCCCTGAGAGTGCTGATGCATCCCCTGACAGGCCATGCTCACCGCTTAGGTGACAGGCGGGGGAGGGCAGATGGGAGCGCCATCGACCCCCCTGTGAGCGCCAGTGCTGTGGCACCCTCAGAAATGGCTGTGGTGCTCCCGGAAGCGCCCCCTCCCACCCTCCCATTGGTAAGAATGGTCACTGACTGGTTGCTGGGGGGGAAGTCCCCCCCACCAACTAATGTGGCACCAGTTGCCCATGTCATCAGTCAACTCCCTCAGCACCCTCGGATGCATTGCACCCAGCCCCGTGCACTTATATATAGCCAGCTTTTCTAAATAGTCCCTAACTTGTTGTTTCACCACTGAGGACTGCTCGCCTTCTCCCCAAATTGTGCTTCCTGGTGCAGTAGTCTTGGAACTGACCTTGCCTGTGAAGACCAAGGTGAAAAAAAGGCACTGAGTACTTCAGCCTTTTCTGTATCCTCTGTCACTAGGTTGTCTCCGCATTCAGTAAGGGGCCCACACTTTCCCTGACCTTCCTCTTGTTGCTAAGATACTTGTAGAATGAGAAACCCTTCTTGTTATCCTTCATGTCCCTTGTTAGCTGCACATCCAGTTGTGCTTTGGCCTTCCTGATTTCAACCCTGAATGCCTGAGCAGTTTTCTTATAGTCTTCCCAAATTGTTTGTGCAAGCTTCCACTTCTTGCAGGTGTCCTTTTTTTGTTTAAGCTTGCCAAAGTAGGTTGCTTGCTACATTTGCTGTTCTTTCTGCACATCAGGATGGTTTGGTCCTGCACCCTCAGTAAGATTTTTTTTTTAAATACAACCATCTCTCCTGAACTTCTTTCCCCCCTCAGCCTGGACTCCCAGGGGATCCTCTCCATCAGTTCCCTGAGGGAGTCAAAGTCTGCTTTTCTGACTCTGCTGCACTTCTTTCATCCTTTTGTCAGAATCCAGAGCTCAGTCATCTTGTGGTCACTGCTGCCCAACTTGCCACCCACTTCTATCCCCCACCAATTCTTCCTTGTTTGTGAGTGGTAGGTCAAGAACAACATGACCCCCAATTGGTCTCTCCAACTTCTGCACCAGGAAGTTGTCTTCAATATTCCCCAAAATCTTCCTGGATTGCCTGTGCACTGCCGTATTGCCCTCCCAGCAGATATCAGGGTGATTGACTTCCTCCATGAGAACCAGGGCCTGTGACCTAGAAACTTCCAATAGATATCTGAAGAAAGCCTCATCTACTCATCCTCCTTGTCTGGTTGTGCATACCAGACACCTACCACAAAATCACCCTTGTTGCTCTCCCCTCTAACTTTGACCGATGGATTCTCAACAGACCTATCTCCAGTTTCATACTGGAGCTCTGAGCATTCATACATCTCTTTTAAATACAGTGCATCTCTTCCTCCTCCTTCTCCCCTGCTTGTTCTTCCTGAACAATTTGTACCCATCCATGACAGTACTCCAGTCATGTAAGCTATCCCACCAAGTCTCTGTTATTCCAATCACAGCACAATTCCTTGACTGTGTGAAGACTACCAATTCTTCCTGCTTGTTTCCCAGGCTCTGTGCATACAGGTACAGGCACCTGAGGTGACTAGCCAATTGCCCTACTTTCTCAGGAAGAATGAGGAGGCCTCCCATGTTGCCCCCTCCTTGTTCCACTTCATCCAGGTCCCCTGCTTCCCCACTTACCTCAGGGCTTTTTTCTCTATGTCCTGGTGAACCTAGTTTAAAGCCCTTCTGATTAGGTTAGCGAGCCTGTCTGCAAAAATGCTCTTCCCTCTCTTTGTCAGGTGGATCCTGTCTCTTTCTACCAGGTTGTTAGAGTTTTCCTCTCATTTTTTAAATTTATTATGGTCACAGTTCCTAGCATTTTGCAAGTCCTAATTCTAGAGAATCTTGCACAATGATTCTAGAGAACCTTGCATGTGGTGTCGACACCTACACAGCCAAATGGGTTGCTAATTGGCTGGAGGGCCACAGCCAGAGAGTGGTGGTGGATGGGTCATTTTCGACCTGAAGGGATGTGGGCAATGGGGTTCTGCAGGGCTCAGTCCTTGGGCCCACACTGTTCAACATCTTCATCAGTGACTTGGATAACGGGGTAAAAAGCACCCTATTCAAATTTGCACTAAGATGTGGGGGGATGTGGGCATGCT
>NW_017729032.1:32208163-32212441 GCF_001723915.1 Gavialis gangeticus
CTGGGGTCATTTGACCCCAGTACTCTTTTCTCCCATGGCAGGGGGCTGGACTTGATCTGCTCATGTCCCTTCCGACCCTACAAACTATGAAACTATGAGGGCCTAATCCTGCAAATGTATAAAGTTGCTTATGCAGGTAGCCCACTTTAAATTAAGTGCAGGTTCATAAATGCACACGTGTGTGTGTGTGTGTATTTGCAAAGTTGAGGCCTAAAAGTCTTTCACAAAAAATCAACAAACAGGATAATCTATGAAATTTAATCTATGAAATCTGGAAGAAGGAAAGAATTTAACATTTTTGAAAAATTTTCTTGAGATAGTGTTTGCATTGTGCTAAGCAGTTTCCAAACATAGGAAATATGATCCCTGTCCTAAGAAGTCCATAATTTTATAACAGCAGATATGCCAGAATGGAGCAGCAAAAATATATGGCTGTTATGTATAGTAGGTATATAGTTGGTTTGTAAATAACACCCAGTAACTTCTCTAGTCACTTAAGTACTTTTAAGAACAAGTCATCTTCTGGTTTATTCTACTTTACAAGTTATTTTGTTATGAACTCACAAGTTCTGAGTGCCACAGAAGGATCAATGCAAGCAGTACATTTGATTGGCTGTCGGAGGGGCAGCCTAGGAACTGGACCATCTGTCTAGCCATGTGCTTGAGGAGTGATGAATGGATAGATTCTGGGAAACAGCCTGGTTTCTATGAAGAAAGCTGGGTTTATGATTTTGTGCTAACATGTTGCATTGTTTTTTTTCTGTATTGGGAGACTGCAGCCACTGTTGTATGTCAAGGCGATTTTTCACATTGCTGCACTCAGTTAAGCAACTTCCATTGCAGTTTAGAGCCTGTAGGTAGGGATGGCCATGAAGAGGTGCAACTTTTGTAGCAGGAAATTCACCCTTCCTGTAGTGCAAAAAATCAGGCATTCAAGCAGCTTTTCTTGACGAGCATGATGGCTCTGCAACAAAATGGTAGATCTTTCCAAGAGCAACTTTGCTTCAGTGCAGTAATTCTGACTGCATATAATGCCTATATAGTTATGCATAGCACTACTAGGCATGGCTCAGTCCTCCAGCATCCTAGGAGGCTTTGTTCCATGTCTCCTCCCACCATAGCTCCCAGAGTCTTTTACTGTGAACTTTACTGTCCTGGGGAGGTCAGGTTCATAGGTTGCCAACAGACTTGCAGCTCAGCCCTGTCTTTCTTTGGGAAGAGGCCTTCCTGCACAACACAGCAGGAATCTACCTCAGAAACCTTCCTGCCATACAAAAATATCTGTGCCTGTTGTGTCTGTCATTATATGCAAGCTAAGCAAGAGCAAAGAACAAGTTCCCTGGATAGTTGAACTCATGTTTGGCTACTTCAGAAAGTTGGATTTTCACTTGTCTGCAGTTGCCAAATGCTGTGGCTGTGGTGCAGAGGACAGTCTTCAGCACCATAGAGAACATGACTGGGAAGTTTGTGTGTGCTTACTGCAGTGACTCACTGTTGTAATTTGTAAAGATCACACATGGGATGAAGGAGAGTGCAACAAGAAGCTGCCTAGAACCCCTGTTCCAAATGGGAGAAAACTAAAGAAAAGGAAAGAAAAATACCAGGACACTGGATTGGTCCACCATGCCTTTCCCATGCAGCAGAAGGGATGCCACTGGGAAAGCAGATGGGTTTTTTCTGGCCGAAGTGGATATGAGTTGGGATTTATAGGAAAGGGAGACAATTTAAGCCAGACCCAGTCTCCTGCTGGAGCTAATAAGAGAACTGTGGGCAAGTGAAGTGGAGGCCTGTTTGTTTTTTTAGGAGAACCTGAGTGGGAGAGAGAAGGGGCCATCTGATGCCTTGTGACCCTCCAGGAGATAAGGGGAGGAACTGTATTGACTAAGGATGGCTGAGATTCCCACCCCCACAAGACAGAGGTGATGGACTTAGACTGAAACAAAGCCATTCACTTCTCTGTGAAGCAATACATGTATGAAGGCATCTGAACTATGATTTGCTTGCTTGCCTGGAAAAAAGGTTCATTGGCCAAGTAAATCAACACCAACTCTAACAGGAGGGGAGCAGACACAGTTTAGAGAAGGCAAAGACAAGAACGTGAGTATTCCCGTCACATAACACCTGATCATTGACTTCTCCCAGTCATATTATTTCTTTGCCAACAAAGCATGGTCAGTCAGTAAGGAGGAGGATCAGAACCAGACTGGAAGAGAAGGATGCCTGACTGGGATGCCCTCTCACAGAGAAATTCTACAGTACTGCTCCTGAAGTGGAGCCAGTGCCAGACCTGCAAGATGGGTAGCTCCAGGGGCTGCAGGCAGCGGGGATCCATTGTGGGCTGGAAGTGAAGCTGATGAGCATTTGGCAGTGGAAACTGAACAGATATACTATGGCTTTGCACTCCCAGCATGAGGGTAGAAGAGGGGTCCTCCATGAGACTGATAGCAGCCAGCCAATTGGTACTTTGCTCTGCACTCGGCTGTCCTTGGACCCTCTACAGATGGGGACCCATGCAATGCATACTGGGTGTGTCTACATGAGAAGCTACATTGCTGTAGCTATGGTGACATAGCTCATTATGCAGCACTGGTCAGGCTGCAGCTAGAGTACTGCATCCAGTTCTGGGCACTGCACTTCAAGAGGGATGTGGACAACACGGAGAGGGTCCAGAGGAGGGCCACTCGCATGGTTGGGGGCAGCAGGGTAGGCCCTATGAGTAGACCTGAACCTGTTCAGCCTCCACAAGAGAAGGCTGAGGTGGGATCTAGTGGCCTGTTACAAACTAGTCAGAGGAGACCAGTAGGCACTGGGGGAGTCCCTGTTCCCCCGAGCACTACCAGGAGTGACTACAAATAACGGTCACAAACTGGCAGAAGGTAAATTCAGATTAGACATCAGGAGGCACTACTTCACTGTCAGGGCGGCTAGGATCTGGAACCAACTTCCAAGCGAAGTGGTGCTGGCTCCTACCTTGGGGGTCTTTAAGACAAGGCTAGACAAACACTTTGCTGGGGTCGTTTGACCCCAGCACTCTTTCCTGCCATGGAAGGGGGTTGGACCTGATGATCTGTTCAGGTCCCTTCCGACCCTACCAACTATGAAACTATTATTATAACGGCATAGCATCGGCAGGCATGAACCATGATGCCAAGACTAATGCACAGTAGCAACAAGCTACTGCACATTAGCTCATTGCTACTACTCAGTAGGGTCAGAAACAACCCGCTCACCTTGCAAGTGCTGAATGATTGTGCAGTAACCGCTATACAGTTGGGTGCACATGTAGACGTGTCAATGTGCTCACTGGAATCACAGTACACTGGCCCCTGGTTCAGGCAGTACATTTTTTTGCCAAGGTCTTCATCTCTGTGGTGCTGTGGATGACTGGAGACTTGAATGTCTGTACACACATTTCACTGTCCATTTTTGTGCCACTGCAAATTTCCTGGAAATTTTTAGCACTTAGAAATTAGTAACTGACTGTACCATTAACAACATAGGTGCTGACTTTAATTAGTGCTGAGGCAGGGGAGGGGGTGGTTAAGTTGATGGACATGTGGAAGGTTTTATACATTTCAGGTGACAGGTCTCTCCCCAAGAGGGGCCAGGGCCCTTGGGCTCCCATGTATTCAGAACCCAAAATTAAAGGTATATTCTAAACAGTTTTAGGCTTTTGGAGGGAGGGAGAGAGGAAGCGGGGGGCAGGGGCTGTGATGTCTTCCAAACCGGTTGCTGAAAAATTGGAGATATGTGACAATCCTAGACAAGAAATATCCTTAATCATTCAGGCCACATATATTTTTTTTCTGTATTGGTTTATTCTTATCATTATTTGTATTGTGTTAACATATAGAAGCCCTAATCATGGATAAGTACTTCAGAGTACTAAGTAGCACAAAAACAGAATAAGAAATTATCCCTGTCCCCAAAGCCTTACATTCTTAGTAATTTTTGAATGAATGAATGAATCAGTAGGGGTTTTTTTTGGATGTCTGAGTATGGTTTGTGAAACAATATAATAGCTTTCCTGTCATTGGTTGTCAGACCCCCCAAATGCAGCACCTGCATTGCAAAAGTATCTTTTACCCTACAACTATAATGCACTAAACTACTATAGCATCACCATAGATACAAACTTGTAATTTTATTTTTGCTTTAAAAAAAATAATCTGAGCCAATGCTTGGCCAGTTTTACTTTGAAGATTTGAATGTCTTTGAAATAAACCATTATTAGGTGTCTGAGATCAGCTTGTCCTTTTTTTTTTTTTTTTTTTTTTT
>NW_017729032.1:32212517-32219828 GCF_001723915.1 Gavialis gangeticus
CTTTTCCTTTTTTTTTTTTTTTTTTTTTTGAGGTGCTGAAATCCTGAAGTGATTTTGGAGTCTACGTGTCTGTAAATCCCTTAGCTATGTTCTGTTCATTATCTAGGGAAGAGAGACAAGCTAAAAAATGTTGAACAACATCAGTGAAGATAGGTCAATGGAACAACAGAGCTACAAAATGGAAAAGCAACTATGAGAGAGAGTTCCATGTAAAAATAAATGAGACATCATTAAAAGATTTTTAAAGGTTTGCCTTAATTCAGATGTAAATGACTAAAGGGCATACTTCCTGTAAAGTCTGTTCCAGAAACATGCTCCCCCAATCAGTCAATTAAAGCCTGAAGCCATTAAGCTTATGGGCATTCCTCCAATTCTATCTTTCCCCAAGTCTTCTGAAAAGTAAATGGATCAGATGTAATACCGGGAAGTGGGGTATTGGTTATCCTAATTGAGGGTGAGTTGTTCTTACTTTCATTGTCTTAATTCATTTTGGCTTTATCATTTGAATTGCATTTGTATCTTTTAATTATTGTGTGGAACATAGAGCTACAAGAGATGTCTTTTGTAAGAAAATAAAATCCAAAGGATTATTTTTGGGGTACGAAGATGTGTCTGAGTGATTTAAAAGAAAAGACAATGGATGCTACAGTTCCAACACTGCCTGCTAATCATTTCATTATCAAACTTCCAGGCTGCATTGAGCTTAGTTCTCACTGGCATAATTGTGGAAAATTAGAAGGAAGCCCTGCAAAAACTAAGTAGTGAATAAATCTGGAGACATGGGGCGGGGGGGAGGGCAAGAGCGGAAACACTCTTAAGCCATGGACTGTTGTTCCTCAACAAACAGATGTTCCCTGATGTCATTTTGACATGCTCTGTCCATAATAATGGAGTCTATATGTCTGCAAAATCCCTTACCTATGATTTGTGCATTATCTGAAAAGGGGTTAAGCTGTAACGTGTTGAAATAATGTCATTTTAACAACAGAGTCTACAGAATGGAACAAAAACTACACGTAGTGGAATGAGAGCGAGAAAGCACTTGCTAACTAAAACTCTCAGCAAAAATAGCATACTGAGGCCCACAGTTCTGGAGAAAGTAGAGATATGTCATTTAGGTATGTTTCTAGTGCTTGAGGGAGGACTTGAGTTCTAAATATAAGCCAGTACAAACAAAATTGATACCAAAGATACTCATATTATACAGCCTCACAAACCCTAATCATTACCATGCCTTTGTGAAGTATTTGTTATCCCTAGTTTGAAGATCTACCATCTAAACTCTTTATTCAAGTCTCCCCTTGTTAATGGTCTTGATGTTTCACTAATCAAGCTATATGGAAAATGAGAGAAGTTAAATGAGTTGTCCATAGCCAGAGGAAATTGAAGTGAGAGCTGGGTTAGGAGCATAAGGCTTCCTGGCTCCCGAGCCTTTTACTTATATCATCTCTGTTTGTACAGATATCACTTCAACACTATTTTGCGTGTAGACAAAATGAGGGGCATGTGTGCATGACATGTTAAAGCAGGTTAAATGTTTTTGTACTGCTTTAATTGTGTTGGTGTTTGCACACATCGGTGGCATATTGAGCAGTAATTCCAGCCTCTGTAGCAAATTTGGCGGTGTAATTCACTTTAAATGACTTGGGCCAAAGCAAACTAAAACTCTTCTGAGGAATTTTAGTTTGCTGCCCTACAGCCGTGGAGCAAAGGACCGGGCTCCATGCAGATTACGGACTCTGCGGAAAGCCCGTGCAGGTAGCCTGGCAGCAGCCCGGGAAGGCAGGCTCCACCCAAGGAAAAAAGCAGCAAGCCTGATCTTTTTTTTTTTCCTCCCTGGAGCCTGCCTGCCTGAGCTGCATGGGGGCCAGGTGCTTCCCTCTGTGGCTGCAGTGCCCCCCCAGGACCACCCAAGCTGGGTGCCTGAAGGCGAGTGCCACCTAGCAGTGCCTGCCGCTACTGCAGAGGAAATCACTAGGCCCCACACAGCTCAGGGACCACTCCACCTGCAAGCAGCCCATCTTCTCCTCCCTGCCACCAGAAAGGTAGGTAAGTTCAGCTGTGTGCACAATATGTGGGTTTAGCACACAGGAGAAAGTACAGCCTTTCTCTAAACAAGGGGTAGGCAATTATTTAGGCTGGAGAGGCATTTAGGAATTTTGGTGAGCTGTTTAAGGCTGGGATGTGGGGTGCCTACCTGGAGTTTTGGTGACCTGTTGAGAACAGAGGGGGGTGAGTGGTGAAATGCCAATTGATCCTATTCAGCCCTGGGCCCATCCACCCTGTACCCACTGTTAGGGGTGCTGAGCAGAGTGGGCAGATGGGTGGGCAGGGTCTCTGTGGAGACCATCTTAGGACTCATGCAAGCAGAGAGTGCTTGGCTGGGTGGATGGGATGGGGCTGCAGGCAGGTCGAGAGCAGTGTCTGGAAACAGGGCTGGGGCCAGTGCCAGTACTGTGGCAAGGGCTAGGGCTGGGGCCAGGGCCAGCATCATCATGGGATGGTGACAGCATGGGACTGGGGCCCAGGGCTGAACCACAATCCACTCCCCTCATGTCTCTGCAATGGGTACCAGTTCTGTAGGCAGTGCTGTTTCCTTGGCATGGTTCAAAAGTGAGGGGGATGGGGGAGGAGTGCAACATTGCAATGATGTGAAAAACATGAGTAAATCAGTATGGCATTCCTTAAAAATAGCACCCTAGCTGCAATTGAACAGTCTTTATCTAATCCTTTCTGGAAAAAACTTCAGATGAAATCCTGACCAACTAAATCAACCAGACTTGATTTGAGCCTTTGACTTAAATGGAGGCAAGATTTTATCCTCTTCCTTCACGCTTTCCTGAGTGAAAGCAAGTGAAATGGAAGTTCCCAGAATTTGGTAGTTTGTAAGGAATATCCTAAAATGTTTAAGATTTCATTTTATCTCAGTGGTACTAATCCTGCCATATTAAATCTTTAATTTGTGTGTACTCTTTGCCAACTAATGGTCCACTGAGGCACAGGTTCACTGAGAACTGAACCCACATATTTTTCAGGACTTGAAATAATGGGGCAAGTGAGTGCATTGACATTGGTCAAATTTAAAACTGCTTCCTAAGTGTAAAATTTCTATAATTCCCCAATTCCTTGAATTCTCTTTTCCTTCATTATCTACTTGCATACCAAGAAGTCTTGTGTGTGTATCCATCCTAATACTAACAAGTATGTAATTGAGAGAGAGAGATTCTGCTCTTTCAGGACTCTTTCTATAACTTGGAAGAAACATGACTTTACAGTTTGATTCCTGAAGTACTGTTTAAAACTATGATAACTCAGTGCACATCTGAGATCATTTCAGTTATTCTTGGAGATTTCACCTTTCTATATCATGACTATCTGTTTTGTCTGAGTCATCTTGTCCCATTACATTTTAGTAGTTTTAGTGATTTTTGGACTCAGACAGCAGGAGTGGTAATTAGTGAAAGGAGGCAACATCAGCTATGACAGGAACTTCTTAATGCTCTCACAATATACATGGTGAAAAACACTTGTAAGGAAGCCATTGGCCCATAGGCACATTTTATGTGTCACTTCCTATGTTTTAATCCCTAAAACTGCTTATCCTGTGCAATTGCTCTGAGAATTCTTCACAGCTTCAACAAAGTCTTGGGGCCTATTAGGATTTGCCCTCTGGCAGAACTAGGATTTTGAAAAGGAGGGGTGCAGATGCTGTAGTGTATCATCACATATAAAACAACACATAGGTTTGTCAAGTTAAAAAGAAACTAGAAGCCTAGGGCTATATTATTCAGTTTAAGATGTAAGCAAAAACATCTATGCTTATTGTAGCACACATTAAGTTGCTATAACAAACAGAATAAACAAGCAAAAAAAATCAAAATGTGTTGTTTCATTAGCCCGGTAGTCAATAAAATTAAATGTACATCTCTTCTTCAGATTCATAAAATAAAATTTAGCTTTCTTGAGCATTTTCACAAAAGCTTTCTTGTGCCTCTGCTTCGCTAAAAGTTATTTCCACATCTGAGTTAATGTTCACTTGAAAACTCAGGTGAAAGTTTCCATGTCTGAGTTAATGCCTTTAGCTAGAGTTATAACTGTCTGTAGGGCAGTGAAATAGGAGCTTCATTACTAAGAAAAGCTAAGAGACAGCAGAATTGCAGAAGAAATGATAGTATCAGAGGATAACATCATAATGGAGAGAAGGTTTTTAACATCTGTGGAATGAGAGTTTAGAAGGTAGAATATAATGAGCCATGAAGTCAATTTCCCCCCTCCTGCTGCTGGAATAGAAATGTCACTGCCACTGCTAGGCAGTTAGTTTTAAACTTTGAGTGGACCACAAATCAGAGAGTGTGATTACACTGCTGCACCTACCCTGGATTTTCCCCTGGGCTTTCCTACACTGGCTCAGGACCATGCTAGAAACTATTACAATTAATCATGCTTCTATTGATGCATGCATACTACCTCCCTGTCTCCCATAGATACAATTTAGCCACCTTAGTGCAGCAGTGCTGGGCAAGTGCCAGTGAACTCACTCTCTGGAGTGCTCTAACACTTTTCCATTTTGTTCAAGTCATATCTTAATCTAATTTTGTGACATCATAGTCGATATCTATAGAAAAACAATTAGTTTCAAATTCTGCATTGTAGCAGTAATGAAAGAACTGGGCTGAAAGTATAGACACCAGGCTCTTCCAGTCATCAAATTAAACATAACTCTTGTGAGTCAGCAGCCCAAGGAAGTGCAGAAAAGAAGCATTTAATGTTTAAACATGAGGCAAATCTAATTATGCTGTTTTCTAAAACATCTTGGACAATGTGATTAAGTGTTCCTGGCTATAATTTTAAAACATATAGAATTATTTTGTATTTAATTTTTAATTTGGGAGTGACCAGCATATAAGATTTGAGTTAAATGCTTTTTGACCAATTCCGGCTGTAAAATGGTTGTTGACTTCGCTGCCATTCCAATAGGGATCCATTAGCCCATTCATCACTATTATGAACTTATTTCTTTTTGTGCTCAGTAGTGTAAATAGATGGGTGGTAAACTGATTACTATCCCCAGGTGCTGACTATGAGGAATCACCACAATCTCTTCCCCTGCATTCCACCGCTCCCCCAGCCCCTCCTCGGGAGTCTTTCACATAGAAAGGGCAGCTCTGCACTACCTGGCCATAGGAACTAGGCTGTGCAGATACACATCCAGAAGTGTATCAGAGGGTGGGGGTGCAAGTGGGGTGAGTGTAAGAATGTTCTTCTCCCCTCTTCCTCACCACCCCAAGGAGTCTTTGCTATAGTAGCTGTAGCCATGAGCCCAATAGCATATGTGAGGTGAGGGAGAGCGAATGGGGCACCAGTTGCAGCTCCCAAAGAGCCTGCATTGCAGTGCTACTGCTACTTGAGCTGTTACTGCTATGGCAGCACAGCATCAGCAGCTGTCTTCAGTGTGCAGAAAGCCCAGAGAAGTAAGAGTTTCCTTCCCCTGACCCACTTCTCCCAATTTATCCAGGAGTGGTTAGCTCTACTGCCTCAGGAGCTGAATGAGCTTGCTATGCCTCTGCTTGTGCTTGTTTAAAAAAACCCAAGAAGCTGTGGGTTTTCCGCCATTGCAAAAAAGAAACTTTTAGAACTGCTTTTTATCTATAGTGAATAAGCTTAAGAACATATTACTGTAAAATGAAAATAATTTCTTTGACATGAGTTCCAAATGTATTTCAATGTATACAATTCAAATGGAAATGAAGTATATCCCTGTCTTGATACCATAATATGGAAAGCCCCAAATGATTCTAAGATGTGAGGAAGTACAAATACCAGGGAGGAACTGTGAATGGTAAAAAGGCATCAAAAGAAATTAGGAATATTATTAAGAAAACAACAAAATGAGTTCAACTTGGAAAACTGCAACCTCCACCCATACTTATTAGAAGGGATAAATATGGAGAACAGAAATGTTGGAAAATGGTGAGGTGTCATAGCTCAAAGCAGTAGAACGTGAGTTTACAAGGTGTAACAGCCGAAACAGGGCAGTTTGAGCCAGGTATAAGGTACCCAGGGATGAAAAGGCAAGGGATATTTGTCAGTGCAAAGCACATGAAATATGGGATTTGGTTCTGATTGTGGCATTACCATAGAAAAGTAACAAACTGGATGGAATTCTCAGAAGAACTTCCAATGTTAGGGAAAATCATATACTGACTTTAAATAAGAAATAAAGGTTATAATCCAGCAAGGTGGATTTCTGTGGATATTTAATTTCAAGTATATTTGCTCTTATTGAAACAAGTCTCTGAACTAACCAGGACCTAAGGGTCTACAGGTATTTAAAGGGGCTAAACAGCAAGACAAGAGGAATTAATATGTTATTTACTGTGTTGTAAGTGGGAGTACTCAAGTGAATATAAATGAATGAGAATTTAGGCTAAATATTAGGGATTCTTTTTTGAAAGAATATTTTATTAGACAGTAGTAGAAGGGAGAAAATTGATCAGAATTCTGCTGTTCACAACCATCATAGTATTCAGTTAGACAAAGCAGTAATATACAGCAATAAACAATCTTGCATTGGCCAGGAGAGTAGCTGAAGGACCTAATAAACTGGTGTGCAGTCACCAACTGGGAAGGACAAAATAAAGTATTAGATAAAGGTCACTTTGCATTCTTTCTTTCATAAAATATATAAACTCCATGCAGCAGAGAAAGGATTAACAGGAGCTGAGGAAATTACAATCCTGTAGCAACCAGTCACTTAGCCAATTAGGATTCAGGCCTAAATAGGATAAAATGAAGGGCCTGGGAACTCAGAATAAGACTCTGATGTCAAGGAGTATTTTATGTCTTAGGCTGCATATGGACAATTAGGGAGGTTAGATTGGGTTACAAATGGCCACCTGATATAACTTTTCCTACCCCACTCTGGCATCAGAAATCCAAATATAACATTGAAATGAATGCTTACCAAGAAATGAGCCCATGGGCTGAGTGAACGTCACTCAAGGATTACTGAAGATTTTCCTCAGCTTAGAAATTGAGGTAGTACTCATCACTTTTTAAGAGGAACCATTGTCTTTAGATACATCTTGGTCCTATTGGAAAAAAAAGGGGAGAGTTGCCATTAATTTAGTTGAACTGGTCCTTTATGCAGGGCTGGCTCACAAGTTTTTGGGGTCCCTTGCAAGATACGGTTTTGCTACCCCTGATCCACTGAAAAATTAAAACTGTGGTTAGTTGAGGTATAAACTCACTGAAATAAAATAGTCAAGGCCATGCACTGTGCTGCAGGGAGCTCGGGGGGTGGGGGGGTGG
>NW_017729032.1:32220022-32224466 GCF_001723915.1 Gavialis gangeticus
GCAGGGAGCTCGGGGGGTGGGGGGGTGGGAAGTATGTGCTGGGAATGCTTGGGTTGCCTCCCCGGGCTGGGGCTGGGGCCGGGGCTGGAGCAGGAGTGGAGCCAGGAACTCCACCCCAACTCAGCCAGAAAGGGGCTCCCTGCCTGCACTGGGCCCTTTTAAACATGGCACAGGCAGTGGGGGGTGATCAGGGCACAGCCCCTTGGCTTCAGGCTGCCTGCGGCTGCAGGTTCTGCGGGATAGGATAGGTGGACCCTGCCTTTGTGCTTGATGTAATTTGTGTTTGACTTTTTTAATGCTTTGTCAGAATCTGAACCTGCAAGAAGAAAGTTACTAGCAGACAAGGCTTTGAGAAATCCATCATTGTTGAGTTTTTGCTTGGTCATGGGAGTCTACATCCATGTTACAGATTCCATTGGAAGCTTCATAGAGTTTGACAAATGCTAAGAGTAAGGTATTGATGAAGATTTAGTCCTTTGCTAGAAGTTTTCAATAATTAAATAGTAGTTGTTAGATACACACAATGAGCACCATAGAAAAAATGTAACACATGACTGAAAGGAGGGTAGTGTATGTCTGTGTGAGAAGAACTTAACAGAAGGCTTTTTACAAAGTATGTGGACCACAGTGGGTAATTTCAATTGATTCCGATATATACTTTGGATCAGGATCAGAGTTTTTACCACCTCATCCCATATTGTGAAAGTAGAATTTGCCCCTTAAAATAGACGAACAGTTCTTCACCCATCCGATCACACCTTTGTCTACACAGGCTCTGGGACCCTTCTTTTTCTGTTCCTCCAGATAACCTTTGGTGTAAGCTTTTAAAACTTTTTTTTCCCACTATAATCTAGTTTGTTTGATATACGACATAATTACTGACAATGGTCAGATTGATTTTACCAGAAAAAAACTATACAAAGAAGTTTGTCTAATTTGATTTTTATTTCTATTACAGGAAATGTATTGTAAGATTCAGCTATTATTTCAGGAATTGACTTTGAATAGAAATAGTCTTCTAGAGATAATTCACAGGAATTGTTTCTGGAAACTTAATTATTAATTAAAATATGTAACAAGTTTGTAGCTTGCCTTGCAATATGTTCCCACATCTGCACTTTTGTAAACAAAACTGCACTTTCCAAATTACCATGTTATCTAGCATACTAAACTGGGGTTTTCATTGTTCCTAGGAGAGTATGTTTAAATGAGCTGATAAGTCATTCACAGAATACTAGATGTTGATAACATTAAAAGTATTGCTACAAATTGCATTTAAAAGCTGTTTTTATGAAGTTTTGAAACAAAGTTTTGTGTCTTCTGTTCCTCTAAACCCTTAAATATGTGCTGAGCTTTATATACTGGAGTAGTCCCTTTGAGCAGTGTGTGACAATTTAGGACGTGTTTGTAGGATTGAGGCTTTTACTGCAGTAGTATAAAGCATAGTCCACAGCATCATGTCTCACTTTTATTTATATCACAGTGGTACCTATGAGTAGCAGTTCAGAATAGTGCCCCATGCTTTTCTCTGTACAAGCAAGAAAGAGTGGTCTCTGCTCCGAGTTGCTTCTGGTTCAAACAGATGAGACAATCAGGCCACATTTGCATGAACATGGACATTTGGTTCCCTGGGGACAACTAGCAGTGGGACACCTTGTGCCACTGATTGTTGTCACTGGGCAATACCTGCGCCACGTGCCCTCTGGCATGTGACAGGTTACCCTGGGTGGGGAAGGGGAGCCTGGGGCCAGCACTGGGCTGGCCCAAACAGACAGACCTGGGGCCTGAATGTGTGGCATGTGATGCCACAGACATGTCACATACTGCACGGCCATGCTTATCTGGATGTGGCCTCAGAATTCTGGTTTAAAAAGGCAAACAGAGAGTTAAAGTGACTTGCTCACACAAACTCAGTTTGTAGCACAGGTTTGGGGAGAAGGGGAAGGGTAGATTCTAGTTGGTTCTGACTGCATTGGATCTGTCTTCGTGTAGGTATGTGATAGGAGGGTAGTATTTTTTATGAGTCCAATATCCATGCTTCAGTACAGAAGAAGATTTATTCCCCACCTTGAAGAGTTTGGGATCTAAAAGACAAAGGGTAAGAGAAAAGGGATTTGATATGGACGCTGACAGGCATTTATTGTATTATTCACACTCGCATATATACAACATGTAATTCATTTTAAAACATTAGAAGTCCTTATATCCTGTCTTTTCATCTGTTGCATTCTCTCATCTTCAAGGCATTTCCTAATAGAGTTGTAAGGTTTTCATCTACCCATTTTATGTGACACTATTGTCTTTGTTATGATCCTATCCGTCTTCTTACATCAGCTATTTAATTGATTAAGGTACCTCATTAAATCAGTCCTAACAGTGGCTATTTTTGTTATAACAGTATAATTTAGTAGAGCATTAGTTCTCTCAAACCCAGCCCAATGGAAGAGCAATCCCTACCTGTTGCAAACTCAAAGTAAAAAAGGGAGGATTCTATCTGAGGTGGATTTAGCTTGGTGCATTTGTATGCTGGCACTTCACAGTTCACACATCTGATACCAGAAGCATAAATGATATGTTCTAAAAGAACCTATTCAGTGGGATGGAGGGATGTGTTGAACAAAGGCAGAAAGGTTAGACAAGAGTAAATGCATGTTTAGATGTTCTGTGAGAAATTGACATAGATTTATTCACAAACTTTAATGAGAACTTTAATATTGAAACAGTTATGGAAATACTATTTTAAAGACTTTTTTTCCTCTTCCCAAATCAGAGCTTCCATGGGTAGACTAATGAAACATATTGAGAGCAGGGACACTTGTTTAGTATGACAACCTAAATGAGTATCCCTTCTTTGCTGGGACTGGCTTATTGATCACACATCTTTTTGTGAGTGGACCTTTTTCAGAACTTATTTTGTTCCTTAAGTTAGGGAAATGTCCACTTTTTGCCAAACAAGGCTTGCATGACTGTAATATAAGAATTGTTTTAAAGTCTCTTCTCTCCTAAAATGGGGACACTCAGGTAGCACAGTGATGCGGGAGCTCTATAAGCCTCACATCTTTTGCAGTCTGTCACTGCAGTATGATTTTACTGTGATATTTTGTGGTAGTGCAGCAAACTACTATGGTAATTTAAAAAATCCTAGTATAGTTAATGTTTATCTTACTGGCAATCATGGTGTATGTATGTTTTTACTGCCTCTTTGGATTGCACTAGAGATGACTGAAGGAAGCAACTCTGAGCGCATCTACACAAGATGCTAACTGCGCAGTAACCTAATTCTACTGTGCAGTAGTGTGCAGGGCAAAAACCATACTAATACGCTACTGCACAGTTAGTATCTCTCAAAAGCCATGTGCTGGGGCTACTGAGCAATACCACCAGTTACAGCACATTCATTTAGTACTTGGTTATATAGGTACTAACCTTAATGTGCAGTAACTACAGTGCATTAATAGATTCATAGATGCTAAGGTTAGAAGGGACCTCAACAGATCATCGAGTACGACCCCCTGCCTAGACAGGAAAGTGTGCTGGGATCAGATGACCCCAGCCAGATGCCTATCCAGCCTTCTCTTAAGGTAGGGGAGGGTGCCACCTTCCTTGGAAGCCCATTCCAAATTTTGGCCACCCTTACCATGAAGAAGTTTTTCCTAATATCCAGCCTAAATCTGCTCTCTCTGTTTGTGACTGTTATTCCTTGTTACCCCAAGAGGCGCCCTGGTGAACAGAGAATCTCTGATCCCTTGCTGCGCCCCCGTAATGAATTTGTAGATGGCCACAAGATCATCTCTCAGCCTTCTCTTGTGGAAGCTGAAGAGGTCCAGGTCCCTCAGTCTCTCCTCATAGGGCTTCTCCTGCAAGCCCCTAACCACACAAGTGACCCTCATCTGAACCCTCTTGAGTCTGTCAACTTCCTTCTTGAAGTGCGGCACCCAAACCGGGACACAGTACTCCAACTGCAGTCTGATCAATGCCACATAGGGCATGTCCACACATGCAATCATGTGCGCTTGCAGCAGCAAAAATAGAAGCAGTGCAAATTTGAGCCAGGGCTTTTTTCCTCATTGCACGTGCTCAGACGTGCACTTTGGTGTGGAGCAAATTGTGCCACTTGGGGCAAAAATAACCCTGCCTGGGTCCTCCCAGATTTGCAGCCAGCGGGAGCTAGAGCCTAGGGCCAGTACCTGTGCTATCCCCAGCAGTATAAAAAGCTCCCCTGTCCTGGTCCCATCCATAGAAAAAGCTGCCCTGGCAAGCAGCTTGGGGCTACTCACTCTCTGGAGCTTCTGGGGCCCAGCCAGTTACTACCTGGGGATACTACCCCTTGTGCCAGCTGAACTGCTGCAGCAGCATCCCAAATCCATTTTTTTAAATATTCCAAAATCCATGTTCTTCCACATTTAAAACAAAAAACTTCTCTACACACACACACGCGCGCGCG
>NW_017729032.1:32224553-32238629 GCF_001723915.1 Gavialis gangeticus
CAATGCTTTATTGGTATATTTACAATGTTAAAGCAATTTGGAAGCCTACCAGTGTCTCTCATCATGAAAAAATAAATTCTAAATATCTATATGTGTTGATGTGTGCTTTTGGTTTTCTTCATATATGATGGGTGTGTGATGGGGGGATGTGGTGTTTGTAGAAAGAGGGTGAGAAGGGGTGTGGGGGAAGATGGGTGGGTGGATGTGGAGGGATGTGGGTTGGTTTGTGGGGCAATTTCTGGGGGCACTGTGGGTGTGGGGGACATTGTGTGGGGGCTGCTCAGGAGGGGTGGGTCCCCTGGCCGCCCTGGCCCCCACATGGTGCAGTCCCCCCAGCACATGAAATGCCCCCCTGCCCAGGGTACCAGCTCCCCCCTGGAGGGCCACAGCCCCTCTCCCCCACAGGGTCCCAGCCCCCCTGCCCAGGACCTGTAACTAACCTTTAACAGCAGCAGTGGGGGGACCATGTGCTGAGCCCAGCCTGGTTCTGCCAGCCCTGGGCCCACTCTGCAGCCTAGCTGGGCTGGTCTTGTGGCAGCAGGATCCAGTGCGGCATGCGGGGAGCATGTGCCAGGCCCAGCCAGGCCTTGGGGCCCCTCTGTAGCCCAGCTGAGCTGGGCCCAGGTCCCTGAGGCTCGCTAGTCTGGCTTTGCACCAGAGCAGGTCACGCGATTCCGGGTGGTGCACACAGGAACCACGCCTCCCAGAACCCTGTGACCCACTCTGGCGCAAAGCTGGACTAGTGAGCCACATGGGGCTGGGCCAGGTCCTCACTTCCCCCACAGGCACAGTAGGCAGAGGTGGGAGTTGGACCTGGTGCCCGGCCCATGCTGACAGGACCCAGTGCGGCATGCTGTTCCCACATGCTGCGCCGGGTTCTGCGGCAGCCAGGCCCTTCCTATAGCTGTAGGACCTGGCCCAGCACACGGGGACCACACAGAGCCAAGCTGGGTCCCTCTGGCCCTGGGGCTACATGCAGCCCCAGGGCCAGCAGGACCCGGCTTGGCTCGGCTCCGTGCGGTCTCCATGCACCAGGCCAGGCCAGGGAACGTGAGCTGCCTGGGGCCAGCAGGACGCAGCTCGGCCCCTCATGGTCTGTGCATGCCGGGCTGGGCCAGGGGGCATGAGCCACCCGGGGACCGCACAGCTCATGTTGCCTGGCCCGGCCTGACACACAGGGACCATGCAGAGCCAAGCTGTGTCATGCCGGCCCCATACGGCTTGTGTTCCCCGGCCCAGCCTGGCGAGCGGGGACCAGGCGGCATGAGCAGCCCCAGGGCCAGTGGGACCCAGCTCAGCTTTGCATGGTCGCTGTGCACCAGGCCAGGTCCTGCAGCTATAGGAAGGGTCTGGCTGTGGCAGGACCCAGCATGGCATGCAGGAACCACATGCCGTGCCAGCTCCTTTCAGCATAGGCTCGGCCCCAGGGCCGGCTCCCGCCTCTGCCCCCTGTGCCCATGGAGGGGTGAGAACCTGGGCAAGCCCCATGTGGCTCACTAGTCCGGCCTTGCACCGAAGCAGGTCACAGGGCTCTGGGAGGTGCAGCTCCTGTGCACGCCTCCTGGAGCCGTGCGACCTGGTCTGGTGCAAAGCTGGACTAGCAAGCCTCAGGGATCTGGGCCAGATCCTCCTCCCTCTTGCCCCGCCACTCTCCATTCGCACCCCCCCTGCAACTTACCTTGGACAGTTCTGGGGGCAGCAGGAATACAAAAGAGATGTTCTGGCCAAAACCAGAGCATCTCTTTTGGAGGACTGGCTCTGGGCATGGTCTTGAACCGTGCCTTGCTCCACTTTACTGTGGGGTGGTTTTTTTAGACCCCTGGATATTTTTTCGTTCCCACATGTGCCTGTTGCCCCACCTCAAAGGGTTTTGAGGTGGGGCAACAGTCACGTGTGCGCTTATCTAGATGCGCCCATAGAGGGGAAGTATCACCTCCTTGGAACTATTTTTCATGCATCTGCTGATGCATGATAAAGTGTGGATAGCTTTGCTGATGATTTCGTCACACTGACAACTCATGTTCATCTTGAAGTCCACTATGACTCCGAGATCCCTTTCTGCTTCTGTGCTGTGGAGAGAGTCACTTCCCAGCCAGTAGGTGTGCTGGATATTTTTGCACCCTAGGTGCAGCACTCTGCACTTGTCCTTGCTGTACTGCATCCTATTGTGTACTGCCCACTTTTCTAAACTGTCCAGGTCTGTCTGCAATCCTTATCTACCCTCTGGAGTATGCACTTCACCACACAATTTAGTATCATCTGCAAACTTGGACAGAGTACACTTCACACCCACATCCAAGTCACTGATGAAGATATTGAACAGTGCAGGTCCAAGAACCGAACCCTGCAGGACCCCACTACCCACCTCCTTCCAGGTTGATACCGACCCATCTACTACCACTCTCTGGGTGTGACTGCTAAACCAATTTGCTACCTACTGGACCATGTAAACATCTATGTCACAGGCTCATTTATTTATGAGCCTGGGATGAGATAGCATATTGAAGGCCTTGCTAAAATCCAAGAAAATGACATTCACCTCTACTCCTGCGTCTAAGCATTTTATGACCCTGTCATAAAACGAAACCAGATTGGTCAGGCATGATCTACCTGCTAGAAATTCATGCTGGTTTCCCTGCTGCATTATTTTTCCCACTGGACTCCCACAAATATGATCCTTCATAATCTTTTCAAAGACCTTTCCAAGGATGTAGGTGAGACTGACTGGCCTATAATTAATTTGACCCTCCGTCCCCCCCTTCTTGAAAATAGGGACCACATTGGCCCTTTTCCAGTCCACCGGGACTTGACCCAAGCACCACAAGTGCTCAAACAGCCATACCAGCAGTTCTGCTTTGACACCGGCCAATTCCTTCAGTACTCTCAGATGAAGCTCATCTGAGCCTGCTGACTTGAACACATCCAGTCCATCCAAGTGACTCTGCACCAAGTCAGCATTGACAGTTGGTGGGCTGGTGTCCCTCTGATGTCCATCTTAGAACCCATTAGTAGACTTATCTTGAGCCCTGTTCAGAAACACCAAAGCAAAACAGTCATTGAATAGTTCAATTTTATCCTCCCTGTCTATCACTAATTGCTCCTTCTTTTTCAGTAGGGGTCCTATGCTGCCCTGTGCCGTCCTTTACTCCCTGCATACCTAAAAAAAAGATTTTTTGTTGCTTTAATTTGTTGCCAGCCTCAGCTCTATAGTTGCTTTGGCTTTTCTAACTGCTTCCCTGCAAGTGCAGGCCAAGTAGGTATACTCCTGCTTGGTAGCTGCCACCTGCTTCCACCGCCTATATGCCTTCCTTTTTGCCTTTAGTCTCCCCTGGATTTGCCTGTTTAGCCAAGGAAGTTTTTTGGCTCCTTTCCGCCTTTTCCCTTGTGCTGGGATAGTCTCCCTCTTTGCCTAAAGGATTGCTTCCTTTAGAAAATACCACCCTTCTTGGACTCCCATCTCACTAGTACTCTTATGCTGCAGTGCTTCATTGACTAGACTCCTAAGCACACTGAAGTCAGCTTTCCTAAAGTCAAGCACTTCCACCCTACTAGTTATCTTACCCACCGTACACCATATGGTGAATTTAATTGATTGATGGTCACTGTCCCTACCAGGTCTTCCCCCCATAGCCAACACCATGTCCAGTAAGGCATTCCCCCTAGCAGGACCATATACCTCCTGCGTTAGGTGAAGGTCCTGCATGCAGATTAAGAACCTATGTGAATGGTTGGATTTGGCTGACTGCTCCTCCTAGCAAATGTCAGGGTAGTTTAGGTCCCCCATGACAACGACGTCCCTAGACTCTACAGCCTCTGAGAGCTGCCTCAAGAATTCCAAGTCTATCTTGTCCTCTTGGTGTGGTGGTCTGTAGCAGACCCCCACCAGCAAGTCGCTTTCCCCTTGACCTCCATGTGTCCTAACTCACAATGCCTCAACTTTCTCATCCTCTGATCCCATTTTGATTAGGGTAGATGTATAATGCTCCTTTACATAGAGAGCAGCCCCACCCCCTTTCCTCCCTACTCTGTCCCTTCTGTACATCCTGTAGCCCTTGGTGTGTACCTCCCAGTCATGGGTAGGGTCCCACCAGGTTTCTGTTAGCCCCACTAAATCAAAGTTTTTATCTACAAGCAGAAGTGTGAGTTCTTCCTGCTTGTTCCGTATGCTCCTAGCAATAGTATAGAGGCACTTGGGCCCTCTGAATGGTGCCTTTGGTCCCCCCCATTCTGATGCCCAAAGGGCCCCTTGGTTCTTACCTGGGTTATACTGTTGCATGTCTCACAGTTTGTAGGTCCTAAACTCTCTCCATCTCCTGCCTCCCCATCCCCCATCATACTTAGTTTAAAGCCCGACGTAAGAGGTCAGCCAACTTGTAAGAAAAAAGGCTCTTACTTTTTGCAGAGAGGCAAAGCCCATTGCATCCTAGGAGGTCCCTTGCATGGAAGTGCAGGTCATGGTCTAGGAAGCCAAAACCCACACAATGGTACCAACTTCGGAGCCATGGGTTAACTTCTTTGACACAGGTGATGTGATGCCTACTGCAACTGCTGACCGGGAGGACTGACAAGAAGACCCACCTGTGCCTCCTAAGCCTGGTCCCCAGAGCCCTGTAGTCACTCATTATATGGTCTGGACTACTCCTGGCCACATCATTTGTTGCCAGATGGATGAGGACCATGGGATAGTTGTCAGAGGGCTGGATGAGGTCAAGAATTCTCACCGTGATGTCCCTGATCCTGGCTCTGGGCGGGCAGCAGACCTCATGCCATGGGATCTGAATGACAGATGGGTGTCTCTGTTCCTCTCAGCAAGGAGTCACCCACAATGATGACACGACAGCAAAAGCTTGTGTCAAGGACTGACTTTCAATAGATTGCAGCAAGGTGGCTGCTCTGCTACATATGAAACCCTGACCCAAAATCAGGTCATCTAGAAATGATTTGGCACCAGGTTGCCCATGAATATGCGGTGCACTGCAGGTGAGAGGCGACTCCTTTCTGACCACTTTCTGGTCCTGTCATGAATAGCTCTGCACACCAGGGCCTGCCCCGCAGGCAGGGGGTGGCCAGCTATCCGGGGCCAATAGAGGCTCCTCAGTGATTTGGGATCATTACATTTAGGGGGGATTCTGACTTAGAGGCATTCAGCCATAAAGAATGTGTAGACAAGCTCTACTTTCTTCAAATGTTTTCCAGCTTGTGCCTGACCTGTTAGACTACATGACCATTTTTCTTAGTGTGTTTACACACATTGTCTGAACATTTGCTCTCATGAGCTTTTGCAGTAGTCAGGCTCCAAGATAACTCAGCAGAATAACATATCAACAAACAAGCTGCACAACATTTCCGGTTTCTTCTAAATTTGTTATTCGAGGCAGAACTGAGAGCATAAAAGTAGCAACCAAAAAGGAAAATAAAACAACATAAAGATGGCACTACCTCCCACACACACATAATCTCACTGAAGATCGTGAGTGTATAATGGTCCAGATTCTTCATTCATATTCTGCTTTCTTTACATGTACTTAAATGCTCCTCTACACATTCAGAATGCCTTGAAAGGAGCTTAGCATAAATGATACTCAGACTTTTTATTTCAAAGCAGCATTTTAGGACTTAGATAGATGACACATTTATACCAGTGTAATTTGCATTGGTTTTGTATACCACTGGGCATGGCTACATTAGACATTTACCGTACAGTTAACTGCTCCATAAACATCCCAGAGTCTACACATGCACCCCTATTAGGGCGCACAAAACTAATAAACTCTGCAGCAAGGTAGGACTTGTAAATACAAGCCCTACCCTGCTGCAGAGTCTTTTCATAGACACTGACCCAGCTGGCTGGGGTGCAAGGTGTTTCAATGCCAGGACTGCCTTCTAGCTAGCCCTGCAATGGGGCAACCTTGTGCCCCAGCCAGCCCCTCCTCAGCAGACTGAGCCCAGTTGAAGCAGGAAGAAGGCAGGGTAAATATAAAGCTTTATGGACTAACTAAATAATATATGTATATATATAGAGAGAGAGAGGGAAAGTACAAGCTTTTGTGAATGTGTGTATACACACACACACACACACACATTCATAAAAGCTTGTGTGCGCTCTCTCTCTCTCTCTCTCTCTCTCTCTATATATATATATATATATATATTATTTAGTTAGTCTATACAGCTTTACATCTACCCTACCTTCTTCCTCTGTCTGTTTCATCCTGGGACCACTGTTTACTCAAGACAAGTAAGTAGGCTGTTATTTAGTCCTTTTCCACCTAGTGGTGTTATAATACCATTTCCTATTTGCAGCTAATCTGGGATAGCAACATATCTGTCTGTTCTGTTCCATATTGTGGTGTAATTTACAGTGGGTGCATCTACATGTGCCATTAGGAACTTATTACTTTGCAGTTTATTCTTTCCGGACATTTGTACACATGCTTGCACTGCAGTGTGGGCACTTTTAAAAACACCCGAGATATAGATATCTATATCTATATCTATATCGGTGTGTGTGTGTGTGTGTGTGTGTGTGTGTAGCATGGGAGAATTTTTAGGATCACAGCCACTTGGGTAGCTAACAGTTGATATAAGTAAGGTTTAAGTTAATATTTATAAGCCAACCACCTGTGACAGCTCCCTTTCACAGGTGGAGTGGGAATCTGGCTTAACTTTCATTGAAGTGTACTCACAAAGGCAAAATTTAAAGACTAAAACAGTAAAAGGATGTATCTATATAGTAAATATGGAATGAAATAAAATAGAACAATAAGAAAAATTTGGGGAATGCAGACAATACACTTTACCAAAAGTAGAGTGGATATCAAACAATATTGTTGAAACAGAGTAATGATTCAACAGTATTCAACAGGTCCAAAATAATCCATGTTGAAAAATCAGTGAGCAGTCCAAGAAGTCAGAAAAACCAGAATAAGTGGGACATAGGAAGCAGGCAGCAGCGAGCCATTACTTACTCTCTCTCCACGAGAGTCACCAGCTTCTCTCCACTCAACTGTGTACTACTGTTGTCACTAGCAATAAGCACCTGAAGATCTTCTTCATGGGATGCACACAAGATTCACCTTGCGGAATACCACACAATAAGCCACATAGAAATCTCTTCACATACATACTCCCACAAATTCTCCTCACACATACACCAACACCCATGCACACGAACACCTCAGGTGCAGTTTAAACAAGCTCCAGTCATGCCACTTCTCATCAACCAATCCTTTGTGGAAAAGCCTGTTACTTCATTTCAATCAAATATCTACCAATCACCTCACTTGGCTGTTTCTTCCACTTGATACATTTAGCTGTCACTCAACCTCAGTCGCTCACCTTTATCTCAGACATTCTCATATCTTTTCCACCATACACTCTGCACCAATCAGCCATGCCCAGACTGGGAAAGTAGGACAGCCGGTTAAAAGTTAAACTTCTACAGGCTTCTATGATAGCTACAGTTGAGAATGCTCTATGGACTGCCACTATGACATAGTTAACCATAGTTAACTGCAACATAAATTTCTCATACTACATGTATATATGTGTAGGATGGTAGATTCTTTGGGTGTGAAAGAATTTCCCATAAATATATGTACAATATAGCTATATACTATATAAGTATATATATTTGTGTTTGTATCTCTGTGTGTGTGTAGTAGTGGTAGTAGCAGTGTACTTTTTTCTTTGCTTTGCTTTGCTTTTTTGTCTTAAGTTCCTGTTAGTCAGGCAATGTTATGTAATAAATCAGGCTATTAAAAAAGTAAATACTTAACCCATATTCTAGTTCCAGTGCTACCATGTTTTGGCTTGCTTAAGGCACATTGATCTCTGATTCTGATCCACTGTAGGTCTAGGGCTAGGATTCAGAGGGTGCATCTACATGAGACACTTAACTGCTCATTAACATAGTTTACTGCAAAGTAAGCATGTGCATCTACATGTGCACATGGAATTAGGAAGGTTTACTGAGTAGTAACCAAGTAAATTTTCTACCTGCAAATGCAAGTAGCAAATTTACTCGAGATTAGTAATGGTGCAGTAGCACTTGTGTAGATCCCTGGCAAGGAGCAAAATCTGCTCCTAGTCGGCCATCCACTGGTGGGGGGAGATAGCTCTCTGCCCCCAGGCTGCCTGCTTCTGGGCTGGGCTCTGCCACCAAAGCCCAGGTGGGGGTTATATCCCCCTGCTGGCAGAAGGGAACTCCAAACCCCCTATTCCAAGATCATGATTGGAGAGTAAGGGCTGGGAGATCCTTGTCTCCCGGTGACAGCTCTGCAACTGTGGGGCTGGTGCTGGAGATAATGGTCTCCCAGCACAGGCCATATGGTTGCAGAGCAGGCTCTGGAAGCTCCCTGCTGGTGGGGGCAGGGTAGCCTGTTCGATGCCCAGCTCCACAAGGGCAGAGATGGAGGGGGGAACAGGCTTGTTCTTCGCTGAGCTCCGCAATCACAGAGCTAGGTGGGAAACAAGATCCCCAACTTGTACCTCCCTGAGCTCTGCACTTCTGGATCTGGGTGGAGACCAAGCTTGCCAGCCTGTTCCCTCCCCACCCCCCAAGCTGTGTGCCCATGGACCAGGCCCAGCCTGTTCCCCCCTAGCTCTGGGCTTGTGGAGCTGAGCAGGGAACAAGTCCCCCAGCCTCCACCTGGTGTGCAGGGAGGGGTCTAGGAGCTGTCCTGGTCAGGATCAGGCCCCAGCCCCATGGCCCATGTCCTACGTCCGATCAAGGCATAGGGCTTGAAAAGAGCTGCAGGGGTGAGATAAATCACAGCCCCCTGCCCCAATCCATTGGTGGGGCAGCTAGCAGTGATCCACCCCTGCCCCTCACCTGCAGCTTCAAAGCCCCCTGATTCTGTGAGCCAGGGCCAGGAGCTCTCTACTGCTGGGGCAGGGACACATTACGCCCACCCCAGTAACAGGCAATACCCCACAGCCAAGAGACAGCTATCTCCTGGCCCAGCACTCCTTGCCAGCCTCTGGGCTATTACCCAGGGGGAGCCTAGAGCTCCCCCAGATGGTGGCAAAGGGCTATTGCAGGGCTGCAGGAAACTTGGTGCAAAGAGCAACAAATCTGCTTCTTAATAATCCCCACATGTGTAGATGCCTGCCCAAAAGCACTTACTCCAAAGTAGCTTACACCTGAGTAATCTTAGGTCAAATCAGATGCATGTGTAGATGTTCCCAGAGATACTTAAACACATTGGAGGATTGGACCAAAAGAAATCTCCTGAGGTTCAATGAGGACAAGTACAAAGTCCTGCACTTAGGACAGAACAACCCCATGCACCGGTATAGGCTAGGAATTGATTAGCTAACTAGCAGCTCTGCAAAAAAGGACCTCGGGGTTACAGTGGATGAGAAGCTGAAGAGGAGTCAACAGTATGACCTTGTTGCCAAGAAGGCTACTGGCATCCTGGGCTGCATTAGTAGAAATGTTGCCAATGGATTGAGGGATATGATTCTTCCTTTCTATTCAGCACATCTGAAGTATTGAGTCCAGTTTTTTGCCTCCCACTACAGAAAGGATGGGGAAAAATTGAAGAGAGTCCAGTGGAAGGCAGTAAAAATGGTTAGGGGGCTGGGGAACATGAGGAAAGACTGAGGCAACTGGGCTTATTTAATCTTCAGAAGAGAAGACTGAGGGGGTTTAAATAGCAACCTTCAACTACCTGATGGTTGGTTACAAAGAGGATGGTGATAAACTGTTCTCAGTGGTGGCGGATGATAGAACAAGGAGCAATGGTCTCAAGTTGCAACAGTGGAAGTTTAGGTTAGATCAGGAATAGATGAGCAGTTATTTGAGCCTGGGGGCTACATAGGGAATTTTGATGAGTTGTCACAGGCTGGGTCAATGCTCCCTCCCCAGCCACTGCAACAACTTACCAAAAATTCCCATGTGGGATAGGTCCATGGGCAGGTGGGGAGAGGTGTTTGGGCAGGTGAGATCAGAATCTCAAGGACAGGATCATGGGGAGGGGTCACAGGGTGTTACAGCACAGGGCTGCAGCCAGGGGCAGATCCACAACCCACTCTGCACATCCCTGCCCTGTGGAGGGGAGTGGAGGGTTTGGGTGGAGGGCATTGTGGGAGGATGGATCAGCAGGTGTGTATGGTGAGGAGATGCTTGAGTACTAGGTCTTGGGAGCCAGCCAGAGGTGAGGAAATAGAGAAGGGAGCAGGAGGCAGGTAACAACAGGGCTTGCCTGATTAGTATAGTCTGAGCCCGTCCCTGTGGCACCCCACATAGGGCAGAGCCCCACGCAAAGCAGCCTGTGCTGAATTCCAGCCAGTGCCCACTGACCAAGCCCTGGAATCATGCAAAGCTTACCAGCAGAGTTGCTCCCAATGCAACTGCAATCACCCAGGTGCTGTTCAGCTCACCTCATTTCCAGGGGTAGCTCCTATTCCTGCTGCATCACTCCTGGCAAGAAGAAAGCTTCATCCAGGTGGCCCCTGTTTTAAAGCAAAGAGCTCTGGCTTGAGATCCTGGATGCTTTCCACACACTCCACCTGCCCATGCCAATTATTTGGTGGGCTCTTTCCAGCCTACATGCCATATTTTGCCCACCTCTGGGTTAGATATTAGGAAAAGCTTTCTCACTAGAAGGGTAGCAAAGTACTGGAACAGGTGACCCAGAGAGGTAGTGGAATCTCCATCCTTGGAAGTCTTTAAGACCTGGCTAGACAAAGCTTTGGCTGGGGTGCTCTAGTTTGGGATGGTCCTGCTTTAAGCAGGTGGTTGAACTAGATGTCCCCCTGAGGTCCCTTCCAACCCTACTTTTCTAAAATTCTATGATTCCTTATCTTACACTATCATACAGACAAGGCTGAATCTGGAATAGAACTAATTTAACATTCTTCAAGAATTCATGTCTGTTAAGAGAAGTATCTGTAAATCTCAAACTTTTCAGAGTCCGGGCACCCCTCCATCACTTTTTTGAATGAGAAGCACTGTTGGTGCTGTTTCAGCTTACCTCAGTGTTTTGTAACTAGGTGTTATTGGTAAAATCCAAATAAAATTTCCCCATGTAGCTGCTGTACAGCTAGCCCAGGAAGGGCTGTAGCACATGCTCCTGTATTAGGGCTCTGATCAGCCGAAATGAGATAGGGGCTGCCTCTTGCCCTTGTCTAGCCTATCCTACACTCCTTCCAAAACAGCTGGGGGGTTAAACTGGGAAGGCCTACAGCTCACTTAGCCTGTCTTAGGCTGATCATAGCCTTAATGCAGCAGGAATGTGCACCAGAATATTTTACTCAGCTCTAGGACCTGCACCACAGTGTGCGTGAGTGGGCACTCATGGGACCCTGGGGCATTGCAGCACCCTGCTTGAGACCCCTGCTTTAGAAATTTGGGTTTGACCATTACTAGGTCTGTGTGTGATTTGGATTTGACTGATTCTGAGGACAGTGGATTTGTAGATTTAGATCACTGTCCTGAATCAATTCAGCCAAATCAGCTTTGAAAGATTCGGTGCTGATTCAGAGCGATTTGGAGACTGGCTGTAAACTATAATGGGGAATCACTGAAATAGCTATAACTTTGTCATTTTTTGGCTGATTCAAATAAAAATTGCAGGGATGGTAGCCCCTTCTGAGAGCCAAGTTTCAAGGAAATAGGTGCAGGGGTTTTACTGCCAGGGAAAACAGCTTTCTTTTTAAAAAGTGTGGGGGATGGAGGAAACAAGAACAAATATAAATTGAAATAAATGGATTAGATAGGGCTAAGCAGAGGGACTCTAGTTAGTAATCTATACCCAATCCTTTTCAAGAACAGAAGGTAGCAGGAGACTGACTAGGTAGGAAGCCAAGCCAGTCCAGTACCTTTCAGATGCTGTTGCTCAGGCAGAAACACTCACAAAAGGCACAGAAAGCCTGCAGACAGAGGCTTATATGCTGTTTCTACATCCCTCCCCCAGAGCACTATGATTCAAAGGGGACTCAGGGAAAGATCACAGTCATTAGCCAGCTACAGATGTCAGTCTTCCCCCCCTCCCCCTCCCTCTTCTCAGTTTATGTTCCCCTGAAAGACTGCCTTCCGAATCTCCAAATCTTTTCTGAATCTTTTCCAAATCGATTTGGAGGCTCCAAATTGATTCGGCAGTTCTTTTTCTTCTCCCAATTCAATTTGGATTTGGTAATTCAGCCTCCGAATCAGGTCGAATCTTCTCTGAATAAAATCACAGACCAAAGCTTCGCACACCCCTAACCATTACATGGGTAATCATATTTTTTTATTTTGAGGCAATATTCACTCATGCAGCAATCATACAAGCATAGCTATTAAGCAGGTTTAAAACCTATTTCATGGTATATTCAAAACAAATAATTTAAAAATACCTTGTATGTGTAAAGCAAAAGATCTCTTAGATCAAATAATATCAGAAGTCTAATGTACAATAGCCCAAGTACAATGTGATCCAATGACACTAAACAATATGGTAGAAGTTATATGTCTAACTGAAATTTAAAAACTAACGAGTTAAAATTTTCATTTTTCTGTAAAGCTGTTAGTAAGTCAGAATACAATGACTTGAAACAACCCATGTATATGATGATTATTATATGGTTGAATCGGTAGTATTTATCAGGCTCCAGCTGTGTGAGGTTGTGACACATGAGCTTAATTCAATATGTATTTTCAAGGGTTGTTTTTTTTTTTTAGTAAACTATTGAACTAGAAGAAATATGATGCCTTCCAATTTTGCTGTTCATCTTATGGAGAAGCAAATATAAGGGCATTATTTAGTGAACATCATAGTCTGGGACCTAAAGATGTGGCTACATAAGTTTTCGTATAATATTTTCCTGGGGCTTTAATAGTCACGTTTTTATTGAACTTAGATTTGTAGTAGATGAATGGTAAATTGTTTTGGAAAATGAGAAAGGATTTGGATAAATGCAGTGGGGTACTTTTAGTGAAAGAGAATATAAATTCCTGTTACGTCATGTCATGTCATGTCATGTCATGTCATAGCTAGGATTTGACATCCATTTTTTTCTGAAGGGGAATTTGAATTTCAGTTCCACTGAATGGGACACTCCATATTTTGACACTGATTTCTTGTGAAGTTGTTAGTATCAATGTAAAATCCCACCATGGTTATTTGATAGTACAATTAAGCCACCTTGCACTGGTGAAAAACAATATATGGCGTACAAGAGAATGGTGAGTCAGGCACAATTTTTTTCCAGGTGTTCAATATACACACTTCATCTTTATTAGCCTGATATTGTGGGTGTAATATTCCTCATAAAGCAACTTGGGTTCAAAGAGCTTTCTACAACTATGGTTCAGTGCAGATAGACTGCAATGCATTAATAAACTACAGAAGTATGAGATATCAAATATTCACATCTTACATTTTTTGCTCATACACACCAAACATAATAAGAACTACATGAGCACAGAGTGGTCCAAATAATTACCTGCTGACTATACACAGGCACTGCTGCTCTAGTACAATGCGGACAGTTTGTAGATCATGAAATACAGGGACTGTTAATACAGGTTTCACAAGCTAGCCTAAGAGGTGGTACCTCAAGTAATTACCTTTTCAGCATGCATGTAAGAAACAGTGTGGGAATGGGAGGTATAGTGCAGAAGAAATACCCAAGCATATACTGCAGGGAAAGAAGAATTGCTCAGAAGAATTTTTCCAACTATTTGAGTTAGTCTAAGAAAAGATATCAGATTTACCCAAAGAACCTATATGGCAGGGAAATGTATTTGATGAAAAAATTGATTGTTGCCTTTTCTAACTTCTGTGATTTTTGGAAGTGTTAGTATTAATGATTATGTATAGGTTATAATACATTAGGGTTTTTAAGATGTAACAGTAGGACATTATTCATTTTTACTGTAATAAATTGCTAGTGAAATATGACATACCAGAAAAAGCAGCTGCATGGCCTGTTTTTCATGTGCATGGATCCGAAGTTTGTTACAGTCAATGAGACTCTTTATATTGGCTTCTGTGAGCCTTGCATTTGGCTCTGAGTTACCTCATAAATAGGTCAGAACTCAGAATGTTTTTGATTGCAATTTGTCTTCTTTTGATGATTGAATAGCAT
>NW_017729032.1:32243629-32244725 GCF_001723915.1 Gavialis gangeticus
TTGATTGTTGCCTTTTCTAACTTCTGTGATTTTTGGAAGTGTTAGTATTAATGATTATGTATAGGTTATAATACATTAGGGTTTTTAAGATGTAACAGTAGGACATTATTCATTTTTACTGTAATAAATTGCTAGTGAAATATGACATACCAGAAAAAGCAGCTGCATGGCCTGTTTTTCATGTGCATGGATCCGAAGTTTGTTACAGTCAATGAGACTCTTTATATTGGCTTCTGTGAGCCTTGCATTTGGCTCTGAGTTACCTCATAAATAGGTCAGAACTCAGAATGTTTTTGATTGCAATTTGTCTTCTTTTGATGATTGAATAGCATAGGTATAGACAGGGCTGTCCGGCTCATGGCCCTTTGGGCTGCATGTGGCCTGCAGGGGGTTAATTTGCAGTTCCAGGGCTCTTGCTTGGCTGCTGCTCCCCATTGCTGTGGCTGCAGCAACAGCTAAAGGCTTGAGGCTCCCCCTCCCTCCTCTTGCTGCTCTCCCACGCCCGTCCCTGCAGCATGGTCCACAGCCCAGGGAAGGGAGTGCAGGGCCCGCACAACTGGCACTGTGCAGGTGGAGTATCTGCTCATGGCACTGTTTAGTGCACCACAGCATAGGGGATAGTTCATTCATGGCTCTGCTCCATCAGTATAGCTGCAAGGGAAGGGAAGCATTTTTACTCAATGTAATGTATGTGTGGCATGGCAGGTGCCCATATGGTATGTGGTCCAGCAATATGGATGCCATCCCCACCACCACCTCTTGCCACTGAGTGGCTGTGAGGACTACCTGTCATGTGGCTTCACCCCTCACAAATCAATTGGCAGAGAGGGGCAGGGCTGCATGATGGACAGCCCTTGCAGCCAATTAGCAGCAAGGAGTGGAACCACGTAACAGGCAGCTCCCTGAAGCCAATCAGTGTTGAGGGGCAGAGCCGCTGAGGCCCCTTGGCCAATCAGAGGCATGGGGGGCTGCTGCACTCTGCCCACAAAATAGCTGCCTGACCCCGGGTTCTGCCCCCAAAATTGGGATGGCAGCCTCCACAAATTAGGTATGTCCCTAAACATAGTTTCATAGTTTCTAGGGTCGGAAGGGACCT
>NW_017729032.1:32244736-32252207 GCF_001723915.1 Gavialis gangeticus
CACACGTGCGCCTGTGTCCTCCTTCTCCCCACTGCTCCTGGCTCCCAAAGAGAATACAGAATTCACATAAGAGAATACAGATGGACTTTTCATTTGCAAAATGCTAATTTCTTATTTAAAACATATACACCATTTTAATTAGTACAAAAACAGAGAGAAAATCTGTTATCTTATTTTATAACAAATAAGGACCAAGAGGTTTGATGGCATTTTTTGTTCCCAAACCAAATTTATATCAATATTCAAGTTGTAATACACAAGTGAAATAGAAACAAATAAATACAATTGGAATATAGACACTTGGGAATACAAATACAAGTTTAAAGTCTCTTTTACTAATTTAATTATTTTGTTTTCTTTCAGTTTGTTCCCAGTACTCTAGAGGAGTTTTTGCCATTTTTGGACTATATGATAAGAGATCAGTACATACTTTGACTTCCTTCTGCAGCGCCTTGCACATCTCCCTCATCACACCAAGCTTTCCCACAGAAGGAGAGAGCCAGTTTGTGCTGCAACTACGACCGTCTTTACGGGGAGCTCTCTTAAGTTTGCTGGATCATTATGAATGGAACCGTTTTGTCTTCCTATATGATACAGATCGGGGTAAGTGGCAAGCCAGCTTTTCTCATTCCTGAGTCCTTGACTGATTGTTGTAATACCCATGCATCTCAGATGCTTTGAGAATATAGTAAAATAAGGGCAGTGGGTTGAAATAGCCTTTTGCAGAGTGTCTCTGCACTTTAAGAAAGAATTCCTCCCTTTGTAGGTGTTTGGCACTAAAATGTGTCCACTATTGCATAATGCCCCATAGTATCATAATACTACATCTGAAATACGAAAAGGTGGTCATCAATGTTAATGTCATCAAGACACATGGTGTTAGCAAGAATTAAAAATCAGAGCTTCTTTTTGGCCCTTGATTTTTCTCACCTGGTTTTGATTACAGTAGTAGTCATAAATACAGAGTCACTCCATTTCTATCATAGGACCTACTGAAGTATAAACTGAGATCCTAGCCTGGTCTCTTTAGTTTCCATATTGTAAAAGGATCAGGTGGAGGGTTCATGCACAGTAACTACAGCCTGCTATTCAAGAAAGGAGAGTAAGGAACGTGGGTGTAAGAGAAGATCTCTATATAATACAGATCTACTGGACAGTAAAGTAACCTGGAAAGAGTACAAAGCAGCATGCAATGTCTTCCTCTTTTTCTTGTGACTGCAGATAGCTACCACAATCCATCCTACCACAGTCTGCTATCTACTTATAATATTCTGTAGTGTTTGAAAAATGTTACCTCTTCTAGCAGAGTCTTCCTATTGAAAGATTCTGAGATGCTCTGTTATATTCTTTAAGTGTGCACACTGTCCTTGGGCATGTCAGACATACTGGTTGGTTGAGTAGGATTTCATCCTCCCCATATCCTCCCTTCATTTACTAGCAAAGTTCATCAACACTGGTTTCACTTATGGGACCAGGATCTGGACTTAATGATTAGGCTTTCATGAGAGAGGCAGGATTTTTCTCTTTATGTTAAGGATTTGCTTACAGAAGAAGATTGACTGGCATAACTAGAATAGAATAATTATTCTGCTATAGCTATGTATATAGAGCTCCCCATGTGGACAATCTGTTCTGGAATAAAAGTGGCTTTATTCTTCTATAATTGCTCTGCTTTGGAAGTGGAGTAATTATACTAGAATATAGCCACTTTTATTCTAAAATAGTGTTCACATGGGGACTTGCAGCATCATAGTTGTGGCAGCATAATCATTCTATGCTGGTCCATTTTCTCAAATAGGTGCTAATTTGAGTGGATTCTGAGGTCAACTATTTATTATGTGAAATGCCTGAAAGACATGGAGTTGGGCCAAAATTAGTAAAACATTCAAGGATAGGAGTAATCATTTATTTGATTAAAAAGTTTTGTTAAAAACTTTTTGCCTATTTGCATGTCTAACAAGAGAAGTTTGAGGTCTATTGTTGAATCATTCAAATTATAAATCTTCCTGTTTTAAAATCTATTCCATGACCAAGCTGCAATAGCAAAGAATCTCAAGAAAAACAGCAATGACAGAAAAAGTGCAGCAGAATATCATTTAAAGACTTTGTGGGAAAGCAGAAGTCCACAACCTTTCTGATCAAAATTCATATCCTTAATTAGACTGAGACACCATTTTCAAGCATGCAATGTTACTCCAAGGGCAGTTTTGGAATATCATTTATAGCAATTATTCTTAAGCAACTCAGCTCAGCAACTTTATGTTCATCATTGTGTCTTTGATAAGGACATGAGATATTTGTCTGGTAGAAGCATGGGACTATGGCATCGGATAGTCTTTTTGCATCTAAAGAGCAACTTTTGTTGTTGCTGAATTTAATAGTGGGGAAAAAAGAAAATGAATCTTCATTTTAGACATTCCAGTCAGCTGTAAAAACTATGGCTGCTAGAGCTGGCATATTCCACAGAAAATTTACATTCACATTATTGCTAAAAAATGTTCATCTGTGTTTTATAAGTATTTTATTTCTTAAAAGAAAAGCAATATAGCCACTGCATTCATACCCGTTAAAAGAAATGTAAACTAATTGGGAAATGTTCAGAAAAAGAAGCTTAGAAAACATGACCTGTAAAGAAGGTTAAGATGATGGAAAATAAGATAGATGGTTGGGGGAGGTTAGTCATGTTCATGGCTGTTAAAAAGGGAGAAAATCAGTTGTTCCCTGTGCCCATGGAAGTTGGTATGAGAAATAATTGGCTTAAATTCTGGTAAAGGAGATTTAAGTTTGATATAAGAAAAAATATAAGAGGCATCCTGCTGCACCCTGGGCCATGCCAGTCCACAAGATTGCATACATGGCTGCCCTGTTGGCAATGGCAGCCATGGGGCTGCCAGTGCAGTGGCTGCTCTTTTTGGGCCACCCCAACTCAGCAACTAGTACTGGTGCCCCAGTGTCGTTGAGTTATAGTTAGTTGGGCAGGCAGGATTGGCAAGCGTTGGTCTTAGTTTTAGCCCTATTCAGCATCTCTACTACTATTCTGAATGATTTTATAGACATCACACTAATTAAAATCACAAATGACACTTCAGCAAATTGGGAAGCATTGCAAGCAACAAGTAGGTCAGATGTAAACAGAACACAGGAATCTAGAGAGGCTAGAAACACCAAAAAGTCAATAACCTGGAAATCTACATGTGGAGAAAAATAACTGAAACAGTTATTCATTGGTAGGGACGTGTAGTACTTGGAAAGCAGCGATGTTTAATAAGATCCAGTGTTGCTAGTAAAACAGCAAATTGGAAAAGCACTTGTAATGCAATCTTTCAGCCGACAGAAAGGCATTGTGCCTTTGGCTTGGCTATTCAGTAATATAGTTCTTTTGTGTGTAACACTAGTGAGCTTACTCTTAGAGTAATTTATTAGCTTTGTAAATTTTTTTTTTTTTTCCTTTTTCTTTTTACTTACAAAAATTCTTGATGGAACTCAGACAAGACTAAGAAATTATTAAGGGTCTGGAGGACTGGTAAATTAGGGAAGGGTACCAATGCAGGAATTCCCATATTACTCCATCCTAATTTTGCATTTAATTTAGTATCTTAGGGAGACAATAAGAAGGACTAGATTCCTTAGAAAAAGTTTCAGTTGCGGGGCACCCTGAACCAGCTTTACTCAGCTCTTCTGCTGACAAACCCAACTTTCACAAGAGTGGGGTATGGATAGGACTGACTGGGAACTCAAACGTGACAGAGTTGCCATTGAAGCATTCACTCTCAAAGTTCTTGTTAACTGGTTAGAATCTTGCTGGGGAGATGGGTTCTGCCTCATTGTAGGCTCTCTTCACCCTACTGCTATATGGATTTTGGCTTTGAATAACAGCTAGAGGAGCTCTCAGAAAGAACACACTTTCAGAAGTTAGGAGGTATGGGGAGGGAAGGAGCCAGAGCTGTGAAGGGGGGGAGTGTGACTTGGAGTAGAATAAAAGGTATTGAAAAGGAGACAGTGATTGAGAGGAAACATGCAAGTTCAGAAGTAGCACATGTAAAGATATATCATGTAGACTTTTCAGTTCACTGCCACACCCATCTCATACCACAGTGTCCAGAAGGACACTCTCACATTTAAAATAAATAGTATGTTTCTTGATGGATTAACATTGTATGGATTGAAAGTTGGATAGAAAATGAAAACTGCCATATTACGCCCCCTCACCTCTTAAATATTACAGCATAGTATCATAGTATTAGCATCAAAGGGGACCTAAACAGATCATCAAGAGGGCAGGAAGGGTGCCAGGGTCATATCACCCCAGCCAAATATCTGTCCAGCCTCCTCTTGAAGACCCCCAAGGTAGGAGAGAGCACCACCTCACTTGGGAGCCCATTCCAGAGCCTGGCAGGCCTAACTGTAAAGTAATATCTCCTGATGTCCAGCCTGAACCTTCTGTCTAACAATTAGTGTGCTGTTATTCCTAGTAATCCTGGGTGGTGCCCAGGGGAACAGAGCCTCCCTCAATTCCTGCTGGTCCCCCCTGGTGAGTTTGTAAATGGCTACGAGATCCCTTCTCAGACTTCTCTCATGGAAGCTGAATAGGTTCAGGCCCTTTAGCCTCCCTTCGTAGGGCCTACTTACAACGATATCAACATGGCAACTGAACACTGATTGACCAATTCAGAAAACAATGTAAATGATAGGCTCATACCTATGTCTTTTGATTCAACATAGAAGGCTTTTCACCCACAAAATGAGACTGCCTAACCAAGCTATACTGAAAATTAACATTCCCATGTTACAAAAAAACTTGCTTAGCTTGACAAAGATGCATCAAAACACCATCTTCCAGGATAGCAACGCCATGCAAAACACTAATTGACAACGTATCCACTAAATGTTTCATTGCCACCATTGGTTCAACCAAATCACAGCCATTGTTCAGTAGGCGTTAGAGACTTCAATAGCCATTACAGATGGCAAGCATGCAACTACAGTGATGCTTCAGGCAAACAACTTCTCAGTGTGCCTCAAACTAAATAGGCATCTGCTGTTCAATCATAAGCAGCCAGGAAAATTTAATTTCACGTGATAGAGAAAAGGCTATTTATTAGACTTCTACTTTGTATCCTACGACCAAAGCATACAGGTTCTGGTTGCAGAACAAACTGCCCTGAGTGACTTACTGCATAACCGACACTGTCCTGTTGTCAGACACATTAATCTCCCCATCTGTTCACATAGCAGCTGAGGTCATGTTGGAACTTCATGAAGGCTGATTGGAACAGCTAAAGAAAAACCATAGAAATAATGACTTGCCAAATATCTGTAAACATAGACAGCTATGATGGATTCACAGCCTCCTTAAAATGGTCACAAAGAAAGAATTTTTCTGTGCTGTTGCAACCAAGTTCCTAGAATAACTGGACCCTGATGGATGAGAAAAATGGATAAGAGCTTTTAACATTTGGCTATCACCCACTCAAGCACACACTCAAGCAGGAAAGCCAAGAGGCTTCTCTTTGGTCTGGGAGATGCTACCCCTCCCCCAAGTACTGTTCCATATGTTGCCACCAATTCTAATTCATCCAAACACTCCTGAACAACAAAGCCTAAGCAAATCAACATCACAAAAGAACAGTGAAGAAAACCTTCATTCTTCTCTACCTGAATTCCCAGCAACATCATATTTGTCACCACCATTCTTTAGATGAGATGTGGATAAGGCCTTAGCATTCACTAACCCTGAGCAACCGACCACCCTATGAATATCAGCAGCAGCTACCGTTATCCCTTCAATGAGGAGAACGCAACCAAATGATAATGAACATAGACTTGCTTATGTATGAAGTTCCTGGAAAACTTCTGGCATAATGCCTTCTGATTAGCAGCAGGAGCTCTTAAAGCCTTGGGACTGTCACAACCAAGTGAATGTGAGAAAACCATATGGTTAAGAATCAAGAGCTGATCACAGACTCTAAAAATCAACCACCTGACTTCACTATCCCATGTTAGATATGGATATAGCAAACCATATCAGAACCTCAGAGGGATGCTGAAATTGCCTACCAGACATATTAAAAATGAAAGCCTGGTAGGCAACTGTGGAGAAGATATCCGAAACATGGAACATCCAGAGATGTTCTATCCTTTTCTAGAACAAAAGTCCTGATTCATTTTGTGTTAAATGAAGCTATGGTGTGGTAACAAATGTTTACATCAACTTCTAATGGCCCTTTCATGTTGCCACATGAGAGAAAAAAGGAGACTTTGCTCTAGTTGAGAACCTACCTAAAATAGTATGTCAGAGAGGCTACTAGCGCAATTCTACTCTCACTTCAAAGGGACTGCACTCAAGTAAAAAGAGCAGTGTTTGTTTCAATGCGCTAATATTTTTCATAGGTCTAAGTTCTTAGAATTGCTAATAAAATTGATTGTGTAATAATTTCTTAGCAATTAGATATGTAGAAGGTGTTATATCTAATTGAGTTATCTTAATATATATTTTATTTAAAATAGGAATTTGAAAATCGTAACACTTGTAATTCAAAAAGCAGGCAAAAATCCCTCAGGAATCTCATTTATTTGACAAAAGTATAAATGTCAGTAACTGTCTTGTATGCTTGGTGTAGTATACCTAACAGATTGTCTATACAGGGTCTATCTACACGTGCTTTTACTCTTGCCTAAACTTAATGCAAATTTGCCTAATGCACATTAAGGCAATTTAGGTGCGTGTCTACACATCCATTCACTAAGGCACATTAACAGAGAGTGCAGACCAATTTGGGACTACAGTTAGTCCCAGGTCAGTTGACATACACAGCGTTAATGTGCTTTAGCATGTCTACACATGCGTTAAAGTGCTTTAACTATTTGCACCTAAATTTGATACCTGCTTTTGCAGGTATCAAATTTCCTATTTTAAAGCGCGTTAAGGGTATACACATGTAGATCCACGCCATTAATGCACCTTAAAAATGGCTCATGTAGGTGTGCCCATAGAGAAATTATCCTAAGATAAGAAAGGGTGTAAATTTAAAATGCAGTAGGCATTTTGGAGTAGCTTTGCAGATGCACACTCTGGTTCAGGAGTGTCTGCACAAGAAAAGTAACTGAAATTGTTTTTTGGAATAAAATTACCTTTATGGGATGATAATCCAGATGAGTCCTAAAAACAATTTTGCATTGCAAATGATGTTTCTTATATGATGAAATGAAAGGACTTTGCCTTCTTTGATCCTAAATGAGGAGCTGGGGGTTCTAGAGCAATGCATTTAGTAGCTGTGTTTTTAATATATGAACTAAATTCCTTATAAATCAGACAGTGCTAAACAGAAATGAGTCTCATAATATAATGGCTTTTGGCTTGTTTAGTAATCTTTGAGCCACATTCTACTCTACTGTATGCTGGTACAAAATCTGTACTAACACCCTGGACTACACCAGTGTATATCTAGAGTAAGGCTGTTGGCTAGAGTGA
>NW_017729032.1:32257207-32269026 GCF_001723915.1 Gavialis gangeticus
CTAAACAGAAATGAGTCTCATAATATAATGGCTTTTGGCTTGTTTAGTAATCTTTGAGCCACATTCTACTCTACTGTATGCTGGTACAAAATCTGTACTAACACCCTGGACTACACCAGTGTATATCTAGAGTAAGGCTGTTGGCTAGAGTGAAAGGATTGCAAGCTAGACCAGTATAATTAAGAGCTGATTTTTCTAAGTTTGAGTCTATCTGAGGCCATCATTAAGCTAAGGTCAGTAATAGAGCTATAGACAGTTGAGAGATGCAACATCCAGCACTGCAGACCTCCAAAGAAGCCTTGAAAAGTCAAACAAGGAAGCCAACCACACTTCCAAGTGCTTATCCTTTAGAAATTTATTTCAGTGTGGACATCTGAGTTCCACAGCTGCTGTGCATAGCCTTTTATGTGGCCACAGGTGTTGGCTTCAACACTGGAGCACAGAGTGGTAGAAAACAAAGGGAAGCATAGTAGAGACTGCCAGGGACTAGAGAAAGTGCCAAGTTAATACTGAATGTAAAATAAATACTTGTGCCAATTTGTTTCCAAATGCATTTTGAGTTAGAAAAATTAGCTTTTCTTTGAGAATCAATTTTTGAAAAGCATTATCTGTGTATAATTGATTGTTTGAAGTTATAATGAGGCATAAATCAAGAATGGTTTTATGAAAAACACATAAAAAGTTTACCCACATTCTAAAATATGTATGATTATTTCAGTGAACTCACCTTGCTATATCTTGTAGACTCTCACTTGGCCAAATTAAATCCTGGTGTAACTTCAATAACTTCTCTTCAGTTACAGCAGAAAATAAATATGGATCACCTCAAGAAAAAAACTAGAGAAGTAAGCATGAAAATATCTCTACATTGCTAAAAATATATGAATGTCTAGTGCCGCTAGCATTATGCTGTCTTAGCACCAATATATAGAGTTTGTATGATGAGGAGGTTTTATGGGGGTGGGGGATGGAGGAGGCAGGGAGGAAGAGGAGGAGATGTTGGTCACAAGTCCCATAGATTCATTTTAAGAACGAACATACTTTTGGAGTGTTATGTGTTGCCCCAAAGGGAGAGAGCTAGTCATGTTCCTCAGTAATTAAAGTTGAATTATATTTCTGTGTTCTACAGATATTTTTATTTGCTTTGTTCACCCAAAAGTCCATTTAAATGTTTTCATGAATGAACAGTTATCACAGTACTACAGATACTATTTCTGCATCTGTATAGGGAATTTTCTGCAGTAGTATTTACAAACAACAGCACTTAGCTGCTTATAGTACCAAAAGTACAGTGAATGTTTGAGATTGTAGTATTCTGTAACTGAAAGGAGAGGTGCCAAGGGGTCCTTCAGTTATAAAGGCTCATAATTCCCCTTTTGTACTGTGACCTTAGTGTGCTTTAATATTAATGCACACCTGGACACGGCAGGAAGTCTCTTTCTGGGCAAAGGACCTACCTGCCAACATTGCTTCGATTGTGAATGGCAGTCAGTGTATTCATTGTGAGTTCATAGACCTGAGCATGTTAAGTGGCAATATGTCACCAAAGAGACAAGATGCAAATGAAAATTTTGTGTACGTCACAGTGTAGTGCACAGCTAAATCAGTTAGGAGCAGTTGCTGGGTGAGATGGCCCTTTAAGAGAAGTTTGAAGTTGAATTTTAGCCATGTTCTCTGTACAGATGAGGATATTTACATACTTTCTATTCCTGCAAATTTATACAAAGATCTCTCAGAATTAGGCACTGCACAACTATACCCAATCATATAACCTTTACTTAAATCAAATAGCATTTACATGCCATGTCCATTAATTGCAACAGAAAAAAGTGCAAGAACATAGCCGCTCTGAGAATAAAGGTGGGAGAATTGGATTCTTAGGAGAAAAAAGATTTGAGGGCAAGAACAGTTTTTCCGGGAGGTATGTAGTCTTGAATGAGGACTAACACAAGATACTAGATTCATAGATTAGGGGCTGGAAAGGACCTTGCAGATCATCAGGTGCAGCCTCTCCCTCAACACTCTACGCAGGAAAGATGCATAGAGGAGAAGGGCACCCCAGATCCCTGCAACCAGCCTTGAAGACTGCATCAGGTCCCTAACAAATGACTTTCAGCAGCCCCAACACACCTTTTTGCCCCTTTCTAGCCATAAGGGGCTCATCCAGGATTTGAACCCAGGATGCCTTACTGCTGAAGCAAGAATCATACCCCTAGACCAACAAGCCATGCATAAAGTGAAAAGACAGGATCTTGAAAAATCATAATTGGAAAATCAATTCAAATTATCTTTGACAAGAGTATCAGTGTTATATTGATAAAAACTAAAAAGAATAATAATGCTGTGTGTTTGAGGGAGCTGTCTCTCAAGTGGGGTACCTCAATAACAATGTTCAGTATTTTCATTGACAGTTATTCAAAAGAATAAACTGGGAGGAGCAGCATATACCACTGAGGACACAGAAATAACACAAGTAGGTCTGCACTCTGCATGCAATAATACACTGGGATTGGAAATATGAATACCAATGTAATAAACTTCCAAGAATTCAGGCTAATGCATCTGGGAGAAATTACTCCAAAGCATGCATACTCAGTTGGAGGGGAAAACCATCATATCAGTAAATGCTAACAGAAACCTTGGTGTGCTGGTGGATGTGAAATAGACATGAATTTGCAGTCTGAGAGTGACCCATCCTGGTATCGTATCAAAAGGGAGCTTAAGTGATTTCTAGAATATTTTGTTGAAAATTATGTGACTTTGCAGAGAAAATGACTTAAGAGAAAGTATTGGAAGAGATATATATGGTTTAGCCAAGAGGGATTACAATTGGGACATAAATCTACAGATAATTTAAATCTGTAAATGTCAAAAACAGAAGCATCATTTGACAGAGAAAGGAGCTATTATGCTGAAGGAGTAATAGGATGAAATTAAGGAGGGGAGAAATTACTTTGAATTTATGATAATTCTCAGACTCTTCTGTAGAATAGTTTTTCAAGGAAAGAACTGGACGTGCTACTGCTTTAGATTTACATCTAAACTGGAAAAATATAAAATGTGTGCTGTAAAGGCAACATTGACACGGAGATTAATGTACTTGTTTAACATGTCTGATTTCATGTCTTTTCTGTGACATCCTATGAATTTAGCCTTTCCTTCTTTTGATGATACTTTACATTCTTTATTTCCATTAGTTCTGTTGGTTTAGGCATTTATTGAAAGACCTCTAAGAGCTGGCATAAATATTTCAGAGCAGAGCCTATAAAGCAGATTTAATGGAAAAGACCACTAAGAAAGATAACTATAGAGATGAATTTTTACCTTATTAAGATAAAAGGACTGAAGCAGGAGGAGAAAAGACAAAGAATAAGGATGAAAATTACAAAACAACACAAGATCTCAGAAATTAAAAAAGAAAAGAAAAAAGAAAGAAGAGATAATGGAGAAAATGATATAGAAAAATATTTTAAATGTTAAAAAGGAAAAGATATGTGTGGAAATATAAACGTAAAGGGGACAGATTTAAGAGCAGGAAAAAAATGGGGAGAATATTGAATAAATATGAATGAGGTTAAAATAGAAGATACTAAAAACTGGTTAGTGGTAAAAAATGGTTGTACATTTGGGAATAACAAGAATTTTATATTAATTTCCTTGGGTGAGTTCTTAATAGTTAAACAAGGTTTCAATGAAATAATAGCATTGTGATTAATAAAATTAAAGAGACAATTTACCAAATAATACGTGTGAAAAAAAGAGGTATAAGATACTGTAGGATATGAGGACTCTCAAGTAGTTTTTCTATGTAACTGAATATTTTATTTAGGGAACTGAATACTAATTACTCCTAAGAAGCTGGAACTACTGGTGAAAATAATATACGTTATAAGCTTTAAAAGGTGCTTTCTGTTTCCTAAATTAGGCACTTAATATAGTCTTCTCTCGAAACAGAGCTTGAAGGAAACGTTTCCACAGAATGTTTATGTACTAGAAAATGTGGAATCAGAATTTTCCACTGTAACATGGTGATTTTGTCAAGTATTCTGAGCGAAACAAGATGGGTTTGCCAGAGGAACCTGCCTGGTGTCTTGCCAGTTGACTTGCTGAGAAAGTTGTTGGGCTTTGTTGAGAATCAGAAAGCCTTGGAGCAGGGCTGCGAGGTCTTTGAGTGGCTCAAGGAGCCTCATCAATTTTTGTTTTGAAAAATTAACCAATAAATACTGTGGGATATATTTTGATCAAAACAGAATTTAGGAATTCTTTGCTCATTAATATTTTGAAAATTTTGAGGGCTTGGATTTATGCGTTTGGTTTTTTCCCTTGATATCTCAAAATTCTTTATAAGATGTGAATTCTAAGTTTCCAGCAGCCTCCTCACAACTATTAACATTGTGAGTGATTTAATCTTTTATATGGGTTTATTTTTAAAATGTCATCTGTGCCCCCAAAGAAATGTAGGGGGAAGAGTGTTGGTTATTCTGAACAGATGGCTCAAGCTTCATGTCTCCTAGTAACTAGACTCTAACAATTTAAGATAATTGCTAACCTTGCCAATTAAAATACCAGCTTTGAAAATGGCAAACAAATTTAGCAACTGTAGGCAACTGTGATAAAACCTACATGTGTACCTATGATCACATAGCATACAGACAATATTGTATGTCTCTTTTTAGATGGTGGGCGTTCCATAAAGTCCACTTCTGGCTTTTCTAAGTTCTAAACAAGTTTCCTAGTTCTACAGCCACTCCCCATCTCTGAGTAATGTTTGTTATCAGGCTATATATATTTTAAAGCCCATTTGTTAAAACCAGAACTTTCTGGAGATGCATCAGTTTTGATGAAGTGTTCATGAAGAGGATTTCTCACATACAGGAAAGAATGTATGGTCAAAAGGGAAAGAAATAAACCTAGGAGCCATCTTTAGCATACCCAAAATAGCCTTTAGTGCAGAGGTAAGGGTACAGAGTCCTACAAAGCTGGGATTCCCACAACCCAAGAGATGAATTTCAAGAGAGGACGAACCAGCCTGTTGTCTGTTCAGGTTTGGATCTTTCTTGTTTCTCATGAACATTTTTAAAGGTCTTAGTTTTGCCCTGATGTGGAATAGGAAAAAGAAATGTCTCCACTTTGCATGGGATGGAAAAAGACTTCCCTGCCCAACTCTACTGATACTGCTATGCTTCCTACTTGTTACACAACGGTGATAACTTCAGAATGGCGTGCTTCATTAATAAGTGCATAATAGCTCTTCCCTTTTCCATGTCTCTTATTTTCCTGACTTTGAGAGAACAAAAATTTTGGACTTGTTTCTCTGGGACTTCAAATGGTGTGCTCCCCCATCACCCTTACCTTTCAATATATTCATGCAGGGGAGGACCCAATTATTTCTCTACAGATATTTACCTGAAGTGCAAGAATTAATGATATTGTATAAAGACCTAGACGCTCCGCTTTTTGTGATCATACATTCTTCAAGAACCCAAAGAAAGGAAAAATAATCTCCCTTGTGATCTGCTGTTTTAGCAGATACACAGTAAGTTATTGCATTTAAAAATATTGCTGTTAGATTGCAGTGTAGCGTTTCAGACAACACAGAAAGATTTTCTTATATAAATAACAGTATCAGTCAGCCTTTCATTTTGCTTATCAAAGTGTTCATGTGACAACTGCCATCTTGGGTAGCATCAGGGATCTCCAAAATAAAATATGTGAATTTCTACCATTTGAACTAGGGAGCCAGACTCAAGCTGAATGTAGAAACATCCATATGGATTGGGTGCAGAAAAGAGCATACAGCTTACTAGTCAATGTATGTTGTATATTACCTCAAGATAGGGAAAGTTTGTTGGAATATGCAGATGCATTGAAACCATAGAAACATACCAGTTCCAATGAACACTTAATTGAGAGAGTTTTCTCAGCTCAAGTGTGACCAGTGGCTTGGGGAAGGATGGCATTCACTTGGAATGTAAGAAACTGAGGCGTAATTCCCTGGCCTTAAATCAGGCAGAGCAGAGACTTAAAACTAAATTTTAAAGCTTTGGTTTGCCTTCTCCTCCCTGCCATCTTGTTTTGTTGGGGTGGGGATTAATGTTAAAACTCAGGGCACCTATATATGTGCCTGATGCCTGCACCATTGCATGCTAATTATCATGCAATGGAAATGTTCTGGCAACCTTGGTGGCACATGTATTCAGCATCCCCACACTTCAAAATGGTGGTGGGGGCACTTTAACTAAAGCACATTAAACGAACTTTAGTTAAAGTGCCCTGGCCACCATTTTGAAGCACAGGATGCTGAATATATGAGACACTGCAGGCGCTTTAATTAGTGTGGCTCCCCAGAGCTACTTTAATTAAAGTGCCCCCTCCTGCCCCCTAGGACATTGTCAGTTTTTAGTAGCAGAGAAACTGTCTCCTAGTTAGCTCTTCTTCTTCAGATCATGGTAGCTCAATTCCTAGAAGTACCCAATGGAGGGGAGGGGTGGGATTCATCTTAGCCAGCACATCAGAGATTGAATTGAGGCCCTCCAAAGTAAATGTGCTTCAACCACTGGGCTGTGCTACAAAGCCGAAAGAATTACAAAGCCAACAAATGAATGTTCTCGGTGGATTGGGCACAAAAGATGCCCATATAACACTTAAATAGAGCCTGATCTATTTTTGTTGTGAAGCACCCTAACTGGACTTAGATGTCTAAGTCCCACCTTTGTTCTAAGAAGACAGCTAAAGTGGCCCTGTTTGACAAGGCACAATATTAAGTAAGCAACTAAGTACAGGAATTGGTTGAGCTGCTAATATCCCTGGGCACCTACATGTGGGTTTCTGACAATTCTTAGAAGCAAGCCAATTGCAGCATCTCAGCACCTAGCATGCCTCCTTCATAATACTTACATTGTGTTGCAGGGAAACACAGGGAATAACCATGGGCAGTCTGGGTCAGGCAATCAGGGCTGTCCTATGCACTGCTGTCATCTGTCACCAGGCAAACTGAAAGGCTGCAGAGTATGCTGAGGTGTGTGCACAGGTGTACCAATCCATTTTGGTGCTAGATACATGACTGAGGCCCTGGAAAGATCCAATCTGCTACATTTACTCCAAGTCTACTTAATTTTTATTGATGGTATTGAATTCAGCTCAAAAATACTATCAGTGATATTGGTAGTGCTGCCTAGGGGTTAAAGAATTTATCCAAGATATGAGAATCTATGTATAGGTCCCCAATACCATACCAAAGGATGGGTGAGAGGGGCACCAGCCTTGGGTACCAATTTAGGAGGGGCCCCAATTCATCCCCCATCCCCATGGAATCCATGCCCCAGCAGCAAGAGAAGTCCCACAGTGTTACACTTGCAGCAGCAGCCATTGCACAGACACCAGGCTTCTACTGCTTCTGATCCTGCTGTTTTAAGAGCAACAGCTAGGTTAGGCAGAGCATGAGGCAGCCGCAGTGGCAGCTGGGGACTGAGTAAGACTCCTTTCACTCCCCTCCCAACTTCCTGCTCTCAGAACTTCCCCTCTCCCCACTACATTGTCCCACAGGGTTTGCCCTTAGTGCAAACTGTGCTCCTTACATCACTGTAGGTCCCACTCACCTTGTGGGGATTCAAACCCACATCTCTTGTTTCCTGGAAGAGTGCCCTACCTGCTATTGTAGGAGAGTCAAACATGTGGCCAGACTTTGGACCATCCATACAACTGACTTCAGACCCAGCCCAGAGGAGCTTCTCACCACAGCTCTCTGAGCCACTGTGCTGGCATGGCCAACACCCAGACGCTTAACATGAACCCCTTCCCTCCATGTGACCCTCGTTTTCCAGTTTTTGATTGCCATTCAGCATGCAAATCAGTGGCAGGGTGGCAAGCAGCAGCAGTAACCATCCCTCCCCCACCCTTCCAGTTGGCCACACTGACACAGTGGTTCTGGCACCTGTGGTGAGAAGCCAAGTGAATCAGATCCATAGGCAGGTCATCTGGCCTGTGAGAAGCACCATAATATGGATCCACTGTCACAGGCCAACTGGGCACTGCAAATGTATCAGCCACTGGGCTGTTTGGTTCAGGATCGAGGAGGCAGAGTTCAGAATGAAGCAAAGACAAGTTTTACTTATAAAACTAAAGATAAATTTTACTTATAGCAGCAAAATAGCAACAAAAATATGTTTTAGCAGCAAAATATGGTTTACACGTATAACAGTTAACAAAAAGGTTAGGCTAATAAACAGAAAGTACAACAATAAAAGTAAAAAGTTGGCAGTGATAATAAAAACAGACAGACAAACTGACAAAGAGTTTCCACTTGGTTGGCAACTTATTGATAGGCCCTCAGTGCCAGGTACACGCCAAGTTGATCCAGCGAAGTCAGGTGTCCCTGATCGATGCTGTCGGGGGGATCACTGGGGAAGGTCCCTTAGTTGGGATCTGGTCCTTGCTCACACTGGGAGTCTGGAGTCTGGGCTTGGAACAGCAATGACCATTCTGTTCCGCCCTTCTTACTGGTCACCTGACATGCGTGTTCCTTTATATCTTGTCCTATGCTAATCTGTTGGCTTTAGAGCCACTCACAATCTTACCCTACAGCTGTTACCCTATGGGATTAGAAGGTGTTAGAAATTATCATAAAAGATTACTGCCTAAATTTGGGTTTACCCAGTAAGCAAATCACACCACATCACTTTGGGGTCTGAGATTAGCATTTTCTCTGCCTAAGTTCAACCCCCTTGGTTACTTCCTTTTCGGAATTTTTTGAAGCGTGTTAATTATACCCTGTGGTCAGGTTTGTCATTTTGACTGACCTTTAAGCAAGAACCATTAGGTCAGCTAAAGTTTGCAGTCCTGTTTTCTAGTTCCACTTCTTGAGGCCCATGTTAGTCTTATGATTGTACAGACAGTTAATTTTAACATCGCGGTTATGCTTGTGACAGACAAGGGTACGTTTGTGGGGAACAATCTTGCAAGCTTTGCCTTAGCTAATATTAACTATTATGCCATTGCTAGATGCTCTCAAGAAGCAGTTCTTTTGTGCTGTAACTTATTCATTAACCCCTTTGGTTCTAGCCATCACAATCCACCTCACCAATTCATTTGAACTTTACATCTGTGTTATAGTATAAACTATAGAATATGCTGCACCTTTCCCACTGAAATTGAGCCATTGTGCAGCCAGTAACACATGAGTATGGAACCAGAAAGAGCACAGGCATGAGGGAATATGCCTATCTAATCCAGAGGTAAGGCTACTGTCCTCAGAGAGACAGTGCTGCATTCTGATCCCTGCTCTCAAGAGTGTCTATGCATTTTTACACTGGAAAGTCGCTGGTTCAAAAACAGAAATAATGGGCACCACTGGTTGGTTAGCCACCTACCTTCAAGTACAGGAGTGCAAAAGAACGAGGTTGCTTACTGATGAACTGAAGTCAGGCAGCTGAGCTCCACAGAAGGGCAGGAGTTCAGACATACCACTGTAATTAGCATTTCCTTTTGGTGCCCTTAGGTGCTTCCAGGTTTTCTGAATCAGTCTTGGAAGTTTCCTGTTTTTTTCCATTCTCTTTATAGAGAGCCAGGCCATCTAGACTTGGTCATATTGGATCATTATTCTGTGGGCCTGTATTTGACCATCAGTTATATAGAAGACATAAATGCTTAATCTGGTCAAACTGGATTGTTCTCCTGGTTCAACAGGTGCCTATACATGAGCTGGGAGGCTGGTCCAATGTGCTGTAATTACAGTGCATCAGAGCAGAGTTGATTAATCGAGTCTGCTGGAGCTTAGTAATTGCTGTGCTTCAGCCAGCCTTCGTGTCTCGCATATCAGCATCCTGCACTTCAAAATGGCAACAGGAAAGCTTTAACTAAAGCTCATTCTACTAGATTCTAGGCATTGGAAACAAGGTGAATCAATCCCCATTTCATAGAAGAACTGAAAATATTTTTACAAATCGAGCAAATGCAGTTAATAACTATCCCATGTATTTTCTTAGTAATGATTTGATCCAGTAACACTTTATAATCTGTATTCCAGGGATTCTTCTGTAACCATAAAGTACTGTATCATACCTTAACATCTTTCTAATGGTAATCTGGCAGCCCCTGCTGCTACCAGTGTAATACTGCCAATATTTACTGCAGAAATTGCATAGGTTTATGTAAGTAGGGAATAATATTCTTAACTGGCATAAACCTGAGAGCCTGTATGAATTAAAAGGATGAATGGTTTTTTACATCAGCTTGGAGTCCTAGCCTGAGATCATGTGGCATTACTATCTACTGGAGAATTCAAATCAGGCCAACCACTGCAATTCAGACTCATATTAATCCAAACCATTCTGGATAAATTAAATTAAAAGCAGTACATTCCCTGGTGATGATAATTTCAAAACCTGTGTAGCCTAAGGACCAAACATGAAGAAGGAGAGAGAAAGGGAAATTATTTTCCCATTCTGCAAAAATCTGATATTTTTCAAATTTTAACCATCCCAAAATGAGACAAAAAGTCAATATTCAAGTTGTCAGGAACAAATTAAAAGTTGAGTCATTTAAAAGTTCTATTTCCATGAATTGAAAACATTTCATTTCTGTTTTGAACCTTTAATACATTTTTATCTAAATCACCTTCAGATTCAAACCTGCAAATTACCATATTTACTCATGTAGCACCAGCATGTTTTCCCAAAATCAGACCTCCAAAATTGGGGTGAGTATTTAAGTGGAGATGACTTTCTTCCCTGGAATAGAAGCATGGAGGAGTAGAAACAACGAGACGCTGTGCTACAAAATGATTGTTGCTTTGCTCTCAGCAAGCAAACAACAAGGATAGAGCCCAGTGCCAACCCTTCCGCGCTGGAGATATTGAATTAGCAGTTGCTGATTTTTTAGCTGACAAGCCAAAAAATGCTGCCAATTTGGCATTGGCTGTGAAAAGGTTAAGCCTGTGAGAGAGAAGCAGCAGCCATTTTGCATCACAGCCTTTCCATGAAAGAAGCCAGCTTTACGCCAGGACTCTGGAAAAAAAAAATCTACATTCTGCCTTCTAAAAACAGGCTGCATGTCTTATTTTGCAGGGAGGGGTGTGTGGTATCAAGAAAATACAGTAGATTCAGAACAGAAAATCATTTACTTTAGAAAACAAACTGTTTCAACAGCCTTTGAGAACTCCACCCCCCCCCCCCCAAAAGCCCATTCAAAACAGAAAATGTGTGAAAATCAACCTTTTCCTGAAAAAGTTTAAATTTTCATGACTTGGCACTTTCCAGTAAAAAAAACATACATTTGGCATTGGCTGTGAAAAAAAGAAGTATAAAAAAAGAAAAAAAATCAGAGCTGTTTCAAATAATTGTTTTACCTAGGAGAAGGAGAAATCTCATCTCTGAAGAATTTTTCAAAAAGAATGAATTAACATATATTTGCATATAGTTTTTGACATCTAGCACCATCAGTGAATTCTCCTCATCTGGCCTTCCCACCTATCATGACCCAGGGTTTTATCTTAGATTGTTTCAACTGAATATCTCAGAAGACAAAAATGTGTTCTGGTTCAATTTCAAGATATTAAGCTTCACACAGAAACACTGGATGAAAATATATGGACTGGGGTTTTTAGGAGATCAAGAGAGGTGATCAGATTGGTCCCTTCTGCATGTAAAATTGATTTTTGCTTAATGTCCCTAAGTACATCTCCAAATAAATCTCCCTTATCAACTCAGAACTGGCGTTTACCTTCACAAACTCTCTGCCTCTAATGTCTCTGTGTTTATAGATTTCTCTTACCACATCTGCCTTGACACAGGAGCTGACACTGATGTCATCTACCTGGACTT
>NW_017729032.1:32274026-32276213 GCF_001723915.1 Gavialis gangeticus
TCTGCATCATTGTCCATATGCATCAATATAACACCTTCATCTCCTGAATAATTCACTGGTTTTTACTTTTTTTTACCTTGACAATTAGAATGCTCTTTGCTATCATTTCCAGACCCCAAGTGCCCAGGCTATTTTATCTGTAGAATGCGGCTTTCCATATGTGCAGCAAAGTATAAGTTGGCTCAAGAAACTCCATCACCTCACCACTTACCTCAGCATCCGTTTCTACATTGTTGTCTGTCATTTTAATTTTTTTCATGTGGATGTCCAAAGTTACTTGATACAGCCCTGCGTGTTCCCCTCTGATTATTTAACATTCACATTCTTTTCTGCTTGCTCAACGAATATTGCTGTGGTTTATGCAAGCTTTTCTTTTACAGCCTGTAGCAGCTTTCCATTGCTTTCTAAATCTTGAAGTTGCACTGCATTGTACAGTTTCATTTATTCTTGTCCCATATTTTCCTTTTCCTCCAGCAAGTTCCAGTAATCCTGATTTATTTTTCAACCCATACATGCTAGGTAAGAACCCTGGAGCATCCTATTTGCTTCTATTTTTATTTCTACCATTCTACCCTTTGCCAGAGATTACAGTTTTTAGCTTGAAAGCATTTTCAGAAATGCGTAATATGTCTCTTAAAATTGTTCTAAGTCTATGGCATCCCCCAAGTGTGTCTACTAGAAGCTGTGAGTATCCAGAGTGAAAAAAATAATCATAGACATGTGTTTGAATGTAACAGTGTTTTGGTTTGGTGTGTGGAAGAGAACAAGAAATTGCTGTACTGATTATCTTATTTTAAGTTAGTACAAAAAGATAAAGTGATATTTTGATTTAATTTTAATTCTTTTAAAAAGTACATATCTGCCAGCCAAAAGAAAAAATACACAGTGCTGTGTATTCTATTCTCAAATGAAATGTCAGGCCACCAGATAAGAGTAATACCAAAGTATAGCATTTAATGTGCTCTCAGAGTTTGGATTCACAGTTCATTAAAATACTGAATTACAGAAATTCTTCCCTCCCATAAGATAGACACTTTTAGTATGACCATCACACAGCTGTTAAACTGGGTGTTATCCAATCAGACACAGTCAGAGCTGTTTCCTTTCACATGGATAATTCTGAATTCCTGTAACAGGAAGTAGAACACAAGCAGAGAAGTATCATAAAATGGTTATCCTAGAAATGAATCAACAAAAACCAGAACATCTGCTCATCAAAAAACACCAGAAAGCAGTGTACTTTGTTTGCACAACTCTTCTTGATGTACTTGGCATGCCTAATGAGACTGGCAGATTGCTGAAAAATATTGCTCATGTTCTCTGCTCATCTTCAAAATGTCTTAAATACCACAAGCTAAGTGCTCAGCTGGTGAAACTGATGAAATTTAGGAATTACACACATTCACAACAGATGACATTCTGGATCTACATGTCAACTGAAAAACCAGGAACAATGAGACAATGGAATTTTAACACCTTTTAAAAATATATTGATGAATTTGAGTGCTGAGACAATTCACTTACAGGTGATGTAAATGAATGTGGTCAGAATGACAAAGAACTGTTTAAAAATGAGGGAGCAAAATCCTTAACTTGATGAATCAGCTGGTCCTTTTGTGGAGCTCTATATCAAGTGAGAATCCTGGCAAGTATCTATTATGGCTGTGTGAAGCTTCAGGTGCTGATTCTATTCAGAGGAGATTTGGCCCGATTTGGTGGCCAGCTCTTCAAATCTGAATTGAACCAAGGGAACAATAAAAAGGTCCAAATCAATTTGAAGCTCTCTAAATCTTTGGAAAAGATTCGGAGAGCTTCGACGATTTGGGCAGTCCCTGCCTGCTGCAGCAAGGAGCTGGAGCCAGACTCGGAGCTGGTAAGTAGGGGCTGGGGGACCTGGAGGAGGGAAGAAGAGGGGGGAGGAGACCATGGAGAGACCCCTTCCAGGCCCCATCCCCTGCCTGCTCCCTCAGTGCCTGCCGACCCCCACCCACTCCGCCAGCCCCCTCCCATGACTGCCCTGCCTGGTCCCAGCTCCTGGTGCTTTAAAAAAAAGCCCTAATTCACTGGGTTTTGCCAGGCAGGGGGCAATCCCTGCTGTACCCACTGCCCCACATTGCATGGGGGGGCTCAGCCACAAGCCTCCCTCCCCGATGCCCCAGCCTCCCCCACATGGCTGCCCCGCCCATC
>NW_017729032.1:32276542-32277370 GCF_001723915.1 Gavialis gangeticus
AGCCTCCCCCACATGGCTGCCCCGCCCATCCCAGCTCTGGCCTTTTAAGAAACCCCCCCAAAAAAACAGCCCCAGGGCTCACCACTCCTGCAGCAGTCTCGGGGCTTTGTGTGGCTTGTGGAAGAGCCCCCCACATGGTGGGGGCAGCGGGGGGCAGCGGAGATCACCCCCCACTGGGCAGGAACTAGTGAGTCCAGGGTTTTTAATCTTTTTTTCCTTAAAAGGCTGGAGCTGGGGAGGGCGAGAAAGCCACAGTCGGGGGCTGGGATGGGGGGTAGCTCAGGGGGCTCATGACAGAGCCCCCTATGCAGCATGGGGCAATGGGGGGCAGTGGGGATGGAACCCCTGCCCAGCAGCACCTGGGGAGTGGGGCTTTCTTTTTTCAAAGTGCTGGGAGCTGGGGCAGGCTGGGCAGTCGTTGCTGGGCTGGGAGACCAGGCAGGGGATGGGCCTGGGTGATTAATCAAATCACTGTTCCCCCAAAGGGCTGAATCCAAATCTGAAGTGAATACTAGCTGCTTCATAGCTGGTAGGGTCAGAAGAGACCTGAACAGATCATCAAGTCTGATCCCCTGCCATGGCAAGAAAAAGTACTGGGGTCCGACGTCCCCAGCAAGGTGTTCATCTAGCCTCCTCTTAAAGACCCCCAGGGTAGGAGCCAGCACCACTTCGCTTGGAAGCTGGTTCCAGATCGTAGCCACCCAACAGGAGGTGCTACAATGAAGTAGCACCTCCTGATGTCTAGTCTGAATCTACCCTCTGCCAGCTTGTGATTGTTATTTCTAGTCACTCCTGGTAGTGCCTGGGGGAACAGGAACTCTCCCAATG
>NW_017729032.1:32288787-32293404 GCF_001723915.1 Gavialis gangeticus
TCCATTGGGTGTACACCTCCCTTTTAGCTAGGAGATGTTTCCGTATGCTTTCGGTAAGCCATGGCGGCTTTTGTGCCCTCTTGCCCCCTTTGGTCTGTGTTGGGATTACGACCCTTTGGACTTGGAGGATCATCTCCTTAAGGAATGACCACTCTTCTTGGACACCCAACTCCCCTTCTCTCTGGGACCTCAGTGCCTCCCCGACTATTCTTCTTACCTCAGCGAAGTCCGCCCTCCTGAAGTCCAGGGCTGCTGCCTTGCTGCAGGCCTTTGCCACCTTGCGCTGGATAGTGAATTCCAGCAGGCGATGATCACTGTCACCCAGGTGGTCAAGCACCGGCAGCCCCCTCACCAGTTCATCACTCGTGGCCAGCACCAGGTCCAACAAGCTGTCTCCCCTGGTGGGGCGTCTCCACTGGTGGGTTTAGTTGGAGGTCCTGTATTTTGGCTAGGAACCAACTGAGCAGTCAGACCTGGCTGACTGCTCTTCCCAGCTGATGTCTGGAAAGTTCAGGTCACCCATGATGACCATATCTTTTGATCTAACTACCTCCATGAGCTGACTTAAGAATTCCCGGTCTAGCTCTTCCCCTTGGTTGGGTGGTCTGTAGTAGACCCCCACCATTAAGTCTCTTTCCCCTCGACTGCCTTGTATTCTAACCCAGAGCACTTCAGTGTGTCCCTCCTCTGACCTTGTGCTACTTGATAAGGTTGTGTATTCCTCCTTGATGTGGAGCGCTACACCCCTACCTTTCCTCCCTGTCCTATCCCTCCTGTACAGCCTATAGCCCTTGATATTCACCACCCAATAATGCATTGGGTCCCACCACATTTCTGTGAGCCCCACTGTATCTGGGTTGGTTTCAGCTAGCAGGAGGGTAAGTTCCTCCTGCTTGTTCCTCATACTACGAGCATTTATGTAGAGACATTTGAGGCCTCCTGAAGATGTGTGCACTGGCCCCCTAATCTCAGTACTGTCCTGGCCCCTGTTGCTTACCTGGGTATTTGTTCTGCTCGTCATCGATCTAGGCTGGGCTGTTCTTGTGGGTGACACTTGGTTTAGTGGTCCAAGGCTTCCTCTGCCCTCATCTTCCCCTTCCTCTGACAAGCCTAGTTTAAAGCCCACCAGAGGAGATCCGCCAACCTAGAAGAGACACATGTTTACCTTTGGGGAAAAGGTGAAGCCCATCCCACCCGAGCATGTCTTTGCACAGGCCTTGTATCTATGTAAATACTGAACTACCCCATGGACCAGATCCAGTACTCTGTACTTACTAGTGCTTAGCTTGGAGTTGGTTATGCCAGTATCATAAATACTTGAGTTCTTTCCAATTGTAATGGAATAGGTATCTTTACTGCTGTGAAATGCTGACTTACAAATGATGACCACTATATTGTCCTTATAAGTATTCCAAACTTCATCCTCCGTACTGGAAGAGAAAACAGATGTTTCCATTTGCATTTTTTTAAATGTTATTTGCTCTTTAACTGTCTGATTTTATCTGAGCTTTGTGTATGGTGCTGATCAATGTAGTATTCACGTACCATGTAGCGTCTCTTCTGAGGTTCTTTAATTTATACTTGTATGAAGTCCTTTTACTTAACAACCGAAACCAACACTGTTAAATGAAGCCAATGTGACACTACAATCATTCTTAAAAGTCAACTTAGAGAATAGGCAATTTTCTCAGTAAACTCCAGATGAAGCAACACTAACAGTGTAAGTTCTCAGAAAGAGGACAGCGGCATTGATGGATGATTAGAGCAGCTGTAAGTCACATAAAAGGTAATTATTTTTTTCTGCAAATGTGAAAGAATTTTAGTTTGCATGTGTAAATACAAAATATTGCTGCCAATGCCAAAAGCATAAACACCTGCTAAAAGAACTATGGAGAGGATTATCCCTCCCTTTCTTACCAAAGCATTTATGAAATGCGCCCAATGTATGGGAAATTTTCCAATTTTGTTATCTTTTGCTCTCTCTATTTCTAGCCACTGAATCAATTGTCCATCTTCTCTGCCTGACCTGTGAAAAAGACATCTGTTACAGAGATAGAAGCCAAATAACACGTGACATGCTTCAGTTACCCAGTGCTAACCTGCTAGGACAGGTTTTTAACCACTATTTCTCTGCATACTGTTTTTTGGTCTTGCCAGTCAGATGAGATGCACATTTTTTTTTCTCATTCCTTAGCCCCAGTCACTAGTCTGGAAAGAGCCACTTGCTGATTTCCCTCCACCTGTGCAGCTATAATGACATTCTGCCTACAACGCTCCCTTGCCAGTTTTTAAACAGTCTGCCAAGTACAGAGAATTAATAACAAGATCTGAAACATCTCTAATGTAACCCTAATGCCCCTGTGTCCTATTCAGCCATTATTAAGTAATTTTTCTGCTCCTGTCCAGAATACTATAAAGGATACCTAGACTGCTTCACAGAGCAAACAGGAGCTTATTCATTTTGCCTTCACTGCTTCAAAACATCAACAACAAAAAAAACTTTAAGGCAGATTTTTCAGCCTATCTAGTATTGCTCAACTCCCCTGAACCAATGGGATTCTGCCAGATGTATCATATGGGGAGTTCCCATCGTACACATATATGTATGTCAAAGGTAGCAGAGCTCACCTACCACCTCACCCCAACTAGGTAGTAGGTCAAAGTAGAGCTCAACTACCTCTATTTCTTCCACTGGTTGAAATCTTAGAATTTCTCAGTGACCTTACATTAGTGTCATAAGTTCCCCACCAGCTGCTCTAAAGTTTGCCTGTGATGGTGACACAGGAACAAGGAGCAGCAGCTGGGTCTCTGTGGATGCATCTACCTCTAATGTGAGGTATTAAATAAATGCATATTAGTCATTGATGCTTTAATGTGCAGTAGCCTATTTTACTGCGCATTAAAGTGTCACATCAATAATTGTGCTAATACACTAATGCTTAGTAAAATTAGGCATTAGTAAAATTTCGTGCATTAAGGGTTACTAAAAAGGCATGTGCCTTCACTACTGTGAATTAGGGCAGCCTAAGGAGCATGTATTTAGTACCTTACATTATAGAGGTACTAAATTTAATGCGCAGTAGCAATTAATTAATGTGTAGACACACCCTATAAGTACTTCCCCCAAACATAGTGGAAAACTCTTATTTTTAAACCAAAATAAGCCTCTTATTTTTAAACTGAAACGTAAAAAGACTTATACCCTGTATAAGATTAGCAACTGAATGGTTTGAGGGGAGATTGGAGAAAGTGAAGTGAACCTACTAACAAAATCACTGCCGTGATTTGAAATATATTTATAGACAGTAACACCCAAATTACACTGCTTCATCTCTACAGTATTCTTTTTGTATATTTGATGCATTTCTCTTATAATATTATTATTGTTTACCTTTAAAGCCTCATTTTTGCTCCAGGATACTTATTTTGCTGAAATAGACATATCTGAGTCTAAGCAAAAAGCAAAGCTCTCATCATCAGCAGGAATCCCAAAACAAATGGGAGAAGACATTGCCTACTGACACCTCCTTCAGCCAGTTCCATCACTTTAAGAAATGCCACCAAATACTCATTGCATATTTGCAGACAAATACTTAATATCTTTCTTGTGCTTTCGAAGTGACTCATCCCATGCAGTGTACCCTATGCCTCCAGAGCACACTGGAGCCTAGACATCTCTTCTAAAAGAAGGGGCAAGGCTATTTGTCTTGCCCCAAATGCCCCCCTTTTCCATGGCAGCTATTCAGAGCAACCTTTAGCTTTGTCTCCTGTGTTGTTTCCTCAGGACAATGAGTCACAGCTTTCTATCTCCCTCTATCAAGCTTCTTTGTATACAGAGAAGGAGTGATGAAATTGCAAAAGTTCTTAGCTGGCTCTCTGCCTTTCCTTGTCTTAAGGGTACATGGGATCTGCACTCTGTCATAGCACATCTTCCCCTACTATAAATCCATGATTTCCAAAGAAGTTCAGAGGTATTTCAGGCATGCCTGTGATGATACAAGATTGAGATCTGGTTGTGGATTGTGATGCAAACAATCCCAGTGGTGCCCAGAGTCCCAGTCCCTAAAACAGTCCAAAAAGAAGACAATATTTTAGGTCAAGTAACACATGTCCCTTTAAGCCTGACTCAGGAGAGTCATTAAGCAGAAAACCCTGAAGTCAACAGTTTTATTGTCTTATTTTCAGTAGTCTGCTATGTACTTCTGTGAATTTGTTTTCATGGGAAAGGCTAAACCTTCTTTTAAATAACAGTGTATGTAAAAGGACTCCCTGATGCTAGGCCTTGGATTCTCCTGGTTCTCATTTTGCAGAAAAGAGGCAGCCCAAAAATTCATATGGATTGAAAAGACAAATCCCACCCCAGTTAAGAGTAGAAATATAAACTCAGCCTACTCAGCAAAGAATCCACTGAGATGGATTTACACACTGGACACTTGGGACACCTATACATGAGTGGGAAGGCTATTCCAGTGTGCTGGAATTCTGCAGAGGCTGCGCTGGATTAATCGAGTCTGCTGGAGTGTAGCAATTGCCATGCTCTAGCAGCCTTCCTCACGTATCAGTGGCTCTTGGAGCCACTCTAATTAAAATACCTCCTTCCCCCCCTCACCCCCCCCC
>NW_017729032.1:32293532-32309054 GCF_001723915.1 Gavialis gangeticus
CCTCCCCCCCCTCCCCCCCCCCCCCACCTGGAACATGTGTAAAAGTGCCCTTGGGACCCCAGGGATCTAGGTAAAGAACAGAGCTTGGAGCCTCTTCTGGTTTAATCTTTCCAACTTTGTATTCCTGTGTATTTTTCATTCCTTTTAAAAATTGGCATGCAAAAAATGGTGCAGAATACAATCTTATCTCCATTTTACTTAAAGCTAATAAATAAAACTTTTCCCAAACTCTGCATTTGTCATAGAAGAGCTGATAAATGTTTAAAGCAAGAAAATATAATGTAAGCAAGAAAAAAGCCTTGAATCATAATTTGCCAAAAAAAGTTAGGAGATATGTCTAGATGGTTCTGCCCTTTTATCTCTTCAGAGGCTAAATTGAAATCAGAAAAAGTCAGAACACATATGCAGCATAGAGCACTCTGCTCCACTTCAGTCAAAACTGACTTGACTCTGTGTAGCCATTTCTTCCTAATATTGCAAAGTTTTATGACCTTATTGCAAGTCTCACAGTAGTTAGTGTTTTTTCTTAAATCTTCCACTCCTGGAATCATGTGTCCTTCATAAGAATCTAGGCTTTCATTTTTTAAAACAGAATGCTTCTAGCCTTTTAGCTTGTGGAGAAAAGCTGAGAAATTTGATGGGATGCACCCAAAAGGCTCAGGGTCCAAAAAAAGAAATAGAAAAACATCTCAAATTAAGCCAATCCTATATTTTTTTATGCTTGCTTATAATTATGAAAGTTTAGTATTGGCAGTACTTATAGCCAGATCAGTACAGCTGGTTGAAAAACAAGGATAATATATTTGTTTTACAAGGTTTGAAATCAGCCCATCTTGCACCATATGCAAAATGTTCTCAGTGTTATTTAGAGTTTTTCCTTTTTTGGTTTAGGTTTATCAAACAGTTTTTGTTTCATAGGAGAATCAATTTTGTTATTAAAATCCTTTTCGTTTAAAAAAAATCACCAAACTGTCAATGACTGGTTATTTTCCTTCTTCATGATCTTGAACTTCTACTTTACTTTTTGAACAGGGGTCTTCCTTTAAGGGGATGCATGTTTGCCAGTCCCTTGTTACCTCGTTTGTAATCCGTACTAGTGCTGCCATTCCTCACAGGTTAGGCTTTAATGCTTGTAGATTAACTGAGAGATTTGAACCCACTGGTAATTTGCATTAGCATGCTCAAAAAAATCAGCTTCCTAGGAAGGGGACATTCCTTTTAGTCAGACCTCAACAAGGTTCCTCCTATCCTGCACACTAGTGTTTGATTGCTGGAGACAGGTAAGCTTCTTCTTCATAAAAGTAACTGAATTACTTTCAGAAGGAAATTGGTGATGGAAGACGGTGATTGTATATTGCATCCACACTGACTGGGGTGAATACTACTTTACCTTCAGACACTTGGTTACTGCAAGGCACATCAACACATGCCCCTACATGCTGTTGTTATTGTGCTATCATTTAGTACTTCCTTTTGGTACTTCCTTTTGGAAGTACTAAATGATGGTGCAGTAACAGCCCATACTGCACTGTGCCAGTGACACATGGTTATTTTTAGCCACTATGTCCAACACAACTGTACCAACGTGCTATATCGAGGGAGTGCTATATCAAGGCAATGTAGCATCAAGTGTAGATGTGCACTGCATACACCAAACCAGAGGAAGTTATAGTCCAGGTAACAAGTTAATCATTCATTTCAGGTTATCAATTCCACACACTGTACCTGGGAATTTATTAAATGTATCTTTGGCTGAGGGAAAGGCATTTCTTCTTTGTTATTATGTTATATTAAACGAAATTCCCAACTGGAAATGTAATATTCCTGCTTGTTTTCGCTGAAGACAACTGTAGTGTAGATAACTGTAAAAATGAATCGGATTTCCAGCTGTTGTTAGGGACAACAGCAGAGCCAGTTGTGCCTTTGTACTCCAATAGCCAGTCCTGGGTTGGCCCCTAAATATTGTAAAGTAATTCATCCACCAGTTGGGATTGCCAGACTGCATTCATGTCAAGTTATGTTCCCTCCTGAATCATCATAGGGCCATTATTTCATAGGCTTGCAAGCCTGTTGACTCAGACCAGAAAATGCCCAGCAAGGAAAAATACCAGTTGGCAGATAACAATAATGAATATGGTCGAATCCAGCCTTTCATTTCAGCTTCTAAAATTAAACGTTGTCCTGTCTTCACTAGATTTCAAATTTGTGAACTCAGGTTAAAAATATACCTTTCTTCCTGATAGTGAATACATAGTCTTACATATTTGGGTCTACTCAGATTTTCATCGTGGGCAGCTATTTACACCCCATTTGGGAGAGGGCAAAATTAGCATAAAAGGTTATTTGGTTTTGGAAGCATTTTACCCCACTTTCCTTTCAATTTGTTCAAGCATAAATGAAGATAAAAGTCCTTGCATATCGATTTCATATCTTGGTGCTCATCAAGATTTGATATTCTAAGAATTAAATAATTAGCCTTGATGTTGTGTTGATCAATGCTTACTTTTTCAAACATTAACATTTTGACACTCACCTTAACAGAAGTGAATGCCTGCTTATTGTCCCTCCCGCCCCTAGATGGATTTTTATGTCATACCTGAAAATATATTAATTTACTTTGGCCTTTATTTCAAACCTTACATATATTTGAATTTTCAAGTAGCATATTTGAAATGAAAATGCTATATTAAAGGTCTCTGGTGAGGACTAATGGGTTTATAAAAATAGAAAACAGCAAGCACAAAAGCATAAATATTCATGATCGGTGTTCCTATCCCACTCTTACGGTTTTATTTTTGTAGAATTACTCTCCTGTTAGAGGCTTAGGAAGTTCTGTTGTCTTCAGGCTTATATAAAAGCAATTTCAAGGCTTCTAATCTTGACCTATAGCAGAACATATGATACATGAATGGTCACCCTTCAATCACTTAAGGCTACAATTCAGTAAGATACCTAAATAAGTGACAGCATGAAAGAGATGAATAGTCCTGTTCAATTAAAAGGAACTGTTTAGTGCTGAAAATTAGGTACAGGTTTAAGTATGTTGCTGAATTAAGGCCTAATTGATTAAATAAGGCAGGGCTGATCAACTGGCGGTCTGAGGGCTGCATCTGGCTTGCAACTGCTCCTGCCCATCTGTCATTCCGCCCATTGCTCCTGCTTCTGTGCCTGTAGCTGGAGTCTTGGGTCACGGTGGAAGCCAACGGGGGAGAGTTGATGGGGTGGGCTGCCTGCACACCAGTGCTGAGGGGGTGGGAGGCTCACCACCTTGGTAGAAGCAACAGGGGAGGGCTTGGTCTGCTTGGGGGAAGGGGAGAGGGATGTTGAGCTTCTCCTGTGGCAGAGGGGCTGTGCTTGGCAGGATTCCTGGGACCCTACAGCACACAGCCCCTACAGCATATGGCCCTGCAGTGTGGGGCCCAGGGGCCTATGACAGGTGCCCCTGGCAGCTTTGAACTTGGTCAGTCCTGAAATACGGTAAAGGAAACCTTTTAAAGTAGTAGGAAAACTGGTCTTCTAGTTTATTAGATTCGTCTCAGAGGTCACCAATCAGTTAATACCTTTTGGGAATCATTTACAATGATGTAAATCAGGGCTACTTTCACTGATGGCAATGGAGTTACCATGTTGCTGTTACACTAATGTGAAACAAGAGCAGAACTGGCCCTTTTTGCCTTGGCTGTGAAGCAATTTTGGTACAATGATCAGCTATTTCTTTATGGACCAGGTCTCAGCTTGAAAAATGAGAAAATAGTGGCAGCTGAGAAGCAGTTGATGACTTTTTTCAGTTCCATCCTTTTATGGTAGGTAAAGGCATTTGTTACTCCTGTTTATAGGTGGAAAAAAGGATTGAAAAGTACAAAGAAAATGTATTAGCTATGAAGCTACTTTCTGTTTAATCACTGGGACACAGTATTTTTGTCTTTTTCAAAGGAGAGTGTGAGGCTGGAAATTGCTGACAAACTGCCTGATGGAAAACAAATTGGGAAAATGCACTCTGGAGACTTATGAAATACTCTTTACTTGAAGTTACTGATTTTGAGAGTAAATTCACATTTATTCCGATTATTATATTTTGGATACAAATTTGGACTATTGAATTAGTAAAATTCTATTAATATATCAACATTTTTAACAGAAATCATGGTAGCTTTTGGTTTATATGCTCAACCCCACATTCGAAATTCTAATTTTTGACACACATTATTGTGAACCCTTTCTCAAAATTACATGTCTACGTTCAGGCAAGATAACACAGCAGTTTTTCATATTATGCATTGATTCACACCACATATTGAATCATATGATTTGCTACTATATGTGCAAAATTTTACTTAAGCTTTTAAGTTTTATTTTCCCTGATGTTCCTTCCCAAGGTGTATTTTATTGCCTTTATGAGAAGAATTGCTGTTATACTGTCTCTTCCAGGAAACAGATATTTTAAAGTACAAACTGAATTTTCATTTCTACTGATCAAAATATAGGGGACAAATGTATAGGTAGAGTAGAAATGCTCAGCCATCTTGATGCAAAAAAGTAAAAGAGGATTGTCAAACTGTGTTTTTGGATGAGTTAGAAGATTAAAATAGATCTGCTAATGAAATAAAGGATATTTGAAAATGAGAAAATTTCAGAGAAAATGACCTATACTATGGTATATTAATTTAAAGCCCTGAAGGTAGACCTAGAGATGAGACACTATCAGTAGAAGACCCTAGGCCGGGGTGGGCAAAACGCATCCCACGAGCTGGATGTGGCCTGCCAGGCCATTCGATCTGGCCCGCGGGGCCCCTAAAAAATTTAGAAAATTAATATTTATCTTCCCCTGGCTGCCTGTCATGTGGCCCTCAATGGCTTGCCAAAATTCAGCAAGTGGCCCTCAGCCCCTGCCCTAGGCTGAGAAAATGTTTGCAATTAATATTATTGACATGGGTTGCTATGGAAATACAAATGTCCTGGAATGCAGCTGCTATTTGAAACAGTAAATAATCAAGGGATCAAGTAGTGAGGATTTTAGGTTTTATTCCTGGAATGTGGAATCACATGGAAAAATGTAATGTGTTTAACAACAGGATAGATTAGAGTAGTACCAAATAGAATATTATGTGACGAACTGGTCACCCCATGTCAAAAGAATTGGTTTGGCTGAATTACATTGGGTTCACAGTGCAGTGACAAGACTGAAAAAAGATCTTGAAATACAGGGAGATTGTTAGAGACAGGGCACCAGGTGAGGCTATCTGCAGTTTGATCCAATATTACACCTGGATGTGAAATGATCTAGTATAGTTACAATTGGATGTGAACCTTATTTATTGAAAAGATTCAAGGATATAATGGTGCAGTCTCTCTTTCAGGGTTGCTTCGCTTCCCATTTTATTTCTCAAAGATCAGAAAGAAATATCCCATTGAGTTTGATGAAGCTGTGATAACCGACACCAGCTGAGAACAAGCCCCGGACTTTAAGTGTTAGATACAAAGGAACAAGAAATTCCTACAAAGCAACCATCTCACTGGCAAGTAGGGAATGAATCTTTAACCCTTGAATGAGAAATATGACATAAAAATGAATTATTTATAAATCTACCAAAACATGATGCAAGGAGAAAAATCATTCAGTTTTAGAGAAAATGATCATTCATTCTGGGCTTCAAGCTGAAGCAAATACCATTTTAATTGAAGGGATCATCTCCTGTGATCCCTGCTTTTAATATGTGAGATGATATTGACAGAAGGTTGTTCATATTTTCCTCAAGTGGTTTATTTGGTTAATATTTGTACAGAAAATCAGTGAAACTCAGAGCCTTCAAACTAAGCACTACAATGCTTTCAGAAAGGATAAATTACCCAATTTTGGAGAAACCAAGAATGGTAGGTAGAGAAGATGTGGTCATTTCTATACCACCTATAACAATGGTACCTAAGTACTAAAGGTGTTTGTGAAGGTGGGTGGGTTTTCGGTTTTAGCCCATGTCACAGTCTGAACACCCTAGTTATGAAGTAGTTTTTTCCTAATGTTGAGCCTGAAATGAGCCTGAAACGATCTTCCAGGAGTTTGTGAACATTACTCCTAGTTTTCCCCAAGGGTGGCCTGGGAAACAGTTGTTCATCGAGCCCTAGATGTACACTTCTGATGTAGCGGTAAGCTGCTACCAAGTCCTTTCTCAGCCTTCTCTTTTTCAGGCTGAAGAGTCCCAGGTCCCTTAGCCTTTCCTCATATGGCTTGCTGTGCAAGTCTCTGATCATACGAGTGGCCCTTCTCTGGACTCTCTCAAGCTTTACCGCATCCTTGTTAAGGTGCAGAGCCCAGAACTGGACGCAGTACTCCAGCTGTGGTTTCACCAATGCTGAGTAGAGCCGAGTAGAGCAGGAGAATCACTTCTTTGCAATGGTTTTGCTGGAGATGCATTAACTGATGCATGCCAGCGTATTGTTGGCTCTGCTGGCTACAGCATCACACTACTGGCTCATGTTCATACTGTGGTCAGTTATTACCCACAGGTCTTGGTGACAAGTGGTGGGGGATTTTCAGTCCTGCTGCCGGATGAGAGGCAGCAGTTGCACAAGCACCCATGACACAAGTTTTACCTGTGAGCAGCTACGGGTGCAGGGCCCCAGAGCCCCCCTGCACCTATCTCCTTGACAGCTGGCAGGCTTTGTGGCCACATCAGGGCCTGCCCCTGTGCCCCTGTGTTTCCTCCCCCCCACCCAACCCCACCCCAAGAAAGACACAGTTGCAGAAGCACCCATGACCCAAGTTTTGCCTGCTTGTGGCCAGAGGTGCAGGGCCCCCAAACCCAGAACCCCCTGTACTTATCACCCTGATAGCTGGCAGGCTTTGTGGCTGCAGCAGGGGCTAGCAGGGCTGCAGCTTTCACTCTGCTGCACCTTAACACACACAGTGTCACCCATGTCACAAGTTTTGCTTGTCCGCAGCTTGAGGTTCAGTGTCCCTACACCCCTGCACCTATCTACTTCAAGGTTGGCAGACTTTGTGGCCTCAGCAGGGGCTAGCAGGCCTGCAGTTTTGAACCTGCTGTGGCTTAACACATACACGTGACACATGTTTTGCTTTCGGGATTTGGGGGGGCAGGTTGTCCGAATACTCCTGCTCTATCTCCTTGAAACTTGTCACGCTGCATTCGTGCACATTTCATCCAAATCTGGCCATAAATGACAAAGTTATAGCTTGTTTTGACCTTCCCCATTATATCCTATGGGCGAAACATTGAAACAGGGTTGAAACAGCAAAACATTTTGATGGAATGAAATGGAACAGCTGTTTCAACTCAAAACAAAAGTCGAAATGAAACACTGCTCTGTCGAAACATCGAAACTCTGGTTGAAACGGATCACTTCTGTTTCACACAGCCCTACCTTCCAAGTCTTTGTTTACACTGACTTTGCTAACCATCTGTTCCCAGTCTACTTTTTTAGTGAAACAGAAGCAAAGTAGACAATGAGCTGTTCAGACTCCTTTGCAACTTCCATTAATAATTTCTTGCTAAGCTGCAGACGTACAGGTTCTCTGATTCCTAATGTAATTTTGAACCCTTTTTTTTTTTCTCTTTTAACATCCCTTGCAACTCATGTTGCAACTTTCTTTTCCTATTTTTCCCCTACATGCTTCTGTTGTAGCTTTGTGTACATCTTTCATGCTGGTTCTCACCCAATATTTCCTGTATGTTTCTGTCTTGATTTTTATGTTGTTACAAATCTCCTGTCACTTTGGTATCTTTATAATTTTTCCTATGCTGCGTATTTGAATGTTTTGCATCTGTGCCTCAGAAATTTTGTCTTTAAGAATAGCCAGCTCTCTCACACTCCATTTTGGTTTATTTGGGGGAGGGTAGGAGGGTGGGGTTTCTACATTATCTGTCTATAAGGCCTTGTCTTCTGTTTATTTAAGATGGTTAAAATCTGCTTTTCTGAAGTTCATCATCATTATTTTGCTTTCCTCAAGATCAAGTACTCTATCAAATCATGGTCATTGGTATTCAAATTGTCAATCTACCTTCATACTTTCAACCAAATCTTCCCTGTTAGCTGAACCAAATCTGGAGTAGTTGATCTCTCAGTTGATTTCTTAGCTTTATGGAACATAAATTTGTATTCTACTTATGTCGGGAACTTGCTGGACTTTTTATGCCATTTGGGTATTTTATTTTTCTAACAGATATTGGGTAAAACCTACAATTATTACTATTCCAACTATTTCCATTTCTATTACTATTTCATGATGTAACCTCCAGACCTAAATTGCTTATGCAGGGTGCTGTCACTTTGATTTGTTTTTATTATTCTCAGGCTCAGCTGGAGTACTATATAAGTAATAAATAATAATAATAATAATAAATACTACTGCTGAGGTATTTTTGCTTTTCAATATTTTTTACTCTGTATCTTACAAAGATAAGTTTGGGAAATATTTTATATTTTAATAGCCCTTGGATTGCACTTTATTCATTTTCTATGTTTTCTTTTTTTCTTTTATTTCAAAGTAAAACATATTGTCTCTTTTTCTCCAGAAGCATTTCTAATCGGGTCTGTAGAGCAGAGTTAGACTTTGCTGTAGTTTTGAACTTTGTACTAGATCTACAAATGGACTTAAGCCTTTTGATGTTTAGTGTTAATCTGTTTAATTGTTCCGTTTCCCCAATGGTATTCACATCCCACAGTTAGGTGCCTAAACTTTCTATGCATGAATGAGAACAATATGGCTCCTTAAAAAAAGATACATAGTATCTTGTTCTAAGGAATAAGGTGCAGAAACAGCCAGAATGTTGACTGGGGAGACACTAAAGATAACAAGCAGGAAATGCTGAAGAGAGGAGACTCCTACCTCTCAGTACTTAAGCACTCAACGTGTGGCTGCAGAGAAGTGATTATGTCAGTTCAGAAATAACAGCTTGGAACCCCCTCCTGGAATTAGACATTAAAGTTCTTCCTTTCATAATGCAAAGAGAGTGGTCCCTTTTTTCTTTTAAATTATATGGCACTGCTTCCTTCAGCCCTTTTATACAGTAGTCTAGGGATCAGAGCACTCATACAGCATATAGGAGATCCCAGTTTGATACCATTCTCAGCTTTGGGGGTATTAAAACCCACATCATCCACTTCCCAGAAGAGGACCCTACTGACACTGCAGATCAATGCATGGTTGCACAGGTGGTGTTGCAAGCAGGGATTTGGCTTCTTTGACCATGCAATGTTGTTCCAAGAAGAAGGATTGCTGGGAAGAGATGGGATCCACCTGATGAAGACAGCAAAGAATATCTCTGCAGACAGGCTCACTAGCCTACTGAGGAGGACTCTGAACTAGGTTCACCAGGGGGTGGGGAAAAAAGCCCTTGGTTAAGTGGGGAAGTGGGAGACCGGGAGGAAGCAGAAGGAGGAGGGGGAAGCAAAGGAGGCCTCATTCTTCCTGAGAAAGTAGAGCAATCGGCTAGTCACCTCAGGTGTCTGTACACGAATGCACAGAGCCTAGGAAACTAGCAGGAAGAACTGGAAGTCCTCACACAGTCAAGGAACTATGATATGTTTGGACTAACAAAGACTTGGTGGGATAGCTTACGTGACTGGAAAACTGTCATGGATGTGTATAAACTGTTCAAGAAGGACAGGTAGGGGAGAAGAGGAGAAGGAGTAGTTGCGCTGTATGTAAATGAGTTGTATGATTGCTTATAGCTCCAGTATGAAACTGGAAATTAGCCTGTTGAAAGTCTCTGGATTAAGGTTAGAGGGGAGAGGAACAAGGGTGATGTTGTACTGGGTATGTGCTTGTCATGAGATCACCGAGTATGGGCATGGGCCTCTACGCCCTGTTGACATTCACTGGTCTTCTTTCCTCACAGGCCGGCACCAGTCAGCATAATTGAGTCAGTTTGCTCTCTCAGATCTCTCCTGCCATGACTTTGATGACTTTGAATAAAAAAAAAAACTTATTGTCCACACCATGCTCTTTTCCCAGCTGCAAGGGCTCGGGGACAACCTCCCTCTTCTTGTCTTCACTTGCAAACGCTTGACTGCCGGAGCTGTGAGCAAGCGGGTTTGTTTGTTTTTTCCTGTAATTGATGCTTCACCAGCTTAATCAACTGCCCGCGGCATCTAATTAGCACGAGAAACAAAAGAACATCTCTCTCTTCTCTTTTTTTTCCCCTTTTAAGTGTGAGCTCCTCTGAGCTCGCAAGATCAGACTGGCCTCTTGCCCCATTCCTGGGGACTTCAGTCTCGGGCAGCAGATGACTCTCCGTCCAACCAACCTGTGTCATCACCTCCACCTGCACTCCTTCCCTGGGTCCCTCTCTCTGCCACTGGAAATAGTCCTGGCCGCTTAATTAAGCCAATCCGCCTCACCTGGCAAGGCGATAAAGCTGAGCCGAGACAGGCCGGGAGTTCCCACTGCAGCATAGTCGCACCATTCCAGCTGGGCAAGTGCTCCTGGGTAGGGGCCCACTCTGGGTAAATAGTCTTAGGTTTTTTACAGTATTATAGACCACCAGAACCCGGAGATTGAGATAGATGAGGCTTCTTCAGAAAAAACTGTTGGAAATTTCCAGATCACAAGCTCTTATTCTCATGAGAGATTTCAATCACCCTGACATCTGCTGCAAAGGTAATACAGCAGTACACAGGCAATCCAATTTTGGAGAACATTGCAGACAACTTCCTGGTGCAAGTGTTGGAGATACAAACTAGGGGCCATGCTCTTCTTGACCCGCTACTCACAAACAGGGATGAATTGGAGGAGAATGTAGTAATGGATGGCAAGTTGGGCAGCAGTGACCACAAAATGATTGAGTTCAAAATCCTCACAAAAGGAAAAAAGGAGAGCAGCAGAGTATGGACCCTGGACTTCAGAGAAGCAGACCTTGACTCCGTCAGGGAACTGATGGGCAGGATCGCCTGGCAGGCCAGTCTGAGGGGAAAAGGAGTCGAGGAGAAGTTGTTTGTATTGTACAGAATTCTTACTGAGGGTATAGGAACAAACCATCCTCATGTGCAGGAAGATTAGCAAAAGGGGCAAGCAACCAGCTTGGTTTCGCAGAGAACTCTTTAGTGAGCTTAAATACAAAAAGGAAGCTTACACAAAGTGAAAGCTTGGACAAAAAACTTGGGAGGAGTATAAGAATATTGCTCAGGCATTCATGGATGAAATCAGGAGGGCCAAAATGCAATGGGAGTTGTAGCTAGCAAGGGACATGAACGGTAGCAAGAAGGGTTCTACAAGTATGTTAGCAACAAAAGGAAGGTCAGGGAAAGTGTGGGCCACTTACTGAATGGGGAGACAGTGACAGAGGATACAGAAAAGGCTGAAGTACTCAATGCCTTTTTTTTACCTTGGTCTTCACAGGCAAGGTCAGCTGTCAGACTAATGCACCAGGCAGCACAGCTTAGGGAGAAGGTGAGCAGCTCTCAGTGGTGAAAGAGCAGGTTAGGGACTATTTAGAAAATGTGTACAAGTCCATGGGGCCAGATGCAATGCACCCAAGGGTGCTAAGGGAGTTAGCTGATGTAAGTGCAGAGCCATTGGCCATTATCTTTGTTAACTCGTGATGATTGGGAGATTTTCTGGATGATTGAAACAGGTAAATATAGTACCCATCTTTACAAAAGGAAAGGAAGATCCAGGAAACTACAGACTAGTCAGCCTCACCTCAGTCCCTGGAAAAATCACAGTGTAGGTCCTCAAAGAATCCATTTCTAAGCAGTTGGAGGTGATTAGGAATGGTCAGCATGGATTCACCATGGGCAGGTCATGCCTGACCAACCTGACTGCCTTTTATGATAAGATAACTGACTCTGTGGATATGGGGAAAGCAGTGGATGTGATGTACCTTAACTTTAGCAAGGCTTTTGATGCCATCCCCACAACATTTTTGCAAGCAAGGTGAGGAAGTATGGGTTGGATGAATGGAGCGTAAGGTGGATAGAAAGCTGACTGGATTGTCAGGCTCCATGGGTAGTAATCAATGGCTCATGTCTAGCTTGCAGCCAGTATCAAGTGGAGTGCGCCAGGGGTTGGTCCTGGGGCCAGTTTTGTTCATTATCTTCATTAACAATCTGGAAGATGGGATGGATTTCACCCTGAGCAAGCTCATGGATGATACTAAGTTGGGTGGTGTAGTAGATACACTGGAGGGTAGGGCTAGGATTCAGAGTGACCGAGACAAATTGGAGGATTGAAACAAAAGAAATCTCATGAGGTTCAACAAGGACAAGTGCCAAATCCTGCATGTAGGATGGAACAATCCCATGCACTGCTACAGCCTGGGGACTGACTGGCTAAGCAGCAGCTGTGCAAAAAAGTAATTGGAGGTTAAAGTGGACAGTCAGATAGATATAAGCCAGCAGCGTGTCTTTGTTGCCAAGAAGATTAACAGCCTACTGTGCTGCATTAGTAGGTGTGATGTCAGCAGATCAAGGGAAGTAATTATTCTGCTCTATTCTACGCTGGTAAGGACATGTCTGGAGTACTGTGTCCAGTTTTAGGCCCCCCACTAGAGAAAGGATGTGGACAGGTTGGAGAGAGTCCAGTGGAGGGCAACAAAAATGTTTCAGGGACTGGAGCACATGACTTATGAGGAGCAGCTGAGGGAACTGGGTTTGTTTAGTCCACAGAAGAGAAGGCTGAGGGGAGATTTGATAGCAGCCCTTAACTACCTGAAGGCTGGTTCCAAAGAAGATGGAGCTGGACTGTTCTTAGTGGTGACAGCTGACAGAACAAGGAGCAATCATATGAAGTTGCAGCATGGGAGGTTTAAATTGTATATTAGGAAAAGCTTTCTCATTAGGAGGGTGATGAAGCACTTGACCAGGTTACTTAGAGGTGGTGGAATCTCTACCCTTGGAGGGTTTTAAGCTCCATCTTGTCAAAGCCCTGACTGAAGTGCTCTAGTTGGAGATGGTCATGCTTTGAGCATGGGGGGTTGGACTAGATGACCTCCCGAGGTCCCTTCTAACCCTAATTTTCTATGAGTCTATAATTCTATTACCAGGCTACCAGCAGTTCTGGGTTGGGGGCAATGTTCACCTCTCCTCCTGAAACAGTGTCACTAGGCAGAAAAAAAAAGTTCCTTTAGAGTTCAGGTGTGAAAAAAATATATATAACTCTACTTCAGTAATTACAGCACTCATCTAAGAGAGTGAAGTCTTGGATTCCAGTCTGTCCTCCAATGACTGTTCATGCATTTTACGATAAACAGTCACTCAATAAAATATGTAAATGGTCCTCTAGAACTCAGGACACTCTCTGCCAGGTGAATGCCCTATGAACTGACCTTAGGGCATTCTCCTAAGACACAAGAGAGATGGACTTGAATATTTTTATGCTAAGAAAGACATTCACCCCGAATCTCCTCATCCTCAATAAAGTTCTGTAACAAGCTACTGCATAAAAATGAGACACCTCTAGCCACATTTCTGAAAAAACATGGCCACTACGGCTCTGTGTGAAGCCCAGTGCTGTTGGTGTGTGGTAGCATCCCTACCAGATCAGATTACGAAGGCAGTGCCTATTCTGTGGATCTTGATTAGGCTCAGGCATTACATAAATGTTGAGCTTAGGCTGAATACTCTGCCAAAATGCAGAAACAATGTGGGGTATCTGGAGATAGATAGGTATCTGTCTCTCACACGAGATAATACATTTGCACCAAGTGAGGCATCAGCTTGTTGAACATCTAACTGCAAGTGTGGCTGGAGAGCCCAATTCTTGAATGACAATCCTCAAGTCATTTAGCACTTGCAAAGTTTGTCTCTAATGGTCCTTACTGTAGTGTGGGGTTCTTCTTGAGGTTTCTTCTTTCCTCTGCTCTTCTTTCCTCAAAAGCCTTCGTTCCAAGATTAATAGACTGTTTCCAAGCACTTTGATCCTCAGCAATCTTTTCCCAATAATTTGGCTCAATGTCCATTGCCTTCATATCTCACTTGCAAATATCTTGAAATGGAGATAAGGACACCCATGTGGTCTTCTTCCTGTAAACAATTCTCCATAAAAAAAGATTCTTGCATATATAGCTATTGTCCAGCATTTACGTATGAGCCTGTGAAGTCAACATTGACTAAGAAGAGAATGGATGCTCAGAATGTTGGCATGATACAAGACCTCAGCATGGGCAGCAGAAAATTTCTAGAATGTAGCAAAGGGAGTGTAAAGGGAAGCTGTTGAGGTACATTTCTTCAGTAGAGTACACAGTGTAGGACTTGCTGCTGTACAAAATGGTGGTGATGACGCAAGCATGATATGTTTTGATCTTGGTCTTAACAGTCAGTGGGTGCATCTGCCAAATCAGCTCTGCAGTAAAGTCTCAGCACCTGCATGTGTGGCCCTATTAGGCTGCAGGAAACTAATTAACTCTGCCAAAGGTTAGTACTTGTGAATGCAAGTACTATCCTGCTGCAAGATTATTTAGTGAGCAACAGTGCACATGTGGACATTGATAGGGCTGGCTGGGGCACGAGGGTGCCTCCAGTGCAGAGCTGGCTAGCTGGCAAGCCACCCCACATGGAGCACCCTTGTGCCTCAACCAGCCCCTCTGCAGCACTCTGGAGCTGGGTTGGAGTAGTGCCAGCCTGGCAGGCTGATCCCACTGACACCCCTGCCACATAGGGCTGCTGCAGCCTAAGTCAGTGTGCTGCAGTTCCAGGTGCACATGTAATTGCAGCACTGGAAGCAATACATTCTGGCATGATATGGGCCAGAGTTTATTGTGTCATATTAATTTTATGTGTACATGTACCAAGTGTGTTGTTGTTTCATGCTTGTTTGCTTGGCATGCTCATGATATCTGATGCTTTGCCAATACAAGTATTCAGTTCAGCCTCAAGTGACAGGCATTGTTAGTAACAATGGAGTCAAGATATGTATATTTACTACATCCAAAATAATAGAGAACTTTAATGACAAAACTTAAGCATTTGTGGATTTTATTGGAATTAGGCTCTTAAATTCCATGCAGATCCCATTTACATTTCATGGATCTGGGCCTTGCCTCATGATATTTGCATTGTCTCAGATTGTTACCTATCACTAAAAATCCCACTAAAATGTTGAAGTGGAAGTAAATTCCTGCAAAACTCCTCTCACAGAATTTCTCCATGTTTTTCCGAGAGTGGTGAGTGCTGTATTTTGTATGTATGCCTAGTTAACGTCTGCTCATCTCTGACTCTGTTGTATGAAGATTACAGCATCTGCAAAGAAAGACCCACAGGTTTGTTCGCTGGTGACGACTCAGAGGCCACGTCCACATAGCAGGGGCATGTATTTGCAGTAGAACAAATGGTAATGGCACACATTTGCACAGCTGCTTTATTCTGTAGTTCATATCCCTGTTCATGCGGTTTGCAGTGAGACCCATTGTTTATTCACTCCATGTGCTGAGGGGGCGGGGGGCGGCTCCCATTAGAACAGGGGCAAGAAGTCTGTTATTTCCATGTCTGTCACATGGGATAGCCCAGGACGCTGGCAAACCCTTGCTGAGGAATGGCTAAATCTGCCCCCAGAGATGGTCTCAGGGTGAT
>NW_017729032.1:32314054-32319318 GCF_001723915.1 Gavialis gangeticus
GTGCAGGGCCAGCCAGCAGGCATGTATCTTGATCTGTTTGTTTCTGTACTTTCTTTTTCATACAAGTATTGCACCATCCCATGCATGATGCACTGGCCTTACCTTCCTTCCTGTACTGAACATTTTGCATCGTTCCCTGTAGTCATGTACCAGACTTATATATGCATATATTCCAGATTAAGCTTGTATAAGCAGCTTCTGAACTAGTCATTGCTCTAGTAAGGCCTATATTGGTCATTACCTTAGCAAAGCCCTTGTGTGTGGAGTATTTGTACTAATCAATGCTCGAATGATTAGTAAGGTTTGCCCATCACCAAGCAACAAGCTGTGAAAACAAACTCTGTATTGTGAATGGACGAGCACAAAACTTTCTTGGAAGGGTACAGAAAATGGGTATATGATGCCAGTGAAGTGCTGCTAGGAGGCAATCTATGTTTAGAGACTCCATGTAGATCTAGACAGAAAATTAGGCTGTTATTTTCTATTTTGTGGCAAGTGCCTATTAAAAGAAAAAGATCACTACAATAAGTGAAAACATTCACAGAAAATCAATGTAATATATTTATATATTTTTTACCTTAGAAATTTCAACAAATGAATAGCTTAATAACTGCAAGTAATACTAACAGTACAAGCAACCACTCACCGGCACAGGCTGTTAAATGCTGTCGTTTTTAAAGAGTCAGGAACATTGACTAGAAAATTAATTATCAGAGATATTTCCAGCCATTTTTTTTAATTTTCTAGAATTAAACATTTATAAGAGACCACTAACACATTTGTATTCAGTGTTTAGCTGAGTGAAATTAAAGATCTGCCATTTAATATTACTTCATTTGTGAGGCATCCACTCTAGCTGCAATTTCAAAATTAGAAATGTGGATACCGAAGTGGTTGATCTATCTGGAAAACTAAAGGAATACATTTTTTATGAGCTGTTGAGACTTCCTCTTTCAAGCTTTCAAGCACTGAACAGAAGAGACCATTACGCTCTCCATTGTTAAAATGCCACAGCTCCTGCCGCTATGCTCAATAGCCCTGCTGTGTCCTGCATAATTTATTCATCCCCAGATACACGTATGCATTCACTCTTTATTTATATTGGTTTCTTTGCTATGCTAGACTCATTACAATTTTATAAATGGACACAGATGAAAAGATGAGGAGAGTCAGTGTCATTGGACAAGGGAATTGAGCAGCACTCACCCTGAGCAGAATATGTAAGTGCTGCTCTGTATTTTGGTTAGAAAGATTTAAAGTTTTCCCTCTTGTTCCTTTTTTCTCCCTCTTCTCTTAAAATAAAAAGCAACATGTTTCTGATTGCTAACCAGATATTTAAATGCTAAAGAAACACAGCATCTCATACAAATCACGTGGATCTGAATTGAGAAGGATTCATAAATTATTTTAAGGAATTTTAGGGGATCAGGCAGATCCCTGGAACACAGACTATAGAGTTGCATCCAGTGATTTCTTCATGTATGTCAAACAAAAAGTATAGGCTTGAAGTATGGTACACATTGGCAAAGATACAGCTCTTGCCAGTCATGTGACATTTTAATGGTGAACAATTACATTAGGTAGAAGGCAGGTATAGTTGCACCTTATAGACTAATTAAATCAGAGATGTATATAGCATAAGTTTTCCTGAGCTCAGGCTCACTCCATGAGCTGTTTGAGATCATGAAAGCTTATGCTACATAGATCTCTCATTTAGCTAGTCTATAAGGTACAAATATACCCGCTTTTTGCCTAAACTTCAGACCAATATGGCTAACTACCTCTCACTGCTCTTGCATGGAACAAATAAATTGCCTTACTAGTCTAAACAAATAAAAGCTGAGATTTCTTGCACAAAATTTAAGTACAACAGAATTAGTGCTTTGGAACATGAGCAGGTTAGTCCAATTTAAGCAAATATTTAACTACCAGAGCACCAACTACTCCTTGATAGCTGACCATGTACACAATCTTACCCCAACATAAATGGGAGTCAGCTAACTCCACTTTTACTGAGAGTTAAGCTATTTTGCATTTATCCTTGGGTAAGAGCATGTGCACTGGCAGTTACTACACAGAGAGTGCATCTACATGTGCCCTTAGGGCACCGTTGTTACTGTGCTGTCATTTTAATGCTTCCTTTTGGCAGTGCAGTAACAGCCTGTACTGCGCCATGTGCACAGCACACGATTATTTTTAGCTGGTACATTGCCATAGTGACACACAATACTGAGAGAGCATGTTGCTATGGCAATGTAGTTACAGCATCATAGTTTTTGTCTGTGAATGTTACATCACCCTAGCACATCGCTACGGTGACATAGCATCACATGTAGACATGTCCAGCATCTGACAAACTATAATTTCACATCCTACCTTATTTCAATGTAATTTGTATATCCAAACCAATATGTAGAAGCCCTTTTTTTTCAAAGTAGATGTTCTGTGCATTCAGCAGTTTTTTTTCTACACCAGCAATACATTATTTCTCTTAATTTTAAATTAAGCTTATCAAATTTCCACTAACAGTCTGGCCCAACATAATTGCTAATGACTTGACAACATTATATTCTGGGGACAGACCTGGAAAAGAGAGAAATAAGAAGTTTATTTGGGGTCATTTAAGCCAATAGTGTCTTCTCCATTCTAACTGTATTGTCATTACTGCAATATTGTAATAAATAGATAATGTAATCCTTTCCTGTGCCTTTAGGCAACTGGAGAATCAGGGAAAAAATGAAATACATATGGTTTAGACTGTGCCAGTTGTGGATACACTAAACGCATTATGTGGAAAAATGTTGGGCAGATTGAATTATTCTTTGGGAGTCCATACCCCTCAACCACTTGACCCATCTTTGTTGAGTCAATGGGCTCCTAACTAGATGCTCACTGCAAAGAGAGTCATTGTAGTTCACTGAGTTTAAGGGTTTGTGACTATTCCTGACTTAGGTGTATAGTGCACAAGAAGATGGAAAGAAGAGGCTCCTTGCACTTTCTTGTGCTTGTATAATGGCTAGGAACAATCAGATTACCAAGGCTATCCTCATCTCTACACTGTATGTAGATACACTGGGGACATCTACACATGCATTTACATAAAATACTCTGGAGTAAGCTTTCAGGCAGGTGCCTACACATGTGAGGATTAGGGAGAAGATTTGCTGCTCTTCTCACCAAGTTTCTTGCAGCCCTGCAATGGGCCCCTGCCACCACCAGGAAGAGCTCCAGCTTCCCCCTGAGTGCTCGCCCATGGGCTGGCAGGGAGCACTGGTCCAGGAGACAGGTGTCTCCTGGCTCCAGGAACTGCCTGCTGCTGGGTCATGGACAATGTCCTCCTGCCCCAGCAGCAGAGATAAGTGTCTCCCAGCAGTGGCCCTGCAGTCAAGAAGCTGCTGCTCAGATATATAAGGGTCTCCCAGCACCTGTTCCCTGATTGCAGTCTCTGAGCAGGGAGCTTGGTACTCCTTCCTGCTGGGGAAGGGGAACATAGTTTCTGCCATGACTCCTGTGGTGGAGCCTGCCCTGACAGCAGGCAGCTTCTGAGGGTAGGGAGCTATCTCCCATCCCCTAGTGGATGGCTGACTGGGAGCAGATTTTGTGTAGTTTCATAGTTTCATGGTTGATAGGGTTGAAAGGGACCTAAGCAGATCATCAAGTCCGACCCCCTGCCATGGACAGGAAAGAATGCTGGGGTCAAATGACCCCAGCTAGGAGATTATCTAGCCTCGTTTTGAAGACCCCCAGGGTAGGAGTAAGCACCACTTTCCTTGGAAGTTGGTTCCAGATCCTAGCCACCGTGACTGTGAAGTAGAACCTCCTGATGTCTAGCCTGAGCCTACTCTCAGGCAACTTATGGCCATTATTCCTAGTTACTCCTGGTAGTGCTCAGGGGAACAGGGTCTCTCCCGTTCCTCACCGGTCCCTCTTGGTAAGTTTATAGATGACCACCAGATCCCCTCTCAGCCTGCTCTAGTGGAGGCTGAACAGGTTCAGGTCCTGTAGCCTCCCTTCATAGGGCCTGCCCTGCTGCCCCCTGATTATGCGAGTGGCCCGCCTTTGGACCCTCTTGATGCTGTCCACGTTCCTCCTGAAGTGTGGCGCCCAGAACTGGACACAGTACTCCAACTGTGGCCTGACCAGTGCCACACAGAGGGGGAGGATCACCTTCTTGGACCTGCTTGTGAGGCATCTGTGGATTCATGACAAGGTGCAGTTGGCCCTACTGACCACGTTCTCACATTGGCAGTCCACGTTCATCTTAGAATCAATAATGACTCCAAGATCCTTTTCTGCCTCTGTGCTGATGAGAAGGGAGTTCCCCAGCCTGTAGGTATGCTGATGGTTCTTCCTCCCCAGGTGCAGTACCTTGCACTTGTCAGTATTGAAACCCATCCTAGTAGTAGAGTGGGCTACTATACTATTACTAATCATAAATAAACAAGCACTGTAGAGTCCAGGAAAGTAAGTAGGGAAATGAATAGGTTAGGTAGAAGTTGAGAAAACTTCTGCCCCCCCATCATTCTGGTCAGTGCAATTGAACTGTTGTAGGGGGACATTTAAGGTACCTTTGGTATAGTTCTGCCCAGTTTATTTTCCCTGTAGAACATGGAGAGACAGGGATCAAATTATAACTTTCTTACTGATGTAGTTTTGCACTGCTTGTTCACAGGGCTTAGGTTATCTCTGTGATCTAAGTACTTTTTAAAGCTCCCACCCATATGACTATGATTAGATCTATTCATGCATGGCTGTTTTTATGTAACTGTTGCCCATTTTAGTGCAATTGATGCAAGCTGAAATGTTTTAGAGAAGATGCTTAACTATTATTCCCTTTAATTCAGACTTTGTTTTTAATATTGTATTTTAAGAGTGCTTTAGTTGGATTTTTTTTTTTACTGAGGACCCTTCATGAAGCTTATTACTCTGCTGTTCTGCTACAATGCCAATGTTAATTTCAATGCACTAAATGTCGTACTTCTATGTTTTTAGTGGATATGTGTTGTAATGGTGTTTACAACATGAATCAGCATAATTATCTCTGACAGGTTTCTTGTATCATTTTATCTTTTCCCTGAAGGTAGCAGTTCTTTATTTATTTCCTTTGAAAAGTTTATAATCTCCTATATGGCATAAAACTTCACAAATAGAATTAAATGTTACTGTAAAACCTGACAGAAAATATCTTTTGTGAGGGACACAGTATTACTACTTGAGTTTTTATGCAGAATGAACATTTTTGATCTTGGTGTAGTTTTTTTCAA
>NW_017729032.1:32324318-32327576 GCF_001723915.1 Gavialis gangeticus
CTTGTGAGGCATCTGTGGATTCATGACAAGGTGCAGTTGGCCCTACTGACCACGTTCTCACATTGGCAGTCCACGTTCATCTTAGAATCAATAATGACTCCAAGATCCTTTTCTGCCTCTGTGCTGATGAGAAGGGAGTTCCCCAGCCTGTAGGTATGCTGATGGTTCTTCCTCCCCAGGTGCAGTACCTTGCACTTGTCAGTATTGAAACCCATCCTAGTAGTAGAGTGGGCTACTATACTATTACTAATCATAAATAAACAAGCACTGTAGAGTCCAGGAAAGTAAGTAGGGAAATGAATAGGTTAGGTAGAAGTTGAGAAAACTTCTGCCCCCCCATCATTCTGGTCAGTGCAATTGAACTGTTGTAGGGGGACATTTAAGGTACCTTTGGTATAGTTCTGCCCAGTTTATTTTCCCTGTAGAACATGGAGAGACAGGGATCAAATTATAACTTTCTTACTGATGTAGTTTTGCACTGCTTGTTCACAGGGCTTAGGTTATCTCTGTGATCTAAGTACTTTTTAAAGCTCCCACCCATATGACTATGATTAGATCTATTCATGCATGGCTGTTTTTATGTAACTGTTGCCCATTTTAGTGCAATTGATGCAAGCTGAAATGTTTTAGAGAAGATGCTTAACTATTATTCCCTTTAATTCAGACTTTGTTTTTAATATTGTATTTTAAGAGTGCTTTAGTTGGATTTTTTTTTTTACTGAGGACCCTTCATGAAGCTTATTACTCTGCTGTTCTGCTACAATGCCAATGTTAATTTCAATGCACTAAATGTCGTACTTCTATGTTTTTAGTGGATATGTGTTGTAATGGTGTTTACAACATGAATCAGCATAATTATCTCTGACAGGTTTCTTGTATCATTTTATCTTTTCCCTGAAGGTAGCAGTTCTTTATTTATTTCCTTTGAAAAGTTTATAATCTCCTATATGGCATAAAACTTCACAAATAGAATTAAATGTTACTGTAAAACCTGACAGAAAATATCTTTTGTGAGGGACACAGTATTACTACTTGAGTTTTTATGCAGAATGAACATTTTTGATCTTGGTGTAGTTTTTTTCAAACTGCAAATATAAATGCAAAAAACCTCAACATTGAGTGAGATTATAAATGTACAAATGTCAGACTATCCAAAGTTATGGTTCCCACAATGATCATAAGTCATCCTCATTGGGCATCCACAGTATTTAGTACTGTTTACTATTAGTCTGCTGTAGTTGTTAATTTTGATGCCTTAATATATAGCTAGCTTGTGAATGAATTATGGTTACTACAAAAATCATAAATTCAAATTTCCTGTCTTTTGTATATTTAACATATTTTTATGCATAGTATTAGTATAATCCCAGTTTTGGCTGGGATGATCTAGTTGGGGATGGTCCTGCTTTGAGCAGGGGGTGGATTAGATGACCTCCTGAGGACCCTTCCAGCCCTTACTTTCTATGATATCTATAAGGTGGTATACAAATACATTTGTGTCAGTCATTTTAAAGAAAGTAATGCAGCACAAAATCAATGAAGAGAGATAGGTGCCTTTGTATCCATCCTCAAATTTTAAATAGCATCAGAAGATACCAAATTCTGATATAGGGAATGCATCTTTGGTAATGAGTGGTATAGGTTGTAGCCATGTTGGTAAGGATATAGGCAAACAAGTTTCTTTGGGTAAAACTGATATAATTTATTAGGCCGACTAAACTAGTTGAAAAAATTCTTCTTTGCAAGCTTTCAGGCACAAACACTCTTCGTTAGGCTAAGGAAACATCTGCAGTTGGTCTGTACTCCGTCTAGATGGAATAGAAAAGAAGGAAGAGGCTAGTATGCATGTGAGAAAGTCAGTCAGTGAAAATGCAAATTGAGGCAGTCAGTAGGTGAAAGACAGGTTGTGGTGGGGAGGGGAATATAGACCTGGTAATAAGAATATAGCTGGTAAAATAGTAGAGCATTTACCTAGGTGTCAGATGTTAGGCAGGTTATAATGTGTCATAAATCCAATGTCTATATTTAACCCATGATTTTCTGTATCCAGTAGATTTATGAAGTGAAGTTCATACGCTTGTCTGTGAAAGGTGTTTTGTAAACTCTCTTTGAGGTTTAGAACTGAGAGATTGAGGAGAGAGTGGTTTTCTTGTCAGAAATGTGCCCCCACAGGATATTCTTGTCTTTGATAGATTTTTGGTGTGTATTCGTTCTGGTGCACGGTTGTTGTTTGGTTTCTCCTACATATTTTCCATCAGGGCATTTGGTGCACTGGATGAGATGTATTAGATTTCTGGAGGTGTAGGTGTAAGATCCAGGGATTTTGATGATTCTGTTGTGGGGTGTAGTTATTGTGCGGGTGGTAGAGATATGTTGGCAGGTTTTACATTTCTTGTTATGGCATGGTCCGGATCCATTCTGTGTGTTTTGAGCCTTTGGAAGTTTGCTTGTAGTGATGAGGTTGGTGAGGTTTGTTTTTTGTTTAAAAGCTAGGATGGGTGGTTCTGGGAATATCTCTTTAAGAATTAGGTCTTCTTCTAGTATGGGTTAAAATTCTTTGAGGATGTTCCATGTAGGTTCTATGAAGGGATGATGTGTCATAACCAGTGGTATGTAATTCATGGGGGTTTTCTTTCTGTACTGCAGCAATTCTTCATGTGGTCTCTGGGTGGCTCTTTCAAAAGTGTGGTCTATCTCTCTGTAGGAGTGTCCTTGTTGAGTGAAAGCCCTTTTGAAATTTGTGAGGTGACAATTATGGGTGTTCTCCACAGTGTAAATACAGTGGTATCAGAGGGCTTGGCTGTATATTACAGCTTTCCTGGTGTGCTTAAGGTGATTGCTGGTTCTATGCAGATAAATATGTTGGTCCATGTGTTTCTTCTATATGGTGGTCTGCATTTTGCTATTCTGGATACTGATCATAATGTCTAAAAAGTAAATGTTGGTGCTGGAGTATTCAAGAGGGTCTGGTGGAGTGGTGACGATTGTTGAATTTATGATGGAAATCAATCAGAGGTTGCAGGTTTTCAGTCCAAATGATGAAGATATCGTCAATATATTTTAAGTATAGCAAGGATATGATGATGCAGGCCTTGAGGAATTCTTTTTCTAGGTGGCTTATAAAAAGTTTTGCATATTGTGGGGCCATTCTGGTGCCCATAGCTGTGCCTGTGACCTGGAAGAAGTCTTGGTTATTGAAGCTGAAGTTATGTGTGAGGATGAAGAGTGTAAGTTCAGTAATATCTTTGTGTCTGTACT
>NW_017729032.1:32332576-32342031 GCF_001723915.1 Gavialis gangeticus
TGAGGATGAAGAGTGTAAGTTCAGTAATATCTTTGTGTCTGTACTCTGAGTTAAACTTGTTCTTATAGATATGTAAGGCAGGCTTGGATGCCATCTGGGTGTCGGGTATTGGTATATAATCTAGTAATTCCCAGGGTAGCTAGGAGTGTGTTGCTGGGAAGGTGGTCTGTGTTTCTAAGTTTTCATAGAAAGGCTGTTCTGTCTTGGACAAGACTCACTTTTTGGGTGACAAGAGTTTTTAGGATTGATTCAATGAAACCTGATATTTCCTCAGTTAGTGTTCCATGGCTGGACATAATAGGTTCCTTTGTTCGTGGATTTTACGCAGCATGTAAAAAGTCCCTGGATTGGGTAGTGGGGGGATCATGTTTTGTAGTTTTTCTTGTAGTTCAAATGGAAATGATTTGATAGTAATTTTGCATTTTAAGGTGAAAAGGGGAGTAGGTTCTTCCTCTAGTTTTTTGTAGTAGGTGGTGTCAGAGAGTTGTCTGTTGCCTTTATGTAGTCTTCACAGTTAAGAATTACTGTAGCTCCTCCTTTATCTGCTGGTTTTATTACTATTTAGTGATTAGAACTTAGAGATTCTATGGCCCTTCTCTCTGAGAGGGAGAGGTTGTTATGATGATGTGTGTTGTTGATTATTTAATTTTGCATTCCTTCCCTGAAGCAGTCAATATAGCGATCAAGGTTTGATTTTTGACTACTGTGAGGTGTCCAATCTAATGGGTTTTTTGTTTGTTTTTTGGGGTTGATCTTTTCCTCAATGTAGTCCAAGGATAAAGCGTTGTTGAAAGTGCATTCATTTTGGTTGTGGAAATAATCCTTGAGGCAGAGGCATCAGAATAATTCTTTTAGTTCTCCACGTTGTTTTATTTTATTAAGGTATTTTTCTGGAGAGAAATTCAGACCTTTAGAGAGGACACATTTTTCAGCTTTGGTAAGTGTGTGCATGGAGAGACTGACGATAATTGAGGATTGGTCGCTTATTTCATTTTCATTGAGTTTGAGGTTGTAGTGTTGTAAGGTGTTGGTTTTGTTTCTCTGATGGTTGTTTTGTGGTTGGGAAAGTTGTTCCTGGAATAATTGGTTCCATTTCTTCTTTTTATGTCAAATGGATGTTGTAGAAAATCTTTGGTAGTTCCTTTGTTTACATTGTATAATATTTGGGAAGATGTCTGGATTTTTCTCTTTTAAGTTTTTGTAGCATGTGGTGATTTCCTTCTTGAGCTGATCTCTTTTGGAGTAGGTTAGGTGAGTAAGATAATTTCTAAGTTTCTCTGAAACTCTCCCACATAGTTGTGAAGCATATTTGGAGTTGTGTGTGTACTCGGTGGATTGTAGATGTTTAGCCCCCTGGGAATTATTTTGTGTGTCTTGCATAGGCTTAGAAAATACATGTTGCTGTTGAGTTTGATTTCTTTCTTTTTTATGCTGTGTAATTTCCATTTCAAATGGCAAAATGTGATAATGTTCCATGTTTCAGGTTGTAACCATGTTGGAAGTACTAAAAAATGGCACAGTAACAGCCCATACTTCGCCATGCATACCACGCATGGTTATTTTTAGGCACTACGTTGCCATAGTGACATGCTATAACAAGGGATCATATTACTGTGGCAGTGTAGCTGTGGCATCATAGTGTTTGCCAGCAGATGTATGTCACTGTAGTGCATTGCTATGGCAACGTAGCATCAGGCGTAGATATGCCCACAGAGTACTAAGGGCTTACCTGTTAGGCCTTTTGATTCAATATTTCATTATGTTGGACTAAAATCCACCACTGTTACTTATATGGAAGATTATCATCTATAAATAGCTTTACTGAAATCAGCAGGAAGGCTTAAAGAAAAAGGTACAGTTTCATAAAAATAAGGGTGCTTGAAACTGACCATTATGGCCAGACCATTTTACTTCTTGACTTGCGGTCATTACATACTCTACAAACTTTTCTACGGATAGAAGAGATATTCACTTGGAGTGAATAGGAGCATGTCACTCCATGCATATGTTGCCATGAATGGCTGTTTGCAATGACATCCAGTTAAACATTTCTTGTAAATCTGTTGTAGCAAGGGATTTCATTGTTATGCAAAAAATGTGAGTACTACACAAGAACTTTAACATTCAAAGGCATGTTGCAGTCTTCTTCTTATGTCCTGTCACCTTGTTCATATCTGGATCCAGAAATGAGCACATATTATTACTCAAACTGCAGACTTGGCAACATCTTTGGTGGTGGATGGTTTGTCTATATCTGGACAGGCCAGTGGGTGCTCTGTAGTCTGAAAGATTTCTTCCCCATTTGCACATAGTATTTCCATTATTGGAGTATCCCCACAGTTGTATGTTAACTTTAGTCTTACCAACCCCTGTTTGGAAGCGGTTCAAAATTCTCCATGTTAGCCAATCCAGCTCTGTACCTTTAGAAAGATGTGGGGCAGTTTTCATGTTCATCCTAACTCCTTCCTGGGTCATCTGTAGTTGTGAATGCGGCATTTTTATTTGTGTGGCTGTTGGTGCTTCATTCAGCAGCTATAGTTTCATAGTTTCATAGATTAAGGGTCGGAAGGGACCTAGTAGATCTTCTAGCCCGACCCCCCGCCAGGGCGGGCGAACAACAAAAACCCCAAAAACAAGAAACGGGACTCAAATGAGTCCAGCCAGGTAGGCATCCAGCCTCTTCTTAAAGACCCCCAGGGTAGGGGCCAGCACCACTTCCCTTGGAAGTTGGTTCCAGCTCCTAGCCGCCCTAACTGTGAAGTAGTTTTTGCGGATGTCCAATCTATACCTCCTCTCCATCAACTTGTGCCCATTACTCCTTGTTATGCCAGCGGGCGCTAGGGGAAACAGCGTCTCCCCCAAACCCTTCTGGTCCCCCCTAGTGAGTTTATAGACGGTCACCAGGTCCCCCCTCAGCCTTCTCTTGTGGAGGCTGAATAGGTTCAGGTCCCGCAGTCTCTCACTGTAGGGTCTGCCCTGTTGTCCCCGGATCATGCGGGTGGCCCTCCTCTGGACCCTCTCCATGTTGTCCACATCCCTCTTGAAATGGGGCGCACAGAACTGGACACAATACTCCAGCTGTGGCCTGACCAGCGTCGCGTAGAGGGGGAGGATCACCTCCTTGGCTCTACTCGAGATGCACCTGTGGATGCACGACAAGGTCCGGTTAGCCCTGCCAACCATGACCTCGCATTGTCGGCCCATGTTCATCTTGGAGTCAATAATGACTCCAAGATCTCTTTCTGCCTCCGTGCTCTCGAGTAGGGAGTTCCCCATTGTGTAAGTGTGCTGCTGGTTCCTACTGCCCAAGTGCAGCACCCTGCACTTGTCCGTATTGAAACGCATCCTGTTCCTGTTAGCCCACCCCTGTAACCTATCCAGATCCCTCTGCAATCTCTCACTCCCTGCTAGCGTGCTCACCTCCCCCCAAATTTTGGTGTCATCAGCGAATTTAAATAGGTTACTTTCTACCCCTATGTTGTCAAGAGGAAACTTTTCCATGGTTTTAGCCTACCGGAAGCTGCAGTGTGTCCATGTAGTGGGTGCCTCTTGTCTTTCATTTGCCGAGTGTTTTCTATTTCACTTGTTACTGCTCACCTGATGTCTGATGGGGCATTCCTAGCAGGTAGATGGACACTATTGATCTTCATTTGTTTAAGGCATCCAATAATGCACCTGCAGCTTTCATTCAGCACAATGTCTAGCTTCTTTGCAAGTGCCAATCTTTTCCAGGTATATATATTCACATCATAGTGTTATACAAGATATATAGCCTTTTCCCTGACACTAGTAAGCTCAATCCAGAGTTAGACCTTTGTCTTATGTCATCTGATCTAACCAAGAAGATCAGATGCACTTTCTTGTGTTTAGTCTGATGACAAGAAAGCATGGTAAATCTAACAGGACATGAACTAAATTTTAAAAAGGAAAAAAACCTCCCAAAACAAACAAACAAAAAACAGGTCTAGATTAGGGCCCAATGACATAGTAAGCAGGTGAAGCTGTTTTAGATGTTAATTTTGGACATGTCAAGACTTTCTTAAAGTTGTCAAATAAGACATGAATAGCCTGCTACTGCACCACATAATTTAGGACAATTTGTGGCAGGTTGGATGCAAGACAACTAAATCAGAAGCCCCACTTGAGTAGTGAGAGGGATATGCCAGATGCTCATTGAAATGAACAATAATCTCATAATGATTTTCTAATAGTCTCCACAGAAGAGATCTCCAGTTAGTACTGCTGCCTTGCATCTCATTCTCAGTTGAATAAAGACCCAGCGAGAGAACCCTGATTTAAATTTCCTTTGGGGAAAATATTAGGTAATAGGCGCTTCAACTTAACTGTACCACCCACATCTGCTGTGGTATTGACCTCCATATATCTTGATCTTCCAAACCTTTGGGCTTGGTCAGTGCTACCTAGGGCAGTGTGCTATCTGGTTCTAAGTCAAGCCTTTGGTTGATTGTTTTCTAATCCACGTCATGCATCCTGAGGGTTCTGGTCTAACTGTCAGCCTCATCTACATGTTGGAAGTCCAACAGGAGCCTAAATGACCAAGCAGCCCCTTTAGGGCTGGAATGTTTGCCTCAATATTTAGATAGCCATAGAAAAGGGTGGGGATATTTCTTACTCCATTATTTATTTCCTAGTTTAAAAACAATTATTTCCAAACTTGCATTTGGAAAATAATGACAATGTGCACTTGTATGTGAAATAATTTAGATGAGGTCAGTAATTCCAAAGATTACCATCATTGACAGAGAGTTGCAAAATTAATACAATAATATGGCTGCTCTCTAAAAGCAGGCTGCATGATACATGTGAGATTCATTATTTTTTTCTTTTAGCGTGGAAAATATAAAGATTTGGAACAGGTAATTCAGTCAATAACTAAGTAGCCACCATGATCAAGTATCCTGTGGCAACAACAGACTGCATAACAGACTGGCATTGGCTATGTACAGACATTCATTTTCTCCAGGAAGTCGCTTCTCTCCCAAGAGAAATGATGAGTGTACAGATGTTTAGGATGCTTCTCCACTCCAGGAAGAAAAACCTGGGAACAACCACGATTAAATCATCCCCAAGAGAGTTTTTCTTGGGAGAGTGAATGTTTGTACAAGTTCTCTTCTGAGAGAAGCCACAGCACAGTCCTTCAGGATCCCAGGATCCTTTGCTCCTTGTCAGCCTCCACCCTCCCACATGCTCCCTCCAGGGAGATAGTGTCTCACTTACTGGACTCTTCTGCTTCAGCCAAGCAGGGAGTACAACATGCCCCCTTCACAATCCCACACTGTGCTTCAGGGTGCCAATCAGGGCTACCCTGTGCACTCTTACCATCCATCTCTGACACGACTGAAGAAGTCTTCAGAGCATGTGCACAGGGGCCACCACTGCAAAGTTCCTGCTCTTCAAGGGCTTAGTATTTGAATGTCTGCTCAGGTATCTCTGGGTAAGTTTTTTTTACCATGAAAACAGATCTAAGAGAATTGTCCCAGATCATTTGAATGTGTATATGCAGTCTTTGCTGATATTCACAGTATACATGCCTCAATGTTCAATGACCTAAGAAGAGTAAGATTTATTTTATTAGTAATTCAACAGTCTATCCCAAGGTCTGTTTTCCAGAACTGGACTTTATAGCCACCTGTAACACTGCAGAACATACAGCATCTCAAAAAAAATGGTACGTTTTAAACCATCGTCTTTCATGGTGAACAGACACCATGCTTAATGAATAATAATTTTGAAGTTTTAAGGTAGGACTTTCTTAGGTGCCTTGCTTAACTCTTCTCCCCTTGTAGTCAAAGGTAAAACACCCATTTATTTTGAAGAATAATTACACACACCCTGTGACAATCCTTACATACATGCAAGGCCTCTGATCTTCTTGTGCCTGAGTTCTATACCTGTAAAGGGAGTATCATTGCTGCAGGGATACATTTTTCCATGTCTGAGAAATGCTGAGAGATTGTGGTTATCTGAGTATGCAGAAAGAAATGGCTAGAGTTCACCTTTAGATTTTTATAGTTATTAGAAAAAGCACGACGTTACTCATCCACTACTTGTTAAAGAGAATAAGATCCCTGAGTCCTTTGTTTTCTTTAGAGAAAAAAGGCTTCCCAGTAAAATGTGTTTTCAAAGCATATAATATTGGTTGTGGAAAGCAATTCTCTGTGATGGATTAAAAACTAATTGAAACAGCTAACTTGCAGTGCTAGAAAGATTCTTGTTTCAGAGGTTTTTGTTTGAAAATCATTTGTTCGTATGGGACGTGCAATCACATTTTCTGAAGGAAAATTTAATTTAATTTAAGTTTATAAACAGAAGCTGTCTTTCAGTCTACTGGACTGGCTGTGGAAGCACTGTGTCACTGTGATTCCACCTTTTTCACTGCAAGATGAATACAAAGCACAACATGTACTGCTAAACCAGCAGCTGGCAGAAGGCATAACTATAAGCAGTGCTGGATTAGTTTACCTATTGTTCTGCAATGCAACTACATAATTCAACACCACTGATACTAAAGATGAACTCCTCTCTGCTCCAGATTCTGCAGATGTTCACAGCCTGGCAAGTCAAACCCCTTTATGCAGTACAATTTATACAACCAAATGATAATATGGAGAAACAAAGGACTGGCATTGGATCTGGTAAAGCAGAAAAGCAAAGAACATCATTACCTGATAATTCCAGTTCCACACCTGCCAAGAACAATTTTAAAAGCATGAAAAACACAACTTGATCTACAACCCCTTGCCCCTGCAGTGGAAACAAATTAGAGAATGATATTAAAAAGAAAATAATACAATATAACAATGGAGGACCACCTGGGTTTTCCCCTGCAATAAGTATTTGTCTATATTGTCTCGGTTGCACCTACTAGAAATACTAATAATGATCATAATAAAAGTGTGTTTGTTACCCAGCAAAGGCTTGGATTGGCTTTCTAATGCCTTTACAACTCTGTTCACATCTTCCTCTTCCTTTTTTTAATCCTTATCTTGTATTTTCCTGTCATTGCTTTCTGGCATACTGTCCTTTGTTCAATTTTAAGCTAGGTCTCCCTCAGGGAACAAGGGGGCAGCCATAGAGCTATCAAGATTTCATTAGGTCCTCTACTCTCTGCTCTGGCTGATGCCCCTTCCCTGACAAATAAGAGCAGAGGGGACAGAAAGAGTGGATAGAGCTGTAGCTCCAAACCTTGATGTCCCAGATAGCAAAACTGACTGGTCTCTGATGAAATTTAGCTGCATGCTTTCCATGTCTAAGTAAGTGCAGTCTGCATTTCTGGAAGGTATAGGTTGGTGCCATTCTTCACCCCAGGCTGATCCTTAATGCTCAGTCAAGGTCCTTGGGAAAGCAAATCCTTTCTCATTTAATTCTAGCATTTTCATTTCTATATAAGATATAGATATCTGTCTGTCTGCATAGATAAGCAAGCCCTTATAGTCACTGATATATCTTTTTCTACTAGCTACCTATTTATAAATACATATCCTGTGATTAGTGTGCTAGCCCTAGATGTGGATGAAATTCCTTGCTCTACCATGGACTTTCTATTTCAGGATCAGTCTCTGTGCTTCAGTATTTCTGTCTCTACTATATTTCCCTACCTCACAAAGGTACAGTGAGGAGAAATATATTAAAGAATATGATGGGCTTGATTACTAAGGTAATGAGACCAGCATACGTATTTTATTATATGGACGAGACTAAAAGTTTTGCTGAGTTACAGCATCCATGGATATATATTGTGTTACAAATTCAAAAGTCCCTGAGCTTATAAAAGAAAAGTTATACTTAAACTAAATATAAATTTATTTAAAATATATTTCATATTCTGGTATGTTATAATTCTTTACATTATTGGGATTTGATCAAATCTTGCAGGTTAACGAATTGCAGGTGTAATTTCCTATCTACTCTTCTATTTTGTTTTTAGTGCATGTGTAGATTAGTGATAGTAGCTAAATTATTTAAGAAGAAATGACAAAGGCTACAAACAGCCATTGTCTTTGGAAGGGGATCAGATGCAGCAGGATGTGTCCTGGAACAGCTGATCCACTTCATTGGTATCTATAAACATCACTGGGGCCACTGGCATCTACAGACATCACTTGGGATCTCTCAGTATCAAAAAAACCCTGCCACAAACCGCACATGGTGCCACAAACTGCACATGCAATGTGTGCGATTTGTGGCACCACAGACAAATTTACAGCAGCAGCTCAACCTGGTACTGGCAATGGGGAATGACCTTATCAGTGACCTAACAATCAAACGGAAGCTAGGTGACAGTGACCGTGAGCTGATCACCTTCACCATACGCTGTAGAGCTGGCAAGTCAGTCAGCAATACAGAAGTGCTCGACTTTAGGAAAGCTGACTTTGACAAGCTCAGGAAGCTTGTCAGTGAGGCCCTAAGGGACCATGAACCAAAGGGTGGGGGAGTTCAGGAAGAGTGGTTACTCCTCAAGGGAGCGATCCCGGATGCGCAAGCAAAGTCTATCCCATCTCAGAGGAAAGGCAGCAAAAGGGCACAGCAGCCCCCTTGGCTCTGTAGGAAATTAGCAGACTTCCTGTATCTAAAAAGAAAGACCTACAAAGGATGGAGGACCGGATCCACCACCAAGGAGAACTATTCTGCACTGGTCCGAACCTGCAGAGAGCAAACCAGGAAAGCCAAGGCTGTGATTGAACTCCAACTGGCTACAAGTATCAAGGACAATAAAAAGTCCTTTTTTAGATATGTGGGGAGCCAGGGAAAAAGCAAGGGCAACATTTGACCTCTGCTAAACCAGATGGGCCCCCTGCTAAACCAGATGGGACAACTGACAACTGACACCCAGGAAAAAGCCAACTTGCTAAATGGGTACTTTGCGTCGGTTTTCTACCAGTCCCAATGGATGCCCCTGCCCATTACGGGACAGGAAGGCCTGGGTGTGGGAGATTCCTTACCTTCCATCAATGCTGACTTTGTGAAGGAACACCTTGAGAGGCTGGATACCTTCAAGTCAGCCAGCCCTGACAGTTTACACCCCAGGGTACTCAAGGAGCTGGCTAGCATCATAGTTCAGCCCCTGGCATGGATCTTCGAGAAATACTGGCACTCTGGTGAAGTGCCTAAAGATTGGAAGAAGGCCAATGTGGTGCCTGTCTTCAAGAAAGGGAGGAAAGTGGGTTCAGCAGACTACAGGCCCATCAGTATGACCTCTATCCTGGGGAAGATCCTAGAAAAGATTATCAAACAGACCATTCTCAACAGACTGGCTGATGGCAACATCCTCAGGAATAGGCAGCACGGTTTTGTCGTGGGTAGGTCTTGCTTGACCAATCTTGTTTCCTTTAACAACTAAGTGACCTATCACCTGGACAAGGGGGAAGAGATTGATGTCATATACCTTGACTTTAAAAAAGCCTTTGATCTGGTATCCCATGATCACCTCTTAG
>NW_017729032.1:32342414-32347785 GCF_001723915.1 Gavialis gangeticus
AGGAGTGACCAGGAACAATGGTCACAAGCTGGCGGAGGGAAGGTTTAAGTTGGACATCAGGAGGCGCTACTTCACAGTCAGGGCGGCTAGGGTCTGGAACCAGCTTCCAAGTGAGGTGGTGCAGGCTCCCACCCTGGGGGTTTTTAAGAGGAGGTTGGATGACCACTTTGCTGGGGTCGTTTGACCCCAGTGCTCTTCCTGCCATGGCAGGGGGCCGGACTAGATGATCTGCTCCGGTCCCTTCTGACCCTAGAAACTATGAAACTATGAAACTATGAAATCTATGAAAATGCATGTGGACACTTATGGAGACATGCTTGAAAAGTCATATTTTAAAGGTATTTAGATACATCATTCCTATTTCAAATTTGTTTCATGCCAGGATGTGGACAGTCAGGTCTGGGGCAACTAAAGCTCCAAATTTAGAAAATTTAGTTATTTTGGAATTTCATATAACAAGACCATGAGTACATCCATATTGTTGCTCATGTTATGTCCCAACTGGCCCTTCCTGACACCCTCTTTGAGGTGGGTGGAGAGAGTTTGGTAGAGGAGAAGGAGAAAAATGGCTCATTTAGAGATATCATGCAGTTTCTTATTCCTGCTATTCAGGATTAAGCTTGCTAAAGTTACCCTAGTGGGTAGGATGAAACAACAAACTGGAATAGGTACTGCTGTCATTCTGAGGCATGTGAAGAAGTGATATACCTCTCTTGCTTGCCTGTATATAATTTCCCAACACAAACCAAGCTGTGCACCTTGTACTCTGTGACTACAAGTAAGTAACAAATGAAAGGTGTGTGTAAAGTGTGAACTATATGTTGTTCATCCTCATTTTTTACTATTTTAAACCTACTCCATTTGAATTTAGGAAAGGAAATTCCTCTTTGAAGCCAAAACATCTGATAAATTGGCAGTTTTAAATGTATGGCGTTTTTGAGTTACCAGAGTTCAAAATGGTATCTGGGGATGTTCTTAATATCTTTCCCTTATACCTACATGCTTGGATTACAAAAACATAAAACCAGGTATAATGTGCCACATTTTTCAGAAGAATTGGCCCTTCAGCTAATTACTTTCATTTGTGCTACTGTAGTACCTAGGAGCTCTAGTCATAGATGAAGACTTCATTGCATCGGCTTAAAGGTCTGTACAAGCACTGGTCCCAAAAAATGGCCCTGCTTTAGCAAGATTAACATCTATGTTGAAAACAAGATATCAGATTATATAGATAGTTGGGGTGGACAAGGAAACAATGATACAATATCTGTCAGCCCAATGAGCAATGGCATTAGTTGTCTAATTGTTACGTTGTTTTGCAGGTAGATTAGAAAAGTGGAGCTTTAAGGGTTTTGAAGGAAAAGTGAGGAAGCTCTTCAGATGAATACAGGAAGTTATACACCAGCATGAGGGGCAGCAAAGGAGAAAGCACAAATGTGTTTGAAAATATAACAAGTGGTCCACAGGAGTGGACATTGAGTGGTCAATCAAAAGTGGGAGTGAGCATTTCAAGTACAAATAAAACATGATAGCCTTGGTGAAGCAGGGTGATGAAAGTGCTGACAAGCAGCATTTGTTTAACCCAGGCGAGCAGAGGGAGGTAGGGGAGAGATACAAACAGAGGAGAAGGGAAGACATAGCTAGGACAATAGACTAATAAAATAATCTTTGAATCCAGGATAGATACAGTGAAATGATTGCATTTATCAAGGCCAGAGAAAATGATAGGTCATTATTTGGGACAAGTGATGAGAGGCAGAATAAGAGTGTTCTGTGTTTGTATGTATAGGAGAGGCCATGTAGGGATATACCTCAAAAAGGAAGCAAGTTCAAACACAGTGTAGATGCTTTGACTTATGGAGAGGTCTGAGTCAAAGGTGAAGCAGAGATTATGGACCTGAGTGGTAAGAAAGACCATAATGATTGAGAGGCCTTATGGGAGAAGATTAATAGTTTAGACATGTTGAGAATGAGCTGACAGAGAGATTTCAGAAGGGCAGGCCACATTTTCTAGTTTGTACACAATCAGATAGGCCTGGAGTAGAGAGAGGAATTGGTGAGTCATCCACACAGAGATGAAATTTGGAGTTGTGTTTGTGGATGAGATTACCCAGAGATAAAGGTAGAAGAAGTGGATTAAGGATAGAGACACAGTAGAAGATGAAGGAGCAATGGGTAGCATTATCTGAAGGAGAGGCTGAAGGGAAACTTAAAGAAGTAGCAGTAAAACCGGGAAAAAATAGGTACTGAGGCAAAGGCAGGACAGGATTTTCAAGCAGAGAAGCACAATCGGTAATGTCAACAGGAGCAGACAGGTCAAGGTGGGTGAGCGTAGAGTTTTGATTCTGACCAGAAAGTAGGCCTGTGTGAAGGAGCAGGTATTCTCTTCAGATTCAGCCAATTCGAAGGGAGAGTGATTTGATTCAGTGATTCGAATCACTGTCTCGATTCAATTCGGCTGAATTGGATCCAAAGATTTGGCGCCACTTCAGAGATTCAGCCATAGACTAAACAGGCAGCAGTCCTCACCCTGCTGGACACAGCTGCCTCCGGCTGGTAAGTCTGTTGTGGTGGGTGGAGGATAGGGGCATGAGGAGGGAGGCTGATCAATGCCTCCACAGAGAGACAGGAATTGGGGCTAGGTATGGGACAAGCTGCCCAGCCAGGGCAGGGGGAGGGAGGGCACATGGGCAGAGCCATCCCTAGGGATGTGCAGGGCCTGGCGGGCAGGGGGTGGCGAGAATCTCAGCATCAGGCCAAATCTTTTCTGAATCGATTAGGAGGCTTCCGATTTTAATTCGGACCTTTTAATTGGTCTCCTGATTCAATTTGCATTCAGAGATTCGGCCTGCTGAATCAGGCCAAATCTCCTCTGAATCAAATTGGCTACAGAAGCTCCTCAGAGCCCTACTAGAGAGTAATCATTAGCAATTTTGGTAAGAATCGTTTCAATGGAGTGTAAAGGGTGGAAGAGGGTTTCAGGTGGAATTGGAGAAGAACTTTGAGCAGTGACTGTAGGCAGCATGTTCAATGTTTAATGAGGTTAGAGATGAAAGGGAAATTGGTAAGAGGTTGAAGAAACAGATGAATAAGGGCATTTTTTTTAATGGGAGAGAGAAAAAACATGCTTGAATTGTGAGAGGAAAGATAAGCACAAGGAATTTCAGAACGAAATGTGAATACGTGTGTGTGTGTGTATGTGTACCTATGTAGACATGCATGTGAAGTTATAAATAGCATATGGTTTGTGGCCTGGGTGTAGCTTTATCTTGAGAATAGAAAAGAGCATTACTTTTACCATTTCCTAATGACATGGCCTTACTTTATGAAACCTGTGCCTTAATCTGCTCTACTTGAAGTACCATCTCACTAATTATGTAGGTTAGGTTTAATATTTCTGGTTAATATTACATTTTGGGTGTGTAAGACTGGTGTTTCTTTTCCAGAGCCCCTTTTGTTTTATAGCAGGAAAAGATAATGAGAGCTATAAAAAGTCTTAAAATCATAGCCAATTTGTCAGGCCCACTATATGAGCTAATGCCAGAATACAGACATACCACATCGACTGCTGATCATTTTATACCACTTTTAATGCCTTGAAATGAAAAGAGAGAAATTAATGGGGAAATAAAGAGAGAAACGGAATATAAATAATGTATTTTTTTGACATTTTGTGCCTTAGTCTATTATTAGTCTTTTTATATGTGGAAAAAAAATCCAGTCAAATCAGCAGAGCATTCAGATTTTCTGCTTTATACCATATGCAAGGATTAGAGGATACTCTTAAGAAGTACTTCTAAATAATATGGTATTTTTCTGATGTAGAGCAGAGTTAAAGCACAGTAGTGGAAGTAATGTGGATAAGGCTTCCTTATTCATAGCGATTCAGAACACCAGTTTTAGTTGTTGTACCACAGTAGTCATTGTTTTGTCAGCATTTCTATTATAACGCTATTTTTAGAAGTTTAAAATTTGCCCATAGGGCTTTGCCTTAGCCTGAGACTTGACATAGGAAATGTAAGCCAAATCAGCATGGCTATTTTTAAGTAAATGGTGAAAACAAGAAAGAAAGAAGGAAAGAGGGAGAAAGAGGTAGATGAATGTTAAATGTTTTAGGCACATTTGTGTTCCTACAACATAAAACTGAGTTTGGTTTATAATCTGAATGAGTGCCTTTAGGCATAATATATATAACACTCTATAAATATTTTCTTTAGTAAAATGACTACTGCATATATGCACCAATTTTTTCACAAATATTAAGAGGTAGACTAAGGGTCCAGGCCCCAAATGAGCAAGTTTCTTAAACACACACCTAGCTTTAAGCAGATAATAAAAACAAACAGCCACATCCAAATTGTTTTTGCAGGAATGTTTAAAAATTAGGTTCCTTTCCCCAGAATGGTGATCCAAATCAACTGGGTTATACCCCTAGAATCCTATGCAATTAATGAAAGTTAGGAAATCCAGAGAATATAGCTACTGAGCAGGAAGACATCTAGAACTACCTAATAGGAAATGTGAAACCCAGAAGTATGACTGAATTCCTACTCTTCCTAAGAGCTTAACTGTCTGTTTAGGACTATATTTTAGCCACCTTTGTCATCTTGGGATCCAGAGCGCACAGACAGTAATATTGACTTGCATACTGAGCACTGTATCTGTGGTCACTTGAATATGGCCAGTGGTGGAACATATTATTTGCGTAACCTAGGCCCCTGGCACACGTTCCACCAATTGTGACATTAACTGATCAACTGCAAAATAATTCTGCACATGCTACATGTGAAAATAATTAGCGGACAATAAAAATTGCAATGGGCCACAAAGTTGTTGCTTGAAAAATGTAGAACATTTTTATAGCTGGTTTTGATCAAGCTTTAATTTGAACCTGTGGCTTGTCACACCCCGACTGACAGTGTTTGACTAGGCCCTCCAGTACCATAGAATCATAGAATCAATGAGTTGGAAGGGACCTAGACAGATCATCTAGTCAGACCCCCTGCCATAGGCAGGAAGGAGCACTGGGGGTGGCAGGGGTCAAAAGACCCCAGCCAGGTGCCTATCCCGTCTCCTCTTGAAGATTTCCAGGGAAGGTGAGAGCACCACCTCTCTGGGAAGCCTATTCCAGGCTCTGGCCACCCTTACAGTGAAGTAGTTCTTCCTAATATCTAACCTAAACCTATCCTCCCTCAGCTTGTGGCCATTGTTCCTGGTGACTCCAAGGTGGGCCCTGGTGAATAGACTTTCCCTGAGTCCCTGCTGCTGGCCCCTGATAAGATTGTAGGCAGCCACAAGATCCCCCCTCAGTCTCCTCTTGTGGAGACTGAAGAGATTCAGGTCCCTCAGCCTCTCCTCATAGGGCTGGCCA
>NW_017729032.1:32352785-32392148 GCF_001723915.1 Gavialis gangeticus
ACTTCTTCTTGCTACCTATATTCTTGAAGAAGGACTTTTTGTTATCCTTAATCCCAGAAGCTAATCTAAGCTCCAGTGCTGCTTTAGCCTTCCTTACCAAATCCCTACAAGCTCGGGTCAGGGAGGTGTGCTCCTCCTTTGTCCCTGCCCCTTGCTTCCACCGCCAGTATGCTTTTTTCTTTGCCCTCAGGCCAGCCTGGATATCTACGCTCAGCCATGAAGGTTTCTTGGACCCTTTTCCCGCCTTCCTGCACAGAGGAATTGTGTCTTGCTGTGCCCCAAAGGTAGCCTCCTTGAGGAAGGACCACCTTTCCTGGACCGCCATACTAGCTACCCCCTGGGCTCCGAGTGCCTCCCTGACTACTGCCCTGAGCACATTGAAGTTGGCTTTCCTGAAGTATGCCAGAGTAGACTGCTGTGGACAGTAAATCATGACATCTCTGGAAGGGATTTCCCTGGAAGTGTTGTAGATGTGGAAGAGGAACCCCATTTCCCTCCTCTGTGTTTGCAGGTGTCATTTTTGGAAAGGATTTCCCTCATGGGTTTGCAAGCACAGAGGAAGGAACTCACACAGGGTCCCTTCTTTGTGCTTCCAGGCATCTGGGGAAATCCCTTTGCAAGGCATTTCCCTGTGCATGCCTGAAACCATGCTGGGGGCAGACCCACTATGTAAATTTCCCCTTTTGTGCCTGAAATCTCCTGTGAAGGGATTTCCCCATGGGCTGTATGAACTGCATTTCCACAAGTAGGGAACCCCAACTTGCAAAAATATACCCTAAAGACTTGACTTTTCCTGCTTACCCAGAGGTATCCCCTGGAGGGATGTGTGTTTCTTATGTATGAGCAGGAAAGTGAGCCATGGACTCCCAAGGCTTGAGGGGCCTAATCCTGCCCCTCAAGCCTACAGAGCCTCTGCCTTGTGGGAGGTTGGAGAGCCTGGGCAGCCTCACACAGCCGAAGCTCTTCCACCATAAGCAAACAGACATGGGCCACAATAAAGCAGCCCAATTTAATACTATCTTCTGTTGTATCCACAAATTTGAGTATTTCTGGCACGACAGAAGGTATGGATGTCTGTTCATGTTCACTTTGTGCCGTCATAAAAATGTTTGTGGCAGCACAAAAGTGGCATCTTTTTTCACCCAGAGAAAGTTAGAGGGAAAAGGCCATACCTGTGAGTGATCCCTGAGATGACTGCTGAAGCCGATGACTTCTGAGACATTCGCTTTATTTTTATTTTGTTTTAACTACTGCCACATTTTTCTTTAGCAGATCTCTACATATATTTTAAACTTCTCTGTCTTATGGGTGTTTATGCTTTTAATTGTAGATTTTATCATTTAAAGGAGGGGAGTTCTATGGGTTGTTGGCCATGCCTTCAGTGCTACTGGTTTCCTTTCCTAAATAAGAGGACATCTGAGGAAGTCATAGGGGTCTGGGTCAGTACCATCTGCAGTGGAACCATATGGGGGTGTTCTTGTTAACATGCCAGTGTATTTATAAAACCTACGTAGTTTCTTTTCCGGGTCTTTTTGTACATTGTTTTACAATTCACTGTCTGTTTTTAATTGTTGTTGCATTTTAGTTGTGTTTGTTATGTATTACAAAGGTAGAGATGTGCTTAATAAACTAGTTTAGGGGTTATGAGCCAGACTACAAAGCCTATTGGTATAAATTCTGAGAAAATTAGGCTTCATGGTTTGGGATTGAGGAAAAGAAAGCATTGAGTTAGACCTTGGCAGGTTGAGGGTTTAGGTCATAACAGAATTTCTGGTACATCATTATTTCCTATGACATTGAAGTAAATCATCCCCCTTCCTCCCTCCTTGGGAGTGATTCAGTGGACACTCTGCTACTCACGGCCTGAATCAAACATGCGAACACACTGGCCATGTCCATCCGAGAAGGGTATGTGTTTGCAGTAGCAGAAATAGTAGTGGCACAAATTTGGGGGGCTCCCTGCTCCCCTGTTTCCATGTTTGTCCCTGCACACAGCACTTTGGCTTGCTTTGTGTCACTTTTTTCCCTCAGGATTTTTTTTTTTTTTTTGCTACTGGGAAATGCCCCGTAGCAAATTTTGCCCCAGCACTGCAAATTAGCAGCATGTATCATGGATTAATGTGCATCATGTGCAGCTTGTGGTGCTGCAAAGAGGTTTGCAGCACCACAAACCAACGTGTCTGCACATCTGGATCCAGCCATTAAGATCTTTTGAGATCCAGGAGCTCTGGTGTACAAAAGCAAAACCTACCTTTTATCTTCCTCAGTGCATCGGAGATCCCGCTGAGACTGAAGCATGAATCAGGCAGAAAAGCTGACTTAATATATGTATTTCAGATTTAACAGATGCAGGAGAATCACCAGCAATCTGTGTTTTAAATACCTGTCCTTCACAAATGTTTTAACAGTTTAGCTACTAACTTTGCCTTTCCTTTTTAAAAGAAAAAAAAGTGGGATTTCCTCATGCTTTATTTTTGAGAGAGGGACTTTAAGGTTTTACTAAATGGCAAAACAGAGGAAGGCTGGATGGAAATTGGAAATATTTCTTAAGTAACTTTTCATGATTTTTGCCTAAAATATTATTATATAAATATATATTTTATCAGCATTAATTTGACTAGTTAGTGAGTATTTCAAAGGTTGGTAGAATCATGCAGCCTGTCTGAAGCTATGTTCGGCTTTTTTAAACTGCAGATTTCATCTTTCTTCCTCTTCAAGCTCAGTTTTCTCCCATATATTAGGTATTTTTCAAACAGCTGTAAGACAACTCCAAGGGGTGTGGGATTCACATGAGATAATCACCCCTCTGAAGAATTGAATCTGTGTGGATATCCCCTTTGCTTCAAGGTGCTTTAGGACACGATTATCTGATGAGATTCACACACTCAGCCCTGTTAAACTGCTTAAGTACTTCATAACATTTTTATTTTCTTTGGACTTTTCCCCAAATTTATGACATAAGTGCTTTTCGATTAAGAGAGGGTTGAGGGAGAGGGGGTTGTTTTGTTCTTCCTTGTTCAAATGGTGATAATCCTGAAATACAAAGCTTTCTTGCTTTTGGAATATGGGCTATGCAGACATTTAGTAGCTGCATTATTTGTTTTTATTTCAAAGGTTACATGCCAGGTACAGATACTAGTTATTGATTTATAAATGTGCTACCATTTTAAATTGACTCCTGGGTATTTACTTTGCTGCTACCATTCTTTAGCTTTGTAGGTAGGGGTTTCAACATGTATATTCATGTGTTATGGTTCCATTTACTCTAAACTGTTCTAGGCCCAAACGCTGAATTAAACATCTTGGGAGGGAACTTCTGGTCCCACTGAAGTCAGTGCCAAAACTTACAGGTTTGAGTGAGGACAAAGATTTAATCCCCTTAACTGAAGGTAAGGCTGCAGATACATCATCTGCTGAAAGTGACCCTAACAGATGATTATTTCTGTTGGTGGACTCTGATTGCACACCTGCCCTTCCCTTTAGGCTCAAAACATGACTCTTCCATGAAGAATGTTAACAGTAATCCACTATGTAAGAAGAGTGAAATTCATTCCTTATGTGCAGCCTATGCTACTAAGATTTATAAAGATGGGCAAGGGGACAAAATCAACATCCAAACATGAAACAATAGTAAACCCTTCTCAACTGCTTCTTCAGTCTATGATGTAAGATAGACTTAATCGCAGCCACTTTGTTCAAATTGATTGAAGGGTTAAGTAATCACAGTAAACCCTTCCCCTTTCCTTTACCATTGAATTGTTAACATCTATATTAGTCGATTTGGGAATAGTGTGGAGTCCACCCATAGCATACAGATGGTGCTGAGACCTCCTAATGTGAAAGCTCTACCTAAGATCTCATCTTCACACTTTATAGATTGCAAATGCCAAATGTAAGTAGTGTGGAGGGCCAAAGTTATAACAGATGACATAGTTCCAGTAGTGATAGGAAAGAAATGATGCCCAATATAAAGCGGGCACTGCTGGACCTCATCTGGGAAACTGTTTTCATCTGGGTAGCCTGTATTCAAGAAAAGATTTCAAAATGGAACATTTACAGAGAAGGGCTACTGAAATGATCAGAAGAATGAAAACTCATTATAAAAGAGGAGACTAAAAGATCTCATCTTGTTTAGCCTAGCAGAATAGAGACTGAGAAGGGATATGACTCTTCTGTAAAAATACATTGAGGGGTAAAATCCATGAAGGGAAAAGAATGATTTAACATAAAGGACAGTGTTGGCACGAGGACACTGGTTGCCAACTGGCCACCCAACTGAATAAATTTAGGTTGGAAATTAGAAGATTTCTCATAATTAGTGAGGTTTTGGTGTTGCCTTCCAATACAGTTAGCAAGGGCAACAACCTAACATACCTGAGTCTGATCATATTCAGAAAGAGGTTGTATGACATAGTTGTATGAGATAACAAGGGTCTTTATAATCAAGCTAGTGCCTTCCGATCTTGTACCTCTGTTCTGTGCAAGTCCTACCCCTCTGCATTGTGTCCTGAAATATAATGTTGATGTGAAACAAATTAATAAAAATAATGAGATTTATAGATGAAAAATGCCATATAGGCATAAAATATTTTCAATAATAAATAACAGCAATTAATTCAAAAGTCATGTTTGCAGTTACCAAACTCTCTTTATCAGTTTTATCTTATTTATTGTTTTACTGTAGTCGTAATATCATTAAAGAAAACTGGCACAGTCTAAAAATTCCAACTGGATCTTGGCTCATGAGTAAGCTTTAAAAGCTCTTCATGAAAAAATAATCTTCCATTTTTTCAGTGATGCTGGCTGTATAGCAAGGCCACATGAGTAAGGGGAGGATGGGGGCTGCTGAGAAAATATTAAACAAGTGCTCCAATGGAATCCAGACACTTGTACAGGCTCATAAGCTTCTGAAAATGAGCAGTCTGCCACTTCCATCTGTTTTCTACTATGTTTGAACTCACTAGAGGGATCTTTGGGGAGAGAGTAACTACGTAGTAAACTTTTATCAAGTAAAATTGGCAGCTTCTGACATGCCCAATGGGAAACAAGGTTTTTTTCTGTTTGTTTTAATTCACTGCCAGGGTAATCTCCTGTTTCTGATATCGAACCAGCCTATTCAAATGAATCTTCCCTCCTCTTGCCATCCTGCAAGAACACAGTGTTTTAGATGAAAATAAAAGGTGGAGTATCAAGCCAACAGATCACCCAATCTTCTTTAAACCCAAACAAAGCACCAAGCTGGAGAAGGACTTGTTCCCTGTGGGGATGTTTAGGGATGCAGTGTCCATTACCTACCTGATTCACTTGGGATCCCTGTTTGTCACTAGCAATAATGAGCAAGTGAAATTGATTGAGGCTACAAAAAGAGACAGTCAAAGGCATTACTGGTTTTAGTATGATTATTCATGGGAAAACATTTTACTCTTAGAGGCAGACTCTGTTTGCAGGGAAATGATGTATCCACAAGAATCTCATGTAAGTCAGTTGTTCATATGGATATGGTAGGCTTCCCACATGCCCCAAGACTGGGAAAAGTATGAGAGGATGGGAGAATCTGACCGAAATGTTGGATAAATTACAAGAAAATGTACCAGATGAAAAGCTGTATGAATCATTTGAGATGATGAGGAGATTAAGTAGCATAAAAATGTTTAATTCCATTTTTATAGTTCAGCTCATTTAAATATAGCCAAGAACAATGATAATAAATCTTTGGAGAATAGAATGAGGCTTTAACTCAGCATTAGGTACCTGTGCCACATAATGAGAAACAGTCACAGTTTTTACATGATTATCATGAGTATCTTTCAACTTGGTTGCTTCAGTCTGTAGTCAGTACTTAATCTCAGCCTTGGAGTACTCTGAAGGGGAAAGTGAGAAATTAGTAAGTGTACCGTTAAGTGAGATTTTCTTTGAGGTTCTTCAAATGTATAATATATATTTAGAATACAAAAATTATCTTCTTTGAAACTGTTGTGCAGTTTTATCATTGTATTTTAGTGTTAGATACTTTTCATTTGAGGTTTCCTTTTGTTACCTTTGTAAGCATTATACAATACCAATAAATCATTAAATGATGAGGTCATTAGTTCATGTATCAGCTACGCTGTGGGGCTTGATTCTAAGCAATGCCTTCAACTACTTAAGAGATTTATGAGCAGCCAGCTACTCCCACACACCCCTCCATGCACCATTGCTATCATAGTACAGTTCCTTTATTCTATTTATTAATGTTTTAATGGTAATTTCTGCGATTACATGAATTGAGTTCTTTCTCCACTGTGGAAAGACACATAGTAAAGGGATACCAAAAACAGTGTGGTATGGAAAACATACATTTTGAGCTGGTTCCACTACTTTATTCCTCCAGTTTTACATCACTGTCATTCCATTGGTTTTAAGATTTTCAGTTTTTTACAATGAAATAGCTCTGTCATAAACTTTGAGAAATACCCTGGAATGAATTGGATATCAATGTACTGCTGATTTGAGTAGTAAGTTTCTAAATTATGCTTTGATTAATTTGAGTATTTTTTTCTAAGTTACACTTTTTCTTAGGTTCCCCTTCTCTTCTCACAGCCTTGTTAACTGCCTGTTTCCCTTTCAGAAGTAATTTCTAGCCTCTGGTTGTTTTTTTTTGCTTCTGTTCTACTAATGTGTCATCTTTAGAAAGACCCTACAGACCAGTTAGATCTTATTATTGGACAACTGGGTTCAAATTCAAATAAAGTACACTGTAAGTCTCTGTGCCAGGTTAATTGGTAATGCAAATACTCATGTAATTATGTATCATCTGAAGTTGGCCAGAGAACTGATTTAATAACTGTACTAAAGTACTGGAATTTATACTGACTTGTCCTTAATTGGTGAGACACTGAGGGGACAGCAGAGTGAGTATAGAGAGGGAAAGGGAGAATTACTGGGATTGGTCCTTCTTCTTGATCAGTTATGCCACAGATATACTTTCTACCACTAAATAAGTTGCTGATCAGTGGGCCTCATGTAAGCAGCACACTTATAAGCTGGGCAACTCCCTTCAAAAGAGCACAGTGGCAGAAACAGATCTTGGAGTCATTATTGACTCCAAGATGAATATGGGCTGACAATGCAAGGTCACGGTCAGTAGGGCCAACCTACCTTGTCATGCATCCACAGATGCATCTCAGGCAGGGCCAAGGAGGTGATCCTCCCCCTCTATGTGACACTGGGCAAGCCACAGCTGGAATACTGCATTCAGTTCTGGGCACCGCACTTCAAGAGGGATGTGGACAACATGGAGAGGGTCCAGAGGAGGGCCACCCGCATAATCTGGGGGCAGCAGGGCAGACCTTATGATGAGAGGCTATGGGACCTTAACCTGTTTAGCCTTCACAAGAGAAGGCTGAGGGGGGACATGGTGGCCATCTATAAACTCACTAGGGGGGACCAGCAGGGTTTGGGAGAGACTTTGTTCCCCCTAGCGTCCCCTGGAGTAACAAGGAATAACGGGCACAAGTTGTTAGAGAGTAGGTTTAGACTAGACATCTGAAGGCACTACTTCACAGTCCGGGTGGCTAGGATCTGGAACCAACTTCCAAAGGAAGTGGTGATGGTTCCTACCCTGGGGGTCTTCAAGAGGAGGCTTGATGTCTACCTGGCTGGGGTCATTTGAGCCCGGTTTTTCTCTCCTGCCCAGGGCAGGGGGTCAGACCTGATAATCTACAGAGTCCCTTCTGACCCTACTTCTATGAATCTATGAATAGGTTTCATGGCTACAGGGGTGGCTATGATGCCCCCGAGTGGCCCTGCAGCTCCTGCTTGGCTCAGATTCTAATGCCACTCTCTCTAGATTGCTTGTCTGCCATGCCTTAATTTTAATATTAAAGGTTGATTAAGAAAAACTGCCAACAGACCTTAGAGTAAGCTTTTTTCCTAATAATTTCACACTTGACCTCAATCCAGCCCTCAGGTCTGATAGGTCCCTCTCGGCCTGAATAGGGCCCTATAGAGTACATATAGCCTAAAGGGCAAATTGCATGGCTCCTTTTCCTCCCCTACCCCATATCCCAAGCCTCGCAGATGTTATAGTAACGTTGTTCCCTCTGTCAGGGCCTCAGTCTCGGTCCCTTTAACCTTGCTAGACCTTCTAGCCTAGGCCCACTGCATCAGACCTGGCTTTGAGGCACTAGCTTGAATCTATTACCTTCAGTCACCAGGCCCCTGGCCCCTGTCTGCCAGACCCTTGTATGACTCTCTGGAGTGCTGGGCCCCTGGTTCCTATCTCTCTGTGCTCCTGCACTCCGCTCCTCTCTGGGATCAACAACAGTTCATGCCTTAAGCCTGCCTCTGGCATGGCTCAAGACAGTCGCATGCCACTTGGTCACTCATAGGACCTCTGAAATCTCCATTACAGTCCCAACCCAAACAGCCAGAGTAAACAGTAGCATAAACTATAAGCCCCTGGGCTATAGCAGAAACACAAAGAACTGAAACAGCTCTCTGCCCTTTAAGAGGGTAAACTTTTCTCATCTCCCAGCAGGCATATCTTCCAGCCCAGGGTTGTTCCCCAGCCTATACACTGGCCCTCTTGGGCTTTTGGACCCTAGTAGGCACCTCAGCCCTCTAAAGTTAACATAAAACAAGGGCCACTTGCCTGAAATCCAGCCTTCCTCTTCCCAGGGCACTAAATCCTCTGCCTAGGGCACTTCAGGTGCCCTGCTGGCCTGTAGCCAGGAGCTCCTAACTTCATGAATGCTGGGGAGAGGCTCCCTGACCAGTGCAGGGGCTTATATAGCTCCAGTGGATCCTGGTCAAGTGAGTCCCTTATTAGCTCCCCTCTGCCACCTGCAAGCAGCCTCTTAAGCTGCTTGCTCTCTTAAAGGAACAGGCACACCCCAGTACCCTGCTACAACTCACAGCATTTATGGGAATAGTTGTAGTACAAAGCCATAAGAATATGAGAAGTGTCATACTGAGTCAGACCAATAGTCCATTTAGCTCAGTATCTTGTCTGTGACAGTTGCACTAATGAATGTTTGAGAGAGCATATGAGCAGAGTGTATCTAGAGTGATCTATTCCCTGTCATGCCTTCCCTGGCATCCATCATCATCAGTTTTCCACCCAGCCTTTCCAGAATACTGATCAAAATCCCAGGATAATATTAGTATTGGCATTCTTAACACATGAGAATAGCGGGTATATTGCCACATTCTAATTATGTATTTTAATTCATGAAGGCAAAATATCTGTATCTATGTAAAACATGTCAGCATTCTCATTATTTTGCAGAACAAAAAGCTTTTGCAGTGCCATTGAAACACTGTAATGGAAAACGTGGTTTTTAGGTAGAAATGTGCAATAAAATATAAAGAGTTATTTAAAGAACAGGGTACCTTTCAGATTTGAGTATTACTGTCTTTCAGCATAAAGACCTTTTTTACTATCAGTGTTGAGTGGCATGAGACCATAAGTTCAATTCCCTGTGGGTTTCAGTAGACATACAAGCCTAGAGCATGCCTGAAGCAAGTTACTGTACCAACAAAGAAAGTTGCCTATTCGTACTGAATGTTTAAATGTCAGTTTGCTGGAAGTTATCCTTAATAAATTCTAACATCTCATTGGTAAATGTTTTTCAGTGTTTATCACTACAACAGGTCCTTTGAAATGTTACTTTCATGCACATGTATTGGCTGTCTTAGGTGGACTGAGAATGTCCTGTACAGGTTTTGCTAACTAGATGCGCATAGGCTAGGGACAGAAATTACACATAAACCGGTATAAACGATGGGAAACTGATTCAATTCTGTAACACGACAGAAGTTGGTACACATAAACTGCTTTCAAAATGGTTTTTAAACCAGTTTAAGATAAACCTGGATGGATGTAGCAGCAGACTTAACTGATTTAGGTTAAATCGATTTACTGACCTTCTGTCCCAGATCCCCTACAGATTCAAGTTAACTCACAACCCCCAGCATCCTAGGATGCTTTGCAAGAAGGGCAGGCTAAATCTGGCTCAAGCTGTCTGCTCCAGCTGAGCAGGGAGGCATGCTTTTGCATGCCCACCTTCTGGCCTGAGCAACTGCAAGCAAGTGGCTGCATTTCTGAAATCAAAAGTGAATTTCTTTTCACTTGCTTTTTGGTTAAATCTATGCAACTTAGACTAACCTGTGAAGATTGAATCAATTCAGCCTCTGGCTTTTTGACAATTTGTACTTAGCCATAGTGGTATAATTCTTACTGGCCAGGAAATCATTAAAATGAGCATGACAGTGGTTTGACTATTAAACAACAAATTTCTAGCTGAAATTCAAATTCTAACAGGAAGTCTGAGATATGTACATAGTACACTGTCTGTGCAGCTTTTAAATAAAAATTTTGTAAGCAATGCTTAAAGCTGTAGCTCTCTACTTGTGAGGTGTAATTGCCAAAAATATGCAGCATCTTTGCAATGCATATTATCAGTGTATCATTGTTGAAATATTGAGATTATCTGAATTTGTGAATTTGTGAGTGAATATGAAATAAACACAAAAATTAGTGCTCAGAGAAGAAAAGACACACAATTTAACACTGATTTTTTTTAAAAACCTTAAAAAGTAGTTTTAGACCAAGATTTAGCACGCTTACAAAACAGTAGTAGTAGTAGTTTATTTATAGCTTTTGCTAAAACAATACCATAGAATTAACAGTAAAATTATATAATAATAAAATTACATCATTTGTGGTTATTGGTAAAAGGACACAATGAAATTACACATTCTTCTAAGATAAACAAAAGTAAAGTCTAACATAGTATATGATGATATAAAAGCAGTATACAATAGTAGAGTAAAAAATTAAAAACAGGTAATTCTATTTTTTTGTGGCCTTTATTCTTTGTGAAAGTAGAGCAAATATACTTATGGAGTATTGGATAGGCGGTAAGGTGATGGAGAGAAGAAGCCGAATTGTTTTTTCTTCATTAGTCCAGTACCTAAAATTTTCCACTAATAGATCCATTTTGCTCTTACTTCAAAGAACAAACAAGACCACAAATAATGATTTAAGTCATCCATCTAGTTCTTCCCAAAATAACATATGCAAAGTAATATAAATGTCTGTCTGTACTGCAGTTTTGAGCCATGTTTGTATTTAGGTTAAAAGATACCTATGTTTTAACCATCTTTACTGACAGGACTGTATTTACAGTATAGATGGGTCCTAATGCCAAACGGAGGGGACTAAACTTCATTTTTACAAAAAATGAATTTTGTCTCAAATAACTGAATCTGAATGAGGCAGCTGGTCCTTTGTTAGCTTTTGTAGTTCAGCTGCCTCCAAATGAGCGCAGTATTAGAGGAAAGAAAATTGGAGAGGTGGAGTAGCTTTGTTATTTCCCAGACCTTCAAATGTTGGAGGTTTCCTGTTCATCTAAGTGCTGCCAGCCATGTGTGAGAGCCCTGGGATGACCATATTTTTGGAAACAGAACACAGAAGCCACCCTATTAACTCTAAGCCCCCTCCCCTGTTGAAATGAGCAAGTTTTATCTGGTCTGGTGCTGGACCAGATTTAAAAAAATCTGCCAATATTCACATCCACATTCCCTTCAGCTCACTCTTACTGACATTTGGTAAAGCTCTGAAATGTGGGGGATTCTGATCTCAAAAAGCAAATGTATCTTCTCACCTCATGTTCTTCAGTAGCTCACAGTTTAGGGAAGATGAAATATCCTGTATGCATCGGTAGTGAATCAGTACTTTGCTCCATTCAATAAAGAATGTCTGGAGATCATAGTATATGTAACAATCTATAGTCTGTGGAATAAAACGGCACATGAACAGGACAATGAAGAGAGGACTGTAGTACTACTTTGGAGCTTGTGGTCATGTAGTAATTTCATATTTTGAAGAAACCCCATGGAAAACCAGGCAAAGAATAGGACAGGATAGAGATTGTAAAATTTGACTATGTAACTTTTACTTAAAGTCCTCCAAGAATTTGAGGTGATGCCTGCTATTTGTATTACTGCTGGTACTCTGCATTTTTAGCAAAGGATGCCTAAAGCTGCAGATGCTCCAGGGCAAAAACACTCTTTGCAGGGGGACATTAATAGCAATAGAGAGACTGGAAATTTTCTTTGCTAGTGAAACTGCCTGCACCTTGGATTTAAACAGTAACCTACATTGGATACCAATAATGTTCTTAGTGCTTACAGTTGGACATAATAGTCAAATAGGGAATCTAGTCCTATTCACATGAGTAGCTACACTGAAGTCAGTAAGTAGTGCTTTTAAGAGTAATGTGAAGAGGATTTATCCTTTGGTTTCCATGTAATAATCCCCAAAAGTAATATTTAAAGAATTTCTCTACTTACTGTATTGTGAAAATATCATGTACAATGTGTTCTATGCAGTGACTCATCTATGCTGCCACAAAGGAAATCACTGAGAGGAAAATATCAAGTAAATTAGTGGAGCCATTATTATGTTCTCAATTTTATTCCCTTTTTTTGGATATGCTTTTGAGTTTCTGTTCTTGACTAAGCAGATTAATTGTAATGTTTTATATATTTGTAAACTAAAGTACAGGTTATGTTTTAATCTTCCTCTCCTCTCCCCTTCCTTCCCTTTACTGTTTTTCCTTTTAAATACATCTGAATTGCAAAGTCTTCTGCGTAGGGGGTGTTTTCTCATATCTGTTTGTACAGTACCTAAAAACAATGAAGCCTCTCTGAGCAATGCAGTAATTGTATAAATATAAATAACAATTAGTACTAGTAGGGTACCTAGCATGTTACCCAAACAGCCTTGGTACATATTGTACATATATTTCATAGATTTCTTATTTCCTGATAGTCTTCTCAGGCTCAGACTAACCTTTTTGATTATGAAACTCAATTAACACAAGACCCTTTTGCTAAAAATGGACTTGTTCATTTAAACTACCATGGAGACGAAAGCTAGATAGTGGATATTAACATTTTCAAAAAGAGATAAAACCTAAAAGAAACATTTTATTAAGTAATTACACCCCTTTTTTCTTGACAGAATAAGTTCTTAAATTAAGCAACTAAGGCTTTTTTATGTGTTCATTCAGTAATACTCAAGTCAAGATGCCATCATCAGTAGTATGCTAAGTGGAAGTACAGCCAATATCTTGCAGAACATTTTCTACTAATAAATACAAAATATCAACTGTAATCATTAAATTAAGAAGAAATGTCTTCTTATACTGGCATGGGTGTTTTTCTGCTGAAGAGACATGACAGCTCAACTAAGCTATCAGCAAGATACATGGGTTCTGAGTTGTTGCAGTGCAGGATATAAGAATCACACAAAGGGATTCCTTGTGTGCAGTAGGAGTGTCCATGCTGACTCTGTACTATAAATCCAGTCTTGCTTACTCCAGGACAACGTCTACATGCAGACTCTCTCTCTCTGACTTCTGCATTATTTAAGGTTTTAAGCAAGGTGGAACAAAGTCAAGTGGAAACTCACAGCCTTTCCCCTCCAAACACTCTGTAGTGTGATGTAAAAGGCGCTTTCCTGCAAGGGGAAGAAATGTGAGTTCAAATCTCCTGGGCAGAAGAGAGAAATGAACTTTAGTTTCCCCCATCCTAAATTCCCTAGTGATTTACAGTATGATCAGGAATTCATTTCTAGAGCTAGAAATTTCTGAGAAATTCCCAATGCTAGAAATCTTTCTGGGAGAGGCAGCATACAGGTATTCCAGCCTGTAGGCACTCCTTCTCCCCTGCTCCTTGCATCATCCAGAGACCAGCATGATCCCAGTCTGCAGAAGGTGTGAGGAGCAGGGAAAAGGGGGTTGTTGCAGGTGGAAGACCTGTATGCTCCCTCCTCCACAAACATTTCCATTTATTCTGAGGAACTGCAGGGCAATGCTGGGCAATGCTGCTCACACCTTCAGACCAGACTGTCCCCAGTCTAAGGGATGCATGGGGAGCGTTGCCCACAACAGGGGACAGAGCAGCAGAACAATGCTCCTCCATGCCTTCTCCGGACTGGGATTCCCTGGAGTCGAGAAGGCTTTGGGGCACTCCATGATTGGGAGCAGTCAAGTTTCAGGGAGATACCACCTCACCTTTCCCAGACTGGAGCCCCCACAAATATGGTGAAGGCACAGAAGAAACTGCTGTTCAACTCCCAGTTACAGGGAAGTCGAGTGTACAGGCGTTCATTCCAGCAAGAGAAATTCTCTCACAGGGGAGATCCTTCATGTATTAACCTGGAAGATCTTCCTCCTGTTTCCTCCTACTGAACGAACGCCTGCGCACTGGCAGCTTCTACTGGGAAAGCAGCACTTCTCTCAGTAGCAACATAATGCTCATACATGGCCTGAGGTGCTGAGCAAAGTGGGTTCAGCCTCCTCTTTGGTGATTTTTGTTAGATCTGGCTGAAGTCTGGTCCTTTACTATCATTGTTGCTTTTTATTAAGACGTTGAAAGAACTTTTGTTACAGTTCAAGCCAAACCGACCAGTGAGATGGAAGATTCAAATTGGCCTTAGCTTGTTTTCCTGTCAGTGGCTGTGTCATATTGTCAACTCCCCCTTCAGTTCCACATATATTTCTTGTAGAACTAACTGCAAAAAGGTACAATAAGAGTCCATGTTTCTCACTCAGCATCTTCTAGATCAGCTGTCCTTAGTTTACAGAGTAAGACAATTGTTTGGTTATATTCATCAGCCCTGCAAACTCAACCTGGAATTTTTTAATTTTTATTCTTTTTTCACATACCACTATTAAAAAATGGAAGATCCCAGTTCTCAGTTATACCTGCGTGGCCTTCCTCTCATGATCCTCCAAGATACGTGTGCAGTAGGTTTATAATTTATTACTCCTGTAATCAGAACCTAGTAGACAATTTATTGCACAAGAGGGGAAAAAAATCCATCTCATGTACTCTTAATAGCTGCATTGGGTCTGATCTGTTGAGTAAAAAGGATTGGCTCTACATATTTATTTTGTAGAGTAGAAAGCACACTTTAAGCACTGTGAAATGATTTGTATCTCCTAGATGATAGATGTATTTGCAATTCCAGAAGGCCCCCAGGCATATAATTTGCATTTGTTTGAATTTAATTATGGATGTATACACTGGCCACACCTCCTATTTCCTCCTGAATGCCTTGAAGACCACTCTAGCTGGTGTTTTCCAGAGCCCAGACACCAGGTTGGAAGAGCTGGAAAACAGCTGACTCCAGTCTCTTCCCAATTTGTGCAGAAGTACCTATAAGAATCAATATGCTATTTTTTTTATGGGCATGTCTACTTGTCAAAAGATTACAATAAGGACAGATGTGGTAACAAAACAGTGCAGCTGGTCTGCACATGCTACACCCAAAAGGAATATAAGGTAGGTAGCCATGTAAGCGTGGCATGGGTACACAACAGTAAGTATATCCAAGGCAACAAGCTTATTGGTGCATGCCTAGTGCATGCCCACTCTATGTATACATAAAGCAAGTACATCATTCTTCCATATAACTATTCCTAATTATCCCCTTTAACACTGTAGACATGCCCTATGACTAGAGGGCAGTCCCATCCAGCTGGAGAACCTGCAGCATAAGACCTGGGGGTGGTATCTGTTCAATTTGCTCCATTCTCAAGAGAATCTGCTCTGGAATATTAATTGTGTCCTATTGACCTTTTTGGAATAATGTTTGGCCTTCAGGCTGAAAAGGTTGGATAGCTCTGCATTAAACAGACTAGGAAATTCAAATCTACACTATATCTCTTGAGAAAAATAGACAGCAGAGCTAATTTACAGTGTTTAGGATGCTCTATCATAAAATGTTGTCTCACTGCTAATACTGAAAAGGGCAAAGGAAAGAAAAGCCAATATTTGAATGGAAAATATTATTACAAAGCATTTTTAAGGTTTTGAACCATAATGAGCTAGACTACTGTTCCACATACAAGTTCATAGGAAAAAGAATTGGCCAATTCAAGAGAGAATTGAAATGGCATCCTAAAGCTAGGTTATTGATTGAAACAAATTTGCTGGAGTGCAAATCTGGAGTAATTCAAGGACAGTGGCCATATTCTGAGATCAAAATGTATCTCATTACCTTTTATTTGTATACAAGACTGCAGAGTGACTCAAGACTTTGTCCTCATATATATTTAAAACCTCTTCTCATTTCCACTGAATGGAAAATTTCCATATTTGGAGCTTAGAAATTTAAATTTGGGCTCTCTACTACCTTTCCAAGACATTTACCAAATCTTCTGGACTCTTAGAATGTTTTAACTTGGTCCTGCCTACTACATTATGGGCACGTCTACATGTGCATTTAAGTGCAACTAAATTTAATGTGCATTAAGTGATTAAGTGATCAACCCCCTGCTCAAAGCAGGACTATCACCAGCTATATCATCCCAGCCAAATCTTTGTCTAGCCAGGTCTTAAAAACCTCTAAGGATGGAGATTCCACAACCTCTCTGGGTAACCTGCTCTAGTTCTTTACTACTCTTCCAGTGAGAAAGTTTTTCCTAATATGAATCCTCTTTGTAACCACCATTCATGTAGTTGAAGGCTGCTGTTAAATGCCCCCCTCATTCTTCTCTGCTCCAAACTAAATAAACCCAGTTCCCTCTGCCTCTCCTCATATAAGTCATGTGCCCCAACCCCTGAATCATTTTTGTTGCCCTCCACTGAACTCTCTACAACTTTTCCACATCCTTTCTATAGTGGGGGTTGAAAATGACACAGTACTCCAGATGTGGCCTCACCAGTACAGAATAAAGCAGAATAATTACTTCTTTCAATCTGCTGGCAATACTCCTACTAATGCAACCCAGTATGCCATTAGGCTTCTTGACAACCAGGGTGCACTGTTGGCTCATATCCATCTTATTGCCCACTGTAACCCACAGGTACTTTTCAACAGAGCTTCTGCTTAGCCAGTCAGACCTCCGGTTATAGTGATGCATGGAAGTCTTCTGCCCTAAGTGCTCCTTATTGAATCTCATGAGATTTCTTTTGGTCCAGTCCTCCAATTTGTTGAGGGAGGTCTCTCTGAATCCTAGTCCTGCCCTTCAGTGTATCTATTACTTCCCCCCAGCTTGGTGCAAACTTTCTGAGGGTGCACTTCATCCCATCTTCCAGGTTGTTGATGAAGTTATTGAACAAAACTAGCCCCAGGACTGACCCCTGGGGAACTCCACTTGATACCAGCAAGCAAGTAAACAACTAGACATCACACCATTGATTACTACCTGTTAAACCCAACAATCCAGCCAGCTTTCTTGCCACCTAACACTCCATTCATCCAACCCATACTTCCTCACCTTGCTTGCAAGAATGTTGTGGGAGACATTATCAAAAGTCTTGCTGAAGTCAAGGTATATTACATCCACTGCCTTCCGTGTATCCACAGAGTCAGTTATCTCATCATAGAAGGCAATCAGGTTGGTCAGGCATGACTTGCCCGTGGTGAATCCATGCTGACTGTTCCTAATCTCCTTCTCCTCCAAGTGGTTAGACATTGATTCCTTGAGGACCTGCACCATGATTTTTCCGGGGACTGAGGTGAAGCTGACTGTCTGTAGTTCCCTGGATTTCCTCCTTCCCTTTTGTAAAAATAAACACTATATTTTTCTTTTTCAATCATACAGGGCCACTGTCAATCGCCATGAGTTTTCAAAGGTAATGGCTAATGATTCTGCACTTACATCGGTTGACTCCCTCAGTACCCTGGGGCATATCACATCTGGCTCCATGGACTTGTACACATCCAGCTTTTCTAAATAGTCCCTAACTTGTTCTTTTTCCACTGTTGGCTGTTAATCTCCTCCCCAAATTGTGCTGCCAGGTGCAGTAGGCTGGGAACTAACCTTGCCTGTGAAGACTGAGGTGAAAAAGGCATTGAGTACTTCAGATCTTTCTGCATCCTCTGTCACTAGGTTGCTTCCCCCATTTAATAAGGGACCCACACTTTCCCTGATCTTCCTTTTATTACTGATATATTTGTAAAAACGCTTCTTTTTACCCTTCACGTCCCTTGGTAGCTGCACTTCCAATTGTGCTTTGCCCTTCCTGATTTCATCCCTGCGTGCCCAAGCAATACTCTTATACTCCTCCCTAGTTGTTTGTCCAAGTTTCCACTTCTTGTAAGCTTCCTTTTTGTGTTCCAGCTCACTGAAGAGTTGAAGACTAAGCCAAGCTAGTCTTCTACCATACTTGCTAATCTTCCTGTGGACTGGCATGGTTCATTGCTGTGCCTCAGTAAGGTTTCTTGAAAATACAACCAGCTCTTTTGGACTCCTTCCTCTTAAGACTGGTCTGCCAGGGGATTCTGCCCATCAATTCCCTGAGTGAGTCAAAGTCTGTTTTTCTGATGTCCATGGTGCTCTGCTGCTGCTCTCCTTTCTTTCTTTTGTCAGGATCTTAAACTCAATCACCTCATGGTCTCTGTTGCCCAAGTTGCCATGCGTTACTACATTCTCCGCCTATTCGTTCCTGTTTGTGAGTAGCAAGTCAAAAAGAGCATGGTCTCTAGCTGGCCACTCCAGCACTTGCATCAGGAAGTTGTTTTCAGTGCTCTCCAAAAGCTTCCTGGGTTGCCTGTGCACTGCTGTATTGCCCTGCTAGAGGTTGTCAGGTTGTTTTAAGAATGAGAATCAAGGCCTGGGAAACTTTCACTACCTGTCTGAGGAAAGCCTCATCCACCTCATCTTCCTAGTCTGGTGGTCTATAGAAGACATCCACCATGACATCACTGTGGTCGCTCTCCCCTCCAACCTGAACCCAGAGACTTTCAACAGGCCTACCTCCAGTTTCAGTGGAGCTCTGAGCAATCATGCATCTCTTTTACATAAATCATGCATCTCTTTTACGTAAAGCACAACTCCTTCTCTTCTGCCCTGCCTGTCCTTCCTGAACAGTGTATACCCATCCATGACAGTGCCCCACTCATGCAAGCTATCCCATCAGATAGTGAGCCTATCTGTGAAGATGCTCTTCCCTCTCTTCATCAGGTGGGTCCTTTCTGTTCCTAGCAATTCTTCATCTTGGGAAAACATACCATGGTCAAAAGCCTTGCTGGCAACACCATCTGTGCAGCCATGCATTGATCTGCAGGATGCACCTGCTCCTTTCCTTTGTCCAGAAGGATTAAGGAGAACACCACCTAAGCCCCTACCCACATCACCATTGCATCCTGTGCCCTGTAGTCACTTTTGATGTCTTCAGGGTCACCCCATACAGTATCATGGGTTCTCACATGGATGAGCAGCATGAGGTAATAGTCGGACATCCAACTGAATATCAGTAATTCTTCCATGACATCTCAGATCAGGGTTCCAAGTAAGCAGCAGACCCCCTGAGACAACAGGTCAGGCCAGCAGATGGATGCCTCTATCCTCCACAGAAGGGACTTTCCAACTAATACCATCTCTTGCTTCTTGTTTGTGTCAGTGATCTAGATCCTCCCCCCCACCCCCACAACTTGGGAGATGTCTGGTCTGGCCTTCTCCACCAATGAAATGTGTTCCTCCTCCTCTGTTCTAGGGCTCCATATTTGTTCTCCAGGCAAACTGCTGCAGGTGGAGAAAAAGATTTCTGCTTGCTGCCAGAGGTCACAATCTTCCATCTTCCACCTTCCTGGGTTTCCATGTCCTCTTCCTTCTCTAACCTGCCTCTGGCAGTCCTTCTTCTACAGTTCTAAAAGTCTCCTTTAGCACTGAATCAGTGCAATCCTCATGGCAAAGGATGCTTCAGAGCCTTGCTGCCTTCTCCTGTAGCTCTCTTGCCTGCTCCCTGAGGGACACTACAAGGAAGCACCACTCACATGACAGGCCATTCCCCACCTGGCTGTCACTGGAAGGAACCTGCAAGCTGCAGTCTCCACTGAGCCAAACCAGAACCTGGGTGGAAGCCTCAATAGTGAGCAATCTTGCCTAGACAGACACCTCACAGGTTCAAGCAGGGGAAGAGCTTTCAGTGGCAATGGTTCTGGCATTGCAACATCCTCCAGCTATTTTTCTTCATCCACTGCCTCTCTCTTCCTCCCCCTTGTTCCAAAAAGACTTTCCCTAGAAAATTCCCCTGTAAGCTGGCCTGTTCGCTGCTCTTTGGTCCTGAAAGATTCACTTTTCCTTGCCAACCTGCTTCCTCTCACCAAGTTTAAAGTGAAGGAAAGTGAAAGAGTTTCCAGACAAACTCCCTAGTGAACTATCTCTTGCTCTGGACTTCAGTTAAACAAAGAGCTGGACTTTAGTTCAACAACTGCTGAGTTTTAGCTATTTACACTAAATAAATGCAGGTAAGTTACTCTTAATTAAATAAAGCTTAACTTAAAGGTTCCCCTTCAAAGAGGAGGGTGTCAAACTGATCTGTGAACTACTTGCAAACTGCCCTGTTTGCTGTCCCTATTTGCTCACTTCCTGGTCACTTGGGGAGTCTCCTTTTATACCCTCCTGGGCCTGGACTTCCTCCACTCCCTTGTTAGGGTATTTGTCAGACACAGGCAGCAGTCACCCACAAAGCACTCAGGCAGCAGCACTCCCAGCTGCTCAGAGCACACACAGCCCACCAAGCAAACACTCAGCAAACAAAAACACAGGCAGCCCTGGCTCACTTAACTTCCCACAGCAGGATCTGGTGCCTGGTGCCCAAATCCTCTTCCTCTTCCTCCTCTTGCTCCCAGCAAACTGCTTGCAAACTCCCCTGTTTGCTGTCCCCGTTTTCCAGGGCACAAATTATATTCTGACTTTTGGGGGGATCTGCAGCAGTGGCAGCCTGAAGCTGGAAGGAACCACCACTGCCACCCCCTGAGGCAAGGGGTGGGTCAGGTGGGGCTCTCGTCTCTTATGGGGAAGCTCTCATCTCTTATGGTGGAGCTTAGCCCCCCCTGAGTTCCCCTGTAATTTGAACCCTGCTGTTTGCTCACTCTTGTGAGAATGCAGAAGGAATTGAAGCTCGGTCTCCTGCATTCTAAGTGAGCAACCTAAGCACTGGACTACATGTTAAAAATGGGGAAAATCTCTTCATCTTCTGCCAAATATGTGAATCTAGCTCATCATACAAATGTCCAAAATGAAACACTTTCAAAATGGACTAGTTCATTTTGGAATCTTATAAGAAATTATTTCAACATTTTTTAAACATCTTGTCACTTCCATTTTGACCATAACAAATGACAAAAATGTATATTAATTCATGAATTATTTAGTGCATGCCCAAAAATGAATTATTTTGAATTAATAATTGGCCTAAACATTTTCATTTTTAAAATAAATGAAGTCTTTTTGATCATTTTTTGTATAAAATAATATGAACAGAAACGATAGAAAAATTGGAACATCATGTCATTTAATTTTTGTGGATGAGCTATTGACTGACCAGTGTATATTTTCAAACATTTAAGATCAAGACATTTAAAATGTAGCATAATCAAGATCAGTAATATATTTGTTTTAGGACTGTCTTGGAGGAAGGTCTTCCCATATAATAATGTAATATCCTATACTGCCCTCTTTTTATTCATGCTAATTCTGAGTTTTACTGTCTGTATTCTTTCTTCTGTTGGGGTTTTTTATTCCGCTATGCCCTGCCCACTTCCATATTTTCTACTAGATGTCACATCCCAGAGTGGAAATTTAATTTGAGAATATTAAATATATTCAATCTACCAAAGCTTTGAACATGAGTTTATGATTACTTCTTGGAATATAGCTTGCCTCAGTGGGACAAAATAAATTAGTCTAATCATATAGTGAGTACTTACTTCATCTTGTGTTTGTTCCTGCTAAGAACAGAAATTGTCTCAGTAATTGTATGCAAATCTCTTCACTAGAATAATCGAAAAAAAATTATGTACTACTACCCCTTTTGTATAGGAGACCCACAAATGTAGCCTTTCTAACCTCACTTTCAAATCAACTTAAATTATTATTTATGTCTTCATATCTAAAATATAAACACAAATTAATACTATTTAGTATACATTCTTTGGTACATGAATGTACCACAGTGATATTTTGTAAATATTTAATGACATATTAGTTTATGTAATTTATTAATTTTTTTAAATATGTGCCATATTGACATTCTTTATAGGATCCAAACTAAAAAAAATTTTCCCCCTGTTGCAATAAATCTTTAAGAAATCCAAATTTGAATGTTCTGACACTACCTCATTGAATGGATAGCTCATCACATGCTTAGGTAAAATAATTCTCACCCCTGCTCCAGGAATGTCAGTTCTATGGGTGGGGGTGGTAAGAACTTACGTTTAAATTAGAGAACATCACTTAACTGACTTCAAGTGCTAAAAAGTAGAAAATCTGCTATGTAACCAGTAGTAGTCTAATTCAGAAAGAGAAAAGCTCATTTAGTTCTAGGAAAATGCGTGAATCCTAACCATCACTAGGCTTTTATCTAAATGGTGTTCAGCTGGCGGGGAAGGGAGAATACCCTTGCTGTTGGAAATACTCATTCACACTAATATTTAATCTAGTTAACTCTTAATAAAAGTCTAATTTATATGCCATTTTTGGGAGCTCACATAATTTGCAGTATTCAATGTTCTTTGAAAGAAGAAGTGAAAACAGGTGGCCATAATCTCAAATTCTTTTACAATCCTTTCTTTCAAAAAATGATTTTTTATTAAGATAAATATGGAGTGCCTATAACTGAGAGTGATAATCTCAAGCAATGTATCAATGAAAAACTCTCCAACATCCCTGACAATCTTGACACCACTGATCACTAGGAGACCCTCAAGAAAGGCATCCATGAAGCATGCAAAGAATCTCTAGGCTTCTCCAGAAAGAAACATCAGGGTAAAGAAATTTAAGTTCTCACTGACAAAAAAAGAAGAGCCCTCAAAGCTTGGCAGAATTGCATCAGGTTCAAACAGAAGCAAGATGTTTATCATTGCATTAAAACTGAGACCCAGAGGAAAATCTGAGACACTTTTTAAAGACACTTCCACAGTCAATGCATAGAGGAAGCAATGCTTTTGAGAGTGCCTGAACTGAGATTCTAATATTGAAGACTACCATCAGTTCCACAACATCCCATTAAGGACTACCTTTCAGACCCACCAAGTTATCTAGTAGCTTTGGAAGCCATTGAGCAGATGAAGAACAACAAAGCACGTAGTTCTGATGGAACACCAGCTGAAATATATAAGTAAGGTGGAAAGATTCGATTTGGTGGAAAGATTCAATTTCTCAACAACTATATGTGATATTTATGAAAATCTGGAGACATGAACATACCCAGTGACTTGAGAGATGCTAAGAAAGGATATAGATCAAACTGGCCATAGCTGGGATTGTTTTTGCTTGTATTATCCTTGATAGACTCACCTTCCTCATTGAGGAGATTCTACCCAAGTTCCAGTATGGTTTCAGACCATTCAGAAGCACAGTAGACATGATCTTTGTTGCTAGACCACTGCAAAAGAAGTGCCAAGAGCAGAATACAGATCTTTACATGGCCTTCATTGACTTCACCCAAGGCCTTTGATTAAATTAATAAAGAGGTCCTATGGAGAATCCTGATGAGATTTGGATGCTTGCCAAAACTTGTTACCATCATCAGACTTCTTCATGATGGCATGACAGTAAGTATCTTAAACAATGGCTTTGAAACAGATCCCTTCACCATCAGAAATGGGGTCAACAAGGGTGTGTCATTGCACGAACTTTTTTTTCCATTTACATGACAGCTATTCTGCATCTCACTGCTGATAGACTTCCATCTGGAGTCAGCAGTATTGCATGAACAGGAATCTTTCTATCATCAACCAGTTACCCTCCAAATAGAATATAACCAATAGGGGTGTGCAAAGCAGGCCATATTCAATTCAGATTCAGATTCAGCCTAATTCAGGGGACAGTGATTCGATTTGTTGATTTGGATCACCGTCTTGATTTGATTTAATCTGGCTGAATCTGAATCTGAAGATTCAATGCCGATTTGGATAATCAGCAATTCAGCCATAGACACAGCTTTAAATATTTTTTCTACATACCTCAAGGTGCCAGGTGCAGCTTGTGAATGCTGAGATGGTGGGGCAGATGGAGCATCCCACAGGAGCATGGGGGTCCCCCGCATGCTCAGCAGTGGACCTGGAAGTGGACTGGAAGTACTTCTGGTCCACTTTAAGATCTGCCACCAAGTGCACGAGGGACCCCCCCCCGTAGCCCCCCAACTTAGCAATCAGCTGATGGGGGACTCCAGGTGCCCGCCCAGACCTAGGAGGCACCAGTCACTGAGCCGGGGGGGCGGGGGTTCCCTGCGCACTCCACAGCAGACCTAGAAGTGGACCGGAAGTGATCTGGTCCACTTCCGGGTCCACCACCAAACACGCTGGGGACCCCCCTGTGCTCTTGCGGGACGCTCCATCCACTCCACCATCTCAGCATTCATGAGCTACTTGGTACCTTGAGGTACGTAGAAAAAACATTTAAATCTTTGTCTATGTCTGAATCATCGAATCTCTCAGAATCAATTCGAAGGGTTCTAATTAAATTCAGAGAGATTAAAGGGTCTTCTGATTTGATTTGGATTCAGAGATTTGGCCACCGAATTGAATCAGCAACTGAAGCTTTGTACAGCCCTAATAACCAACACCTCCATTACTGATCTTCAGTACAGAGATGATTAAATTAGGTTCTAGCCTTAACAGTAAAACATTGGGGTAGTAGCAGTCTCCTCAAAACCAACATTCACAATACCAATCACAGTTATGCAAAATGGATGCTCAGGCAATGTACTCACTGCATTGGCAAATTGTAGAAAAGTGGGCATGTCTACACATGATGCTACATTGCTGTAGCAATGCGCTATGGTGACATAGCCTCTACGGGCAAAACCCATGACACTGCAGCTATATTGCCATAGAGATGCGCTCGCCTGACATAGTGCCTAAAAATAACCATGCGTAGCATGCACAGTGCAGTACTTCAGTTACTCCACCATCTTTTAGTAGTTGTACTAAATGATGGCACAGTAACAACAATGTTGTAGCAGCGTGTGTAGGTACTCAGTGTATTGTATTTGAATTTTACAGCTTTAGTGAAACAAAACCTTCTGAAGTGGGAGAAGATGATACTATCAGAAGGGTGAAAAGAAGAGATTACAGAAAACAATTAGGCTGCATCCAGATGAGCACAGATGTTTGGTTCCCTGGGGACAACTAGCAGTGGGACACCTTGTGCCATTGGTAGTTGTCCCTGGGGAATGCCCATGCCATACACCCTCTGGCATTCGGCAGATTACGCCAGGTGGGATAGGGGAGGCTGGGGCCCTGGGAAGCTGCAGTTGAATTGCTTCTGCAACTTAGAGCCTGGCAGGAAGCCAGAATGTTGCTTTGGCCATCCAGGCTCCAGTTTTGGGTGGCACCACTTTTTTTCTGCATCGGTTTTTTGACCTCTGAATCTCCAGGGGTTAAAAATAAACCCTGTGCTGCAAGGTAGAGGCACAGAAAACAGCTGAATGTGTGGTACATGGCACTGTAGATGGGTCTGTGGTGCTACATACCTCACAGCCACGCTTACCTGGGCATGGCCTTATAGTGCATACAACACCAGATTTCTTGTTTGAATTCTCTTAAGTTTCTTCCTCACCTTTATAACTCAGTAGTTTGATAACTCACCTTTTGGGACATTTCCCATGATGTTAGCATCCTCTGAAGTGTAAAGAAAGAAGGAAGAGCTTGCTGCAGAGCAGCTGCAGTGAAAACAGAAACTGACATTCTTGGAGTCTTTGATCTTGAATTCTTCTTGCAGAGTGACTTAGACCAGTTTCCATAAACTTACTGAAGGGCTTGCAGGAGATTAACTTATTATATTGTTGCTTAAATTAAACATTTGTTTACAAGCCATGGTGGTAGTATATTGATAACTTTTCCTTTTTTCTGTAAATCCTCAGTAAAAGCAGATAATTAACTACAAAGCTGTGAATACAAAATCTTTATAGGATGAGAAGAGACCAGGACATAAAGGTTGGCAATAGACCAGTAATGAAGCTCATTTTAGAGGTGTAATAAAACACTGAGAACAGTCATTAAGTTGTTCAAAGAGAGAATGCTGACAAGAAAAGAAGCCAATACATACAGAAGCATAACAGAACAGCTGGACACCTGGGGCAGTGGTAGATAAACAGCGGCAGCAGCAACTTGTAGCTGTTAGTGCTGTTGGCCTGGCTGAGCAGCTACGACAGCTGTTATATTTCCTACCCCTCATTAAGTCAGTGCCCAGGGCTGCTGCCCTTGTTGCCCCATCTTAGTTACACTCCTGGATACACATATTTGGGACTCCCAAATGGGGAGGGCATTACAATACTTTTCTCTTTGTAAGGCATATCAAGATCTACTGATGAAAAGTAAAAGAGCTCGGTGTTTTTATTGTTTTAGAGCAAACAGTGATGAACAAAGTCTGAATCTCAAACCTGTTCCAAAATTTCAGGGTGACTAGTGCTTTAATTTTGTTTGAACCTATCCATAGAAGTTTGTGGGGGGGTTTTTCATGATTTAAAGTAGAGAGCTGAACAGCATGTGAAAATTGGATCTAGATTCAGCCAAGTGGCCAAAATTTATGAGCACCAAAATCTTCTACTTTTGGATTCCAGAGACAGCAAAATTGGAAGCTTACTGACAGGTTCCACCCAGGCAATGAAAACTGAACTATGCAATTTCTCATTAAACCATCAAAGTGTGCAGGTTTTTTGATAGATCTTACAAATCTTACTGAACTTGTCTCAGTTCAGGAGGTTGTATGTGCTTCAAATTCAAAGAAAAACCAGAGGATCATAACAATTGTAAACAGATAGCACTACAAAGGAAATGAAACACATGAGCTGAAACTAATGCATTTTATGTGACAATGTGCATAATTTTTTGCATCAACATGGAATGATGTGTCTATTGATCTGATTAATTTATTGTATGGCCCTCATCACCATACTGTCTGAAAGTCAGTTATTCTAGGTGATCCAAACTAAGTCATTTAACTGTTTGTTCCCAAACTCCTGCTGTATCTTAAATGTATTGTGTTTGATGCAAAAAAAATGAACCATTTAATAATTTAATAAGAATTTGCTCTGAAAGCAGAAATCATGTTCCCTCTTCTGTGACTTGGCTGAGTGGCTCACGGCTACATAAAAGGTGTGAATAAGCAAGACCTAGTCCAAACAAACCTGAGTATCTAAGGATCCATTAACAGAATTGCGGATGCACCAACAGAAGCATTAGATGCAAGACATGGGAGGTGATAATGCCTCTCTACCTGGCACTGGTTAGGCCTCATCTGGAGTACTGTTTTCAGTTCTGGGCTCCACATTTTAAAAAGGGCATGGAGAAGTTAGAGAGAGTACAGAAGTAGGCAATACATTTATAACAGGCTTGGAAAAGAAGTCATATGAAGAGAGCCTGAAGGAGGTAATCATGTTCAGCTTGTGGAAAAGGCACTTAAGAGGGGACATGATAGCAGTCTTCAAGTACTTGAAAGGCTGCCATAAACAAGAGGAAAAGCACCTGTTCTCTCTTCCTGCAGAGAGGAAGATGCAGAGAAATGGCTGGAAGTTACAATAAACTAAGTTTAGGTTGGATATCTGGAAGAAAAATCTTCATTGTTAGAATAGTGAGGTAGTGAAATAGACTAGCTAGGGAAGTTTTGGACTCTCCATCACTGGAGGCATTCAAGAAGAGGTTGGACAGCCACTGGTTGGGGGTGACCTAGGCATAGCTATGCCTATGTTCTACCATGGGTATTTCCCATGCTTTTGATTGCCCCCTTTTCTGCTATATATGTCAAGATATTTTTAAGCCTTCCCAGAGGCATTGGGTGCTGGCTACAGCTAAGACCGGGGACTTTGGGGTGTGCCAGTGCTCCTGCCAGGACCAAAGCAACAAGTTCCTGGCTAGGATACCTGGTCTTGCCTCTCCTCTCAGGGTCAGGTGATCGCCATATTTGGGTTCAGGAAGGAATTTGCCTCATGGTCAGATTGGTATGGACTGTGGTGGTTTTTGCCTTCCTCATAGTGGGGGGTTTGGCCCTCTACCCAGGACCTCTTGAGCATATACTGACAACATTTCATAGAAGCAGGACATTGGCTGCCATGGTTCCTCTGTTTTACCTGTGGCAGGCTAGGGTGTTAGGTCTGTGTTATTTCAGGGCTGACAGAAGTCTTTGGTCATGGTTTGGATAGGGGTTTGGACTAGATAACCTGGAGGTCCCTTCTAGCCCTACTTCTCTATGACTCTGTGATCCCCATTCAGACTCCAGCAAACCTAAGTAGTCTTTATAGTTATTGCAAGGCCTATGGAAGAAGTGCAAACTCCATATCCAATGCTGACCTGGTTACCTTGACTGGAATCAAGATCTATCCATCAAGGACAAATATGAAGATAGATTGTTGTATTAGAAAGCAGTTCTCTTGTACTTCATTTTCACCAGTGGAATATGACACGTATAACATAAAAAGTTATGTGGAGCATTACAGACTCCGTGGGCATATTAAATGTGTGCCTAGCCTTATTTATACCAAAGAATGAACTTAACTTCCTGTGTTGTGGACAAAGTAAAAATGAAAATATATTCTGTTTCTCAGCAATTAATCTGTTAATCTATGGAAAGCATCCTTTTAGAGTTGGAGGTTACATCAGAGATACATTGTGTGGTCTGATGCCAAGGGTATTAATCCAGTTTTCTTATGTCAGATAGAGTTTATACCACTTAGAAAAAAATACGGTGTTAACATGCAAATAATACCCTCTGTATAATGCATAAATCACTAATAGGCTATTTACAAAACAACAGCTCCAAGATTGGAATTAATGTTGTGAGTGCTGCCATTTTAAATGCATAGCCACTTCAGTAACCAAGTAATGGCAAAATGATTTTGAATGATCTTCATAGACAGAGAAAAAAATCTGTAACAGAATAAAAAAAATATTATGGGACAAGGTATTAGGGGCTCCCTCCCTTCCCAGCTGAAGTAGGTGAGTAATCCACTAGTCACACGCCAGGTAAAACTCAAGTGCCACTGTTTATTACCAAAGAAAATCAATAACATACATAAAAATCGTCATAACAAGCTTCTGAACTGCAAGCACATCAGGCTGGAGGAAAGGCACTCCACACCCTATCTCCAGTTGTTACCTGATAGGTCTCAGGAACCCCACCCTGTGTCCAGGGTGGCGAGACTGCCTCCTTTATCAGGTCCTCAGCCTTGTCCTCCCTGAAGCAGTTCCAACTGGGACCCCACTCTCTTCAAGTTAAGTACCTTTCCTCTCCCCCTTGTTTCCCCCAAGGTGGGGAGGGGGGGCTCAGTTTTAGCCTTACTGACTTTTCTGGGATTAGAGCCAAGCCGTTATTTCATTTTGTAAGCAGTTATTTTCCAGTTTTAATTTTTGCAATCTTCGCATCCTGCCAAGTCCGGGACTTTCCGGGCCAGAGGGTCAGCTCAGGGCAGTCCCTCTTTTCTGTAGTGACAATTGCAACAGATGCATTAGGTCATAGTCTCTGGGTTCTGTGACACTGCCCCCCTCTCTGGGGTGACAGGTTTACCTCCTCCCAGAGGCCTTTTCAGGTTAGGCCTGATATGGGCCTGACAATCCCCCCATGACCAGTTGCATCTGCATATATTCGTGCCGATCAAAATTGCGCAAGGTAACATACCTGTCGACATAATCTGTCAGACCTTTAAACCTCCAATACAATCTTCAAGCATAACAAGTGATCATGCACATTAGCAAACATAAAACCACAATACACAATAGCACAATCACTATAGGGTGTATCATCAGATTCATTAGTCCTGTCCAGGTGGGACTATACTCTAAGAAAATATCATACCAGTGATGTCTGGACACTGATTCTAATTCTGCAGTTAACTTCAGGAGTTCGCCCTTTTGATGGATGATATGCAGACTTGCTTGCTTTTCTCCACTTAAAGCATTACGATAGGCTCCGAGCATCTTTTCTAATTTGTCTAGTTGCTGATACATGGCCTCCCAAGATGGGGCTAATGAAACTGTCCAATTTACTGGAAACATCCTTGCCACTGCTTGTGACCGGGAGTAAGTTGGTTTGGCATAAATATGCTCCCCATTCTCAATTGCCGTTGCATTGCAGTGACACTCCCTTACGGGAGACTGGGAAATGTTTCCATCATTCCAGGTCACTGGGGCTACTGAAGCTACACACAAGCACCCGATGGTGTTATTGATTACCACAGTACTTTGATTGAAAATACCATCTAACACGCAATCACCAACACTATCTTGGTGCAGCCGACAAGGATCCATCAAGAAGTTCTTTTGATAACACATCCACTCATTTCTTCCCCATTGTTCAGATCCCCTAGGGTCTAGAAGATCCCCCAACTGAGTCAACCATTTGGCCGGAGATCGAGGGGCCCAGACCCTCCCTGCTAATACTATGGGGACAGGAAAGTACTCACATAGAAGCCAAACTTTCGTCCCTATCCCTACCGATCTGATATGGATATATCCTTCTAGAGGTATTTTGATCCCTGATGATATTACCTTAGCAAAGAGAGGTTTGCACTCTGGACACCATTCTACATAAGAGCTTGAAATGACCACTGGATCCCCAGATTTAACCCAGAGTGCTTGTCTCTCATATTGGTGCAACACGAAAGTTTGCATGGTAATACAAGCTATAGCCGAGCTTGTTTCATTTGCAAGGTTTTTTGCTCCCCCCACCATTGCTTTCAGGATGGATTGCATCTGTCAGAGGGGCTGTACCACCACGGTTAGTGTTTTGACGTGGTTCTCTTGGTATTCTGCATTTGCCACAGTTTAGCCTTCCAGTGCCTGCCGGTGAGTTGTCCCATTTTGGCAAGCTTATTTTGCACAACCTCTATATCCATTGAATGTAGTGCTGCCCCCACCATCCCTAGTGTCCCCAGGACAGTGGAAGCATCTCTCTGAAACCTGCGATGGGTACCGGAGTCCTGTTGCCAAGAAGAGAGCACCCATCTGCTGCACCAAGGGTGGATTTTAGTAACATTCACTTCCCACTGCAAGATTACAAATCTCTCTAAGTATACTGAGAAAAAGACCACAAAGGTTTCCAGGACTCTAGACCCCATAGTGGTGGGGATCTCTTCTGGATAGGTGGGACCCACTGAAGTCCAAAATGAGATCGCCCCTCCATTTGTCAACCCTTGTTTCTGGCCGTCTTGCAAATCCCCTATTTCCATTTCCTCATTCCCACCACACATAGTATCCCATACCTCCATTGGGATGGGGCGCCTTTCAGGCCAACAATCTTGTATAGACCCAGCAATCCCAGCAACCATCAACACAAAATCTACAAGGATAACTGGAATTCCAGTTATGACATACATAACTGATAACTGATTACTGGAATTTTAGTGCAATAGTAAGAAAGCCTCTTTTCAGCAACATGCAGTCCAACAGAATAAGGAAGGCCAATGTTCCACTGATCCTTTAAATTTATTCTGAAAGCATCTAGCATGGTTAGATGTCAGATTTCATTTTGAGTCTACAATGAAATAAATACATGAAATAATTCACCACCAAAATACATTCTTAATCTTTACTGAAGTCAATATAATCCTGTAAGGATTGCTACCCTTTCAGCCAAGCAGTTTGCCAAAAGTCGAAGTCTTGTAAGTTGTTTCAGTAAAAAGAAGAAATTATTTCTTAGCTGCAGTCCTGTTTATTTATAAAGAACGTGCACAAAGTCCCGATTCTCTGAATACCAAAGGAATCAAAGAACAGGAGCCATTCCTTTGCCCTCAGTTCAAAGCTTCTTTCCAAGCAGTACTTTACCTAAAGCACTCTTTTAGCCTTTCTTTTCTCAAGGTCTTACACACTACCAGGTCTTGCTGTTGGTGTCTAAGATATTTTTGCTCCTTTACTGTTTGCTTCTGTGTTATTTCTATCCCTTCTACCTCACAAGTACAGTCACACAGCTGCAATTATAATCAGTGCTGTTTATTTCAGCATCCATCCAGGGAATTCAGAATCCTGAACAGTCCTATGGTTATTACAGAGCTCCTTTGGCCCACCTATGTGGAGTAGAGCAGAGGTTCCCAACCACCAGACCACAGCCTGGTACTGGGCCACGAAGGGTTTCTTGCCATGTTGTAGCATTAGCCTCCTCTTGGACCCCCATCTGTCCACCTGGGCAAGCGGCTTTCACTGCCGGCAGTCATTTCTAGGGTTAAAACTAGGCGGCGGGGCAGCCCCGGGAGGGAGGCAGCTAGCATTATGCACCCCGGCCTGCTTCCATGCAAGTCCACAATATAAAAAAAAGGTTGGGAACCACTAGGATAGAGACAGACAACTGTCATAGAAACTTGCAGTGTTGATGTTACATAGTAGCATGGGGAAGAAAGCTATTGTTCCCCATTACACGTGATAAGGAAAAGTAAAATCCTCCTAAGAGCCAGGAAGTGAGAGAAGTCCCTGTCAAAACCCTGGTAGAGCTTCTCTTAGCTGGACACTCACCAGGCACTTGGGTTGGATCCCAGTACATTGGATTGATGTGTATTTATTCTTCCCTTGGCCTATGTGGGTGCAGCACTGTTTCTTCCCCTGGACTCAGTGGCACGTTCTCTGAACACATTTCTCTTTTTGTTACCTCTGAGGAAATGTCTCTGTGTTCCAGCTGCTCTACATCCTCTCCTCCCTGCTGAACAACAGCCCTTCCTGGATCTCTCCAGTAACTGACCCTCCAGTAACTTAAGCACATGCTTTTACAGAAGCTCTATTGGCCCAGCAAGTTAATAGTTTAGCTTGTTGGCAGGTTGGGGGGAATCTAGATAAATAGATAAGCTTGCTGTGTATTTCCCCACCTCAGTTTCTTTACCACTCTAGACCATCTTTAAGCTTATCTCAGGGTCCTCTCATGTAACTGGAATCCTTTCCCCACAGCTCAACTTTCTGCTTTCTCATCCTCTCCCCTCTAGCTAGTTCTGACCTTAGGTGGCCTTGCAGAATCTCCTCCATCCTTCAGTTTAAGAGTATCCTTTTCATATCCACTATTTCTCTGAATGTCTTTCCGAGTCACCAAGTCTCAGGGTTTTTAAAGTCTTGTGTTAACATCTCCATTTCTTCTTTCTATGTTTAGAAAATTTTACAATCTCCAAACCTCAGACCTCTGCAGAAAAACTGGAGAAGAGTAGTTCTCCCAGCCTCAGCCAACCTTTTGTCTGAAGGTGTTTCCATCTGCATAAGCAACACTTAGAGCATGTCCTCACAAGTGGGAATGTGCTTTCCCATGGGGACTTTCCCATGGGGACAAATAGCAGTGGCACATATTGGTGCTGTTACTACTTTCCCCTGGACAGGCCCCAAAGGTGTGCTCTGGCATACTGCAGATTACCCTGGATGGGGTAGGGGAGGCTGAGGCCAACACCTGGGCTGTCCCCAGAAGCCTTACCTGGGGGCCTGGGGGCCTCGGAGCTGCAGCAGCAGCAATCCAGGCCAGCTAGGCTGCAGTTGCGGGTGGTGCACACTGCTGCCATGTGTGCCACACCACTTTTGGGGGGCACTTTTCTTTAGATACCAAGATTTCCCAGTGTCTAATTTTGCCACTGTGCTGCAAATGTGCGGCACAGCAAATGGGTTAACACGCTCCTCATGCATTTTGAGACACCTCAAAAGGCTTGGAGGAACTGGAAACAGCATGTTCCCACTTACGGGGGACAGTCCTGGGTTCTAAAGACTCACTACTGTATATGGTCTTAGGCAGTGACCTTTGACTCTGGACAGCCAACTCTACATCTATTCAATTCTGTGAGTCATCAGTTAAACAACATTAGCCATACAGAAAATTCCCCCAGAGCACCACAGCCCCCCTCCATCTCTGGTTACCTTTCCTGCTGTTGCAGAGTCCACAGGAAATGTCATGCAAGCATTCCTTTATTCTGGTAAGGGAGAAAAAACATGGAGGTATACTGGAGATACTGGCCTGCCAGCTCTTAAAATATCTGATGCAGTGCTTAAATCCCCCAACATGGTAATCTCAGCTTTCATCTAAAAAGGTAGTTACTGTCTCTTGTGGTTGTAAAGAAGATCTTGATAAACGTGAAGCCTGACAATAACAACAGAAGGCAACACGGCAACACTAATTGTTGTTCAAAGAAACCTAACATTTTGAAGCCCCTCTAATACCTTAAAAAAACAAAACAAAACTCAGCTTCTGTTTTTTTAAATGCTTGGGACTGGCAATATACAATGGTTTAATCAGCTGTAGGTCTCTCCCCCACTTCCAGAGTCATGTAACTACAGTTTGGTATTCTTTGAACAACTGTATTATGAGATGAATAAAGGTAGTGTCAGCTGCTCTGTGGTAACTGGTCATGTGCATGCGATTCCTCATGTTAAATATGCATTAGATTTTACTCCTTAATGAAAGAGCTACCACAGAAGGTAAGATCATGCATATGAGCAGCTGCTACAGAGCAGCAAACAGTAGCTTGCATATATGCCTATAATATTTAACTGTGCCACAGCTTTAAATGGCAAAAATGATTTCCTGCCTTGGTGGTATATGCATAGAGCCCTTAACTTCAGATGGCTCTAAACTTCCTTTTTTGAGGTAATTGATCTTATTCTCTCTAAACACCTGCATATGGCTACTCACAATGGAAACACTCCAGATAATCTAGAGCAGGGAGAAAAAAAAGGAAGAGGATGCCTTAAAATCACCCTTTTATTTCCAAGATGCCTACTTTAATCCGTGAACAGATATGAATGCATGTTCAACGTCATTTTTTCAGTGAGAGAACAGTGTAATAATTCTCCATTTTCATAATTATTTCAGATAACATCCATGATCAGAATATCTTTCTGAAAAGAAAAATCAGTTTGTTAGAATTCCACATTGTCACCTGTTTGTAAAATGAAAAACAGAGCTGGATGGAAATGCTAGACTGTTATTTTTGCAACTCTGCGTACATTTTGGTTTCAAAACACTGAAGCAGAGTGCTCTTACTATTCTTAATTGCATCTATATCTAAGGAATGACCAGTAGTAAGCAGCTTTCTTTCTGTCTGTCACCCAGGTGGTACACAGAGGGTACCCTGTCTCCAGTTGAAGGGATGTCAATGGGTTCATATATGCCGTAGGAGTGTGGCTGCCTAGCTGCAGGCCAGCTCAGCTCCTTTCCCTATAGAGCAGAGCAGAGACCAATGACACCTAGTGTTATTTAACTATTTACAGGTTTAATGATGCAACATGATATTGAACTTATAACCATAAACTTACATAAATACATATATACACCTATATGTGTATATAGGTGTATATATGTATATATGTGTGTATATAGGTGTATATAGGTATATATGTGTATGTAGGTATATATATATATAGTATTTACAGATATCAATTTACACAGATAATAGCTCTTATTAATCCTTAACTCAAGCACAGGCCTAATCCTCTGTGGCTTTCTGACTAGTCTGCTGTCCCTGCCCCTCGACAGGGCCCTCTGGGCAGCAGGCAAAGGGGCACTCGATGATAAAAAAAGGTTAATTAACAATTCGTAACTGAAATATCTGGCAGTGATAGGATAATAATTAAACATGCACAATAAGATTACATCAAATGAAATACCCTTATATAAAGATAACCAATACAATAGATTCAGATATAAAACAGCTCATATCCTCTAATAATCGGGGATCCTGGTTTTCTGCGATAAAAAATGCAAATTCTCTGATAAAAACCCCCAAATCCATGATGAAAATTAAAGGCCCCCCATTGCTCCTCTTTCTCTGGCCCTGCTGGTGCCCCTCTTTGCCCCCACAACAGCCCTTCATCCCTGCTCGTGCCCCTTGCCCCCCACCCACAGCCCCTGCCCCCCTTGCCCTGATGGAGGGGGCCCCAGCTGCCAGAGCTATGGGACCAGGGAACCAGGTCCACAGCTCCCTGCCCCCAACAGAAGGCAGCTGCAGCAGGAGCACCGAGCTGGCTCCCCCACTGTGCTGCTGACTCAGGCAGGCGCAGGGCTGGGTCTCAGTACGCACACTCCTGGAGAGCAAGGGGGACCCGTGCCCCCAGATCTGTATGGGGGGCAGGCTGTGGGCTTGAACTTCCTCCCTGCTTCCCCCACCATGGGGTCACTGTAGCCCCGCAAGCAAGACCCAGCATGGGTGGGAATATCAGGGCCATGCCAGGATCTCCTTGCACCCCCCTGCCATGCCTCCTGTGCCTGTTGCTGCTCTGAGTGGCAGAGCCCCACATCGCTTCCCTCAGTGCAGCCCCACCTGCGGGAGGTGCATCACTGGGGCAGCGCGGGATGAGAAGCCTCTAGAAGATCCCTGCACAGCTCCTCTGTCCCCAGCCGCACCATGGGAACAGGGCAGCAGGGATCTGATCTGCGTTTTCTCTGATAAAACCAGGAAATCCCTGCTCATACTACAACAATAAGGATCTGTGGTTACAACCAAAATCCCAATGGCATAGATAATCAGACCCCAACCAATGGCACAGCAACAGTGCCCAAAGAGAAAAGGGCAACCAGGGAAGGATCACATTACCTGAAAGAACAGCATTATCCTCTCCTAGGTCACCAGACTAAGAAGGACCAGTAGCCATGTAACCTCTGCTTGGTAAACAGGGGACCTAGATTCCACTCTGTGTCCAAGGGTGAATTGTCCCCTCTCATCAGGGCCTTCCCCTTGATTGCCTGCAGTGGGGAGGGTCCCTCCTCCCCTGTGAGAATCCCCTTCCCAGGTAACTCATGACTCCCACAGCTTTTGGAGAGTTAGGCTTATCTCCAGTGGTGGGTTGGGGCAAGGCATCCTCCCTCACTGGGGTGGTCAACCTGTGCCGCTTGTAGTGTGAAGGCTCAAACCGCCTCATGCAGCCTCCTGACCTGTCAGCCCACTCTTAGCCCTGTGCACCACCCTGTGTGCCGAAAGGGGCACCTGCCCTGTGCAGAGAAGGGGACCAACGCTGCCTTGTGCAGCCATGGCATCTCATCAGTTATCACCTGTGCACCACAGGGGTGCCTGCCTCATGCAGGGTTGGGGACTCACACTACCGCACGCAGCCATAGAGGTCCCTTCAGAGGTCCCTTTGCAAGCCCTGTGCACTGATCTGTGTACCAAGGTCTCCTACCTCATACAGAGATGGGGACTCAAGCATCCTGTCAGCTCTGCTCAGCTCTCTGCCCTGTGCACCACCTGTGCACTGAAGGGGTGGGGACCCACGCTGCCTTGTGCAGCTGCTGAGGTTCCATCTGCTCCTGGACTCTCACCAGCCCTGTGTACCAATCTGCACTGAGGGCTCCTGCCTCATTTAGGGTTGGGGACCTGTGCTGCCTTGTGCATCGACGGAGATCCCTTCGGCTTACCAAGCACCGTGCACCAAAGGGGCTGGGCTCCTGCCCCATGCAGGGTTGGGGACCTGCACTAACTCATGCAGCTGCCGTGGTCTTGTCCACCCTTCAGACTCTTCATGCACTGACCCATGCACTATCACCACGCTTTTCCCATGGCGGCTGGGCTGCAGCTGCCCACAGCTTCTCCCTCACCGGAGGCATCTTCAGGGCACTTCTGGGGCAATGGCTCTGCCCCTTTTGGTCAGCTCTACCAGCTCTTCTGCAGCCCTCATCTTCATCTTCCCACATTCAAGCTGCCCATGTGCTCGGCACACGGGCTTTTATTCCGTCTGGAGGTTCCACCCCCAGATTGAGAACTGACCAATAAGGAAGCCCACGAGGTTAGTTCCCTTTCAGATCCTCTCTTTCACCATGCCCCCGGGTGAAGGCAGAGCTGCCTTTCTTCTGCCTTCCCCTGATTGGTGGCCAAGGAAAAATTGCCTCCACCAATGGAACCCAAGCCCTTTGATCTCAAGCTAACAATCCAGGCTACCAGTGAGCCCACCAGCCAGCCTGCCACATGTCTGTCTTTATGGCTTTAGAGGAAGCATTCTTGGAGCCTTGCGAGCTCTTAAAGGAAAGAAAAAGGAGGCTTTCGTTCCATTTAGGAATTATATTTGTCAAAAACAAAAGTTTACAGTCAATTCCATCGCTCCAATATTGTAATTACTGTTCATAGGTTAGCTACATTTTTTAAAGCCAGAAGAGGCCCTTAGGCCAAAACTTGTGTTTCATAAAACCAATATCTTACAAGGAAAATACCTATCTGTAGTTCAAGACTAAAATAGCTGTACTGTGGACATTCCCATATATTTCCATAATGGCACATAAATAAATAAATATATAATGCATGTCTACAGCAGTATCTATCTATCTATAGTTTCATAGTTGGTAGGGTCGGAAGGGACCTAAGCACATCATCAAGTGTGACCCCCTGCCATGGACAGGAAAGGATACTAGGGTCAAACGACCCCAGCCAGGTGACTGTCTAGCCTCCTTTTGAAGACCTCCAGGGTAGGAGCTAGCACCACTTCCCTTGGAAGTTGGTTCCAGATCCTAGCTGCCCTGACTGTGAAGTAGCTCCTCCTGATGTCTAGTCTGAATCTACTCTCAGTCAACTTATAGCTATTATTCCTTGTTACTCCCAGTAGTGCTTGGGGGAACAGGGACTCTCCCATTGCCTGCTGGTCCACCTTGGCAAGTTTATGGATGGCCACCAGATCCCCCCTTAGCCGCCTCTTGTGGAGGCTGAACAGATTCAGGTCCCGTAGCCTCTCCTCATAGGGCCTGCCCTGCTGCCCCCGATCATGTGAGTGGCCCTCCTCTGGACCCTCTCGATGCTGTCCACAACCCTCCTGAAGTGTGGTGCCCAGAACTGGATGCAGTACTCCAACTGTGTTCTGACCAGTGTCATATAAAGGGGGAGGATCACCTCCTTAGACCTGTTTGTGATGCATCTGTGGATGCATGACAAGGTGCGGTTAGCCTTCCTGACCACATCCCCACACTGGCAGCCCATGTTTATCTTAGAATCAATAGTGACTCCAAGATCTTTTTCTGCCTCTGTACTGACAAGAAGGGAGTTCCCCAGCCCGTAGGTATGCTGCTGGTTCTTCCTCCCCAGGTGCAATACCTTGCACTTGTCAGTATTAAATCCCATCCTATTCTCATCCGCCCACCTCTGTAACCTGTCCAGATCTAGGTATAGCCTGTCCCTTTCTTCTAGTGTGGCCACTTCTCCCCACATCTTAGTGTCATCTGTGAATTTGAACATGGTGCTTTTTAGCCCCTCATCCAAGTTGCTGATGAAGATGTTGAACAGAGTGCGCCCGAGGACTGATCCTTGGGGAACCCCATTTCCCACGTCCCTCCAGGTCAAAAATGACCCATCCACCACCACTCTCTGGGTGCGTGTGGCTCTCCAGCCAATTTGCAACCCATCTGACTGCGTAGGCATTGACACCACAGTCACCTAACTTTTTAATGAGAATGGGGAGAGACAGTGTCGAAGGCCTTCCTAAAGTCCAGAAAG
>NW_017729032.1:32397148-32397429 GCF_001723915.1 Gavialis gangeticus
TCTGTAGTTCAAGACTAAAATAGCTGTACTGTGGACATTCCCATATATTTCCATAATGGCACATAAATAAATAAATATATAATGCATGTCTACAGCAGTATCTATCTATCTATAGTTTCATAGTTGGTAGGGTCGGAAGGGACCTAAGCACATCATCAAGTGTGACCCCCTGCCATGGACAGGAAAGGATACTAGGGTCAAACGACCCCAGCCAGGTGACTGTCTAGCCTCCTTTTGAAGACCTCCAGGGTAGGAGCTAGCACCACTTCCCTTGGAAGTTG
>NW_017729032.1:32402429-32403143 GCF_001723915.1 Gavialis gangeticus
AAGGGACCTATAGTTTCCTGGGTCCTCCTGTCTCCCTTTTTTTAAATGGGGACCACATCGTCCCTTTTCCACTCCTCTGGCACCTCACCATAGCACCACAAGTGCTTGTAAAGCTGTGCCAGGGGTCCCGCAATGACCTCTGCCAATTCCCTCAGCACTCTGGGGTGAAGATCTTCAGGACCTGCTGATCTGAACATGTCTAGTCCCACCAGAAGTTCCATGACTAAGTCCTCACTATCTATCTATCTATCTATCTATCTATCTATCTATCTATCTATTTTATTTGGTGTCAGGAATTGCAATTGTTATTTTTTTTAAACCAAAGTTTTTATTTTTGATCAACCAAAAATATATTACAACACATGGAACTGAATTTATTCATATCACACTATCTCTGCAAACTGTTCCATGTATTTGCATAGTATCATAATTTAGTAAATAAAGTAGTTACAGCTGAATTTAGAGACCTGGAAAAGAGGCTCTGATCTAAAAAGTTTCTAATCCTGCTGTCCATACTCAGGCAAAGTCCCCACTGAAGTCTTGGTGTTTTTCCAAATAAGGAGCCCAGGTTGATTTTTTTGCACTTATAGGGATTGCCCTGTGGTCATTTCAGTTTTTGCCATTTAAAATTCATGCAAGTGTTAAATTGGCTCGTTTTTCTGATGGCTCTGTCCAATTATTTTTAAGCAAATAGGCACACTGTTCAATATGTCC
>NW_017729032.1:32403378-32406090 GCF_001723915.1 Gavialis gangeticus
GGTGCTTTTTAGCCCCTCATCCAAGTTGCTGATGAAGATGTTGAACAGAGTGCGCCCGAGGACTGATCCTTGGGGAACCCCATTTCCCACGTCCCTCCAGGTCAAAAATGACCCATCCACCACCACTCTCTGGGTGCGTGTGGCTCTCCAGCCAATTTGCAACCCATCTGACTGCGTAGGCATTGACACCACAGTCACCTAACTTTTTAATGAGAATGGGGAGAGACAGTGTCGAAGGCCTTCCTAAAGTCCAGAAAGTCTATGTCCACCATGACACCTGCGTCTAAGGATTTTGTGACCTGGTCATAGAAGGCAACCAGGTTGGTCTGACAGGACCTGCCTCTAATGAACCTGTGTTGATTGCCCCTAAGTATAGTCTCCCCTGCTGGTCTCTTGCAAATGTGCTCCTGGATAATTTTCTCAAGGAGCTTTCCCAGGACCAAGGTAAGACTAAGGGACCTATAGTTTCCTGGGTCCTCCTGTCTCCCTTTTTTTAAATGGGGACCACATCGTCCCTTTTCCACTCCTCTGGCACCTCACCATAGCACCACAAGTGCTTGTAAAGCTGTGCCAGGGGTCCCGCAATGACCTCTGCCAATTCCCTCAGCACTCTGGGGTGAAGATCTTCAGGACCTGCTGATCTGAACATGTCTAGTCCCACCAGAAGTTCCATGACTAAGTCCTCACTATCTATCTATCTATCTATCTATCTATCTATCTATCTATCTATTTTATTTGGTGTCAGGAATTGCAATTGTTATTTTTTTTAAACCAAAGTTTTTATTTTTGATCAACCAAAAATATATTACAACACATGGAACTGAATTTATTCATATCACACTATCTCTGCAAACTGTTCCATGTATTTGCATAGTATCATAATTTAGTAAATAAAGTAGTTACAGCTGAATTTAGAGACCTGGAAAAGAGGCTCTGATCTAAAAAGTTTCTAATCCTGCTGTCCATACTCAGGCAAAGTCCCCACTGAAGTCTTGGTGTTTTTCCAAATAAGGAGCCCAGGTTGATTTTTTTGCACTTATAGGGATTGCCCTGTGGTCATTTCAGTTTTTGCCATTTAAAATTCATGCAAGTGTTAAATTGGCTCGTTTTTCTGATGGCTCTGTCCAATTATTTTTAAGCAAATAGGCACACTGTTCAATATGTCCAAGCCTGATACGAGCTGAGGTTATGAATGCCTGCAGTTGATCCCATCTAAATTCCAAATGTGACAGTCTGGAATATATTATTAAAAACCTTTCTGATACATACAGTACATGAATATGTCATAGATAACATATGGAAGGGTTTTGAACTCAATTGATCATATAAAATTCACTGAGATGGAGACCCATTACTGAATGTAGCCTACTGCACCTCAGTCTTATATGTGAAAGGAGTATAAGCATAAAAATATAAGCATGCATGCCAACTAATGACAAAGAGCTATACAGTTCTGAAATACCTAAATGAAGGCATTTGTTAATGAAATATGGCAAATTAAACATTGATCCAAGATAGAAGAAGAGCTTGACTATGCATGCTTGACTTAGAGTTGCCATTCTTTATGCTGAGAGAAATTCCTGGCTGTATTATAAAACATCTTAGTAAAGTTGTCCAAACTAAATACGAGTGAGAGGATGTCAATTGCTATTTCAAACTGCATGCATTCAGTCTGAATCAAAGAAAATGTTAATCTGTGTCAAGAAACTGAATTAAATAAATGTTGACTGTGTTGATATCAAAGATCAAGTCAGAGTTACACCATGAATGAAGCAGGAACATGTACCACAACATCATGATGTGGTTCTAAATATAAAGCTAAATATGGAAATGAATAGGAAATAAAGCAAGAAATACAATGTTTGGGAAAGAATTTAGGCATGATTTGAAAAGATAATTACAGACAAAAGGAAAGTAAATGTAGCAACAGGAAGAACAGAATAATTATGTGGTAATTAACAAGAATTCTCTATCGTCCTTTGGAAAAATAACAGATTTCAGGTTAAAAATGAACATCACAGAAATGTTTTAGCAGTAACTTTTCAAATACTTTAGAGTAGGAACTGATCCCAAATTCTAACCTACAGTCTAATTCAGTCACAGATTTCTCAACATACTATTTTTTTTAAAGAGAATTTCATGGAATGGAAATTATTCTTAAATCTTTTTCACTGGTATTATTGTTGTCAGTCTAAACTTCACCAATCTTTTGGAAATAAATAAAGGTCTTGCTTCCAAAGAAAAAATATGGTAATATATTTTATTCTAAAGCTAGGTATTTTTATCTCAATGAGCACAATTATGTAATCTGAGTTTTAAACAAATGCCTTATTATAAATTATACCAAGTTTTCTGTATATGGATACTTGGTCTTGTTTGGGTATGAATAATTAGATTTGAATGTATCTAAAGTACTAGAAAATGTATATCAGACGTGATGATATATGGCCTTCCAAAGACAATGTTTCCTAGACTGCAGTATGTTTGGTATGTGACTTGACCTATGAGTGCTACATCATGAGGAATGAATCCTCTGCTGGGTGAAACAGAGGCAAACACATATTTGATATTCTTGTTAAACTTTAGCAGACCTCCTAAATTAAAAGCATTCTCCTAGATTATTAGCAAAGACTTGATAAATTAATTGGTTTCTAAAATGTAATTGGCATTTTATTTTGGGTGGCTGAAATCCATTATCCATATGGGATCTTT
>NW_017729032.1:32411090-32416327 GCF_001723915.1 Gavialis gangeticus
CAGACCTCCTAAATTAAAAGCATTCTCCTAGATTATTAGCAAAGACTTGATAAATTAATTGGTTTCTAAAATGTAATTGGCATTTTATTTTGGGTGGCTGAAATCCATTATCCATATGGGATCTTTTAAGAAAATTCCCAAAATGCATTACAAACAATAGCGCATATAGAGATCACTCACATACCCTTGAAATGGAGACCTCTCTCATATCAAGGAGCCACTGGGCATCAGCAGCATTATTTATTAATAGTCAGGAGGTAAAATGAAAAACCTTTTTAACTGAAGCTAGTGTAAGGAGTTTAGGAAGGGAAAATATAATTACCCAAGTCATAATGGGCCAGATCCAATTAACTCTTGTATATGCCTCCCCATATGATTTCAGTGCTTCAAAATGAGGAGCTTTGCCAGAGTAGGGTGACTCAGATCGACAGGGTTAGGCACCTAGGATCCCTATACAGTCATTAGAAACTGCTGCTTCCAACGATGAATCCAAATCACTGGATTTGAGCTGGGATGTGTAAGTAAGCTACCAGGAAATGGTAGGCATAGGAATGTATCTGACTTCCTGCTCTTCCTCAGGATTAGGCATCTGGCTCATGGCTATGCAGTGGCCATCACCTCATCTTGGAATTCAAAAGCACATAACAATGGCAGTACTTTTCCTTCTTGAGTGTTGGCTGATTGCAGGCTGCCCACATTTTAGTTTAGTGGCAGAAACATTCATCCAAGAAGTAGGATACCTAACCATGTAATATAGATTACCCTGGTTTACAATGGGTGAGATCCAGACGATAGACATCTAAGTCACAAATGCTCCAGATCAACCATGCTGTGGTGGGTGAAACCCAAAAGGTTTTCACCCACTGCAGCATGGTTGATCTGGAGCGTTTGTGACTTAGATGTCTACTGCTTGGATCCCACCTATTGTAATTATGCTCCTTAGGATGTCTTCTATGAATACTGGCATGTATCTCAGAACATTGTCTACAAACAGTGTCACACTGGTTCAAACTGACTGTGATTTGAATTTCTGGATCTTTACTCTTCTAGAAGAAATCATCCAATGTTTAGGGGGTTTTAAGCTGCCTTGAACAAATGATGAAAAAGCAGAAGTTTTTAAAGAAGAAATTGCCTTTCCTCTCTGATAATTATCTTTGCAGATGGCAAATGGGACATTGTGATGACGATAATACTTCTGTAATGGCTTTCATTCAGTTATCTGAAAGCGCTTCTCAGTCATTAATTAGTTAACATCATCCCCACAATTAGTTAACAATATCCCCATGAGCTAGATAAAAGTCATTTCCATTTATCCACTTATTACTCAAAATAATGGGCATCATATAAGTGCTAGTAATACAAATTATTATTATTGCATAGATAATTTATATGTTGTGCTAGTCACAGTAACTAGTACAGATAAAACTAGAAGCTGTGACTTCCAGTTCCCTTTCTATGGCTATGTCTATGCATGATACTACATTGCCATAGAGATGTGCTGCAGAGACGTAGTGCTGACAGGCAAAAACCATGATGCCGACACTACGCCACCATAGCAATGAGCTACCTCATTATAACACATTGCTACAGCGACATAGCTGCTAAAAATAACAGTGCACCATAATTTAGTACTTGCTAAAGCAAATACTAAATGATGGCATAGTAACAACTTTGCCGTGGGGGGCACGTGTAGATGCATGCTGTTAGAGTGAGCATTAAAGGACTTAATATTAATTAATAACAATTATGATCCATAAAATGCAGAGATTGTGTTATTATTGAATTGTATCCTTTTCTTTTAGGTTATTCAATACTTCAAGCTATTATGGAAAAAGCAGGACAAAATAGTTGGCAAGTCAGTGCCATCTGTGTGGAGAATTTTAATGATGCCAGCTACAGGCGGCTTTTAGAAGACCTGGACCGAAGACAAGAAAAGAAATTCGTAATAGACTGTGAAATAGAGAGGCTTCAGAATCTTTTAGAACAGGTAATACCTGCTTTTAATGTAACTGTAAACACATTACTGTAGCTCCATAAGAGCTGCTACTAAGCTTTGCCTTTCATTTATTTTGCCATGGAGAAAAGATCCACCAATTCCCACACACCCTTTTATTCAGGGCTAGTATATTTTTCCTTCTGCTTTTTCCCTATCTTCACTTTGATATGAAATTTCCATCAGAGCATCCAGCTGGTCAGAAAGAATAGCCACCTCCAAGACTGCAGGTGTGTGAGCAGTGGGGCACTGAATGATCCATGCAGCTCTCACATTAGGCCAGAGTCTTAATGCATCTCTGCCTTATGAATTTTGAATCGAGGTCTGTGGGTTCCCAGAACTACATGCTGATACCAAGTTAGAAAGTGCCCCCATGTTTATTTTAAGAAAAGAAAGAATTCTTGTTTTGTTTAAAGAAATCACTTTTTTTGGTATTCAAGACTATTTAACATTCATCAAAAAGCATAAGAAGTATATTTCAAACCATAAAAGGTCTTTAAATAATTATTACACTCATTTAAAGGGGAGTTGTATGACAGTTACTACAGCATTTGTGAACATGAAGGAAAGTAAAATAAGTTGGGGATAGTGTGCTACCCTTTCTTCATTAATGAAGGTTGCAGTAGTGTAAGGAATACTAATAGATTATCCTATGCCTGATACTTGTAGTCAGCTTCATCTGTATAAATTGGGTGTAATATGCTACCTCCCTGATCTGGAGAATCCTGCCACCTAAGCATCGTTATTTCTTGAATAATAGGAAAAATAATGATTTGGAAAAAGCATTTTGCTAAATTATAGGAAAATAATTTAGGGTGGTAGATTTTTTTTGTTTCTCACATAATCCCACATACTATGTTAATGCACTGGAAGAGTATTTTTCCATCCCTTTTGCTACAGCCTAAGTATTACAGTGAACGAATGCCCTCTAGTGGCATTTAGCTTAGTGTAGCATTTGCTTCATATTTTTTTTCGAATATTAGGTATTTCTTTAAGTTTTAGTGTTTAAAACTTTAGTGATACATCTGCTGTTATGGACATATAAATATAGTATGACATTGTGATACTGAACTATATAAAAATTGTTTTCTAAAAATCATTTTAGATCAATTTTATTGTTGTCAATTTCAGAAAAGTGAACAAAAAGAAAAAGAAAAAGAAAAGGGAAGAAATTAAGAATGAATAGTATGATTGCATTTAGGCAGGTCCTATGTATTGTTTGGGCAATTACTTTTTGAAAGGTTTCACTCCTTGTTCAGGTAAGTTAAGGGCATGATTCTGCACCACTGAAATCAGTAGGCATTTGCCAAAGATTTGTGGTTACAGAGGCTAGGATTCACACTGGAAAATTCAAAATGGTAGTTTTGAAAAATCAAACATTGACTGCTTTCATTTTCCTGCCAGCAATCTCTCAAGAGCAGGTATGGTGGCTTCAAAGTAGACTAAACATTAAGCTGTTTTTCTCTTTATCTACAAAGATGACTTAATTCAATTTGTCTCCCTTATAAACCAACATTCTTTTTTGCTCCAATCCCCTTGAATGGAGAAGTGAACATTAGTTATGACTATTTTTATAATTCTTTGAGGGGTACAAGTAGGCACTCTGTAGTGCTTTTTGAAAGTGAATTATTCTGAAAGCAAATTATTAATTTAGTAAGTAAAAATCTTATTAATGAGATCTTAATGCAAAGTGCTTTGGTTTTAAATCTTTGCTGAGGAATGGGGGAAAACTGACATGTTTTTGTGTGTGCAGATTATTACTATGTCTTAAAGAAGCACAGGGTTTGGGGTTTCTTCTGTTCTGAACAGTTCTGCCTAGAAGGGCTTGTATGCTTTCCTACTTCAGGATCTCCAAAATTCTAGTTTATGGTGATTTCAGTACCTGTGTAAAGACAAAAACAAGAAGAAGATAAATGTTTATATTTGAAATGATTCCTAGCACCTATTCCTTGAGATGATAGCCCCAACCAAGCCTTGATCACTAGGCTTGAAAAGAGATAGGCAGCTTCTACTATTGCAGTTAACAGCTAAAAAACTTCAAAATTAATACTGTTTAATTTATGTAAAATGAGTTACTTAAGTTTCCTGAAGAGCCTATGAAACAGCCATCTCATCTAAGTACTTTTATACAAGTATTGTATAAAAACAACGTTAGTCTTTAGCACAGCAGCCCTTTGTGGAAAAAATAGAGAATATGATGGAAGGATTTGAAATGAGCATTTATGCTGTTGCCTGAAATATAAAGTTCCTGCATTTCTGACTTTCCCAATTCCCTGCTGATCCATTTTATCCAAATTTATTTTTAAAAGGTATCCTTTTGTAAGCAATAAAATAGACTTAATTGTTCTATAAGTGGGTTCTCTTAGAAGAAGACCATTCGATACCATAAAAGGTCTTCCTTCTAATGCAAATCCATAGATACATCTGATCAGGTGTACATTAACTTGCATTCTCTGGCCTTTATTCACATACATACAAATAGATATGTCTGAGAATTTTCCTGTGAAACATTTTCTTTGCAAAATGCTAATAAGTGAAATATCATGTGGATTGAGATTGACCACAGGATTTCTGCATGTGGGGCTTTGAGAAGGCCCAGGCCATGCAGCCTGCCCCTGGGTCCAGGGCTTTCAGGCCTTCTAGTATAGAACTGGCATGCTGGGAGACTGGAAGATCCAAAACCCCAGGAAGTGTTCACTCTACTTCAGGCTTCAAGGTCTAGTTTGAGAAAGTGAGTTTGAAAGCAACACATCATGAGCACTTTCCTGGAATCAGAGAGACCCTGGAGTTCCAGCACGTGTAGTTCCATAAGAGCCCTACAATTAGAACTGCCCTGGGGTAGGCAACCACATGGATATTCAGGCAAGGTACAGAAGTTGCACCTATTGTGTAGTACACATGCAGAAAGCTCTCTATAGCCATAGCAAACAGATGGTCAGGGAACATACAATGCTGTAAAAATGGCAGATACCACTCTAAGATAACTCAACAGGGTACCTAGAGAGGTGGTAGAATCTCCATCCTTGGGGGTTTTTAAGACCCATCTTGACAAACCCCTTGCTGGAATGATCTAGTTGGGGATGGTCCTACTTTGAGCAGGGGATTGGACTAGATGACCTCCTGAGGTCCCTTCCAACCCTAATTTTCTATGATTCTATGATTCTACAATAACCCTGGATGGATGTAGTATCAGACTTCAGTGGTGTAGGTTACAGCGCTATAATGAACCTTTGTTCCACATCCC
>NW_017729032.1:32416399-32428161 GCF_001723915.1 Gavialis gangeticus
AAGGGCCTTTGCAGTGGCTTGCCCGCCCACCCACCCTCCCAGGGTGGCACTCTGGCCTCAGCCAGAGTTCAATTTCTCTGCCTGAGTGCCAGGCCAGCCCCAGCCCCAGCCCCAGCCCCAGTCTGTCACTGAAAAAGAGTCAGAAAAGCCTTTGCCTCCAGGTCTACCTGTACCCTTCCTTTGGGTAGCATAGATCCATCCACACAAAGAAAACTGCTTATTGCTGAATATCTTTTATTGCTTATTGTCATGGGTGTAGGTAAGCAAATACTGAATGTGCATCTGTTGCTATTTTCCTCTGCTCACGGTTAACTTCTCTTAAGAATTGAGTCATCTGCACTGATTTCTGGCAATGGGCAGTAAAAAATGTACTTGAACAGGCCCAAAATGTACATTAGCACACCCACACATACTAATATATAGCATCACTACTTTCCAACTTCTCTGGGGAAACTGAATACATCTGTAAAATGTAGACTGTGAGAAACACTTACAGTATATGTGCTTCTCCTACTCTGCCTGTGCCCAACATAGGATGCAGGACCAGAAAGCTTTGAGACCACAGACACAAAGCCTCAGAAATCTTGGATGCATTCAATAGCCCATAAAGAAGCAAAAAGCATTTCTCTATTCACGTGTCTTAAAGCCAATTTCTAATAATTCTGGTCACTCTAGTAATGGTTTGGAACCATGTGCATGCGATAGAAAGCTGGTTCAGACAGTCTGTTACAGTGTTTGAGGTATGCTGCTAGGAGTCCCATAGATGTATACATAGGGCAGCTAGCTTCAGGAACTCTCTTTTTTGCCAAGCTTGCACACTGTTTGTTTCATTAATTACCATTTTACAGTTGTCGCTTTTCATAGCTATATGAACAGTAATATCCAGTGGTCTTGCTAGCCATAAAGTAGTGTTCTTAGAGAAATCCCCCCATTAAAAAAACCTCTAGGATCTATGATGTTCCCCTTAGGAAACATCTAACATTTTTCAATGGAAGGAGAGAAAACTCTTTCCCCACCTTCCCAATCTTCTGCCTGCAAAAAAGCAGTGATTTGATTTTCCCTTCTGAACCCAGTAGATTACCTAAAATTTGTACAGAATTTTGGAAGCCACCAGACTCTTCTGAATCCCTAGTGAGTGGAGTCAGTCAAGTCCCATTTGCCAGTTCATGCCCCAGAAAGGATGACTTAGGATCACCATGTACTTGGTACCATGTCAGTATTACTTTAGTTCCTTTTATTTCCTAATTAACTGGCACTCTATCATTACGAGTTAATCAGAGGCATTGTGTATTTGCACAATGGAGTTAAGATCTTCCCAGTCCAGGACAATCCACTGTTTACTAAAAAATTATTTTTTAGTCAAAGTTTTAAAAGGTATTTAATTGTGTGTATCTTGGAAAGTGGTCTACTGAATAGTGCAGTGACCTTTGGGGGAGGTGGAGAGATTTTTTTTTATGTTTATCACAGCCCTTTGGTCACATGCAAGTTTTTGAAATGTAGTGACACTTAAACCTGAAATTGGAGTAATTTTCCCTGGATTTCAAGTGGAGCAGGATCAGGTCTGTACCATTTACTCTATAAGGTACATCTCCAGCCTGCCCTTGTTTTGTCTCCTAGCAGTGAATTAGATGGATTGCCTGAGCTGGGGAAACATCACTTCCCCAGCTGGGTAATCATGAAGAGCAGTTACAAGTATGCAAAAATTCTACAGTTTGGGGAAGGGGGAGAGAGAAGACAACACATTCAGGGGTGGAAGCAGCCAACTAAGGATTATCAGGTGAATCTGCTGAGCTCTATACATCTACAAAAAGTAAGAAAGGGAGCCAGTTATGTGTGGGTGTAAATTAGGAAGCAAATGTTGCCTGAAATATTTTAATAGCGCTCCACTTCCTGCATCTTAAAGTTTCTGTGGAGAATAATTATAACCAAAAAGTAAACTGTAATTCTTGGTTTTGGTATCTGCAATCCATAATATTTGCACTCTCCATCTTGCATTCTCCAAAGTAATTTCAGATGCATCTGATGGTCTGTGTAACTGCTTACACTCAGAAGTATTTTGTAATGTCCTGATGCCAAGTTCATGTTTGCCTGAGATTTAGGCTAGTTCTCAACTCTGACCAAAAACTCTCTAGATTTGCCTAGTTCATTCAAAAATCACTTTTGTGTACAGAAGAGGTAAAGCCTTAAACATGAAATTTCAATTTAGGTGTGTGGGGAAATGTTTGTATTAGAGTCTTGGATCTGAACCTGGCAATTGGTTTTAGTTCCAACCCTAGAATAGTTCTACTTACGTCTTTTCTTGAAGGGTTAAAGCTCCAGATGATGGAAAGTAATGAAAGGAAATAATTTCTCCTTATCTCTGTCTCAGACCTTCTCTGTAATCTTTCTTTTAAAATCTCTTGCCTCTCAACACCACATGTGCCACCACAAGTCATCTCAATGTTCTACCTTGCTCAGGTTTATAAAGTACATATCTAGATGTATTTATTTCTTTTTAAAACTATTGAAATAAATTCATAATAACAAAAACCAACCGTTTAACAGTGTGTTGCCTTGTGCATCTTCACTTGTGACATCTATATTTATATTGGAAACTCCATATAGGGACTTTATACAGTGCCAGTTAAGGGATGGTGAAAGAAAAAAAGAAAGTGAAAAAATGAAATTTAATAAAATTTAGCAAGTACTATTTGACATTGACATTCATAACATCCCACTAATAGAATCCACTACACTAAAGTCCTCCAAGTTGTAAGGGTATAAAGTACAGGTGGCTGAGCTGAGCCCTAAATATTTTCCATCCCCCCTTCTTTTTTGGAGAAAAGGCTACTTCCATTATCCTTTATTTTCATTCAGTGCAGAGGGTCTCCCTCCCTTCTTGATCACTGATCATATAGCTAATAGATGATCAACTAGATAGTTCTGGGGGAGGGGCATGTGGTTGGGGGGCACTGAACCTCCAAGCGGCAGCAAGTAAAGAGACATTGCTTGATCCTAAGGCACCATATAAGCTTCATACCCTTGAATTTATGGTCCAGGAAGGACATGCAGCATTGCCAGAATCATGGGGCATCAGCTGAAAGCCCCTGGATAATTTGAGTTTCTGGAGGTGAACTGAGCAGCCAAACCCAAGTGAAGTGGAAGCAAGAGCCCCAAGCTTCTGCAGTGAGAGCAAGAACCACGTACTGGGAATTGCATCCTGATACATCCTCCACTGCTTCCATACATCCATCCACCCTTCCAGCCTTCCACCCACCTCCTCACATCCAGACCATTACCCACCCACAGACATCCAAGCCCCCACAGGCACTGCTATGGACCTTGGATGAACTTGGCCCATCTGCCCCTGGGTCCAGGATCACAAAGCTGTCCACCTCCTATAAAGAGAAGTCCCTGGTCTTGGTTCCAGACTTCTGAAAGTAAGTTTCCAGGTCAAAAGCCCCCTACCCTGTGTCTCCCCTCCAAGGTTTCACATTGTTAGGTTCAGGTCATGCAGCATTCACCCTGACTCCAAACCCCCTTGCAGGGTATGTTCTCAACCCTCACCCCACCACTGCCAAAGGTTTGCCATTTTATGTTAATTGGGAGGAGGGAACAAGCTGAGACATAGGCAGTGTTCACCAGATTTTCTTTATTACACACTGGAAAAATTTGGCAACTACAAAATTTTAAACTAGGCACATGTCTTCCTCATGCCACACCCTGGGGAGCATTGGGGAGGGAGAGGAGAAGCGGAGGTGGGAGAAGAGCGATGCCTGGACAGCCTGGGTTGTGGGCAGCAGTGCCTGAGATGCAGAGCCAGAGGAGCCTATGGCAGGAAACTCATGGCCCAGTGCCTGGGCATGTTCACTTGAAGATCTCTAGCCCTACTAATGGAAGGATTCCCAGTCCACATGGTTGAGGAGGCAGTCATGTAGGCCTTCATAGATATGGACAGCCTGCCACACTGCGGGGCTGAGGCCACAAATATTGGCAGAGGGCTCGCCCTCTCCCCCATTCCTGCACCACCTGTCCTCAGACTTCAAAAAGAAAAACTCATGGCATTTGCTGGCAGCACAGCCTGCTACCGTCTGGTGCAGATCCAGAGGCCCACACCCCCAAGAAGGTTGCAGCCTGCACCCAGCGCCGGGAAACACTGATGCTGCTGTCAGCCCAGTAGTGGGAGGTGGAGTGCAGCCCTGGCTCTCCCTGCCTCCTGCTGCCAGGCTGCACTCCAAGTAGCTCCACAGCCCCATGGAGCTCAGCCCAGTAGCTGGAGGTGGAGCACCGCCCTGGCTTTGACCTCCTCCCACTGCTGGGCTTAGAGAGCAGCCCGGTGGTGGGAGGCAGGGAGAGCCGAGGCTGCGCGCTGCCTCCCACCACCAGGCTGAGCTTCACATGGCTGCGGAGCCACTCAGAGCACAGCCCGGTGGTGGGAGACAGATAGAGCCAGGCTGTGCTCTGCCTCCCACCGCCAGGCTGAGCTCCATGGGTCTCTGAATGACCCATGGAGCATAGCCTGGCAGCAGGAGGCAGGCTGAGCCAGGGCTCCACTCTGATCGGCTCCACCAGCCCCATGGAGCTCAGCCCAGCAGTAGGAGGTGGGCAGAGTCAGGGCTGCACTCTGCCTCCTACCACTGGGATTTGCTCAGTAGGGCTATGGAGCTGCACAGAATGCAGTCCTGGATTTCCCCTGCCTCCTGTTACCAGATTTGCCCATCAGTTTGGGGTGTGCTCATTTATTAGGGGTACATTTCTGGGAGTCTCTGTAATTTTATCAATGTGCTACTTGTGTTACTTGTTTTTCTTTATGGAGCTGTATCTCTGCAAGTCCTCACCCCCAGTGGAGCTATCTTGCAGGATTCAATTTCAGTGGGGCTGGGTTCCTCCAACCACTGAATCAGTCAAACACATGTATGCACATACACTCGCAGATCAACAGGACATGCCTGAGCCAGGCCAGGTTATTTAGCATTGACAAGCTAACACCCTCATATGCCTTGAACTCAGGGCAACAATAAAATGCAGACACATGGGTTAACAGAGCACATCTGAGTCAGACCGGACTGTTCAGCATTGATAGGCTAACACCGTCATGTGCCTTGAACTCAGTTCATCCCTTATTTCAGCAGGACAACAATAAATGCAGTTAGACACACATACACACACGTTAACAGAGTTCGTCTGAGCAGGCTGGATCTAATCAACACTTTCAGCTGATACCCTCATGTGCCACAAAACTCAGCAAGTCACAATCTCTTGTCGCAGTGGTCCTAGTAGTAACCCCCTTGATGAGCTGACCCCACTGTGAGTTTGAGCATTACAGGGATCTTTGGCTTAGGTAAAAGAAGTGTTGCTGCAGAGCAAATGGGGAGGTCAAGGGGAAGAAAGAGTAGGGGAGGTTCAGAGAGAAAGTATAGCAACCAGCTTGACCATAAAAGTTATTTATTGCCAGGTATATGAACTTATGATGAGACCAGTAATAATAACCATACAAGAGAGACGCAAATAAACGGTTACAATATTTCACACTTAGCTTTTGGGGGAAATCTAGCTTGAGTTTGACTAGCAAAAGTCAGGTTTAGAAAGCTGTGCCTGGAGTAAGAGAATAAAAGTCAGGTTCCTGGAGGCAGAGGGAGAGAGAGAGTGAGAGAGAGAAAGTTGGGATCTCACCACTCAGCGAAGCTCGAACCAGTCGAGGTTTCCAGGTGTTGTTGGAGCTGGCAGACAGGCAGAGCCCTCAGCGTGATTGATGGAGACATTCCAGGCAGAAAAGGAGTGGAACTGGTGCAGCTTTGGATCCAAGCACCAGGACAGAAACTAGAGCTTGGGTAGGGTTTTTTGCAGAGAACTAACAGTGGCTCAAGGGAGAACACTAGATTTGTTTAGGGGTAAACAATGGCTCATATGCTGGATTATAGGAACCGATCACTCCTGGCTATGAGTGGCATTACTCTGAAGGAGCTCACAATACAGACAGGCAGATTCAGTGTTTTGGTTACCAATAGAGGATCATAACTAGAATTGATCTGATAAATGCTAAGTTGGGTGTGTGTTGATGTGGATTGATTAGTATTTGGAGCGGGGATCCCCCATCATGCAGTGCTCCCCTGCTTCTCTCGTTCCAGAGTTCAGTGCAGTCCTTGCCTTGGAATCTCTGTTCTTCATCCTGAATGCTAATGATGGTGCATGCCTGTTCAATTTCCCATTTAAATGAGTTGTCATCTGGTTCCATCTCAGATGCAAACGAGACCAGGGGAGTTGCTTCACTCTTATCACCCTGTTTGGAGGGCTTTAGGTGTGTCTCCCACTGCATCTTCCTTGTCTTTTGTAAGTCCTTCCTCTAATCAGTTCTTGTTCAGGCAGAGGTGGGGAGGGGGAGAGTTCTTTGTGATTCAGACAGTCTGCGTCCTGTGCCAGGGTTCCCCGAGAACACAAAGCTGAGAGGTAACGCTCCTGCCACCAGGCTGCTTCAAAACTTGAAACGTTTCAAAACTTTCAAAACATTTTGAGTGCCCTCATTTGATTTCTAAGCTGTTTCAAAGCTTTTTGTTTCATTTGAATTTCATTGTTTCAAGCTCAAAATGCATCAAAACAGCTTTGAAATGAAACATTTGGTGAAATTTCACACAGCCCTACTGCCTATGTCCTTAGACCAACACTGCTACAAGCAACACCCATTTCATGTTCAAACAACTAAGTGGCATTTATATAGCCAGGTGTTACAGGGTGCCATTGGCAAGTAACCCCAGGGTTTCTAGCCCAGCTGGCTCCTCAGTGCCCCTCTCCTCTCAATTTTTCTGCCATGCCTTGATGTTGAATAATTTAGGGAGGTTCCCCCACATCCAAAGCAGGCGGGGTGGATTTAAAGCCAGATGTCACTGCCTCACCATTATCCATACTGCTGCCACTATTTGGGTCCAGACCCCCTTCCAGGGCCTCCACCTTGCTGTCTGCAAGCCCACCCTTCACCCCATCTTGGCTAGCAGTCCTACTTGTCTTGAGCTTTAAAGGCCAACAAATACACCTCTGAGCGAAGCCAGTGGGCTGTCAGCCTCCACTTCCTTGGCAAGACTCAGGCCTTTTGAAGCAAGCACTCCCTACCCACTGAGGGTCAATTACAGCAGAGTCCTTTGTTTCAGTTCTCTGACATGCCTTCTCCACATTGCCCTTTATAGCCATGCCCATTCCACCAGTTGCTAACAACAGAGAATTTTTTCTTTTAATGAACTGTCTTGCCCTCTGGGGCAGCAATCAAAGTCCCAGACATAAAGTTTTGACCCTTCAGACTGAAAGAAAACAACTGAAAAAAAACCAAAACGGGCATCTTACCACCACAGCAATTCATGTCTTTGGGTCCATTCCCTGTGTGCCCCATGGCCTTGCTGGCCGGCTTCTGCAGTATCTCACCTCTCCCCCTTGAGGACAGTCCATGATGGCCTCCCTGCCAAGCTTCTTCTCTCTTCTTCCTGGTGACTAGGGGACCCACTTTTATGTCCCTGCTCACACAGGCTCGCACAGGAGGTCATTGTTAATAGCACACAGTCTTCAAAAGGGTGGGTCTGCAGCTTGCCCCCAAATGAATTTCTTCATCCTTGTGACGCTAAAAGTCCTTGCCTTAAAGGGACCTGGCCCTCATGGTCCTGTCCTGTGGCTTCTCCCCAATAATGGGTGATATCCACTGTTAAACCATGTCACTGTAATTTTTGGCACTTATGCACAATTTGAATTCCATATGGATATGTTTGCCCTGGGTTTCTCCTCTGGGCATGCTCAGTAAGCTGAGCTCTTGTTGTGTAGGTACCAGTATGTCAAATAGAAGATGAAGGATGATATAAAATGTTCTCCGTTCCATTGAATTTATAACATATATTACATAAATAATCTATGTTAAAAAAACCAATAATGACCCTCTCAAAAATCATCCAGTGAAACAGTGAGGAAAATAAAGGTACTATTTGAAATACATCTGGTAAGAGACATGAAAATCAATAAAAAGGGCTTCTACACATATGGCAAAAGTAAGAGAAAGACCAATGACATGATATGTGCCTTATGGAATGTAGAAAGCAATCTAGTTCCAAAGGATGTAGAGGAGGCTAAAGTATTTAATGCCTCTTTTACTTCAGTTTTTACAGATAAGGGCATCTATCAGATGACAAGCATACTTGGCAGCACAGATAGGGATGGAATCAAACAGTCTAGAGTAATGGCAGAACAGGTTAAAGATTACTTAGAGATGCTAGATGCTTTCAGGTCAACAGGTTCAGATGGGATACAGTCTAGGGTACAGAAGGAATTTGCTAAGGTAATTTCAGAGCTATTAGGATATTCTATTGAGAACTCATGGTGGTCAGATGAGGTCCTGGATGATTGGAAAAGGGCAAATACAGTGCCCATCCTTAAGAAAGAAGAATCTGGGGAAACAGAGCAGTCAGCCTGACTTCAATTCCTGGAAAGATCATGGAATAGGTCCTCAAGGAATCCATTTTGAACTGCCTTGAAAAAAACAAGGTGATCAGGAATAGCCAGTATGAATTCACAAAGAGAAAGTCATGCCTAACCAATTTGACTTCCTTCTATGATAAGGTAACAGGGGGAGTGTAGTGAATGTGACATACCTTGACTTTAGCAAGGTTTTTGACACTCTCTCATGGACATTTTCATTAACAAGTTAAGGAAATAAAGAAAGACTAGACAAAAGTACTTTAACATGGATACATAACTGGTTGGATATTGGTGCTTAATAAATGGTCATCAATGGCTCAATGTTTAGTTGAGAGGGGGTATCAAGTGATATTATCCAGGGGTCTGTCCTGGGTCCAGTATTGTTTAACATTATCATTAATAACTTGGATGGTGGGACTGAGTGCATGCTTAAAAAAAATTTGAGCATGACACCAATTTAGGTGGAGTTGTACACACTCTCGAGGGAAGAACTAGGATCCAGAACGATCTGGATAGGCTGGAAAAATAGTTCACAATCAATCAGATGAGTTTCAACAGAGACAAGTGCAAAATCCTGTATTTGGAATGAAATAATTGTATGCACTGGAGAATGATTGGCTAGGCTGCAGTACTGCAGAGAAGGACCTGAGGGTTACAGTAAGCCGTAAGCTGAATATGAGACAAAATGCAGTCAGTAAGACTAACTGCACCTTGTTGTGCATCTACAGATGCATCACAAGCAAGTCCAGGGAAGTGATGCCTCTATGCAGCATTGGTCAGGCCACAGTTGGAGTACTGCATCCAGTTGTGGGCACCACACTTCAAAAGGGATGTGGCTAACATTGAGATGGTCTGGAGGAGGGCCACTCTCATGGTCTAGGGGCAGCAGGGCAGGCCCCACGAGGAGAGGCTAAAGGCCCTGAACCTATTCAGCCTCTATGAGAGAAGGCTGAGAGGAGATCTGGTGGCCATTCACAAACTTACCGGGGGGGCAGCAAGAATTGGGAGAGGCTCTGTTCCCCCGGGCACCACCTGGAGTAAGGAGTAAGGTTCAAGCTGGACATCAGGAGACACTACTTCACAGTTAGGGCTTCCAGGCTCTGGAATGGGCTCCCAAGTGAGGTAGTATTCTCCCCTACCTTGGCAGTCTTCAAGAGGAGGCTGGACAGATATTTGGCTGGGGTGATATGACTGCAGCACCCATTCCTGCCTGGGGCAGGGGGTCAGACCTGATGATCTGTTTAGGATCCTTCCAACGCTAAGCGCTGTGAACCTATGAAAAATGTGCTCTTGCTGCAAAAAACCCAAAGCATACTGGGTTGTGTCACCAGGAGTGTCACTTGCAAATCAAGGGAAGGGATTCCTCCAGTGTATTCAGCACTGGGGAGGCCTCACCTGGAGTACTTTGTCCGATTTGGGGCCCTGCACATCACAGAATATGTGGACAGATTGGAAAAAGTCCACTGCAGAGAAATAAAAATCATTAGAGGCCTGGGAAGCAAGACTAATGAGGAAAGGCTGAAAATAATAGAGCTATTTAGTCTGGAGAAAAGAAGATTTAGGGAGGATTTGATAAAAGTCTTCAAATACCTGAAGGGTGATCAGAGAAAGGATGAAGATGGGCTTTTCTCTGCAGCCTCAAGCTGTATCAGGGGTAATTCAGGTTGGAGATTAGGAGGAATTTTTTTTACTATAAGAGTGATCAACCATCAGAACAGGCTACCTAGAGAAATTGTGACATCTCCATCCTTGGAAATTTTACAGTCTGTTGGACAGACACATGCCTGGGATGGTTTCGCCAGGGATGGTTCTGCTTTGAGTTGGGGGTTGGCCTAGATAACTTTGTGAGGTCCCTTCCAACCCTACTTTCCTATGAACCTAAGTCAGGAAATGACAAAGTCAAAGTTACTTTTGTGTATTGCTTTCTTTAATTACATCATTCTGTACAAAATTTTCTCTTGGAGCTTTCACTGGGGGCATGTATTAAACAAGCACAGCGAAAGAAACATCATGAATGAGATTGGGCTCTTACAGGTCTGAGCCTTATTTCTTGTCAGATTTAGTGCCTGCTCCTGAAACTATCACATTTATACCAATCATTCCTTTGAACTCAACATCAATAACTACTACAAAATCAAGCTCAGAATCTGGCTGTAAAATAAGGCACAGCTTTACATAGTCCTGTCTCATTCTCTGTTTGCTGTTCAATATATACATTTTTAGGGTTACAAGAATAATTTAGATGTAGGTCTTGAAATAAATAATGCATGATGAAATAAATGCCATATCAAAATATAATCCTGAAAACCAGGGCCAGATTGTGAATCATGCCGTGTGCCTATACCAGGAACTGGAAGGGCCCTCTTGAGTCAACTAGTGAAGTTCCTGGAATCTCAGACACAGCTTGCCATATAATCCTCTTCCTGAAGTGAGGCAATTTATAATTTTTCTACTCTGGCTACCTGCATTTTAGATGACACCTTCCTTAGTGCTACTGGTACTCAGTAACATAACTTGAGGGGGCAAGCAGGGCACCAACTTTTGGCACTTATTCAGAGGAAGAGCTCAAATGGTAGTCCCAAGGGCGCATGCATTACCACTGCCACATCTGCATCATTTTCACAACTGTGGCACTCGTATTTGCTTCCCTCCCTACCCTCTACCTCACATTGCCCAGGGCAGCAAAATTTCAAATTATGACTTTCCTGGTATCCTCCCTTCCTGTAGATGGATGGAGAGAGGTGGGGACCTCAGGTTTCAGTGCTTTGGTCAGTGTAGCTACCAGAACTATCTTTCCTCAAAAATATAGCTGACACAGATTACTTTTCTTGTTGATCATGGCCTCATCTGCACGTGTGCTTTACTGTGGAGTAGACTAATTAGCTGTGAAATAAAACATCACTGTCTACATGTGCAATGGTATTAAGCCCTGACAGTGCTATTTTACAGCAGTGTTAATTAGTTGGGGACAATAGTATCTTATGGTGAGTAATTAGCCGGGGTTAAAGGCACATGTAGATGCTGGCTATGGGCATAAATTGCACCTAGTCATCTCAGCGAGCACGGGGATGACCAGACTCCTGCCTGCTGCCTAGTTATATGACTCTGTACTTTAAGCACCCTCGTGCCTCAGCCAGCCCCTCTGCCAGACACCACTTGCCACCTGCCACCACCAGCTGGAGCCCAGGGCAGAGCAAGGCAAGACTGGCCCTGGTGTAAACTGTTCTAGCCCAGCTCAAATTTCTGCTATCCTAGGTGCACATGTAGATGCTGTACCTGGGAGTAGTTTACTCTGGCTCAGACTGCTCTGGAGTTTATTGCTTTGAGTTAATTGC
>NW_017729032.1:32433161-32436765 GCF_001723915.1 Gavialis gangeticus
CAGAGCAAGGCAAGACTGGCCCTGGTGTAAACTGTTCTAGCCCAGCTCAAATTTCTGCTATCCTAGGTGCACATGTAGATGCTGTACCTGGGAGTAGTTTACTCTGGCTCAGACTGCTCTGGAGTTTATTGCTTTGAGTTAATTGCACATGGAGACACACCCCATGACACACAAAACCAATCTTAGGTTGCTCCTCCGGTTGTATAACTGCACACTACCCCTTCTACCAGGTTTGAAGCAAAACCACTCACTCTGTGGAAATATACATGGCAAAATTGTGGTTTCTTTTTACTTTTTTATGCACTGCAAAATGGTTGAACTGGATTTTATGAAACTTTCTTTTATGTATGGTTTAACATTGATCATTAACAACTGAATCTTATAAAATATCGTGTATGAATATATTGCATGAAAAGGTCATGGAGAATTACTTTTTCTGGGTATTCAATAATTTTTTTCCTCATTCCCTCATTCTTACATGGTAGATTCTACTATTTTGTTTTAACTAATCTTCTCAACTAGATCAAATCTGGCCATGAAAGTTTTCTATTTTTGCATTTCTATAGGATGTTCATTTAAGCCCTGATGCAACACTCATGGAAATAAACTGAAAGACAGCAGATAAGTCCAATGGAAGCTAGGTAGAACACTATTGCAGTGGTTCCTTCCTACCTAAGAAAGTTGTATCGGCCTCTGGTGTCCCTTTCCCCGCATCTTTTTTCTCATTAAAAAGTATAAAATATATCATTTAAAATAACATTAAAAGTATATATTTTATATTCCCCCACACCCCAGTTCAGAGAAATCATTTCTCCCTCCTTTCTTCTTTCTATAGTATTCCAGGTTCCATTAGCTTTATTACCTTCTATCCTGATCATTTCAGTGTCTCCATGATCACTGTTTTAAATTCTTTAAATATCTCATTGATGAACAGTAGGGCTGTGCGAAGCTTCAGGTGCTGATTTGATCCCGAGATGATTCAACCTGATTTGGCATCCAAATCTCCAAATCCGAATCAAATCAGGAGACCAATAAAAAGGTATGAATCAATTTGAAGCTTTCTGAATTGATTTGCAAAAGATTTTGAGAGCTTCAGTGATTTGGGCACCCCCCGCTCACCACTGCAGGAAGCTAGACCCAGACTTCATGCTGGTAAGTAGGGGGCAAGGTTGGGGGGGAGGGGACTATAGAGGGACCTCTGCCAGGCCCCATCCCCTGCCTGCTCCCCCAGACCCCTGAGTGCTTCCCAGCCCCAACCCCTGGCTGCCCTGCCCCACTCCAGCTTCCAGTTCTTTAAAAAAAAAAGTCCCCACTCACTGGCTCCTGCTAGGTGGGGGGCAATTCCTGCTGTGCTCCACTGCCGTGTGCTGCATGGGGGGGCTCTGCCATAAGTCCCCATCCTCCACCCACTCTCCCAGCCACCCCCATGGCTGCCTCACCCCGGCCCAGCTCTTTTAAAAAAAAGAAAAGCTCCATGCTCACCGGCTGCTACAGCAGCTGTCAGGGCTTCTGGGGCCTCATGGCAGAGCCCCCCACACAGCGTGGGATGCAGCAGGGATCGCCTCCCTGCCTGGCAGGAGCTAGTGGATAGGGGCTTTTTTTCTTAAAGAGCTGGGAAGCTGGGTTTGGGTGGGGCAGCCATGGGGGCAGGGCTGAGAGAGCAGGCAGGGATGGGGCCTGTTTGATTAGGAGATTCAGCGGATTCAGCAGCCACTGCATCTCCAAATCAGATTCTGCCAAATTGATTCAGGACAGTGATTTAAATCACCGAATCAAATCACTGTCCCCATAACTGGCCAAATCCGAAGCCGTAGCGAATACTACTCACTTCGCACAGGCCTAATGAACAGTGTCTTCTCCTGAATGTTCTATAATAGAACAGTGTCATTGTCAAGATCAGCAATCTGGCTTCTAAACTACGTAACAGATTGATTTCAGTCTTTTCCAACAGATCAGCATTACTTCAGTCAGCTTTATCAGCATTCTGTAACAGCAAAATCTCCTATCACTCTTCACATAGACTTGTCTTGGAAATTAAATGCAGAGGTGAAAATTTTTATTCAGTGTCTGATACACATGATTCTTCAGTGCAAATAGATGTATGCCCAATGAATACATCCTTTTCTACACAGTAATAAAAGGTAGAAGTAATATTAATAATTAAATATAGGAGTCAAACTTGCCATTCAGCAAAAGATAAACATCATGAAACTTATTTTAAATATTAGAAGCCAAATTACCATGATTAATTGCAGAAAGTAATTTACTCAAGTGTGTCTGCAGAAGGATGCTAGGAGTGAATAATCTCAGACTCTGTTCTCAAATGTCTAAAGGCCCTGCTATAGGCCCAAATTAAGGCTAGATAGAAACCACCTATAAAGTTGTTATACATTTTCAAGCACTAACTTTATAGGTGGTTGGCTCTTTCTTACATGGCTAGTCAATTTTATTGTATGATAATTACTTTCCACATGTGGCTGGTCTAAATATATTGTCCAATTAACCAGTTAATTGCATAATATAGGTAACATATAGCAGGGGCCTAACTTAGTGTAACCCTTGAAGCAAGTGTTATTAATATCACAGATCTCCAGTATCCTTATTGGTAAAGTGTTTTTGATATCAGTATCTGAAAAGTGTTAGATAAGGCTTTGATCCAAATCCCACTGAAATGAGAGATGCATCAGACTACAAGTAAATGTTCTAATTATAAATACAATTAAACTAAAACTAAGTCAACCAAATAAAATTTGTGATTGGAGAAAAGCAGTATACACCACCTGGTTTTGCTCTAGTTGCTTCACTTAACCAACAGAGAGCTATACCTGATGAAGCAGTAGCATGCTGCTGCAAGTTACATTATTTACATAACCTCTTCAAGTTGTAAATAAATGTTCAGTAAGTTTTTCTAAATATTTGATTTATTGTACATGTTTATTTTGGGTGTTCTGCTAACTGAAGCTAATTCTTGGCATTTAGCCAAATTTTGCTTACTACTGCTGGGAAAAAACCCCTGCTGTACTTTCTGAGAGGCAGAAATGAACTACATAAAAGTAAATTAAACAGACCATTAGCTCAAGCATTCTTCCACAGTGCCTCCCACTTTGTTGTGTAACATGAACCCAATAGCATTCCAGAGCTGAAAGTCCATTTGGGAACACACACAGGCTGCATCCAGACATGCATGGATGTTTGGTACTTGAGGACAAATAGCGGCAGTGCACTTCGTGCTGCCACTAGTTGTCCTTAGGGAATGCCTGTGCCACATGCACTCTGGCATGCAGCAGATTACCCCAGGTCGGGTAGGGGCAGCACTGGGCTGGCCCCAGCAGCCTTACCTGGGGTCCTGTGGGCCTCCCAGGCCTGAAGCAATGACGATCCTGACACATGGATCCAGCCAGCCAGGCTTTGGCTTCGGGAGATGCACGCTGCCACCACATGCGCACCCCACCTTCCACTCATATACTTAAGAGCCAGATGCTGCTCTCCAAGCTGCCAGGCTGCATATCAGCTGTTGGATCAGTATCAGCTGATATGGTTGGTTAATAATCATTTACAGGTATCAGCAAAAAAAATGATGCACCCCTAATGTCTGGCTCTGCTT
>NW_017729032.1:32441765-32442156 GCF_001723915.1 Gavialis gangeticus
ACCCCACCTTTTTTTTCCACGGGTTTTTTTGGCTTCTGGATATCCAGGGGTCAAAAAACCCTTCATGTTGCTTGTTTGCAGTGAGGAGAACAAATGAACACCATATACTGCACAGCCACACACGTCTAGACACAACCATACTGTTTATCCCTAGCATGAAATGCCTTTACATGCAAGGTGGTTGTATAATATGGAACCCAGGATCCATAGTTTTATAGTTTCATAGTTTCTAGGGTCGGAAGGGACCTGAGTAGATCATCTAGTCCAACCCCCTGCCATGGCAGGAAAGATTACTGGGGTCAAATGAGCCCAGCAAGGTGTACATCTAACCTCCTCTTAAAGACCCCCAGGGTAGGGGCCAGCACCACTTCTCTTGGAAGTTGGTTCCAGA
>NW_017729032.1:32447156-32450306 GCF_001723915.1 Gavialis gangeticus
CCCTCTTGAAGTGCGGCGCCCAGAACTGGACGCAGTACTCCAGCTGCGGCCTGACCAGTGCCTCATAGAGGGGGAGGATCACCTCTCTGGACCTGCTCGAGATGCATCTGTGGATGTATGACAGGGTGCGGTTGGCCTTCCTGACTGCATCCCCACACTGCCAGCCCATGTTCATCTTGGAGTCAATGATGACTCCAAGATCCTTTTCTGCCTCTGTACTGACAAGAGGGGAGTTCCCTAACCTGTAGGTATGGTGCCGGTTGTTCCTCCCCAGGTGCATCACTTTGCACTTGTCAGCGTTGAATCCCATCCTGTTCTCATCCGCCCACCCTTGTAACCTGTCTAGGTCCGACTGTAGCCTATTGCTCCCTTCTAGAGTTTAATCCCTTGGGATTAAAGTAGTATAGATTTATCTAGTCTCTTCTTCTCTCATATTTCCATATGCAGCATATGCACTGGTTTGAAAAACTGACCCTGCACAGGTAGAACTATGAAAACAGCTGGGCATCCAGCATTCTTGACATTTGAACAACTTGCTCTATATAGCGTCCGATTGCAGTATAGTCTTAGTTCCCAGGGAAAGTTGTGGACTTAAGAAATTCTTAAGAAATTCTTCACTTAGCCTTCCCATCTTTCCTATTATCTTCCTTGCCCTGAAATCCACACACAGGTTACTTAGTAAATGTGAAATTTTGGAACAGTCAGTGCTGCAACCCCAGGAAAAGCCAATGACAACCATCACTGCCACCATTACTAGCAGCAGTGCATTGGGAAGGGCCTATCAAGGCTTTCTGGTTTTCTGTGAACTGGTCAGAATGTCAAATCCATCTCTAAATGTGGTAAACAGGTGCAGCAATGTGGCTGTGCCTGCCTTTCACTAAAAGCGCAGGCACCAACTGTCACAGCACTGTTCAGCTAACAAGCTTTGGGCTCCAAAAAGTCACAACTGGATTATTTCTTTTTAGGAGAAAGAATGAGTGAGCAGCAGGCAGCCAAAAGATTTATAAATTGACCACATCTACCTTTATTTACAAATGCCTTCTGAGGCAACTCTCAGGATTCTTCTTTACAGCGCAGCCACAGCTTGTGTCTCCAATGTTGTTTCTTTTAGCTTATAATACAGATGTCTTTGTGTTTGAATTTCTATTCCTCTGTATTCAGCCATGTGCTTTCTGTAGGCTACCTGCTGTGTAGGGAAAGCTCCTCACTGGGTCACTACCACTGCTTTTGCAATGTAGAAGGAGACCAGTATTAACAAGAATCCCACATCCGTTTTGACAGTTGCCTCCTTTAATTCTGTCATTGGTCATTTCAGGGCATCTTTTTATTGGTAAAAATCAAGTCACTCCCCAAACAGCAGTGCCCCCTCCAACGCTCTGAAGTCCTAGATACTTAAGTTAAGCATCTTTCTTCATAGACTTATTTTTTATTTCTGCCTTGTTGCCCACCAGAAAGGAGACAGAAATTTTTGTCTTTTGGCTTAAGCATGTGAGAAAGCTCGGATTAGCCGTTTTTCTTACAAGGTCATAAATGGCTTTTACATGAAATTTACTAAATGCTCCTTTTACAATAAAACAAGGTTGTTCTTGCTCTGACTTAAAATACAGAAATGTAATCAATCCTAATTAGCCCTGATCCTAAGTTCAATATGCATGTGGACATCAGGTTGGGAACGGTCTGCCTCAGGCCTAAAGCGGCACTAAATTTCTGCATAGCTTTCTGAAAGATTCACCCCTTTCACATATTTTATAAAATCTCATCTTGCACATGGTTGATATTCATGCTTGTTATACTGTATTACTCTGGCTTTGCTTAACTGCACACCTCCTTTCTCCTAGGGTAGTGGATTGTCACAAAATTGAAGGGGAAAGCTTCTGCCACATTCTCATTTGTTATGCACAGCTTTAGCTTTTAGCAGGTGTTTAACTTAGAATAAGGTCTTTTAGTGCCAGCAGTGCTGAATTCAGTCTTTTGGAAACCAAATGGAGGGACACTTCATGCTGCAGGAAGTGAAGCATTATTTTTACATGAGGTATATGTAATATTCATTATATGCTATTGGAGCAGAAAGACTGACTCATCAGGTCTGACAGTCCTCTGAGTTACTGGTATAAATCAGGAATAGGGCCAGTGAAGTCAATGGAACTGCGGCTAGTGAAAAGTGAGAGGAGAGTCCACTGAAACCTCTCTTCCTCCTTTTCATTAGAATAGTTTCTGAATTTCCATGACAAAAGACCATTGTTTAGTTAACGTTGAAGAGCTCCATTAAATGCACTGTGTAAAAGCCAGGAAATGCAGAATCGTAACTGAAAAGCTGGATCTGTTTCTTATCTCTCTTGAACCAATTTTACAGCACTTCCTTGGCTTCGTTAAATTACTACTGACTTTTACTAGGAAAAGTGAAAATCAGGCATTTCTCCTTAAGTAAGGTGTATTGATTACTTGTTAAAGATTCTTCAAGTATTCTGTTCTACTTAGATTCTCTTACCTGGGAGCACTGTAGAAGGTTAGGACTGAGTTTACATATTAGTTCTGAATTTCCTTTTTTGTTGTTGTTGGATTGATTAACTATTCTGAGATGGTTGCACATGTATTAAATGTGATTTAAATTATCTCTTTTGTGCATTCAAATTAATGAGAAAAGAACACAGAAGTTTAGATGTTATTACAGCACTCCTAACAGTTTAAAGCTCTATAAAAATGTTTTTTATATACTTCTGCCAGCCTGCACAGACAATAGAAATTGGGGGAATATCTGACACTATTATATGTGCATAAATATTATGACCATGTATGTACATAAACATAATGGCTTTTGTTATCTAATTTGTTTGTCTCAGTAGTACTGCATCTAGTAAAACAGAGTGTCCACAGAAGAGAATTGAGTGGAATGAATTTTGCTCCCCCTTTGCGTTCTTAAGTATTTGGGGAGCAGCTTTTAATTTTTTATTCACTCATTATTCAGAATAACTTATTTTATTTAATAATATATTTAGATTTAAATACAATGACATGCAATACTACTGAGACAAACAAATTAGATAACAAAAGCCATTATGTTTATGTACATACATGGTCATAATATTTATGCACATATAATAGTGTCAGATATTCCCCCAATTTCTATTGTCTGTGCAGGCTGGCAGAAGT
>NW_017729032.1:32455306-32456189 GCF_001723915.1 Gavialis gangeticus
ACTTTCTAGACTGTAGACACCTTGGTCATTAATTTTAAAAAGATCATTACAAATGAAACAGGAGCCTATTTCTCTCCATTCTGCAATAACCACAAATCAATATCTTACAAATCAGCATACCCAATACATCACTTTCACTTTGTCCCAAATGCTCCCAAAGAAAGTTTAATTCTCTCCAAATTTCCACACACACAGAGGCTAGTGTCCATCAAATATGAATGGATTTGGCCTGAAAGAGGAAAGGTAGGTTTGTGGTTGTCACCAAGAAAGGAATCAGCAAACCTCTGTTCAATTCCTGGCCACAAAACAGATTTTCTATGTGTCTTTAGTCAAGTCATGAGGGGCCAGATGCAAAGCTACTTTGTTAAGTATGTCTTCATGAGCATTAGGATACCTAAATTTGAGCCCAGAAGTTTAGGGGCCTAAGATTCCTATATGAGTGAATGAGGAGACACAGGCTAGATACAGACATTCAAGGAGCCTGAGAGCAGAATCAATCTAAGTGATGCGGTTTTCTGTAAGTGGTGTGGTTTAAATCACTAGCAAACAGAACATACATCCAGCCTTGGGTGGGTGGGGGGCAAATCTTAGACCAGGTTCTACATTGTTAAACCGGTCTGTGTGTGCTGAACTGCTGTTCTCTGTATTCAGAGGAATACATTCTCTGTATTCTCTGTTCTGTTACAGGTGTAGACTGGTTTCCAGTCACTTATACTGGTAAAAGTGTAATGTCTGTACCTGGGATATATGTTGTAGCCATGTTGGTCTACAGGCATAGGCAGACAAAACTCTTGACATAGAAGTGGTATCTTTTATTAAGCGAACTAGATTGCAAAACGTGTTGGTGGGAGTTTTTTTGCAAGCTTTCAGGCTTAAGTGCCCT
>NW_017729032.1:32461189-32462602 GCF_001723915.1 Gavialis gangeticus
GATATATGTTGTAGCCATGTTGGTCTACAGGCATAGGCAGACAAAACTCTTGACATAGAAGTGGTATCTTTTATTAAGCGAACTAGATTGCAAAACGTGTTGGTGGGAGTTTTTTTGCAAGCTTTCAGGCTTAAGTGCCCTTAGTCAGGCAAAGGAGAATTCAAAGATTGTAAAATTTCACCCAGGTGGAAACAAAACGTCATATTGCACAGGAGAACTAAAAGCTGGTAAGGTTCTGTTGGGTAGGAAAGTTCATTTGTAAAGAAGCTGCTCTGTAAGTATGCAAATTAGGCTCAGGCTGGAGATGGTTGTTTACCTTAAAGTGACCGATAGCAGGCAGGCTGCTGGATTTTTCTTCTTTCATCTTCACCTGGGAGAAACTTTACAATCTTTGAATTCTCCTTTGTCTGACAAAGGTTTACTTGAGCCTGAAAGCTTGCATATAAAAAAAAATATTGCAACTATCTAGTTGCTTTAATAAGAGGTGTGACCTGTACCCCAAGAGTTTTGTCTGCCTGTCTGTACCTGGTTCAGGTACCTCCCAATAGGAATACAGAGTGCTGAGCTGTGAGACACCTATGGCTTACCTATAGACCACTGTCTAGGCACAGAAGTGTATGTCTCAACTCCAGCTCCTCTTCAAAACTTAACTGTCTGACTCAGGACTGTACATTAGATACTTCATGTCAGGATACAGCATGACTCCAGGGAAAGTACCTACTTGACCAAGTATTCCTAACTGACAGAAACATTGAGTTCAGGAAAAAACACATCAATATCTAGCCACTTTTCTTTACATGCTCAGAAATAGTACCCACTTTTTTGTCCAAAAGTTCCACTACTTAGATCACTTGGCCAGGAAGTGCTAGACCTGGGTCCTAGACTTTCCTCAGCCTGAAGGGATTCAAACCTACATCTTCTATTCTGCAGGAGAATACCCTAAACACTAGGCTATTGAGTAGTGTAGCGTAGGGGGACAGGTGACTCAAAACCCTCACTTTGATGCCAGCTCTTGGACACCAAATCAACAAGATTCATGGGTCTAGAGAAAACGTATGTAAGCAAGAGTCTGAATCTGTAGTTGAGTGAGGAAGGAACTCCCTTGGGAGGAAGCGTCCTGTTTTTTGGTACCTGGTGCCAGGGTTGTTTCTCTGTTTAGTCAATGACTGTCTAATGTAAAATATTTGAACAGCAGGGACCAGACCCTGCCAGAACTTCACCCTACCAGCAGAGTGCATTTCTCTGTGGACTACAGTCAGACTGCCTCTCAGATAGTCGGTATTAATCAAAGAGCCACAATAACATATGCACCCTGGGATGAAGTGAGGGCAGCATACACCAGTTCAAAAGAACAAAATACAGCATTTAGTCATAGGCAGGCAAGGTTCTTTGAGTAGATGTGATACCTTTTAT
>NW_017729032.1:32462613-32463109 GCF_001723915.1 Gavialis gangeticus
GCTTTGTCAGAGACCAACTGGCTTGGGCCCCTTAGGAAGGTGGTCAGGGAGGGGGGTTATTACCCCCTCTGCCCCCCGGACACCACAGTGGGGTCTGCCAACCCCAACCGCTGCCACCAATCACTCCCTGTGTGGGGCAAGTGGCAGGATAAACCCCCTCTCTGCCCCCTTGCCTAAGGAGCCAATGTAGCCGGCCTCTGGCTGCACCCATGCCCCTGCCACTGGAGTGGTGATGAGGAAGCTCCCAGCAGATTCTGGCTCAGGTCCATGCCGGTGGGATGGAGAGGTGGGAATTAAACCCCCTCCCTGGCCAGTTCACTTTAGGCTACTGCCTGAGCTGGCCATGCCCTACCTCCCCCACCAGCACAGCTTCCTTGCAGCTGAGGGTGCACTGTAGTGCCCTCCAGCTTCTGGCCTGAGCCACTGCAGGCATGTGCCTGCATTTCCAGAGTTAACAGTGAATACTTATTCACTTGCAAATTGGTTCTATCCAGGC
>NW_017729032.1:32468109-32490751 GCF_001723915.1 Gavialis gangeticus
AGCACAGCTTCCTTGCAGCTGAGGGTGCACTGTAGTGCCCTCCAGCTTCTGGCCTGAGCCACTGCAGGCATGTGCCTGCATTTCCAGAGTTAACAGTGAATACTTATTCACTTGCAAATTGGTTCTATCCAGGCAGGTTAGATTAACCTGCAAAGATTGAATCAATTTAGGCTTCAGCTTTTTGAATGTCTGTCCCTATCTCTTCTGCCTAGCTCCTTTGGTTGCACATAAGAGATGTGGTTGGACTATGCAAGGGGTTTACCTGACACTTTGCAAGCCCTGTGAAAGGACCAGTCAAAAATTGCCCTCCAAAATGGGCAGAGAACTCCAAGCTGTGCCATACAATCTAGTATTCCATTCTTATTTAGCTCTCGCTCATCTCTCACTGTTGACTTCAGTTTTGTGGTAGAAAAACTGAATTAAGATCTTGTAATTTAACCCAGAGAAATCCAATCCTAAGAGTTAAAATACAAAGTAATTCACAAGCATTACAATATTTCAAACAGAAAGGCCAAAATGGCATTTAGGCTTTCTGTGTAATACATAACTGCCTGCTTTTAGGTTTGTATTCTGTAAGGAATTACTACACTTGATAAAATAATATACAGCAGTAAAATGTTCAGGCACATGGAAGGCATTGGGACTGCAAAATTATCAGTTGATTATTTTAGCTGTTTCATTTTCTAATGGTTAGGCATTAGGAAAATTATAGCTACCTTAATCATTTTGGTGGTAAAAAAAATCTTAACAAAATGTCAAAAGAGTTATATATCTCATAATGTATGTCCAGCTGATGATTAATGATTTACTGAAGCAGTACAATATTACCTAGTTTGCTTTCTTTCCCCCCTACAGATTGTGAGTGTTGGAAAGCATGTTAAAGGCTACCATTACATCATTGCAAACCTGGTAAGATCCTTTTGTGCAATTATGTTAATGCTTGACAAGGAAAATACTCAACTGTGCTCTGGAATTATGACTCTACACATGAAGTTTGCTATTTGTAATTAATATACAATTTATTGTAATAAGTTCTGAACAATGTACAGAAAAATGTGTTTCTTTTTTCTATTCTGATGCTATTTCAATAACAAGAAGCTAAATTTTATCCTTAGTTATTTTCCATTAAATTCAATACAGGGGCAGGGTGGGTGTAAGTGGGGATTGAGTTTGAGCTGTAGATAGTATTACTCGATCATATTTTTATTACTCTACTGTTATTATTATTATTACTACTCTATCATTACTTGAATACCAGGGTTCAAAGTAACTTCTCCACATTTTCCAGGGTACATGCATTTTCCTGTAAGCTACTTCCAGTAAGATTCTTAGATCAGTGTTTTCCTTTTAGAATTATATAATGCATTAGTGCACCAAATGCTCAAAGCGGGAAAAAATAATAAATAAAATCATGTTTTATTACTAAAATAGTTTCTTTTCTAAAGAAACATTCTAGTGCACACAATAGATCAGATTACAAAATATATTTGTAACTTCTGGTTTTCATACCTTCCATTCCTCCTACTTTATCAGGTGCCATAAGGGAGTAGGCTATGCTATACAAAAATGCATCCCTCTTTAAATGAGTTAGTCTAAAAGGGCATCTTTACACACACTCTGGGGGTCAGGTGAGGGGGAGCACTTTACTTACAGTGGCTCTTATATTCAGCATCCAGTGCTTCAAAATGGTGGTGGTGGCACTTTAACTAAAGCTTGTTTTATGAGCTTTAGTTAAAGTACCCCCACCACCATTTTGAAGCATGGGGATATTGAATACACAAATGCCAAGGCTGAAGGAGCACACTCAATTAATTGAGTCTGCTTTGACGCGTTGTAATGCAGGTGTCCCACACGTCTACAAGAACCCTAAGGTACTATCCTGAACTGCTATCTGGGTTAAATAAGTTAGTGACCTACTGCCTTTCACATGCACTAAAATTCTCTTTTCTAGCTCAGTCTAATGTACTTAAAGCAGATCTTTCTTTTAACAAAGGAACAGACCCTTGAAAAACATTTTCAGAATCTTACTTTTCAAGTGCAATGTGGTAAAACCAGTCAGGATGGGAAATTAATGGGGAAAGTTTTTTTTTCTTATGAATGCCTAACTCCTAAATATATAAGGTCAATTTAGCCACTTTTGCACTCAAGAACAAACCAATCTTGTTATTCAACAGCAAAGGTGTCAACATCATTTAATTGCTTTGTCCATGATGATGTTCATTCTAAACTTCAAATCAATAAGAAAAATAATTTCCTAACACCAGTAAACTTCACGTAAGTTTTCTTTCTCATGTTGCGTATGTTCCATTTGAAGAGTATCCAATGACAAACTGTACCTAAAATTCTGATCTCCGTTGCACCATTTTAAAACTTATCTGTCTTCATCTTGCATATTGTGTACCAGCAGTAGTTTATTTACAGCTGTCACCAAAACAATACAATAAAATGAGAGATTAACATTATATAGAATTAGATAATATTTTTATAAATGTATGGTTTTTGCTAATAAAATGCCCTAAGATTTTCTATTCTACATGTTTATAGAAAATGAAAACAGAATATAGTGTATGATGATATTAAAGATAAAATGACATAGTGAACATTAAAACAAAATGTGTTTCTACTTCTACTTCATTTTAGCCATAATTTTTTTGTGCAAGTAAGGGCCTTATTAGGGCCTTGATACATGGTAATTTTGGATAGCTCCTGGAACTCTTACTCCCTGGATTGTCCACACATTAACACCTGAAATTAGTTTTAAGCATACTTTAGGTGACTTAAAGTTACACCCCGCTAGGGCAAGTTTATCTCTGATCTATGTGACCTTCCTACCCCCAGGAATGCAACCCCATCCAAATGTCCTGCAGAGCCCATGCCAGCTATCTAGGCTGTAGGGCATGAATGGGTCTGGGAGTGGAGTCCAGGGGGGTGGGGGAGATGACAAGATAGTGGGGCAGATCAGGTCCCCATGAGCTGGAGGTTTGTTCCTGGGGCAGAGGCAGTAGCTCCCCCATAAGTGCCTTCCCTCACTGATCCTACCTCCCAGACATCCCAGGAAGCACAACCAGCACCTCCCACACCCTAATCTCACACCCTAATCTCAAATCCCAGTTCCTTCAGTGTCTGACTTCTTTCATTTAACCACCCTTTCCCCATCCACACTTCATTTCCACCTCCCATTTCATTACCCATCAACATCCCATTAACTCTCCACCTATAATGTGCCCCCTCCCCACAACCATCTCTCACACAGCCCCACCTAGAGCAGGGATAGAAGCCTGTCCTGGCTCACCAGCCCTGTAGGGGCAACTCACAGCCATAGCTCCGAGTCTGGCCCCTGCTCACCAGCCCGCTAGTGGCACGTTACAGTGGTTCAGGTAGGGACTGTCAGAAAACGTTTTTAGCTTTAAGGTGTAACTGTTGCAAACTTGAGCTAGCACCTATACTATTCAACGTCTGAGCAGCTCAAAGTGTAACATGTATTAAGGCCCTACGGCCCAAACACAAATAAGCCTAAGGTGTATAGGAAAGTCTCTGAAGTATTAGAAAGAAGACAGATTGCTTTTCCTTCATTAACCCAGCGTTTAAAATTTCCCACTAATAGAGAGATCCATTTTCCTCTAAGTTCTTCAAAAAACAAACAAGACCACAAATAGTGATTTAAATAATCTATCTCATTCCTCCCACAAGAGCATATTTTGTCCCAATACGATCCAACACCTAATGCCCATGACAACTGAAAATCTCATTAGAGTGAATTTCAGTGTAGCAATGGCTTCTCATTGTTTGTAGTTTTACAGCATGGACAGGTAGGTTTCAAGGCCAAAAAAGTATATTTTTTAACCTTTTAGAAGTGGAAGTTTGAGACAGTCTTACTACTGGCATGCATGCTGGCACTTTTAATTCTTAAAATGATGTCTTGTTTTAAGTATAGAGGAAATATTGACTCAGTGAATCTCAGTACATTTCCCAGTCCATTCATCTGGAGGAGAATGTAGATGTTATTTAACTACCCAAATCAGGGTTTATTTGGCAAAGGAGAGGCTTGTAGCTTGCATTTCCTTGGGTATCTATTGGTGTAAAAGATCTAATTTTTAATCCAGTAGTTTAGGGTTTTTAATTGAGCTAAAGTGCTCACATTTATCAGTCCCATTTTAGAGTGCATTCCTCCTCTCCACACACAACCCAATATTGATTTAGAGATAAATTTGCCTTAAAAAGTAATTAGAAATCTTTTCAGGTTTTGCATGGTCCATAGGGTCAGTAACCCAAAATTCTGCTCCATACAATAAAATGAACTCTACCTGGCATCTATAGACCTTTAGCACTTAAAGAACCTTTGCCCTTCTCATTGTAAAACAGTAAAACTCTGCCGAATGCATGTTTTGTTCTCGTATTTACATTTTCAATGTGCTTATTCCAGCTCAGATTGTTGCCAAAGTAGATTCCAAGGTATTTAAAGGAAGACATCTACTCTAAAACTCAAAAACCATTCAGACATCTACTCAAAAACCAAACCATTCATTCCCTAAAACCAATTACTTGATTTTAGCAGTGTTGATTTCAAAACCATTTGAGGTACATTACTGCTGAAAAGCTTCTATAAATCTTGGGAGGACTATTTGGGATTGTGCCATTATTAATGCTTCATTTGCATAAAGCAGAAAGGGGATAGGGTCAGAGTGCATGGAACTGATTCACTGTTAGTATCTATTTTAGATTGTTCAAAAATAAATAAAGTAGTGGAACAAGCAGATATCCTTGCCATACCCCTGTCTTAGTTGGGAAACTATTGGACAGGGCACTGCCAATTATGTAACACACTTTATATGCTGTGTTTGAATAGTCAGACCCCATCTATGCATTACAATTAAGGCATAATTAACCAGTTAATCACACTTTAAATAATCATCCTGCCACACATTCAGCCAATTAATGGCATAATAAAAAGAGGAATAAGCTACAAAGTTATTCCACAAAATATGTGAAATAACTGTAGCTGCTTCTTATCACATCATTAATGGAATGTGTGGCCAGGGGCCCCTGTGGCTGGGAGCCCCATTAGCTGATCAGAGCTCTCAGCTGGAGGGGCCTATGTGCACCCCCAAGCCTGGGAGTTCCCAGCTCATAGATTCAGAGATTGTTAGGGGCTGGAAGAGACTTTGTAGATCATTGGGTCCAGTTTCCCTGCACTGGGCAGGAAAAGACAACTGGGTTCAAGTGGCACCAGCGAGGTGACTGTCCAGTCTCCTTTTCAAGATTTCCAGGGTAGGTGACTGCACCACCACTTGAGGGAGTTTATTCCACAATCTGGACACCCTGACTGCGAAAGAATTTTTCCTGGAATTGAGCCTTTCATGGCCTTCCAGGAGTTTGTACCTATTCCTCCTGTTCGTCCCTAGGGGAGCCCTGATGAACAGCTGTTCACTGAGTTCTTGATGTACTGCCCTGATGTAACGGTAAGCTGCTACCAAGTCCCCTCTCAGTCTGCTCTTCTGTAGGCTCAAGACGCCCAAGTCCCTCAGCCTGTCCTCGTATGGCTTGTCTTACAAGTCCCTGATCATACAGGTGGCTTTTCTCACTAGTGCGGAATACAGTGGGAGTATCAATTCCTTAATTTTACAGGAGATGCAACGGTTAATGCAAGCCAGCATGTTGTTTGCCCTGCTGGCCACAGCATCGCACTGCCGGCTCGTGTTCATGCGATGGTCGATCACTACCTCTAGTCCCTTTCTGCCGTGCAAGTCAAATTGTCGCCACCAAGCCTGTAGGTATGTTGGGGATTGTTTGCCCCCAGATGGAGCACCTTACGCTTCTGAGTGTTGAACTTCAGCTGGTTCCAGTCTGTCCAGCTCTCTAGCCTGTCCAGGTCTACCTGTATCTGCAGCCTATCTTCTGGCATGACCACGCTCCCCCATAACTTGGCGTTATCCACAAACTTGGTCCACGAGCTTTTCACCACAACATCCAAATCATGGATAAAGATGTTGAAAAGCACTGGTCCAAGCACGGACCACTGAGGGACACCACTGGCCACTTCTCTCCAGGATGACACAAATCCATTCATGAGAACTCTCTGGGTCCTACAATGCAACCAGTTTTCCAGCCACTGAACTGTTGAGCACTTAAGCCCACAATCTTCCAATTTTTCTACAAGGATATCATGGGATACTAGATCAAAAGCCTTTTGGTAGTCTAGGTATATAAGGTCGACCTTCTCTCCCATGTCTAGGTGGCAAGAGACCTGTTCATAGAAGGAGATGAGATTGGTAAGACAAGACCTCACGCAGCTCGAAGTCCCAAAAGCTAACAGGACTTTCAGGTGCGGGGGTGTACCATGCACCTCCACAGCCAGGAGACTGCAGCTGGGGCAATCACAGATGCAGGGGTGCTTCATAAGAGCTGCAGTCTGCAGGGACCCCTGGGAAACCCTCACAGCTGGGAGCCCAGGTGAGCTGGGGGGGCTTCCAGCCCCAGGAGCTTGCTTCTTGCTGGTGCAGGGGGGCTCCCCCAGCAATAAGAAGGTGTGATGGGATCTGATTCATGGTCCCACCATCATGCCTCCTGCAATGCACATGTGGCATAGCAGGAGGCATGTCACAAGTAGTGTCCATGAGATCCCATTACACCTTTTCCTGCATGTGCAGAGGGGCTCTAATTAACAGTTAATTACAAGAGATCTTTATCCTCTGATGTCATTGCCAGGTTTTTTCCATAACTATTATCTGTCTATGCTGTCTATGGAGTGAATAGCGTACTTGAGACCAATGAAGGCTGCATGCAAATATTTTCGTCTTTATATGTATTTAGATGCTAAATAGCACAATGGTCCATGCAGAAATAAACTTCTCTAAAACCAACATACTTTTCCCAAAATAATATTTTCAGAAATCCATGTATGAAGATGAAAAAGTAGATGTCTCCAAAGTATTTTGGCAAGAATACACATAAGACTAATGAGGCAATAGGCCATAGGGCAATAGAGCATTCCCATTTTTAATGATTGGGACTATTATTTTTTCATTCCATTGCTTCAGGTAAACGCCTTCTAAAATAATATTATTAAATGCTTTGATCAGAATTGGATACTGCCAGTCAGTTAATTAGTTGAAGATTTCTGGGGCATCTTTCCATTTCTCAGTATGAATATATGTGATCTTACTTGAGATTCAGAGGTGAAATAATGGTCTGCTTGTAACTTAACAGATAACATTTCTGTCAGCTAGAAGCCACCATTTCCTTCACCATATGTGAGTAAGTTGTTAAAAAACAAGACTCATGTATCTTCAGGAGCATATACATCAAGAATTAAGCTACATTTTTATCTCTTTGGCTATAATTTGATAAAAATGTCAGTTATCAATATTTTTCCCAGTGGCTACCAAGTCATCCCATAGCCTCATTTGATACTTTTTCTTTTTCCTCTCTCTTTTTTTTTAAATTTTCTACTTCAATCTTCTGGATCCTTTTTAAACTAGAGCAGTCACTTTTGTACTTGCATTTTCCAAGGCATCTATTAAATTATCTTTAGTTTTAAAGCAGTCTTCATCAGAACATGATTTGTGTCAGCAACGCCACCTATTTACAGCAAATATGTTCTTTTTTGTGAGGGCAGTTGTTGGACAAATGCATCATCTTGGTTAATTATTTCTTGGAGTTCTTGTACTGTTCTTGGATAATATGAGATAAGCAGCCTGAGAAAGTAACTTTGAATACAGAAACGCTTTTATCGCATAACTCATTCTTTGAATTCTCTTTTTATTGACTACTTCTAATTTGGGGGCTAGCTGTACAGATTTTGGGGAAGACTCCCTATAAGATTCTAATGGAATTTTAAGAGAGAGAATGAAGTGGTCACTTCCTACATGTGATAAAATTTCAGTGGCTCTATTGATATATAATCTATCATGCTTGTTCCTTTAGTTATAACAAATCTGAATGCCCCAGATACATCTTTGCCCATTCAGCCATTAAGTGCTCTAAAATTCTCTTCTACAATCAATTTCAAGAGTCATCATCCTATTTTAGTTTCTTATCCCATTAGGCTGCTGGAAGGATTCGCCATATTTCATTAAAAGTATCTGCATTATCATGGGTGTCAGTGGCACCAATTATAATTGTAAAAGCACCTGCTATTATTATTTCTAATTCCAAAAATGTATTTTGGATCATCTCAAGAGCATTATATAATAATTACAATTGTAGGATTTCATTGGATTTAGATGTGAGTATTGGGAGATAAATCTTAATAAGAATCAAGGGAGGTCTACCACAAAATTTAATGAGGACTGCTAGTAGATGGTTAGGGTTCATTACTAGTTCGTCAGTCACACTCCTTATTGAGATAAGTGTAACTAAACTACTCTGCAGCTGCCCTTTGGTTTAATCTTTCCAGCCATTTTTATAAAATGAAATAAATGCAGGAATGGACATCATGTTCCCATGCCATATCTCTTGTAAAGTCACAAAAAAAACATTTAAAAGTATTTTCCACAATGGGTCAGATCATTTGTTTGACAGCCCAGGTGTTTTCCATAACCAAAGGCCTATCTCTCATAGGGGTTTAGCAGCATGCCTATCTTTATGATATAATCATTCCCTTTCAATACATAGATACATAGTGACTGGTGGCAGCTAAGGCCTTCAACTATCTACATTTTCCACTCCTACCCCAGTAAAAGGGTACCAAGTGCCTTACATATCATAGAATCATAAAAAATTGGGGTTGGAAGAGACCTCAGGAGGTCATCTAGGCCAACCCACTGCTCAAGACAAGGCCATCCCCAACAAGATCATCCCAGAAAAAGCTTTGTGTAGCTGGGTTTTAAAAACCTCCAAGAATGGAGAGTCCACTACCTTTCTGAATAACCTATAATACCCTCCTAGTAAGAAAACTCTTTCAAATATCTAGCTTAAATTTCCCTTGCTGCAACGTGAACCATTGCTCCATGTTCTGTCATCTGCCACCACTGAAAACAGCCCAGCTCCATCCTCTTTGGAACTCCCCTTCATGTAGCTGAAGGCTGCTATTAAATCTCCTCTCAATCTCCTCTTCTCTAGACCAGATAAGCTCAGTTCCCTCAGTCTTTCCTCATAAGTCATGTGCCTCAGCCCCCTCACCATTTTCGTTGCTCTCCACCAAACTCTCTCCAATTTGTCCACATCCTTTCTGTAGTGGGGGCCCAAAACTGAACACAGTACTCCAGATGTGGCCTCACCAGTGCTGAATAGAAGGAAATAATCACTTCTCTTGATCAGTTTGCAACACTCTGACTGATGCAGCCCAGTATGCCATTAGCCTTCTTGGCAACAAGGGCACCACACTGTTGCCTCATATTCAGCTTATTGTCCACTGTAATTCCCAGGTCCTTTTCTGCAGTGCTACCACCCAGCCAGTCAGCCCCAGTCCTATACCCATGTATGACATTGTTCCATCCTAAATGCGGGAATTTGCATTCGTCCTTGTTGAAAGTCATGACATTTCTGGTGGCCCAGTCCTCCAATTTGTCTAGGTCACTCTGAATCCTAGTCCTACCCTCCAGGCTATCTACTACTCACCCAACTTGGTGTCATCTGAAAACTCGCTAAGGATGCACTCTATGCTATCTTCCAGGTAGTTGATGAAGATATTGAACAAAACTAGCCACAGGACCAATGTCTGGGGCACTCCACTTGATACCAGCTGGCAAGTAGACATTGAGCCATTGTTTACTACTCTCTGAGCCTGATGCTCCAGCCAGTTTTCTATCCACCTTACAGTCCACTCATCCAGCCTGTACTTCTTTAGCTTGCCTGCAAGAATATTATAGAAGACCTAATCATAAGCCTTGCTAAAATCAAGGTACACCACATCCACTGGGCTCTCCGCATCCACAAAGCCAGTCACCTCATCATAGAAGGCAATCAGGTTGGTCAGGCATGACTTGGCCTTGGTGAATCTATGCTGACTGTTCCTAATCACCTTCTTCTCCTCCAAGTGCTTAGAAATGGATTCCTTGAGGAACTGCTCCATGATTTTTCCAGGGACTGAGGTGAGGCTGACTGGTCTGTAGTTCCCTGGATCCTCCTCTTTTCCTTTCTTAAATATGAGCACTATGTTTGCCCTTTTCCAATTATCTGGGACCTCTCCTGATCACCGTGAATTTTCAAAGTTGATGGCCAGTGGCCCTGGAGTCACATCAGCCAACTCCCTCAGCACCCTCAGTTGTATCCCACCTGGCCCCATGGACTTGTATGTGTCCAGATTTTCTAAATAGTCCCTAACCTGCTCTTTCACCATTGAGGGCTGCTCACCTCCTCCCCAAACTGTGCTGCAGTAGTCTGAGAGAGGACCTTGCCTGTGAAGACAAAGGAAAAAAAAGGCATTGAGCACTTCAGGGGTGTAGGTTGTAGCCATGTTGGTCTAAGGACATAGGCAGACAAGGTTCTTTGGGTGAATCTGATATCTTTTATTAGAACAACTTAAATATTTGGAAAAATATTTTTTAGCAAGCTTTCAGGTTTAAAATCCCTTCATCAGGCTGAGGAAGCCTCTGCAGTTGGTGTGTGCTCGTCCTGGATGGAATGAATAGTAAAGAAGCCAGAGGCTGGGCTGGTATGCATGCAAGACAGGCAGTCAGTGAAGATGTAAATTGAGGAGTCAGTGGGTGAGAGACAGGCTGGGGGGCAGGAGGGTGGGGAATGAATGTAGCAGTTAAATAGTGGAGAGGTACCTGGGGGGTCAGATGTCAGGCAAGTTATAATGTGTCATAAATCCAATGTCTATATTTAGTCCATATTTTTTTGTATCCAGGTTGATGAATTGAAGTTCATAGGCTTGTTTCTGAGAAGTGTTTTGAATGTTCCCTTTGAGGATTAGAACTGAGAGATCGGAGAGAGAGGGATTTTCTTGTGAGAAATGTGTCCCCATCAGTAATTGGGTATTTTTGTCTTTGATAGATTTCCGGTGTGTATTCATTCTGGTACGCAGTTCTGTTTGGTCTCTCCTACATATTTTCCATCAGAGCATTTGGTGCATTGGATGAAATATATTACATTTCTGGAGAGTTTTTCCACCTACTTAAGTTGGTCTAATAAAAGATATCAGATTCACCCAAAAAACCCTGTCTGCCTTGAGCACTTCAGCCTTTTCTACATCCCCTATCACAAGGTTGCCTCCCCCATTCAGTAAGGGACTCTCACTTTTCCTGATCCTCCGCTTGCTACCAACATACTTGTAGAAACCCTTCTTATTATCCTTCACATCCCTTGCTAGTTGCAACTGCAATTGTGCTTTGGCCTTCCTGACATCATCCCTGCATGCCCAAGCAATGTTCTTATACTCCACCCTATTTATTTGTCCAAGTTTCCACTACTTATTGTGACTTTCTTTTTGTGACTTCAGTTACTGAAGAGTTCCCTGCTAATCCCTACCATACTTGCTAGTCTTCCTGCAAGTATGGTTTGTTCTTGCACTCTCAGTAAGACTTCTTTAAACTACAGCCAACTCTCCTGAACTGCTCACCTCCTCAGACTGGCTTCCCAGGAAATCCTGCCCATAAGTTCCCTGAGTGAGTCAAAGTCTGCTTTTCTGAAGTCCAGGGTCCTTACTCTGTTGCTCTCCATCCTTCCTTTCCTCAGGTTCAATCATCTCTGGTCACTGCTGTCCAAGTTGCCACTCACTGCTTGACTACTTCATTCCCCACCAATTCTTCCCTGTTTGTGAGCAGCAGGTCAAAAAGAGCATGGCCCCTAGTTGGCCACTCAATCACTTGCACCTGGACATTGTCCCCAACACCCTCCAAAAACTTCCTGGATTGCCTGCACATTATTCTGTTGTCCTCCCAGCAGATGTCAGGGTGATTTAACTCCCCTGTGAGAATCAGGGCTTGTGACTGGGAAAATTCCACTAGCTGTTTGAAGAAAGTCTCATCCACCTAATCCTCCTGGTCTGGTGGTCTATAGCAGACACCTAGCACATTGCCCTTGTTGCTCTCCCCTCTGACCTTAACCCAGAGACTTTCAAGAGGCCTATCTCCAGTTTCATACAGAAGCTCTGAGCAATCATATGGCTCTTTTACATAAAGCTCAACCCCTCCTCCCCTGCTTGTCCTTTGTGGACAGTTTGTACCCATTCATGACCGTGCTCCAGTCATGTGAGCTCCCACTAAGTCTCTGTTATTCCAATCACATCATATTGCCACAACTGTGCGAGGACTTCCAGTTCTTCCTGCTTGTTTCCCAGGCTCTGTGCATTTGTGTACAGACACCTGAGGTAACTAGTCAGTTGTCCTGATTTCTCAGGAAGTATGAGAGCACCTCCCTTGTTGCCCCTTCCTGCTTGCTCTTCCTCCAGGTCTCCTGCCTCCATGCTTACCTCAGGGTGTTGGTGTCTGTCCCACAGCAAGCCTAATTTAAAGCCCTCTTCACTAGGTTAGCAATGCTCTTCCCTCTCTTCAACAGACATAAACTGTTAAATCCAACTCTCAAGAGGGGAGGAGGAGGGATGGGGTAGCTGAGCATTTCAAGGATTGAATTCTGGAGACATAAATAATATTATTTTCCAATAGGTGAAGAGAGATTTTAAATGGTTAAAAACCATGCAATGCTTTGGTTCATATTTAAAAATTCTCTCTTTTATGTGGGTAAAAGTTGAGTAATAAAAATATTTTGTTCTCTTAGTCTTTTACTTCTGTCTCTAGGAGAAATATGATCAATAAGAATGGAAGAATTTTTTTGGTGGTCAGATTCTTAATCTGTCAATTTATCAAGTGTAATTAAATCCTCAGTGTTCAGGGCTTTGATTATTAAGCCTATTTCTTGACATTTCAATTGTTTTAAAATATGGTGCGCTTCTAACTGTGATTTTAAATCAAAGATTATTTTTTAAGTGCTGTTAATTTAAAATAATATTTTGCATAGCAACTGTTGAAGACATGAGAAGCCTGGTGAGTCTGATAGACTAGGGAATCCTTATTGCCTTCATTTTCCCACTGTAGGGCTGTATTATGTATCCAGGACTCCAGGACAGAACCATGTAGTGGATTTAAACTGTCACTCAAATTGGAATCAAGAGTAAGAGCAAGTTATTGGGTGGATAAATCTATATTAAAATTTACTTTATCCACAGTGCCAGTAGTTACTGATATTGGAGATAAGTTTCTCTCATCACCGATCTTTTCTTCTAACATCGCAATTTATATAAATTGCATCACTGGATTATTGGTGAGAGTATCACTGGATTGAAAGGAAGAGGTTCCTTTTAGGCCTTTTAAACAATAAATTATGTAATTTTCAGCTGTGTAGACAAATCTCTATTTACTGACAGAAAAGGTGTAGAGACAAGGGGTGCTTCTTTTGTGAGAGGACTAAAGATCATATTTACAATGGCAAGAGATCTCTGTTATAAGCCTATCACCTAAACCTATGAATTCTCTTCCTTAGAGTGCACTGGGTGTTTACCACCCAGCTAATAAAAAGGTGTTGACACCTTTGATTAGATATTGAGCACAATAACATAGACAGTCAAATAGCATGAAATAATAGAAATGAGATTAATAGCTAAACTACATAAATTATCAATACTGAAAAACAGACCAAATCAAACAAAGTAGACATGTTTCAGATTTACAGAATGGCCAAGCCCTTTGGCTGCCCCCTACATCAGCAGTTTACGTAGGTGGAGGGTCCAGCTCATACAAGTAGAAGTAATTCTTCTAATGGAGTCCCAGTCAAACTCCACCTGACAGCCCTCTTATTTTGTAGATAACTGTTTATACATACAAATAGTTTATCTTTCACTTTGCAAAATCACCTAGAAGCATAAGCATATTGACTACAGGCTGTAATATTCTGAAAGTGTTTTTCAACTATGGCTATTAAATATGTTTTCTCAGTATTATCCAGCACTCCCAGCAATGTATGTTTTCCAGCTGCTGATGCCTCAGACACACGCAGAGTGATCTGGAAATTTCAATCCCTATTTTTCTATAATTCAAATTAACATTATGAGCTAAAGCTGAATTTTCTCCTGGGGTTATAAGTCTTTTGCGTGTATTAAATATCTATTTTCCTTTCTAGCTGCTTGGTTTTGCTCCCTTGTGAACCTAAAATAGATATGACCCATAACAGTGTGCTAAACAAACCAAGTGTTGCATTGATTTTCTAGGGATTCAAAGATATTTCCTTGGAGAGGTTTATGCACGGAGGAGCCAATGTGACAGGATTTCAGTTAGTAGATTTCAGTACCCCAATGGTAACAAAACTGATGCAGCGCTGGAAGAAGCTGGACCAGAGAGAATATCCAGGATCTGAGACTCCTCCAAAGGTACTTTTATTTTTTTGCTCACTACGAGCAATTTCACTCAAACATTGTAATAACTGAAGGTATACTTTATCATGCTGAGCTACAGCAGAAGATATGTGACTATGCAATTATTGGTAACTAATTATACCCAGCATTACAATTATCTTATAGAAAGATGAGTTGCAACAAATTTCCCATTTTCTGTCACTTATTTTCCAATTAACCTGTTTAATGACAAGAATTAGAAGTCCAACTTTAGTGGAAATTGACAAACTAATTCCAACCAATCTTCAGTATGTCAACCCAATTATATCTACATTGAATACACAGGTTTCCAGCCAGCAGGCATTCTTCTGTATCTGAGATAATATAATGATAATAGTAATCATATCATTTCTAAGTTGTTAACTTTCTGAAAACTATGCACATAAATCCTGATGTAATGCTTACTATTAAACATGATCTTAAAATGCAAATATGTTCCATTATTTTTCTATATTGCTTCCCATATAGATAACAAAATTAGACAATTTGTGATTTTCTTGGCAGGTCAAACATGATACACCTGTAAAGATGATTGTATAAGAGCTTCTCTTTTATTATGAGTATTGTGAATCTACCTAACTGCTATAATTGAGACTGGGGTTGTGCTGGGCACCATTCAAGGACATAGTCAAATCCTGTCCTAAAGAGTTTACAACCTATATAAACAAAACAAACCTTATAACTGGTCATATAGAAGTGAATGGACATACCAGAGTCACAGAGCAGATCAGCTGTAGGTCAAAGATTAGAACCTCTGTTTCCTCAGTCTGTATTTGGTGCTTACCCACTAGACCAGTGGTCTCCAAAGTGGGGTGTGCGCACCTCAGGGGGTGCGCAAGACGATGCACTGGGGTGCGGGAAGAAAATATTAGAACTTATATTTATATTTATAAAAACATACATATATTGGGGTGCATGCTCAAATTTTTTACTGATGGGGTGCGCAAATATAAATATACATATATTGGGGGTGCACGCTCAAAAATTTTTTACTGATAGGGGTGCATGATCAAAAAAGTTTGGAGACCACTGCACTAGACCGCACTGTATCTAGTTTAGAGCTTATGTGACCTCACTTACCATGTCTTCAAGCTAGTAGCTGGTAACATTTATTCTACACATTCTGTTGTACATATTCTTTGCCTAGTTTACAGACTTTCCTGACCTGACCTTCTGTGACTTCCAAGCTTCATCATTTTAGTTTTTCTATACCCCATTGTATGAGGGCAACAGAATAGAAATGTTGCAAACAAAAAGAAGAATGCTATCCCTAGTTATTTTGCAATATAAGTAACCTGGTTCTGCCACTCATTGCCAATACATTTATTCATGGTCTTAAGCTTGCTCAGTGAACTACAGAATAAAAATGGTTGGGAAGCATTACTCCAAGATACATCAGGTAAATGAAACAAAAGTTTGAGAAGGGGAGATCTGGAAATCTTCATTTTAATTTCATTGTGCCCTATGAATTCCCACAGAGATTTCTCTCCTCAAATAAAGTTTTAAAGCTGAACTATTATAATATAGTCTCAATACTGACAAACATGCAAATCATGAAGAACTCCCTTGAATAAAATTCGTATTGGATTTTTTAGTTCTGCCTCAGTGGGAACTGCAGGGATTGGGTGCATAATGGGCTAAAACAGAAATATATCAAGCTGATTTTCTACAGATTTGCTACACTGAAGTAATGCATTTGTCCCCTTTTAGTATACATCTGCACTGACCTATGATGGGGTCCTCGTGATGGCTGAAACCTTCCGTAATCTCAGAAGGCAGAAAATTGATATTTCACGGAGAGGGAATGCTGGAGATTGTCTAGCAAATCCTGCTGCCCCATGGGGTCAAGGAATCGATATGGAGAGAACTCTGAAACAGGTACGGCTGTGCTTAATTCTAGTGATCTTGGGGAATAATACATTCTACTTATCTACAAGTAGAAGAGAAAAGTGCATTTAGGTTGCATGGAGTGATACATTTATTTTCAATTAGCATCTAAACTACCTACTAATGGTTTTGTTGTTTCAGCTGGTTTTGTTTTAGTTTAGTGAAATATCTTTGATCTCAGTTTCTGAAAGAGCTTGTTTTCTGTGAAGCACAAAGCAAACCACAGGCCAAATCCCTCACAAAATATGTTGAAAATTACTGAAAGAAATAGAACGCCCTTCACTGAAGTGTTAAGCTCACCTGTTCCTCCATGAATTATAACCTGACATTAAAGGACAGATTCAAATTGGTCACCAAGATGCCATAACTTAGGTGGTTTAAAAAAGTAGGTGTTTGATGCAGGAAGCCAAGCTGAATAGAAAGAGTTAGATGTCTAAGAACTCTAAGTACAGTCAGTGGAGAGAGTTAGGGCCTCAACAAATTACATTTACATCAGTCTAAAAAGGAGCTAATACACAACATATAGCCTTACACTGGTGTGACACACTCAAATGCAGTATAGAACTGCCCAGAAAAATCAGGGGTAAAAATATACTGGCATAAATGGCATATAGCTGCAGTTTATTTGAAACTAATCATATGCTCAAGATGAGTAAGCTAGTGCCAGTTTCCCTGTCACTTAGGGTGTGTACAGACATTCAAAGTGCTCGAGGTGTAATTAATCTAAGTTATGTGATTTTCTGTAAGTGGTAGCCACTAGGAAATGTAGCTGAACTCCCATACTACTCCAGAGCTTGGATACTTACCTCTGACTGCACATTAGGATTTTCTATCCATTTAAGACCCAGAGCACCTTGTCCTTTGTTTGAGGGTAAGTACTTAACTCACTGGTGGTGGCAATGCCACTCATCTTTTGTATGATTCTCAGTGCTTTGAGCATACCCTCAGGAAGTGGGAGAATTGCATTTTAGACCACCCACAGCCTGAGGGGGCTCAAATCCACATCTCAGCAGAGTGCTTTAATCAGGAAGACCTACACTCTTGTCCTATGCAAAGGGTACTTCACCTGGAAAAGAGTGGCCTGGGTTCCCGTCTCTGTTCTTCCTGGTCTATGAATTTTACACTGGATAAAACACAGAGAAATAAGCCTAACAGCAGGCACAGCAAACTGCTCACCCTTCCCAGTGGGCTAGTCAAACTCCCTCTTGATTCCTTGTCCTCCAGCTCTCTGAATCATGCACTGTTAGCTGCCTGAACACCCAACTTCAGTAGAAAGTCTCCATCCAGACTAGCTTTTATCCTGATGGTTTGGGCATTCTGTTGAGAAGCAGGTGATGTGGTTTGGAAACCTCAGTTTGAGGAATGCATTGAGGGCAGTTCTCTTCAAGGACTCTAACCACTGGGTTACTGTGCAATAAGTTTCATATTATCTTTCTTGAATCAAAGTAACTCTAGGTACAGTACTTTGTGCTGAACTCAATTCAGTTCATGCAAGTATGCTCTGGGGACAACTAATGGATTGAAGATTTAGGCAGAATTTAGGCATCTTCCCAGCACCAATTTGGATTTTAATAAACTTAGATGTGACTTAGGTGCCTAGGGAATTTGTAGTAAAAAATGGAGATACTAAGTAAACGTATGTATCTAATGTATTTTGTTGCTGCTGCCTTGATTGTTCTGTGGAATGTAGGCATCCAGTTTCTGCCTACATCCTACTTAATCTCCTAAAAGACTAATCTGTATTTCTCCCTAAAGGTATTCATTTATAGAAAAAGTTCATTCCAGTAGTAAAAATCAAAGACTATATCATTAAATTACTGACAGAACTGTATTATTCACAAAACTGCCTACCAAATTTGTTTGGATCGTTTTGAATTCTTCTAGATTTTGTCAAATGCAACTCACATAGGTAATTTTCCCAGTAAAAAGAAATATCCCAGAGTCATTGTTCACTGATGTCAGGTCTTTGAATTCCTAATGAATATGGATGTCTAGAAAGTTCCATATCTCTGTCAAGATGATTTAGCCTTTTTCTTCAAGGCTGGATAGTAAAAAAACAAAATTCCTACAATAATATTTTAAATCATTCCAATTGCATATGAGCTGACTTGCCTCAGAAGCAGACACTGAGAAGAAAGTACTGACAGAACTGGAAGTTTTGTGCCTGGAAGCAAGCATTTCAGTCTTGAAGGAGAGCTGGATAAAACTGAAGTGGACAAATAAAAAAGAATATGATTTGAAATGCACACCCTGGCCCTTAGGGAAAATATATTCAATATTCAGTATACTCCAAACAGTCAGTGAAAGTATGCAGATGTATAGTCTTTTCTGAAGTCATGAAGTCAGGTTTGTACAGTGAAGATAATATCATGGGTAAAGTCGAATAATGCCTTCCAGTGAAGCACAAGAGAGATAAAGATCAAAATCTAAATCCTGGCCCAGGGCCAAACACACATTGCAATACAGTCCCTGCTCCACTGCACCTTCTATATCAGCCTGTATGATGAAATTTGCTTCCACAGCTTCAGAATGCTACATGGAGTCTAGGGCTAGAAGAAAACTGTAATGTCTTGGCCTCTCTCATGTCTCTTGCCCAACTCCATCCAGTATGGGCTCTAGGACAACTCCTCCCTTCCTCTACCATCTGTTATCTCACAAAGGACTGTCAGGTTTATGTATTAAGGCATAATTTGCTTAAACCCTTGAGTGCATTTCACCCTTCTGAGGATTATATTTTAGTGTGTACTTGCTTTTTCATCAAAACTAAGTTAGAGAACACCTTAAAGTTCAAGCAAAGCTTCCTTTTAATTTGTTGTTCTGTTTGGTCCAAAATATTTAGCCATAGAAAATGCGTAGTCCCAGGACACAAGAGGAAAGTGTTCAGTAATTTTCTTACTAATTCCTGTCTGCTTTGTAGTGATTAGGTATGAACAGTACATGAGGCTGATTGTTTTTTTATTTATTTATTTTAATTTTTAGGTTCGAATACAAGGGCTAACAGGAAATGTTCAGTTTGACCACTACGGTCGCAGAGTCAACTACACAATGGATGTGTTTGAGCTGAAGAACACAGGGCCTCGTAAGGTATGTGCTGACTGTATCTGAAAGGGTTAGTCTGTTCATATCCCACCATAGAGAAAAAAAATAATTAATGCATCAAAATAAGATCTTGAGCTCTACCTAGGAGTAAAGAGCTTGTGTGTTAAAACATGTCTGTTTTGTAGGCAGCAATTGCTCCTTGGAAGTCAGTGAAATTGAATAATGAACATAAGGGTGGGATTATTTTCAATCTTTGTTAAATAGACTTGTTTGGGTTTGTTTTTTTTTACTTTAAGTACATTTTACAGGAAATGCTACAGTAAAAGCTTTGTTATCTGGCATGAGTGGGGTAAGGGTGGTGCCAGTTATCTAAAAATTCCACTTATCTGAGAGTTTTACGGAAGACAGTGACATACTTGTAATGCAAATACTTGATGCGCATGCTGGATAGACTCGGTAAAAATTCCAGTTGCTAAAGTGAGGATTTGTATTTGGGGATATTGTAAATTCCTGTTAATAGGGTATTCCGGTTGGTAAAATGCAGGTTAACACAGCTTTTACAGTATTATTTTTCACTATAATAAAAGTGGAAAGTGAATAAAAATAAGTGTGTGTGTTGTGTGGGGTAGAAATTAAGATTGCTTAATCAGGTATGATTTAATAAAAAACAGCTTGATGCAGTGTTGTTAGGCTGCTTGGACAGTGGAGAATGGTCAGCACTCTAAGTAATAAATGCCTACTGCACCTCATCTGGAACCTGCTTCCCAGCAAATTATGAACATTTCATGCAGTTTCAGTTTTTCCTTCCTCATAACTGTAAATAAGAACTTGTATTCAATATCAGTATTTGGAAGGTTGCAGAAAAAGAAAAAAACAATACCTAGAAAGCATGTTTTCTGAAGGAAAATTAATTGTCCCCTCTAATCACATTTACTTTAAAATACTCCATCCCTTGCTGTCATCAATATTTTTTATAGTTTAAGTGGCCCACCACAGATAGAATCATAGAAAATTAGTATATTAGAATATTAAATATGAGTATACTATTGTGCCTGCTCATTTGATATGTAGGCAATGTATGCACACACCTGTAGGTATATACTTACAAATCTTCAGTATGTGAATACATATATCCACAGTGGACTTTTGCCAGTTGTGAGCACTTGCCCAAATGTTCCTGGATATTGGGGAAAGTGGCTTTCTAAGCCCCAACTCTATGCTGTACATAGTATATTTTCACAAAATTGTGATTACTAAGTTTTCTGCATAATTGGGGAAAAAGTGTCTTGCTATATTGGAGGCTAAGTACCTGTCCAAAATATGTGAACATAAGCAAAAAAAAACCAAACAAAAAAGAACAAAAAACAATGGCATGGTTCAGTGAAGTACTATTCTCCTAGGTCTGTGGTTATCCAAACCTGTCAAAAGTCAGAGTTATGGCTTGGAAATGAGCAGAACAGCATGGACTGCACAGCAAATGATGCTTCTCTGCAGCTGATGGCAGGTGGATATTATGGATTGTGTCCTCAGCTGGGGTAAATCACAGTAGCTCTGTTGAAATGAATAAGCCATGCTGACTTACAACAGGGGAGGATCTGGAAAAATGCCACATATATACATTCCATGGTAGGTATTAGACTGTGGGCCAGGGATCTGGTGACAATTTCAGATATGATTGTCAGGCTGTTCTCCCAGGCTGCTGCTCATCTACAAGAGGGCATGGCATTCACAACCAGTACAAGTGAGCCTTCCTGCACCTGCTGTTAGCTCAAGGCTTTTTGCCTTTGCCATAAGCACTAGAGAGAAAGCACTCCTCACTGTCTGAATGCAGGAGGGCTTGTCTTGCTTGTGGGAAGACAAAGGGTTCATGGAACTTTTAAAATTCCCTCTCCATTAGGGCATGAGGGGAAGTCAAAGAGGGCCTTACCTAAAGCAGAAACTGCCTGGAAGCAACACAGATAAGAAGTTCACCCATATGCATCAGGGAAGCCAGAGGGTATTTGTACCCTCTGAGGCCCATAACACACCGTTCAGCAGCCAAAGAGCAGCCACTAGAGAGAATTCTTATTCTCTAATAAAATGATTTGGGAACTGGTAAGGATACTAACTTAATCGCTATTGCTAGGGAGGACTTGGGGCAGATACAAACCTTTGTCTAAGCATATTTTAATTGGGTCCAGTATGTGGCTGTGAAGCAAGTCACCAAAATTATACAGCTTGACAATGAATGTCAGGGTGCTTGAATTCAAAGGCAGTTAAATTGAGCAGGAAGGATCAATAATTATTCAGCAGAAAATAGCATGGATTATCTGAGCATTGAGGCTAGCGGGACATATCTATCAGACCAGATACAATTTGGCTGATATTAGAGGAAGGAATTGTCCATCTATGAAGTTGGCCAATAGGGGAGGCAGCCAAAGTAAGTGCTAGTGCTCTCCATATGGGGTTGTCCAGTACAGACAATCATTCCACTTGGTGTCTAGTTCCTGTTTAATCCAGTGTTGGAAGTGGACTTTGAAGTCAGTGAAGACATCTTAAAGGAAGTTGTGAAATATGAGTCATGGCTGCTAATTTCTGCTAAAATAAAGAAAAAAACATTCTTTTCCCCAGCTTCTCATCCTGCTTAAACCTCATTCCCGGAGAGGGTGATAAGGTCTCAACAGTAATTGCAGCTTTCCCAAAATACGTGGAGACAATTAAGGAAAAAATAATGATCTACTCTATACAATGCAGTGTTCCTGGATGACTTAAACAAAGTTCTGGACTAGTTAACTCACATCACTTGCATCTTAGTCTTTCCTCCTTCAAGCCTAGGCCAATGTGGTATCCATAAAGTGACCACTCAAGTCGTGTACATGCCTTTTCTCCCTGTTGCCCAAAATGTGGGGAACAACTCAAAACAATTTAGGTGGAGTTAGGCCTGACAGTCAGTTTGGATACGTTCATCATCAGGAGAAAGAGACCTTCATGACTAGGGACAGACATTCCAAAAGCCTGAATTGATTCAAATTTTGCAAGTTAGTCTAACCTGGCTAGGCTAAATCACTTCTGTAATTGGACAGACATCCCAGAAATGCAGGTACATGCCTACAGTGGCTCAAGCTAGAAGCTGGGGGTGCTAGAGCTGCCCTCCCTTCCTTCCACAGGGCTGAGCTGAGGGGGTGTGGCCAAGCCTCAGCAGGACGCTCTGATTATTCCCTCCCACTCTTAAGCAGTCCGTCAGGGAATGTTTATCACCCCACACTCAGTGTTTATCAACCCATTAAGAAAACAAAGCCTCTCTCCTTCAACTAATGGAGCTCTTCTTAAACAACTTTTCCAAGGAAAGACATTAAGCCACCTGTTGATTATCACCAAAAAGCCTGTCTGCCTATTGTATCCCACAAC
>NW_017729032.1:32495751-32507918 GCF_001723915.1 Gavialis gangeticus
CTTCTTAAACAACTTTTCCAAGGAAAGACATTAAGCCACCTGTTGATTATCACCAAAAAGCCTGTCTGCCTATTGTATCCCACAACATGGACCTTAGCCAGCATGTGATCTGCTAGCTAATGCTGAAGTGTCTGCATAAGGCAGAGGGGCGAGGGGAATAATCCCATGAGAGGAAGTGTCCACTTTCCCATGTTATTCTTTAGTCATTTTTCATGCACTTTGTGGGGTCTGTAGCTCTATACATGATTATCTCTGCAGTTAAGTTGTCTTGACTCACATTTATTCTCTAGGTCTGTAGTTTAACACTCCTCCTTATTCCTTATGAGGTGTATCTGTTTGCCTTTAGGGAATGACATTACATCTGTTGTACCATTTACTCTTCTGACAATGCCTGCATATCTGAGAGTGGAAGACTCTTAATTTAATCTAGATTGACAATTAGCAGGAGAAAGAGACCACAATTTCCCAAATGCAGTTCTGTTCTCTACTTCATAGTTCTGAGGATATGGCAAATGAGACATGATACCATAAATGGAAACATGGTGCATACATCCATGTAAAATACTAAAAAAGTCATTATTGGTAGTTGGGCATAGTTTGCAGTCTTGCTTCACATGCAGTAGATTGGGCTTTGACCAGGAAAATATGTGGCTCTTTATGTATCTACCTGTGCATAATTCCCAAAACTGTAGCTTTGCAAAAGCAAAGAGGGCCTTCCTGTGTTTTAGCTCCATAGCCTAGAGGTTATAGCACTTCTCTAGGAAGCTAGAGATTAATCAAACCTGCTCCACATTCTAACCAGAATGCTCCAGTGTCGCCTCACAGTCACATGTATTAAGTCCCTGCACATTTCAAAATACTTGCGGAGGCACTTTATCTGAACCTGGTTTAGATAAAGCATCCCATGGCTATTTTGAAATGCACAGAGGCTTAAAACATGTGATGGTGAGCCATTTTAGTTAAAGCAACTTTCTGGGAACAATTCTAATTAAAGCACTCTCCCCCATCACCCCTGAGCACATGTATAAGTAGCATTAGTTTTTAAAGTCTTGACCTAAAGGCCAAATTCAGCCCTGAGAGAAATGAATGCAACTGCTGTACTCTAAATGAAGTTTACAATACTGCTTATATAAGTCTCCATTTGGCTCCCCATTTGGGGCTCTCTTTCATTTACAATTTTTATGAATATTCTTGTGTCATTTTATCATTTTTAGTGTAAGTATATTTTATACATTTGACCTTCATTTAATAATCTCTGCGCAAAAGGAAAATTCTACCTCTTTCCCATAAATATAAAACATACTGAAACACATACTTCACAAACTGTCTGTTGTTCCCCTAAAACCTACTTTCTATTTGTGAGCTTTCTGATGTGATACTTCCTTTTACAACCCAGCACATCATTCTTTTACTATTTCCCTTCTGAACTGCAGTGAGGAATCACACAATGAAAACAATCATTCTTCATTATAATGAGCTTCCAAACTAGTCAGGTTTTGCTTTTGGCTGGTCCCAAATTTTGTCTGGACTTTGACATTTTCAACTATCAGTTGTATCTGTCAGATCAGTTGTATCTGAAACCATGACTGTCCAAATGGGAAAAAAGTATCTGGTAGCAGTGCATCCTGCTAGAAAAAGAAACTGCCTTTCCACTAAATCAGCAGGGCACATATGCCTTATCAGCTGAAGACACCTAAATCAAGGCACCTGCATTTTTTACAAACTGGTGTAGGGATGAGAAGAAGCCTCTTAAATGTAGTGAAGGAATGCAAAAAACAAAAAAAAAAGAAATATTTGTTTTAGCAATCAGAAAAAAACATATTTTTCCCTCACTAATTTCAAAGTACTGCATGTTTTTGCATATGTTATATTATGAATACAAGGTGTTTCATTGCTGTGATACAGTGGATGGTCACTGCTGATATGGCGTGTGCCTCAGTGGATTAAAGAAAATATATGAATTAAAGGTAACTGCAAATATAAACATCCCATTCTGAAGTCCCTGGATTTTCCTGAGCATAGGATCAGAAGCCAGGACACCTGGGTTGCAATCCTGGGTCTGACAGTAACCATGTCCCATGGGTTTGCCATCCTGTTAATGGTTCTTTTCTTTTCTTTTGGATAGAGTAGCAAATACCGGGCCACAGTCTAGGTACTGATTCTCAACTAGGGTGCTTGGGCACCCTGGGGTGCCTCCCAATCCTTTCAAGGGTGCCCCACAGTGTGAGGAGATAAGTGAAGTGCAAGGAGATAAGTAGATAAATACAGACTCTGGCTTGTCACTGCCTGAGTGATCCCCCACTATTGGCCAGCCACTCTGCAAGGGGGTAAGCACTGTAATATATACATTAGTTTTTGAAATGGGGTGCCACTAAGTTCACAAAGTTATGGAGGGGTGCCTTGAGTCCAATGTGGAGAGCCTCAAGTCCAAAAAAATTGAGAATGACTGGTCCAAGAAAAAGGGGTCTGGAGCAGGTCAAAGATGGGGCTTTTCTGGCTGCACCAAGCAAAAATCAGCCATTTACTTCCATGCCTAAGTATGAAGTTAGGAGCCCAACTATATGCTCCTATGCATTTTTGGCTATACTTCAGTCCCATGATCTGTGACATCATCATTATCATGGAGCTCATCTTTCCATTCACCATAGAAAAACATGGATTTTTCTCTTTTTAAGGAGAAAAATGCAGGGGACGCTTGGTGTGGGTGTAGTAGCATGGAGTTGTGCTGCCAGGTGGGTCAGCAGTGCCTTGCCATGGTGGTGTGGGGCTCCTGGTGACAGCACCAAGCTTCTGGCCTCAACCCGCTCTGCCTTCCTGCACCACGTACAACCCGCTGGGCCACAGAAGCCCCTGGGGGGAGGGCAGCAGGGCAGAGAGGCAGCCCACATCTGCCCCCCATATTGGCTCCCCTTAAGCTGTGCTGCCCATGGGACCATGCTCCACTCCAGCCTCAGCAGCCACTAACTCCCACAGGTGGGAGCTGGGGCCAGGGCCAGGTTTTGAATTACACTTTGACTTTTGGGGGGCCTGCAAAACTAATTGGGCTGTGCATCACAATGCCCTAATAAAATCAGAGACTCCACTAGGTTATAATTTTCAAATCTTACAGGGGGGTCTCATCTCTTATGGGAGGGCTCAGCTCCCCCAAGTTCCCTGTAATTCAAACCCTGGCTACAGCATTGTTGGGGAGGGCAGGGAGCTGTGGAGCCAGGTCCCTGGCCCCATCGCCCTGGCAGCTGGGGGCCACCTCTGGCGGGGGGGAGCAGGGGGCTGTGGGTAGAGAATAGCAGGGCCAGGGAACTGTGGGTCAGGAGTGAGGAGAAACAGCAGGGCCCAGGGGCCTCTTGGTGGGGAGTGAGGGGCACTGGTGGGGCTGGAGGACTGTGGATGGGGAGTGAGGGGCACTGGCAGGGCTGGGGGGCTGTGGGTTGGCAGTGAAGGGCAATGGCATGGGCACGGCACTGGCCTATCAGGGCTGCTCAGCACCACAAAGTTTTGGTGGGGAGACAGCCACAGCTGGGCCCACATCCTGGTGAGTGAAGAGGGCAAAGGGGCCTCTGATTTTCCATGATAAAAACCCTTAAATCAAATGCCAAAATGTATAGGTATTTAGAATGTTTTATTGTAGTGATTGAGGCACTGGTAGGCTTCCAATTTGATTTAAAATTGTAAATATATCAAAACATTGTGCTCAGCTGACACCTATCATGGCATTTCATTTTACTCATGGAAAAATGCATAGTTGAGGGGGTTTAATCAGAGAAGTCACAATTTTTAAACAGAAAAAACCAAGATCCTTGATCATTATTGGTAAGTGTTACATTTTCACTTGAGGAACTTCTGGTGTGGTACTGGTGTGGCCACTCCAAGGTGCCCTTCTGTGGCCACTCTTGGGATGTCAGTTTTGGTGCGTTTGAGAGCAGCTGCTGGGGAGCAGCTGTACAAGTGCATTTCCAGGTCAGACCATGACCATGTCAGTAGGGCAAGCGAGAGACATAACTGTTGACATCTCAGACAAGGCACATTTCGCTGCAAAGCAGACCTACTCAAATTGATTTGCTCAGTATAACATGGGAAGCCTGAAATGGAACAGGGTAGTAAATCCAAACTTCGTAAGTCCAAAGCTAACATACCTACCACTGGCCCATCCTTCCCCTCCATACCTAATACACAGATGGTCCTGTGAAATACTGAGCAAGTGTGACCTTGGTGCAAAGAGCAACCAGAAGCCCTGGACCTAGTTAAGTCCCATGGAGGCCTTCAGACTAAAGAGGCCTTGTGCTGTTCCTTTGCTTAAAGATGAAGTCAGTTATTGCTGTGCTAAATGAATGACAGTCAGGTTTATTATTTAAAAAGTATCCTTCTGAAACAACAACTGAATAGGAGTAATATCATTATTAATGTAACATATTATACTCATTTCTTTAAGTTACTTAGAAAAAAAATATTGTTTTGTTTTGCAGGTTGGTTACTGGAATGACATGGATAAATTAGTTTTAATTCAGCATGAACCTTCCCTTGGAAATGATACTTCAGCCATTGAGAACAGAACAGTAGTTGTAACTACAATTTTGGTAAGGTTTTTTTTTCCCCTGTGTGTTCATTTGTGTATAATACAAAGCCCTTTCTTGTAGTCCAATTTAGTCTGTCAGCTCTGGGGTTTGTAAAGGGTGAAAGCTGCGTGTCTTAAGTATCTTGACTCTCACCTCCGTACAGACTATTTGTGGTGTGCACTTGAAATAATCATTTGAAATTGGTTTTTCAAATCAAATTGAGGGAAATTTATCCATTTTTATTGAGATGTTTCTTGCTGTCCTTTGAAAGCCTTCTCAGGAATGTAAATGAATTCTGTCAACAGCTGATTGATGAATTGTGACTTGTAAGACAGTGAAAGAAAAGAAAACCCAAAAAGATATAAAGGAAAGAATTGAGAGAAGGGCATAAAATCTGCCTTCTGTAACAGCAGGTGTCATTTGGTTAGTACTATAAATTCAGGATAGGTTTTAGGAAAGTTAGCATTCCAGCTCTGGATTATTTACTTTTCTATAGGAAAGGAAGAGAAAACTTAGAAATGTCACTAGTTATTTGTTAGTGTCCTTATAATGCTTATATTCTCTACTTCAACTGATGCAAAATATAAGTTTTTTAACAAATATTTTTCAATGATGCATTTTAAAGGCCTCCTGGAAAGTGAGGAAAATGTAATTGCTTCATTCATTCCCATTAATAGAGACATGTACAATTTTTTAAAAATATATGTTCAAGGGATACCTTTTAAACAGAATATCTAACATTTTTCCCTCTGAAGTCAGAAATGCCCTTTCAAGTTGATGTTTGTCAAAGCAGACTGGCAAAGGATGACCTTTACCTGGCTAGTTTAAAAATTTTACACCTCAGTTCACTGACCTTTTCATTAGACAAGACATTTTTAACCATCCAAGATAGGGAATGTGTTGATTAGGGAGGAATAGTCTTTGTGTTCTTAAGGAGAACTTTTCTAAACTGAATTGAAAACTAACCAAGGGACAGAGTGGAATTATTCTGAAGCTTTCTGAGTCAAAGAATGAAGTTAGCTACCATATTGCCTGTATTATGTATCAGCATTTGTGTAGTGTGTCCTGACAAATCTCCTTTTGAAGATTATAATTTTAGGATCCAATTCAGCCAACATACTATACAGCCATTCAGAATGTAACTCCTAACCTAATTGTGTAATTTTTTTGCATGGGACTTTTACAAATTAATGTATCTTTTTTTCCTAAAAAAGACACAATAATGGAAAAAATTATACTTCAGTACAGTCCTCCTCTTTTCAGCCTCTGATGAAGAATCCTATTTTAAGAAATTGATCATGGAAGAAAAGAGTCCCACGATGCTGCGAACATTCCAATCTAAGGCTCAAGTATTAATCTCCAATGTAGTAGAATTGAGCTAATTTTTCCATACGGATTACTGTTCCTCTGACTGGATGACCAGGCACTGAACCACCGAGAAAAGTTCTGTGACTATTCTGAAATGTCTAGAACAGATGACGTTTACCTTCAACTTTGCCAAGCTGAGAAGAGAATGATGTGAAAAACAAGCTCTCAATTGAATTTTTTCTCTCATACCAATCCTGGTATCTTTAATTGAGGCTTAATATACATGAACAATATAATCTCCATAAATAGCTCCAAGTTTAGGAGAAGGAAGTAAATAATAATACTATAGAAGGTGTCTGTTTGCCAAAAAGGATGTAGGGAAAAAACAAAAGCTTTTAAAATGTATTACCTTGCCTGTCCTGTTTGCATTGAAGCAGATTAATGTGCGGAATAAATTATCTCTTTAAAAAAACTTTCCCAATTCCTGTATGAAAAGGACTGGTGGTATCATTTTGCAAACCAAAAAGCTGAATCAGTTTTACAAAGCATGCCTTGTTTTCATGCAGCGTGTCATCTTGGAATAAGTACAATCTTTTTTCTTTTTTTAAAAAAAGAAAGAAATGTCACATGTTGACCCAGCGATTCCACTCTAAATATTTCATGATAAAGGTACAAAGCAACCAGAATTTGGTTTGAGTAAAAATACACGGTTAAATTCTGTCCTGAGCTAATTATGCAGCTCTCCCCTTGACCTTACAGGGAGCTGCACACTTGATTTTGAAGGCAAATTTTTTATATGCATTTGCAAAGGTAATATATTTAGAACCTAGAAGCATGTAACCACACAAAAATATATTTAACTACTGTATTTTTCAGAATCCTGTCATTTTCTTTCTATGTATTTTATTCCAATTGCAAAAAGTAGATGGACTTATGACCTCTTCACTGCCCTCTCCATGTTGAAGGAAAGTTATTTCAATATAGATGAAAATACCACTTTGGCTGCATGCATACCTTCCAACATTAAACTGAAAAGCTTCTGGGATCAGTGCTGTCAAGCTTTTCAGTATGTGGAAGGCAGATATCTAGGCACATTAAAAAAAACAAAAAACAAAAAAAAAACCCTAAGAGTTGTCAGCATGGCAAGCTTTGATTTTAGTCTGAAGCAATTCAGTACTAGCTACTTCACTTGCTGTCTTATTTTGTATGTGCCTGTGCTTTGTTTGCTGTAATGTTAATATTTTATTATTAAATATAAGATATGTTTTAAAAGAAATTAGATCTGTACCTAAACATCTTTGGTATTTATTTAGCAAAAAATGTTTACTTGTAGTACAGTAAATATGCTTAGATTTTATTTTACATATTTTATTTGGCATCCTAAAATAATTAGTTGCAGGTGCTTGGAGTAAAATACTGAGGAATTGGGTAGAATATTTTGAGCCCTCTAGTCTAGTGAAAAGTCTTACTCAAGAATGCAGACTACTCTTTCAGCCATTAAATTTTTCTAATATAAAAAGTTTCAAAAAAAAATTTACAAAAAAAATAAAAAAAGAAATATTTAGAACCAAAGAGCTAAAACCCTTGGTGAACTGGCATTATATAGCCGATTCCCAACTCAGGGCTTCAATGTAATAGGTTTAGTATTAGAAGACTAATAGCGTGCATTACAAATCTTTGCACCCAAAAATCATTAGGGCTAAGTAAAGCTAAAAGAACTGTAATTGATGTCATGTCCTGGTTGAGAAAGCTTCTTAAGAGAAATTAAGACTAATTTCTCATACACAAGCCAAATTTCGCATTTTAGAAGGTGGTAATTTTAATCAGTGTAATCTCTTCCTTGGCCAATCATTTTATATTGTCCAAAAAAATTCTAGATCTAACTTTTTTCTTCCAATATATAGTTGTATTAGATTTTTAATTAATTATAATTATTAGTTGGCTAGACAGAAGTGGAAACATTTTGCAGGCCAATACTAAATATTTCAAATGGAATCCTGAGCAAGTTATTAGAAAAGTTCCTTTGCCTTCTATAAAAGAATCTTGTGTTTAAGGCTTTTGTTGTTCTTATTGTGTTTGGAGGGGGGTTGTTTATTTTTCAAAACAGATGGAGACAAACTATTCCACTTATTTTCTTAAAGAAAATAGTTCCTGTAACAACTATTTTTCCCTATTGCAAATTATTTTTCCAATGATTTAGCAAATTCAAAGGGGCTTATTTAAAAATTAACCAAACACTGATTAGTTTGCTGTTAGAGTTAGTGTTTATTTTTTACTCTCTAGAGTTATTTCCAGTTGTGAGCATTTTACTGTACATTTGAGTTTATGGGAATGTGATGGAATGATTTGCTTAGCTATATAAAGGTGCTTGTTTCAGACATTGTTCTGTAATTAAATATGTTAAACTTTGTTAGAAAATTGTGAATAGTACAAGTAAAGCTTGCACCATTTTAACTATTTATGTCCCATGCTAGTCATTGATTGTTTCAATATGGTCTTTGTATGCCATTTCCTTACCCATAAAATACTATTAAGTAGCTCACTTACTGCAGTGTAAAATGCCTTTAACAATACTATATTTTACTCAAAATAAATTATATCAATATTTTCATTATCAGGCTAGAGTCTATATTCCAAAAAATGTAATTGTCACTTTCTCTGAAAGAGGTTTATAGAACAATCCATCTTGAACAATCCAGTGGGATAAACAGAAAATAGCACTAAGATATAAGAAGATGTACATTACTGATCTGTCAATACAGAATCAGAAAATTGCCTGAAATGGGGTGGGCAGGTAATCCTTCTAGTCAACTCTAGAAGGACATCAGTACTGTGCTAGTAGCAGCCTTGAAACTGATTAAGTTATGTCAGTTTCAAGGCTGCTCTTAAAGGAGAGTTGCTGTGGGTACAAACAGACAGTGGCTGTGTTGCAGCATCAAGCTGTGCTGAAATGTGTCCCAGCACAGCTTATCTGATTGATCAGCAGAGACAGACTTTAGTAGGGCCATTGTCCTGCAGGGTCTGGCTTTTGCCACTCCTGGGGCTTCAGAGGCCAGATCCTGTGGGAAAATAGCCCTGAGGCATGCATCTCCATCGGCAAGCAGGGGAACCACTGGATGCACAATATGTGAATAAACATTGTCCCCTTTAAGATGTCACAAACTGTGAGTATATTTGGTTGCTGAAACTTTTGGGGGCAATTGGAGCACAATAAAGGGCAAAGATGTCTGTTTACTCACAACTTGTTCTGCCATAAAAATATTTATGGTGGTACAAGGGTAATATCTGCTTGTACTTTCTGTGTAACAATGTAAGGAGATGTAATAAAGAGTAAACTTCTGTGGACATCCTAAGCACATACTCTTAGTCTAGAAACAGAAGTTGCCAAATGAAGCAATTCAGCTGTACCAGAAAATGGCGCGCCACAGCTGATCCACTTCACAGTTTTGCAGGACTGGCTGAGAAGAGAAAGCTCCCACAAGGTAATAGACATTCACCACAATAAAGTGGTAGAATCTATTACTACCTTTTGTTGTACCACTGGTTTTCCTGGCATGTGGTATAACAAAGGGTAAGGACATCTATTTGCTCATCATTTGTGCCACCTTAAAAAATTTTAAGGTGGCACAAATGAAAAGTCAGACAACATTTGTTTCCACCTTTAGGAACAAAGCTGGCTACCCATGTTAAACTGAAGTCATACAGAAGGTATGGCACCTTAGAGACTATTTCAGAGAACCATGAGCTTTCATAGGCAACAACCTACTTCATCCAATGTAGTTCATTTGTACCATTTGAGGAAGTAGGCTGTTGCCTGCAAAAGATAGTTCATAAGTAATGCCAGCCTGCCCTGCTTTCTTCATGACTCTTAGAAACAATATAAGGGGCAATAATGGTGTACAAAAAGCTAGAAGCCGGCTATTCCAGAAAAAAAATAGCTGGCACATGTAAATTGACTTGGGTAATGCCTTTACTTTTTAAATCATTGGAATTTGTTTGTTTGGGAATCAGTAAGACTTCCTCTTGGGTGTCCTAAGTTGTTATGACTGGAGTCTTCACAAGACAGATCCTGATACTGGTCAGTTTTGAAGAGGTGGAGATCAGAATTTTGCAAATGTTCCTCGTCATACTAGTGGATCAAACTGAATGCCAGATCCAGACCTTCCTGACATTGAACTTTGTAGTTTGAGAGTACATCTCTGTTTAAGAAGCAGAGTGGGCACATAGGTCTATCCCATACACCCCATAGTATCCTTTGGACCCCTCCTTTGGACCACATTTGCAGCAGTTCCTCACAGGATCATGAGCTGATGTGAAGATGTAGTTAACCTTTATAAAAGGAAAACACAGAGTTTACATAGCTTCTAAGGATTTTTTTCACTGTTAAGAGGCAAAGGCTGTTAAAAGGCTCTTCAAGGCAGCTCTGCCTTGAGGATGCTGTTCCCTCTGCACTCTGCCCCTGCCTAAAGCTATTTTCTCTGGAATACTTTTAACTTTACATGCTCTTGGGTGGGGGTTATAGTGGGGGGGGGGGTTGCCAGAAAAGCTTTATCAGGGGGTTTCACTATTCTTCAATTCAGCACTTTCGAAGGAAAAAAGAAGTGAAAATATGCCAGGGAAGTGCAGCTGAAGTCTATAAGGAAGCCATGTGAAGGGCTGAAATCTGACTAAGTTTAGGGGCACTTGTACCCAATACCTAATATCTAATAGGACACTTGGTTAAATAACTATACTGTGATCTATGTCCTCTGCTTAATTATTCTTTTACCAGTTTTTAGTATAGGCAGATGCAAATTACGGACATCTAAGCCCTTAAGTACAAAGGCCCTGTTTCAGCAAGGTACTTCTGTATGTGAATGAAGACTCCTGACATGCTTCAAATTAGGCACGTTCTTTAATACCTTGATGAAGCAGGGCTTACACAAGGAGAAACAGCATTCCTTTCCACCCCGCACCTTCTCTCCCCTTTTGTCTGCATAAGAGAGAGAACTGATTGAACACACCTGACTGTAGATGGGAATGCAAAGAGTGGTGTAGGCTTGCATTCCTGGCAGCTATTTCTACCCCAGGAAGGACATACTTAAGGGGGGCACTATTCTCCCCTTCCCTTCCCAAGCATTGGTATGTCGCACTGGAAAATAGAATAGTAAACTACATGTGTAGCAAATGCCACTTTTCAGTGTTTTGCCTTCAAGGCTCTAGAAGTACATCATGCACAGCATAATTACTATTCAATCTAGAACTCTTTGCAATTCACAGCCCTCTGAAGGTCATAATTGCTCTCTGAAGAAACGCAGTGTTTTCCTGTCAGTATCCTCAGATTTCTTGAGGGTTTTAAAATGTGTAAAACATCACATAAAAGGCCCAGCTGGCCAGTGAAAGCATGTCCTAGCCAAAGCTGCTGTGGACATTTTCCTTTGTCTAGGGCCATTTTTAGTGGTACTAGTAGCAGTTGCTTTCAGCCGAGAAAGGCCTTAAAAGTAAAACCAATGCTAGAAGACTGAGTCACAGGCCACATAAAGCAATTGCAAACTTCTGGTACAGTGCCCCATGGCAGCACTGATTGGTCTGGGGCATGCCAAAGGCTAAGGGGAAAACACACATGACTTGCCCTTAGGTTGAAAGAAGGATTACTGCCTCCCTTTCCCCATGGTGTATGGAGCCTTAATTATGGGACTTCCACCATATGCAAAGTGAACTTTAGTGACTCTCCATAACACAAACTCATTTTTTTCATTCTAAAGTTCTGCTACATTCTGGAGCCAGTCAGATTTACAGAAGAGGACCCATTTGCAAGAATAAAAGGATGTCTACCACTAAAAAGATGAATAGATCATCCTTTCCCTTTCCCTCTCAACCCACAGAGAATAAATGTATATTACCCTCCCAAAACATAAAAAACTTCACATCAAATCCTGCTCTGGCCCCATTGTCATGGGACCTAGCATTATCAATGGGATCTGCTGACCAATACCTACAGGCAGCGTTTTAACTGGAAATCTTTTAACATCTCAAGCATTTATTTTAAAGTTGGCTTTTGCAATTCCTCCATCCCAGCAACTGTGAAACACATCTGATATTACAAAATTGCTGCCAGTGGCAGATGCCCATGACATCACTTCAGTTAGAAATATCAACACACATTTTATTTGTGAGTTCTTCTGTATGCTAATTAGGCATTCATAGAAGAGGTGAGGAGGCCAAAGGGCTGCAGTAGTCACAGTTTACAGTAGACAACAGTTAGCCAGAGCTATTTCCTGTTCTGAAGAGAAAACAACAATATTTCAGCTGAAATACAAAAATCAA
>NW_017729032.1:32512918-32513356 GCF_001723915.1 Gavialis gangeticus
CAGTTAGCCAGAGCTATTTCCTGTTCTGAAGAGAAAACAACAATATTCTTATGTAGCAACTTTAATAGTGATAATTTAATATTGAACTGATTGTTGGTGAAGAATTTATACAATCACTGAAGATGTCATCCTGAATTAATATTTTCATAAAAAGTAATAGTTACATTCTGAATCCACAAGATGTCAATAAAGTAATTTGTATTTTTCTTTATTTAATCAGATAGTGTACAGTGTCATTATATTTTTTACAGACAGAATATAATATCAATGTTTTAAGAACATTTTTTTGTGATTTTCCAGCTGCACCTATTTTTACAGTAACTTTTCTGTGGTTCCTTTTTGCCTACAGTATGTAAAGACAGATTTTGTCTAATACTGTCTGTTCATTTTCTTTGCATGATTCCTATATATATATATATATATATATATATATATATA
>NW_017729032.1:32513366-32514682 GCF_001723915.1 Gavialis gangeticus
TATATATATATATATATAATTTCAAGACTGTATCTGTTACCCCTAGAAAATGCACATGGCCTTCTCTTAGCCACATATTTTAAACTTCAAGGAAGCAAAAAATCATTGGTATGTGCACTTGACTACATGTACAGAAACCACAACTAATTAAAGACTATACCTGATTATATTAAAAAGAAGGGTAGATTATGACCTTACATTGTCACACATTATTTTCATTTTAAACAATTTCAATCTCTAGTCATGCTTTCATGTCAGAATGTATGATAAGTTTCTATTGTGAGAACTCTAATTTGGTGCTTTATGTTATTTTTAACTGGTTAATTTTTTTATCTAATATATAAACAAGTTAGTGCAAATAGTAAACATTTCTATAAATTTATTATGATAGAAATCTAAATGCAAGTATTATCTGTGTGTATCTTTCTGATAAAATATGAACTGTTCAAGTGGTGGATTACATGTTGTTCAAAGTCAATGGTGTTTACTTCTCCTTTACAGTTGTACTTCTTTTATTATAGGAAGCCCCATATGTTATGTTCAAGAAAAACCATGATACGTTTGAAGGGAATGACAAGTTTGAAGGATACTGTGTAGATCTGGCATCAGAAATTGCAAAACATATTGGTATCAAGTACAAAATTGCCATTGTCCCTGATGGAAAATATGGAGCAAGGGATCCAGAGACAAAAATCTGGAATGGGATGGTGGGAGAACTTGTGTATGGGGTAAGCATACCAATTTTTGAAGTAGGATTCAACTTCTTATAACATTAGTCATGATATAGGAAGCATATATATACATATATATATAACATTTTATTTAATCTGGGGAAAATAAACAGAAAAGAACCAGAGCTCAGGTCTTTCATTTATTTTTAAATGAAATCCAGATATTTTTACAGATGTTCTACTGTTTATTCACATAACTTATTTTTGTATTAATATATTTCATAATCTGGATATCTTAAACTAATAATGAGTCATTGCTATTATCTAGTCTGACTTCCTGTGAAATTCAAATGAAATAATTTTATTCAGCTATTCCTTGTTGTTGAATGTGGAATTTTTGAGCAAGACGCCAGTCTTATTCTAAAGATTTCAACAGATGAAGTGTCCGCCACTTTATGGCAGAACATCACAGTGTATATAATACACAATCAGGTTGTTCAGAATTAACACAGAGTGTTTATTTAGATTAGCATCCATGGTAAGATTTAAGAATAAAACTAACCATTTCTTGAAGCAGGACTATACATTATGTGATAAGCACTAGCTAGTGTCTTCAGAAGGCACAAAATTAATGGCTCTGCATGT
>NW_017729032.1:32519682-32534581 GCF_001723915.1 Gavialis gangeticus
ATTAACACAGAGTGTTTATTTAGATTAGCATCCATGGTAAGATTTAAGAATAAAACTAACCATTTCTTGAAGCAGGACTATACATTATGTGATAAGCACTAGCTAGTGTCTTCAGAAGGCACAAAATTAATGGCTCTGCATGTAAGTAAAATAGAGACATTAAATGGAAGTCATTTGAAAGACACTGGAAACAATGTCAGGACACTTGCAGTGTCCATTGTTACCAAAAGTAGGAAAGTCTGAGAGAGCCATCTTGAGGATCTAATTGTTGAAATCTATACTGAAGGCACTCATTCCCAGACTTTTAAAAGAAACATCACTACTCAGCGTAGAATAAAGCAATCCTGGAACTATTAAGGCAAGAAGGTTTTCACTAGTTTGCACTAAAGTGAAACTTGCCTGTAGTGGTCTACAAAAAATATCAGAGTAATCAGGATTTGGAGCTACATGCCACTTCTTACCCGAGTTAAGATACAATTCCAGTTGGGGTTAGGGCTACACAAGGATCAATTCTGCCAAAGTCTCTTCCTCAAACATGGGAACTCCTATGTATTAGGGCTGTGTGAAGCTTCAGTCTCTGATTTGATTTGGCAGAGATTCAGCTCAATTCAGTGGCCAAATCTCTGAATCCAACTTGAATCGGGAGACCCTTTAATCTCTGTGAATCAAATAGGAACCCTCCAAATCGATTCGAAGAGATTCAGAAAGGTTCAGTGATTTGGACATAGACACAGCTTTAAATGTTTTTCCTACATACCTCAAGGTACCAGGCAGCTCATGAATGCTGAGATCCTGGGGTGGATGGAGAGTCCCACAGGAGTGTGGGGGGCTCCCCAGCATGCTTGGCAGCAGACCAGGAAGTGAAACAGAAGCACTTCTGGTCCACTTCCAGGTCAACCAGAAAGCACACTGGGGGGCCCCCCCCGGGCCTCACCAGATCAGTGACTGGTGCCTCCTGGGTCTGGGTGGGCACCCAGGGTCCCCCCACAGCTGATCTTTGAAAGGCTGCTTGAATACCACATAATGTATAGAACTTTCCATAGTGTTGTGAACACAGCTCAGCTGCAACCTTTTATTGGGAGGGTAAACCTTAAGGATTTACCAGAATACCTTTCTCATAATGGTTGTGATTGAGTGGCCAAACCCTTAGTTGGTTTTAATCCTCATTGTTCTATTGAATTTCCATGGATATGCACTGATTTACACCAGTGGAGAATCTGGTACAAGCTATTTGAAAGCTCTGAACAGTTTGCACAGTAAGACTTCACTACATATGCATACTCCAGAAAAGCTATCTGGAAATTGCAGTCAGTTTTCCAGTTATATTTAAATGAGCGGAATAGTCTCAGCAATATTCTCCCAGCCTTGGTAGCTTGCTTATTCTCAGAAGAACCCTCTGGTAATGAATACCATTAGCCATCCACAAGAGGTGCTTCCTGTTGTACTAGCAGTGAATCCCGATTACATATTCTGACAGGATGCTATTCTTTCATCATGTCATGATAAGTATATCATAGGACTAAAATGTAGCCTTTTCATTTATTATACAAGCATAAAAGTAGGTAGATAAAACATGGTCGGATCTATTCCTGGTTTAACTTCCAATGAAACTCATGATGTTACCCCAAAAAGTTTTTAGTTTTAGATCAAGATACCTTGATAATGAGCTAGTTAGGGTAGGTGTTTATGTTGCAAATATTGCAGGATTACAGTAAGCCTTCCTAATGCAGGTATAATTTGAGCACGTGTGGGACTTTCCCTTAATACTATCCCACCTACTTGGTCACAAAACCTGCCCCTGATTTGAAATGAGCCTCTACCCCTGATTGTTCATGTTGTTAGATTTTGTAAGTGTTTAGCTATTTCAAATTGTACAGGACTACAAAAAGCTAAGCATTTCACTTTTTCCTTTGTTTGTCATCATACAAGCAGATTGGACAACGGTTCTGGTTAAGCAAAATAACGTTTTGGATGCTTGATTTTCAGCAGGAGTGTTGGGCCCCTTGAAGTCAGTATATGTTAAGCACGTGCTTAAGTCCTTTGCTGAATGAGGATGTTTTTAAGTACATGCTTGAAGTTAAGCATGTGTTTAAATGCTTTGCTGAAATGTAACCAATGAAATATTTATTACTAAGGACATTATTCCATTATATAAATGTTGACCCTTTTAGTACTCTTAAAAGAAATTTAAAATGCTGGTATAGACTTAATTCGTGGCTGTTCATATGTGGATTGCTTGACAAGGAGAAGAGAGACCACAGGGAAACTATTGCATAGATGTGCACAGCTTATCGGATGGTAGGGAGCAAAATCTATGCTTCATTTTCATTTGTTGGAGCCATGATCGTATGAAGGTTGTAGATCCACCAGTCAAAACCTTACGGGGGTGGGGGAGAGCTACAAGTCTGATTCTGTGGACTAACACTATTTGGAAGGCCATTTTGGTGCTTCAACCCCTGGAACTGAGGATTTATTGTCCTGGAGCTTGCAAAAATCTTCTGTATAAAACTTTATTCAGTCTTTGTACAGGGGGCTGGAATTTTTCCCTACAGAGTTTCTTATAGTTCCTAGATAGCTCTGGCATGATTGGACTTGCTAAGGGAAAACAAAAGAGAGAACTTAAGTCCAGTATCAAAGGAATGGGCCCTAAATCATAATAGTGACCCACCGGTACAACCTGTATATCTGCCAAATGAAAGAATATACTAATTCTTATTGTTGTTGGTCTTGTTTATTAGATAGAAGCCACGTTTAGGGTAGGCATTTCCTGCATGAAGGTAAAGTCATATGGTTGGTTTAAATTTAGATTTTCTTTTATAGTGAAATTGTAGTGGATTCACCATACCTTTCCATTTCTGTCCCTCAAAAGCTAGTTTTAGTATGATCCAAAATAATACCAAAAATGAATATATTCAACTGCAATTCTACAAAGACATAAGCACATATTTACCTTTACATACTGTGAGCAATCTCAGTGATTTCTATAGAACTACTCACAATGTATCATGCTAAGTGTGGCCTTTTTTCTGCAGGATAGAGGTCTTAATTTGTTTCTTTCTTTCTTTCTAAATTTTTCACACTGTGTGGAATGGTTACTGTGGTGATTTAATTACTTGTTTACCCCTTTACTAAAAGTGGAATCATAACCCAGGGAAAATATGATTATAGCTGTTTCTGAGGTAGATTATATAGTACACCACATCCAGTGCTGATAGTCCTATGATTGTAGTGCAGTTTTCTGCTAACACTGTATTATACAACTCTTAAAATTGTCTTATGTGCTCACTACCTTCCCTTAGGAATACAATACCTAAAATCACCTCTCTTAGGATTTTATATGGCTGGCCATCAACACAATATATATTTAAAAATAAAAAACAGAACCATGGTTTGTTTTTTAAATGGTTGAATTAAAGTATCAAGGGTGTCATGTAATGTAGAGATCTTGTAATGTGATATAAACAACATCTGAAAACACCTTGCTTGTTCATTTTAAATATATAATTTCATAATTAACTATTCACATATGTTTATAAACCAAATTCAATTAATCTATGGACCTATGTGTGTTTTGTTTTTCCTTATAGAAAGCAGAGATTGCTGTTGCACCTCTGACCATCACTTTGGTACGAGAAGAGGTCATTGATTTTTCCAAGCCTTTTATGAGTTTGGGAATATCCATTATGATCAAAAAGCCCCAGAAATCTAAACCAGGAGTGTTTTCCTTCTTGGATCCTTTGGCCTATGAGATCTGGATGTGCATAGTCTTTGCCTACATTGGTGTCAGTGTGGTCCTGTTCCTAGTTAGCAGGTTTAGCCCCTATGAATGGCACACAGAAGAACCAGAGGATGGGAAAGAAGGACCCAGTGATCAGCCTCCCAATGAGTTTGGCATATTCAACAGCCTTTGGTTTTCCCTGGGTGCCTTTATGCAGCAAGGGTGTGATATTTCTCCAAGGTTTGTGTCAAATCTTTTAACTTCTGTATTTTATCTTTAAAACTGAAGGCAAAGTGTGCAACATCCTCCTCCTCCTCTTTTATTTGTGGTTTTAGAAGTTCATTATTTATAGAACTTTTCAGTTTTTCCATTTAAAGCTATGGCAAGAGAAGTACTGAAGCTATAAAGATTTTTATTTTTGTTGGTATTTCCTTATATCAATGTAAATAAACCAAGAGCAATTCCATATTTGCTCAGTAAATGGATTACCTATATTGCATTGACTTCAGTGGAACTATATTAGTGGTAAATTTGGCCTATTGTGTTACAGTAATAAAATACATGCAGTTATGCTGATTATTTGGCTCACATTTGATGTCTCATTTTTGTTCTGTATTAAATTGTACAGTCACTGCTTTCAGAATACCTATGTATGTGAGGGAAGAAATGTTTTAGCATTGGTCTGATAAAATCTATGCTGTTTCTAACTTATCTGCCAGAGCTTGACCTAAGCCAAGCTTTCCAAAATTTACAGGGTTGCTAGAGCCTTGTTATGAGCCAATAGCCACTGATTAACTGACTAAATACAGGCAAATATTTCAAACTCAGTTGTTTAAAATTAGTAGAAATTTAAATGATGTTCAGCTCTTCTGTAACTCACCTCTTCTTGAAGTTATTTTGCAAAGGATTTTTCTCATATAAAATGTAGTATCCAAATGGAAAGTATAATTGATTAGTTATTGCCAGTATTCCTGGTCTCATGAAGTATGAAAAAACAGATATTGTGAAGTACTTCTTAAAGCTAAGGTGCTTCATTCTGGATTGACAAAAAATATACCACATTTCTATTATAATTCATGGGCAGTGTAGTCTATCAAGCATTTCCTGTGTTTAAGAAGTAGAGTTATAATTACTACTACAGCATATCCATAATGCTATAAATACATAGGATATGTGCAATTGTGGGCTTCATAATATAGAATATAGTATAATTTGTGCATGTGTCTGTGCATGTGCATGTGTCTGTGTAAAAATAATGAAATATACACTAATATGTTAAACCAGGTCTGTCCAACTCATGGGAGGTTAATCTGTGGCTCCCAGGCTCCTGCTGGATGCAGCACCCCCATTGCTCTGGCTGCATCAGCAGCTGTGGGCACCAGGTTTCCCCTTCCTCCAGTTCCAGGCCCCAGTGCAAGGGCAGTGCAGGACTGGGTAGGGAAGCAGGGGCCCAGGAACATGGCATTGTTTGGTGCACAGCAGGTTGAGATTCACACATAGGAAAGCCTGGTGCAGCACAGGGCATGAGGAGTGTTTTTACATTGCGTGGTGCAGCACAGCAGGGCATGCAGTTTGTAGCCCCCGACTGCTTACAAGTTGGACAGCCCTGTGTTAAATGTACAAAGTCTCACTCCCACCAGCTATTACTTAATAAATAACTTAATAATGCTAGCTTTCATTCTCTTTCTCTTTGCTTCACGTAAGAGATAGGCAAATGTGCATTATCTTATTCATGTTTAGATCCCTCTCAGGTCGCATTGTTGGAGGTGTTTGGTGGTTCTTCACACTCATCATTATCTCATCTTATACTGCTAACCTCGCTGCTTTCTTGACTGTTGAGCGAATGGTCTCACCCATAGAAAGCGCCGAAGACCTTGCCAAACAAACTGAAATTGCATATGGAACACTGGACTCAGGGTCGACAAAAGAATTCTTCAGAGTAAGTTGGCATGAGTATCCGGACCATTGTCCCTAGAGGGAACTCTGCTATTTCACTACAATGCTCAGAATATTGACATGATGTTACTTTACAAACAATTCTGTTATCCTTTGGAGCTCTTTGCAATATCAAAGTTACCATTTTTACCTCTAGATCCACTTTTTGAAATTTGCAGTCATTTTAATTTGTGGAAAGTGTATTGATCCTGACACAACAGGCTTTGGAACTGCCCAGAGGAATAGTGGAATCGGATAATTAAAGCAATATTGTACTATTGATTCATTTCACCTACAGTGCTGAAACAATATGCAATACTAAAAGATCTATAATGATGTCTTCCAATTTTGTTCCTATTTGTGCATTTTACTGTGGCCAGTTTTGCTTGGGGGGATATGGGATATAATTTTTAAAGCTGCTGCCCTACAAATGTATAGAACAGTGGTGCTTAATCTTTTGGCCCCATGGGCTGGCGGAGTGGCACAGTGCCAATCTGCAGGCTGGATCAGGCCCCGTGTTCTGGGATTAGGCCCTGTGCACCAGCATAATACTCCATGCTGCCTTTGTCAGTCCCTGCATCATGCTCCACATTTCTGGATTTGTCTCAACATGGCCTCGGCTGAATCTGGTTGCCTGGATCAGGCTTCATGCTGCCCTTACCCAGCCCTGCATGCCCATATTGGGTCCATGTCACCCTCACCTGGCTCTGTGTGCCTCAGTCAGGTCCTGTGTCACCTTGGCCTGGCCTTCAGGTCCCACACCACCCTGTGCACACCATGCCATTTAGCACACAGGGCCACATTTTCCTGAGGGGTTACCCAGAATTTTTTCTGTTCTGTCTCTACTGATTAATTCACTTTTATTTGCTTTCCAGTATTAGTTTGGTAGGAATATATAGTTCTCTTCCCCCAGCAGCCTGAAGACAGAAATCAGGGACATCACCTAAAGGTGTTCTACAGTCCAAAACACATTCTGCAAAGCAAAATATATGCTTAACCTTAAGTCAGTGAGACTTACATACATGTGCAAATGCTTTTCTGAATAGGGAGTGCTGAATGAAGACTAAGTTTTACTGATGTCAGTAGTACTTGGGAGTTTTCATCACCTTGCTCTGTGTTCTATTATATACAAAATGCTCTTAAGGACACCAGGCAGATAAGGTTCTTTGGGTAGATGTGATATCTTTTATTAGACCAACTAAATAGAAAAATTGTTCTTTGCAAGCTTTCAAATACAAACATCCTTCTTCAGGCATAGGGAAAGTCTGCTGGTGAATTGTGTGCTCTCCTGGGTAGAATAGAAGCCAAAATGCAAAGTTCATGTCTGTGAAAATGCAAATACATGGCAGTGAGGATCAGAGGGGTAGAAGACAAAAGGTGTAAAACAGGTTGCGGGGGAGGAGAGGGAATGTTGAACTGGTAATAGAAGAATGTAGCTGGTAAAATGCAGACAGGTTACCTGGGGTTATCAGATGTCAGGCAGGTTATAATGTGCCATAAATCCAACGTCTATATTTAGTCCATGATTTTTTATATTCAGTAGATTTATAATGTGCAGTTTGTAGGCTCAGCTACAAAAGGTGTTTTGCACATTCCCTTTGAGGATTAAAACTGAGAGATTGGAGAGAGAGTGGTTTTCTTGTGAGAAGTGTGCACTCACAGGTAATTAGATATTTTTGTCTGATAGGTTTTTGGTGTGTGTCCCTTCCACTGCGAAGTTGTTGTTTGGTTTCTCCTACACATATTCCATCAGGACACTTAGTGCACTAGATAAGATGTATTACATTTCTGGAGGTGCAGGTGTGAGATCCAAAAATGGTGATGGTTCTCTTATGGGGTATAGTTATTGTGGGAATGGTGGAAATGCGTTGGCAGGTTTTACATTTTTTGTCCTAGCATGGTCTGGATCGATTCGGTGTGCTTTGGACCACAGGAAGTTTGTTTCTGATGATGAAGTTGGTGAGGTTAGGTGCTTGTTTAAAGGTTAGGATGGGTGGTTCTGGGAAGATCTCTTTAAGAATTGGGTCTTCTTCTAGTATGGGTTGTAATTGTTTGAGGATTTTCTGTATAGGTTCCAAGGAAGGATGGTATATCACAACTAATGGGGTGCAATTCATGGGAATTTTCTTTTTGTACTGCAGAAATTCTTTACATGGTATCCAGGTGGTTCTTTCAACAGTATGATCTATCTCTCTGGAGGAGTGTCCTTGTTGGGTGAAAGCCCTTTTGAGATTAGCACGGTGAGAGTTGTGAGTATTGTCCTCACAACTGGTGGTATTGGAGGGCTCGGCTGTATATTAAAGCTTTCTTGGTGTGTTTAGGGTGATTGCTGGTTCTGTGCAGATACGTATATTGGTCTGTGGGTTTCTTGTACATGATGGTTTGCATTTTACCATTCTGGATATTGATCATAGTGTCTAAAAAGGAAAGTATTCATGAGAGAGTCTGATGGAGGGGTGATAATTATTGGATTTGTGATGGAAATCAATCAGAGATTGCAGATTTTCAGTCCAAATGACAAAGATGTCATCTATAAATCTTAGGTATAGAATGGGTTTGATGGTGCTGTTCTTGAGGAATTCTTCTTCCAGGTGGGTCATAAAAAGGTTGGCATATTGTTGGGCCACTTTGGTGTCAAAGCTGTGCCCATGGTCTGGAGGAAATGTTGGTTACTGAAAGTGAAGTTGTTGTGTGTAAGGATGAAGTCTATAAGTTCAGTAATATCTTTTTGTCTGTATTCTGAGTTGTAATCTTGCTCTTGTAGATAGGTAAGGTGGGCTTGGAAGCCATCCTGGTGTGGGATGTTGGTATATAAGCTGGTAACATCCATGGTGGCTAGGAGGTCTTGCTGGGAAAATGGTCTATGTTTTTAAGTTTTCATAGAAAGTCTGTTGTGTCTCAGACAAAACTCAGTCTTTGGGTGACAAGAAGTTTTAGGACAGATTCAGTGAAACCTGATATTTCCTCAGGGTTCCATGGTTGGATATTATAGGTCTGCTTGAGTTTCCTTGTTTGTGGATTTTAGGGAGCATGTAAAAAGCCCCTGGGTTGGTTAATGGGGGGATCAACTTGTGTTGTTTTTCTTGTAGTTCAGATGGATATGATATGATGGTGCTTTTGAGTTTTAGGTGAAGAGGGGAGTTGGATCTTCCTCTAGTTTTTCATTGTAGATGGTGTCAGAAAGTTGTCTGTTGGCTTCTTGTATGTAATCTTCATGGTTAAGAATAACTATAACTCCTTTGTTATCCTCTGGTTTTATTATTATTTGGTGGTTGGATGTTAGAGATTCTGTGGTCTGAGAGGGAGAGGTTATTGTGGTGATGTTTGTTGTTGATTGTTTCATTGCTCATTCTTTCCCTGAAACAGTCAATATATAGCAGTCAAGGTTTGAATTTCATTTTGGGGGGGTTAATCTTTTCCTCAATGTTGTCACTGGATGAAGTGTTGTTGAAAGTGGACTTGTTTTCATTGTGGAAATATTAGTTGAGACAGAGGCTTTGGAAAAATTCTTCTACTTCTCCACATTGTAGTATTTTATTACCAGGGATCCTGGTTTTTTTTCTCTGATAAAAAGAAATCCCCAAAAAGTAAAAAAGTAACCCAAAATCCATATTTTTCCATGATTAAAATGAAACACCACTAATATATAAATATCTATATTTCTATATATTAGTGGTGTTTCATTTTATATAGATATCTATATATTACTGGTGTTTCATTTTAATCAGGGAAAAATATGAATTTTGAGTTACTTTTTAAATTTAATTTTTCTGTGATTAAAATGTTTATATATCTATTGATGTTTCATTTGGGGTTACTTTTTTAATCCAAAATTTGGGGGCTTGCTTTTTGTCAGAGAAAACCAAGATCCCTGCATATTAGGGTATTTTTCCAGACAGAAATTAAGGGCTTTAGAGCAAACAGATATTTCAGCTTTGGTAAGTGTGTACAGGGAAAGACTGATGCAGTCACTACTCTTGTGATAGAGGCAATATCTTTTATTAAACCAACTAAATAGTTACAAAAAAAATTCTTTATGTGCAAGCTTTCGGGCTTATGCACCCTTCTTGAGGCAAAGGGGAATGCAAAGATTGTAAAATTTCTCCCAGGTAGAAATGCAACTTCTCATTGCACAGGAGAACTGGAGGATGCTATAAGTTCTCCTGGGCGTAAAAGTTCATTTTATGCAAATTAGGCTCAGATAAAAGTTGGAGCAGTCTATTTACCTCAAAGGGATGGCAAGCAGGATGTTGATTTTGCTTCTTTCTTCTTAAGTTGTTTCATATTGCATAGGAAGACTGGTGATAGGAACAAAGGGCTGGAGCAGGGGTGTTTGCTTCCAGGTCTCAGGGTGTTGAATTTTGCTTCTGTTTTGTAAAATTATGATGTTTTCATTTCAAAATGGCTAATTACAATATCTTCCATGTTTCAGGGATATAGGACGTAGCCATGCTTATCTAAAGGCAAAAGCTGTCAGCACTCTTTTGGTAGAGGCAATATCTTTTCTTAGACCAACTAGATAGTTGCAAAACTAGGTAGTTGGGGAGCTTGATCATATTTGAGGGTTGACTAGTTCCTTCAGTTTTATCAGATACGAGGTTGGAATGTTGTATGGGATCGGTAAGGATCATAGAATCAATGAGTCGGAGGGGACCTAGACAGATCATCTAGTCCGACCCCCTGCCATGGGCAGGAAGGAGCACTGGGGGTGGCAGGAGTCATAAGACCCCAGCCAAGGGCCTATCCAGTCTCCAATGTTTCTCTGATGGTTGTTTAGTGGCTGGGAAAGTTGTTCCTGTAGTAGTTGGTTCCATTTCTTCTTTTTATGTTGGATGGATGTGGTAAAAAATCTTTGGTAGTCTTTTTGTACATGTATAATGTTTGAGAAGATATCTGGATTTATCTCTGTTAACTTGTTGTAGCATGTGGTGATTTCCTTCCTGAGTTGATCTCTTTTGGAGTAGGTTATGTGAAGGAAATGATTTCTAATAACCAACATCCCTTAAGGACACTATACAACCTTAATGCTTTGGGGCTTGTTTGTTTTTTAAATCTGTACTAGAAGACAATTGAAATCCAGCTGGCTGAACTGGTGTGTCTCAGGCCATGAATAGGTGCTTATTTTTACTGGTGCATAATTCTCAGAAATTTCCACCCATAGAAATCTTTTCAACAGGTGCAGTGTACAGGTGTTCATCTATACAGTCTTTCAGTGGCTTCTCCAATACTTGCGGTTCCTTTTCTGGGGCCTAGGAGAAGTTGATTGACAGGTAAAGACTCTCCACACCTCACCCTCACTGGGCTTATGCCGGTCTGAGTAACAGCATAGGGAACAGTCTGCTATGTTCTGTTGCCATCTCTGAGCATGGACCCTAGTCTGGGCACTTAGGAGGCTTTGCCCTGCTGTTACATTCCCGTTGTGGAGTACGCTGGGAAGGGTACATGCCAAACATTTTCTCTTGCAAGGGAAATCTTCCAGGTGCCAACTTTCTTCAAGAAAAGACAATCTTTCTCCAGGAGGTGACATGTTTACCCCTGGGAGAAACTGACTGAGTGCTTGTATACTCATAGGGCACAGGCAGAAGTGACAATTTTCACCCGATTTGGCCCCTGAGCAAGCCAGGTTGTAGAGGCTTTGTATAGCCGTGGCCAAACAAAAGTGCATAGCTGCAGACTGCTTTATAAGGGCCCAATTTTGTGAAAACCTGAACCCTCATTGTATGAGGGTTCAGATGAACACACTCCAAAACAGAATGCATTCTGTAACTTGTGTCTGTGACTGTTTTTAGAATGGGAGGGGGGAAAGGGAGTGGAGGGAGTTTGGTCTGGGTTTTTTTCAGCAGGTGCTGGTGGGTGGGGGCAGGTGGTTTGGAGACCCCCCTCCCTGAGGTGGAGGGGCTCTAATCCACCCACCCCACCCTCCAGCACTGATTGGGGAACCCCAAGAATGACTTCCTATTCTGAAAACAGCACCCAGGCATGAAGGGGAGAGTGGCATTGCTGTGGAGACCAAGCTGCAGGTTCCCAGCAAGCAGCAGAAATCCCAAACTCCTGGACCCAACCGTGAATTTATCTTGAGTCCTAGGGATCATTGCAACTCATAGTGCTTCCTGAAAAGTACTCTGAGTTGCGTAGGGGAGCTGCTCTTCTGTCTTCACCCCTAGTTTCTACCAGGAGAGCAGCTATTAGTGAAACATAACATCTGAACATGACTTCACTATTTTCATGTAGTCTTTACTTAGAGGTTGTTTGCTGGTTATTTTCTTTTGAGATAAAATAATTCAGGATTGTTATCTAATTACAAGATCTTAGTATATCAGGAAAAGATGGTTCCAGTAGAAATAAGAAACTGGAACATTCATTTCTATTCAGTAAATTTAATTGAAAGGGTGCTATCAGATGACACGTTATTCCCCAAAAACCCTGACCACTGATTCCAAATGGAAATTTATCAATTAGGTCTGCATGTTGAACAAATCATAAACATGTTTCTTAAACTGTTGAGAGGATCATTCCAGGAATATTAAAAAATAACTATGGCCCTAATATTCTTATATGGTAGTTAGACTTTTTTACAGAAAAAAATATATCAACATATTTTAGAACAGTTTATACAGATGTTTTATTATTGTTAGTTTTTGGTTTGGTCACTGTCATTTTACCCATAGCCTCGCCTTTTAGCTCAAATAATAGAAACTCTTGTTTCAAAACCTGGAGGTCTCTTTCTGTCTCTGATGTGGGCCAGGATGTGGGTTATCAGATATGTATGGTCTTGCAATAGCATAGCTATGTGGAGTACAACCAGGACAGCAGCTCCGAGGGCAGATTTGGGTAAGAAGGGGACACAAAAATAACAGCTACTGCAACTGGCAGCCAGCCACCCCACCACCCAACCCATGCAGCACCACTGCCCATGGTACAGCGCTGTCCTGTTACACCTCTGCGGTCATCTGGGATTTGAAGTGCTGAGGACCCACATGGTGAGAATTAGTTTCATTTGCTTTTGCTAAGGGTGTAAGCTAATGGGCTCTATGTAGTATGTGCTTGGTCTGTAGACTCTGTCCCTTAAGCTCATTTTATGGGGAGACATACTTTTAATTCTAAAGATTTCTGGTTCAGTCCATTGGTTATCACCATTTTGGCCTACACACACACACACACACACACACACACACACACACACACACACACACACACACACACACACACACACACACACACACACACACACAAATGAGTAGTTTGATTAACTGGGCTAACAGAGTGAAAATAATTAAAAACATAAGTAATGGAGGATAGAACAGAGTTACATAAATTTTAATTAATTAACTACATGTCTGAACAGTTTACATTCCTTTGTATGTCCAATATTTAATCTGTTCTTGTGAACAAAACTTCAGGATGGATTTGAAAACAAAAAAGGAGGCTGCTTTTCTCAGGCTTCCATAACACTTCAACAAACTAATATTTAGAAGTAATAAGGACAGCTCCTTTGATATAAAAACAAGCAACAAATCTCAGGCACAGCTCTTCTGTCTTTTCTTCTGATCAGGCTACAAAGATGACTAGTGTATTTTGTGTGAGGTCTGTATTTTGTGTAAATTACAGGCTCCATTCTTAAAAGGAAATGTGTTTCTGAGTCCCTCTCTGGTGGCCATCATGCTTTCATTTTAATCTTCTACAGTTAAAAGAAAAACAGGAAATCAACTGTGTCTCCACAGTTTCCCTGTATTTTAGAACAGAAAAACAAATAAATTAAAACTAACCACAGAAAATGAAATTTGATTGCACATCTAATTGCAAGGCTTTAACAAGCCTAAGCTAATTGGATCTCTCTGTTTTAAATTGTATTCAATGACTTATCTTCAAAAGAGTTCTGATCTATGGAACTGTACCATAATTGTTAATGATATCGCATTTTTTTCTAAAAATTCTTAGCAGGAAGTATAAGGAAAATAATAGCACGTTTCCAGCACCATGCAAGCATTTTTGTATCAGTTGCATAACAATGCAGAAATTTATCTCCAGCCATTTAGTTCCAGCCTTCATAAATGCTAAAGGACCGTGCCAATTGTTCAGGTCAGTTCTGCATTATAAAGAGTGAGAAAAAAAAAGAACATTTCTTACCACTTTGGGACTTATTGCTATTGGTAACAGTTTCATAATGATTGGCATCTCACTGAAAAAGGACAGTGACTTATGATCTATATGTCAGAAACTCTAACTGGTTTGCAGGATGCCTGACTGCTGTTTAAACAACAAAAGAAAAAAAACCCATATTTTTAAAGTAAAATTTAAAGCTCCTTTGAATACCGTTAAGCCCCATTTTCAGAGCAACGTGCTTCAAAGACAGAAAGCCAAATTCCAGTTATTCTTGAAGAGATAGGATCTATATTAAAAGCAACACAGACTGTTGTATTAAGTATGATAATTTTGAATCACTTCTGTTTTGATCATACTTTAGTATGGAAAATGTATTGATTTTCTATTTGGTTTTCCTTCTAGTTTGGTATTTACATATTGAATGGTAACACTAACAAAATTAATGAGCTGAGAATTAAGGAGCTGATGTTCTTTTAGAGACAGTACTCTTGTGTAGAGCGTGACTTCTTTCATTTATGTGTTCCCTGTCTTCTGCCTTCTAGAAAAAGAATCTGAAGCATGATTTAAAAAAAAATTGTTACCCTTTCTAATCAGTTGGATTATGATTACCTGTGACGAAATAATGTTTTTATTGTTTATTGCATGTTTTAGTTTTTAAGCAAAGAAACCTTTATTTTATTTTTGCTTTATTAAAAAGCTACACTATGGTTGTTAAAACTTCATAAATGATTGGAAATGGAAGTAGGTGGGACAATTCAGCATTCTTGAGGTGATATTTGATTAACCACTGCTATTCTTTGATTTTAAGCTGGTATACCTGAAATTGGTAACATTAAACCAGTGTAAAATTGGAAAAGTAAACTAGTGAATCAGAAACAGATTCTACTTCCAGTAATGATGTAAAGTAACCCCATACTTACCATACCATATGGTAGTGCAATTGAAATCAGGGTTAAAAGAACAGGACCTCGTTCTATCAGTGTGACTACGAGCACTCGTGGTGCACTGGAGAGGTGCCGGAGGACTGGAAGAGGGCCAATGTGGTTCCAATCTTCAAAAAAGGGAGGAAGGGGGACCCGGAAAACTATAGGCCAGTTAGTCTTACCTCGATCCTAGGCAAGCTGTTTGAAAAAATAATTCTGG
>NW_017729032.1:32534628-32561879 GCF_001723915.1 Gavialis gangeticus
AGGATGGGTTTCAACACAGACAAATGCAAGGTGATGCACCTGGGGAGGAACAACCGGCACCATACCTACAGGTTAGGGAACTCCCCTCTTGTCAGCACGAAGGCAGAAAAGGATCTTGGAGTCATCATTGAAATGTTGTGGGGGATCCTTCTGAAGTACTAGAATTTGTCACCAGACTTTCCAATCGATGACAGAATGTGAGCAGTGGTTCTCAGTAATGGATCTATCACAGATGCCTTTGGCTGCATCCAGACAAGATGGGTGTTTGTTTCTCCAGGGACACTGCTACTTGTCTCTGGGGAACACTCATGCTACACGTTCTCTGGTGCATGGCAGGCTACTATGGGTGGGGTAGGGGAAGTTGGGGCCAGCAACTTTGCTGGTCACAGCAGCCTTACTTGGGGTCCTTGGGGTCTCCCAGGGCTGCAGCCACAGCAGAAAGTCTAGCCAGCAGCTGGAGCATGGCTCTGGCTGGTCAGACTCCAGTTTTGGGGAACAAGCACTGCTGCCATGTATGCTACCTTGTTTTTTTCAGCGTGGGTTTTTTTGACCCTAGGATCTCCTGCAGTCAAAAAAAACCCCATGTGCAGTGTGTGGTGCCACAGGTGTGTCTGTGGTGCCACATAGCACACATCCATGCTTGTCTAGACACAGCCTTTGAGGTTAAAATGGGAGTTAAGCAAGGCTGTGTTATCACTCCAACAGTCTTCTCAATATTCTTTGCCACGATGCTGCATCTGACTACCAACAAGCTTCCTGCCAGAGCAAAGCTAAACTACCAAATGGATGGTAAGCTGATTAACCTTAGCTGACTCTGAGCCAAAGCCAAGAATACCTTGACCTCAATCATTGGACTCCAGTACAGTGATGATGTTGTAGTGTGTGCTTCAGGCAATCATTGACATCTTTACCAAGGCATACAAGAAGATGGGACTGACACTTAACATTAAGAAGACTAAGGTCCTCCACCAACAAGCTCCTACTGGACAGTCCTCAGCTCTGGTGATCCAGATCCACAATGAGACTCTGGAGAACAGTGAGTATTTCCTGTACCTCAAAAGCCATTCCTCGCAGAATGCTAACATTGACAAAGAAATCCAACATTGCCTGAAATGTGCAAGTGCAGCCTTTTGATATCTGAAGAAACAGGTGTTCAAACAGTGTGACATCAGATCCAAAATCAAGCTTATAGGTTATCAAGCAGTCATGATCCCCACCTTGCTGTATGGAACAAAGACATAGACAACACACAAGAGACATCTAAAGTTGTTGGAGAAATACCATCAATGTTTCCTGTGGAAGATCCTCCAAATTCAGTGGGAAGATAGATGCACCAACATTAGCAACACCACAAGTACTGAGGCAATGATCATCTTACTTTAATGTCATTGAACCAACCTATCATCCAGTTGTTTGATTCCAGACTCCTGAAGCAAGTTTAGTTTCCCAGCTCAGCCAAGGCATACGCTCAAGAGGGAAAAGAAAGAGCTTGAGGGACATCCTTAAGGCTGACTTAAAAAAACAGTGTCAACTTGTGGGACCAACTTGTGGGAGGTTCTATCACCCAGAACTTCCCCAAATGGAGGAAGAGTCTGCCATGGAGATCTTAGTACACTGAAACTTCACAACAACAACAACAGGAGATGGAAAAGCAGGAGTGGCAGAACCAGCATGTCACAGACCAAATTAAGAATCCAGTGCTACCCACTCCACACAGAAATGCATGTCCAAGCTTCATTAGAGTCTGTTGATCCTGGATAGGCATCACAGCCTTCTTTGGACACACAGATAAGACAGTCATCCTCAACTGTGAGGGATTGCCAAAGAAAAGATTCTCTGGTGAGACAGATCTGCATAATGTGCTATACATTTCTATTTTAAGGCCATGGAATTAAAATCTTGAAATGATAGGATGTAAGACCCTCTAGGATAAGGGTCACTGACTCTGCAACTCTGTCACCCACAGCATAGACCATATTTTTAAAAGCAAATCTAAAAAAATGTTGTTTGCCTGAATCTATTGCTTATATTATATATTGTATGTTATATCACAGAGTGCCTACTCAGCTGTTACTAAAGCAGAACATTCAAGGGAGTTTGAAGAGAGCGTGAAACCTAAGCAAGACTTCAGGGTTCAATCCAGTATTTGTGGATGAGCTGTTTTGCCCAACTAGTTTATTAGGGGCATGTATTAGTGACATAATTTCCTTAATGCCCTTTTATACCACTGTAACAATGTAAACTGACTATGGTAGTTGAAAATTCAGGGAAAAGGCTGTAATTATTTTATTAAGGTTCCCAGAGGCCACTAGATGCCTTACATTAATACTTGTTGTTATATTACTATTGTTATTTCTTGTTTCTTTTAAGTAAGCTGAGCAGCTAAAGGAAATCTCATATCAAGGTAAAACTAACTAAACATCAGTGACCTGAAGGATAAAATTTAAGTCATTTTCTCTTATGAGTTGTGACATGCCTGATGCTTTGACATCTTTGTTGCATGTATCTAATTGTTTTTTCAATTTTTTCCAGAGATCAAAAATTGCAGTATATGAGAAGATGTGGACCTACATGAAATCTGCAGAGCCATCAGTGTTCACCCGGACAACAGCTGAGGGAGTAGCCCGTGTCCGTAAATCCAAGGGCAAGTTTGCCTTCCTCCTGGAGTCCACCATGAACGAATACATTGAACAGCGAAAACCTTGTGACACCATGAAAGTGGGAGGAAATCTGGATTCGAAAGGCTATGGAGTAGCTACACCGAAGGGTTCTCCATTAAGGTGGGTGGAATAATATAACAATAATAATATGTGTTGTTATAGTATTCCACCTTCCCTGATGCCCCAATATAGTTCTTTTTGTGTTCTGTGTGAACATGGTATGTTCCTTTTTTTTAACTCCATTTCATATTCACAGTCAACAAAAGGTAATGGTTTCTATTTGCAAAGCAGATTCATTTGCTGTAGTTGATATATCTATCAAGGCCATATAAAAACCAAACTGGTTGAACACTAGTTACTATAAGTCAATCTAAAAAAAAATGATGTCAGCTGTCTTGTCTCATCAGCTTTTTTTCACCAAATTCAGCTCTATTTTTCACAACATAAGTAACAATCCTACATTTTTTGGGTTCTCTTTCATTTATTTGTTTTTGGTTATTGACACTTGCTGCTCATTTCCAGATAAGTAGCTGCTTGTTTCATCAGCACCAGGGTTTAATTTATTAAAAGCACTTTCTCATTTAAGGGGAAAAAACCCTAACATTTGTGCTTCTAGCATTGTTCATTTCAGCAGTGCCTTCAAACTGTCCAATCTAGTAACAAGGACAATCTGAAATTAGAAGATTAAATTAATTGAAAATGACTGAAACATTATATCAGATGTATTCAGTCAATTAAGAGAACTTGTAGTTCGCAGGGGGCTCATCTATACATGATACTTATGTGAAGCAATAAACTCTGGTACAGTTCATGCTGGAGTTTATTGCTCTCAGGCAAAGCACCTTCATGTGCACCCAGGATTGCAGCACATTGAGCCGGGATGGCACAGCATCAGCTGGCAGAGGGTCCCGGGGTTAGCCTGCCAGCCCGGAGCTGCTCCCCTCTGGCTTACTGAGTGGCAGAAGGGCTGGCTGGGGCACAATGATGCTACAGTTTGGGGCTAGCTGGGAGACAAGGTCTCATTGTAGCACCCTTATGCCCCAGCCAGCCCCAGTCACTGTCTGCACATTCATTGCAGTGGAGTAAATAGCTCTGTTGTAGAATAGTACTTGTGCTGGACAGTACTATCCTACAGTAGAGTTAACTAGTTCACTGCAGCCTAATAGCACCACTCGTGTAGCCAATTATGCAACTGTAGTAAGCATCTCATGCAGATACACCCAGGAAGAGTCTCATTTTTTTTATATTTTAATAAACGTGGAGATATTGAATCTGTGTTAAATTTGCTATTTGCCAATTTTTATGCTATTGTCTTAAAGAATAGAAATATGTGTTTTACCTTTGGTAGATCTGACAATTTTTTCAAAGCAAAAGAGCAACCTGCAGAATTCAAAAATATTGAATTCCTGTAGCCATAAGGTGTATATTGTATGTAGCACAGAAAGTTAAGGAACAATAGGGTTACTAGGTCTTTTGGTCTTAGCCTGAATGTTACTTACTTGATCATCTAGTTACTGTTACAACAAGTTCTGATGATACAGGTACATGTAACAAATTAGGTGGGCTGAAAGTAAGCAACAAAAGGAGATGGGCACATAATAAGAAAAGTGTAGGCAAGAAGTGGCACTAAAGAAGAGGCAATAGAAAAGAGAGGCACTTGCCTATGTCCATTATTTCCAGGGTATGAGGAACAATGTCATCATTAATGTAAAGATAACAGATTTGAGTCTTAGTTCAGTTGTTTTGCAAAGGTGCTGTACCAACAGGTTTTTGGGTTTTGCTGATGTAAAAGAGAAGAAATTAGGGTTCATTTTTGTCCAACCTAAAAGAAACCAGCAGTCTAATGAGAAATGTGTGATGAAGATTGTCAGGACACAGAAGTAGCCCCAGTATAATCAGGCTAGCTTTTTTGGTGACTGAATCTGGATTTTGCCCCCTTTAGATTTCAGCCAGTTTAGAAAGTTTGAACATTTACAACTAAATAAAATAGTGACAGAAATAGGTAATGGGAAGATAAAACTGCCAATTTAGGAATTGGCTTATTAAAGTTAAAAGCCAGCAGTCAAAGGAAAAAAGCAAGTTCATTGTGTGTATTTCTGGACTGCATAAACCAGAACGTGTATTTTACATGACTTGACTTTTGCAGACCCTACACCAAAGCTTAAGCAAACTTGTTAGAGAACATCTTAGCTGCTTTCATGTATTTTTTAGTTGTAAAGCTTTTGCCCTGGATGTATTCTGCAGTGCTTTTTAGTCAGTGTCACTCTCTTCTGGACAAAATCTACCGCCTATCAATAGTCTGTCAGTTATAATAAGCAATAGCCTTTTTCCATTTGGCAGGTCAGGCAGGGAACAGCAGTTGGAAAAAAGGAGAACAAGTAAGTTAAGCATAACAGAAGAAGGAAAGGAGGCTTGGAAGAAAGAAAAAAAAACAGAGAGAAAGTGTTTAAGACTAAGCAAGTAGCAAAAACTGCATAAAGGGAATGTGATCAACAGTGTTTTCTAAGTTTCATCTCAAAACATATAAAACAAAATTCCTACCCATCATGGAACTCGCACAAAATCTCATTTCAAGCTGTCTCAAATGGCTGTTGAAGTATCCATAGTTTTCCTAAGTCTTTCTTCGCATGTATGAGGCTGCTTATCTTCCTGCTGAAGCCATTTCATTCCACTTCATTCCCTCCCTTACCCCAGTGATAAATCCTCAAGCAACAAATCAGTGCCACTTACTCACTGGAAAACATCAAGCAATTCATTTAGTGCTATAGAAAAAATAAGCTAGCAGGAGCTCCCATTCAAAATACTCCAATCCATATAATTTATTAATATGATAGAAGCTGACTGAAGAGAGGAAAACTTTCCTCAGGAATATTTATTTGTATGCAAGGTGAATTTTGAATTAAAATATTGTTGGCCCTCTTTTCTTTTCCTATGTGTACCCAATACTTGCATACATTTTCACCAAAAAAATGATTTTTTTCCTGCATGCTTCAATATGTTTTAAACATCTGATAAATTATCAATTTTGCAGTTTTCACTGTTTTGCTTTCATGTCATATTGTATTGGTTCTGTTCTCTGATTGGATGACTTACATATTCACTCATTGCACAAATGATTGCAAATATTGAATATTTGAAACTCACAGAGGGTTTACTAGAGAAGCTAGGTATGTTATTTAGTTAGAAGATATAACTTGCAGTAGGAAATCCAAATTGTGTATTTTATTTAATATTCATAAGCAGAATAATTTTCAGACCAAGCTGAAGTAATTGACTAATAATTCTGAGTAATGAACAAATATGAACATTTTATAATCTGTTCCTAGATGGAAAGCAGGTGAATTTATTCAGATAAATTACTCACTGCAAATTAGCATCTTTATAACAGCTTTAAAGTATAAGGCATTTGGGGCCAGATTCTTCTCCTACTTATACTATTTAAATTAGGCATTAGCCTAATATCGTGCTAATGTAATTTATTAGGACAGTCGTACCATCTATCTCCACCTTTGCATTGCAGAAAGAAATATCATCTATCTCCTTGTTACATAGTCTCATGGTGCAAGGTATGCACTCTATGGGATTCCCTACTCTCACATTAATGAGATCAGCTATTCATTGTAGAAAAAATATTCATATTCACTTTGCTAATGATGATGAAATCCTTCTGTTGGGTTGATTCATGGACTGCTTCTTCTGTTGTGCATGAATCTTGAGCAGGATGGTGGATTTCAATTTTTGTGGGTTTCAGATCAGTACTCTGGTAGTGTTCAACCAGTAATTAGTGGTTAATTATAATGCCTCTGCTTCTAGTGGCACATGATAACATATGTATATCAATGAACTGAGAAAAATGGGAAGCACCTGATGTATGTTTCATTTATGCCAACCAGGCAGCAGCATCCTACACACCAGGTGTTTTTCCTTTCTTTCTTTTCAATGATATCCTTTTATACAGAGAGGGGGCATGTGCACATGAAATTAAGGCGAACCAATAAACTCTGAAGGAGTTCATTCCAGAGTCAGCTGCTCCCAGGCACAGAATGCTGTTGCCATTTGATTCCTCAATGAGCTAAATCTGATAGTATCACAACACATTCTTTTGGCCAGACTTTCCACCACTTAGGAAAGTCGCTGCTACTGTTGTGCATTTGGTTTTCCATAGGCTATACTTTGTATTTCTGGGGTAACAATCACTGACAAAACAAAATTTCACCATTGCTCTGAGCTATGATGTCTGTTGCTTATCTCAGATCTGCTTCCTGACTCTAATGGGAAGATATCATTCTCAGCCATTACAACTTCTTGGCAAAATTTACAATATTTTTGTATTGAACAGCACAGAAACTGTGGGCTACTCAAAAATACCAGGCCTTGCCTAGCCATACATTCCTGTATTTTACAGATAGCACAAACATACACAAGAATAGTATAACTGCTGCTCAGATATTTTGTAATGAAACAGAAAAAGGGTTTTGCACTGACAATAATAGTGAACTCAATACTTTTATCCAGAAACTATACCATGAAGATCCTTGATGAAAAGAAACAGTGAAATATTAATTGTAAAAGAGCAAAAAGTGTTTGCATTCTTGTGGTTATCATAGATACTTTCTTGACACCTTAGGCTTGACGAATCATAGGCTGCCTATACATAAGTTCAGGGGAAGGGGAGGGCTGTTTTAAGTAGAGCAGTTCCTGGACAGCCGTTCTAATTAAAACAGCTCACCATCACATGTATTAAGCCCCTATGCATTTCAAGATGGCTGCAGGATCCTTTATCTAAAGCTCATTTGACGGGGTTTTAGATAAAGTGTCCCCACAGCCATTTTGAAATGTGTGGGAGCTTAGTACACGTGACAGTGAGGTGACACCGGAGCGTTCTAATTAGAATGCAGAGCAATTTTGATTAACAGAGTCGGCTGTAACATGAACAAGCACGTCTATAGCAGCCCATTGTAGGGAATGCAGTTAAGCAAAAGCTGGAGAGATGCTGAGCACTTGCTGACACACCTTAACTCCCACTGAGTAAGTACCACAGTATCAAGTATACCCTAATAATACAAAATTATTGTTCGTAGCATGTATTTTCACATTCTGGGGAACAAATATGGTCAGTGTAATACAGATTGGACATAGTCCCAAAGTTTTATTACATTGTTGCTATTATTATAATTATTTCATATAACTGTCTGGTTTTTGTTACCCAGAGCTATCTTTTTCCTCGTTCATATACATGTAACTGAAATTTGAATTCAGAAGGAGTGGCTTGTATCCTAAGGCAAGAAAAGAATGGGGCCCAAGGGTCAGAAGTACCTGGCTCTTCTTGATGTAACAAATGGTAATACAAACTGACACTTATTGGCAGTTAAGTGCCAGTACTGTATCTATCATTTGTAGTATTTCCTTGACTTACCTGTGCATGTGTATGGAAGTAGTGCAGTGTTCAAATGCCTCCCCTCTCTGATGTGAAATGTAACTTTTTGCTGATACAGGCAATTGGTAGTAAGTGTAAAAGCAATCTTAACACTTGAACAGGACAGCTGTGGATTTTAGCTTCTGTTCTCTGCAAGGGAGGACAGGCCCAGGAATGCTAAAAGCACCTTAACTCTGTTAATGTCCAGTGGGTTTTGCGCTTTGTAGGAACAACTGAGTCCAGCCAGGCCAAAGTATTTACCATAAAGGAGCTGGCATCTTTATTTAAATGGAGGCTGGATGGGAGTTTGGATGGGAGAAAGTCTGCTTTGGATGGAAATCCTGTGTGCAGACACTCAGGTTTTGAAACACACTATCCTGGCCTAGATGCTTGGGAGAGCTGTTTTGTCTCCCATGTGACATTGTTGCTGTTAGTCATTGCCTTCAATGGCCATTCTTTCACCACTTAACTTCTATGTTGTATTACAGTTGACAAAAAGTTACCTCTGACTCTATGGTATTTCCCCCAGATAATCTTCTATGTGTTGCCTTAGGTAAAAATGTAAGATGCAAGGCTAACTGACTGTGTATACAGTTGGACCTACACTGCTCTTTGTTCTTGAACACAGCTCCTGTTGTCATGAAATCACTGAAGAAATAAGTGTAAATCTAATGGTACAGTTTCTTGTTCTTTTTACCAAATTCTGTCCTCTGATGTTTTCAGGTGCCTTGGTGAGGGCATCTGATAGCAGGATGAACCTCAATGAGTATCAAGGTCATTATTCAACTTATACATATGTTTAGATGTTGCCTGGTTATCTTCTACCACCAGTTCCAAATATCAGTTAACTAATGATTCACAACAGACTGAATGAGAGAGAATCAGGCCCATTGTCTATAGTCAAGTTATGTAATGTTTACCATGTGCCTAGTTCAGACTAGTTCAAAACAAGTGCCCTAGTTATATTGTGCAGTTGAATTGAGCAGTAGCAGTGATTATCATGGTATGAAGTGACAGGATCTAAACTGCTTCTAAGTAGGTTTGGCCCTTGTGGCAGTATTCAGCTTCTTGCAAGCATGTTTGTTTTGGTCAAAAAGACAGCTTTCACACAAAGAATTCTCTGCAACAACCTAACCCTGCTCCCACTAAGTTGATAGTTAACCTTCCATTGCTATCATTACCGGTAGCAACTTTGCATGTGGGATTTGGATCAAGTCCCATAGGGCAAGCTTTTCAAAGAAGTTCCCTCTGATTGATTTTCTATCAGAATGGAAATGTGTGAAATACTAGCAAAAATCACATTCTTCTTGTCCTCCAAAACAGTGAACAATTACAGTGGAGGTCTTGTCATAGTAAAGCACATTGAGTTTATAGACCTTTGATACAGAAATTACTCATCAGTGTAGGTAAGATATTTTTCCATTGAAAATTATCATGTGTGTTTTTTATACAAATAAGACCTCCCTTCACACAAAGAGATATACAATAGTTTAATAAACTGAAAATAATAAGGGAAGAGGTGCTGGACGTGAGCAGCTAATTATTTTATTAAACCAAAGATGTTTACTAAGGAGGGTTTTTTTCCACTAGTAAATTTTTCCAGTTTTTGTACCATCAAACAATCACAAACATGAACTCCCTATTGATTGATTATATATTATTATAAAGCTAACTGATTCATTAAATCCATATATAGTGTAGCTTGTGCTGCTGTTTTTTTCAGGAAGTTGTGGAGGAGATTATTACTTTTTATTTACAGAGCATACATGATGTAGCTTTCCTTATAGACACCTGGGTACTGTATATTGTACCCCTTGGAGGCTTTTTTATTTGTATAGATGAACAATAATAAGTATAATGAAAGCATAGCCAGGCTGGTACATATGGCTGAGATACAGTCTTCTGGCAAGGGAAAAGGGGATTGAAATGGATTTCAAAAATACCCAAGGTGGACTGAAAAAAGAGACCGGGGTCCTATAATGGTACATTTTGTAATGCTTTAACTTGTAGGTGGTCCATGGTAGAATCCAGAACATTTTATTGCATAGCCAGGTTCCCTATTCAATGTAGGGGCCCCACAAAAAACAGCACACTGCATGAGGAGCTGCCTAAAGCTGACTTATAAGGAAATACAGAAAACAGGTGTATTGCTGAGACATCTTAGGACTACTGGGGGTGGCTTCCCACCATTCAGTATCCATTGCCCTGAAGAGGGCTACCTAATGCCCTTTCATTCAAAAACCAACCAGGGATCACCCTTTTCTTTCAAATCCTGCAGCAGCAGGAAAGGGTGGTTGTGCTGCAGTTTTTGCCCCTTCCCCCCGCCATTGTTTCACAGGCAGAGCAATGAAAGCATTACTATTAAAAGGGTTTCAGGTTTTATTTCTTTAGAGAAACCACTTAGAAAGCTGTTGTGCTGATGCATCCTCCAGCATCTTCTCTGCACAAGCAAAATGCATCAACATTCTTTCAAAGTACATTTATCTTGTCCCCTGTAGGTTACACCTATACTTTCTCACTCAAAGCAGTTTATTGCCATCCAACATCAGAAGTTATTCATAACTGAACAAAACTCACTGTGGTGAACAGAAGGATTTCAGAAGTCATGAAAGTTTGTCTCCTTGGCTGTACTAACTATCGCCATGGGCCACTTCCAGCCCTCTACTTTCTGTGCCCAGCAAGGCCACCTTCAAACACACTGCTCAGTTCTGCACGTTCTTCTCCACAGACTGGAAGTAGTGCAGACTTCAGGCTCATGCATCACTAAGGGTGGGCTAAGAGGCACAGACTCTTATAATCTGGCCTTATTCTGAAAATGGCACAGCTGGGAGAGACAAATGATGAGCAGGAAGCATACCTCAATATGTCAACACACAAAGCTGGATTTTGATATCCTTATTCCTGTTGTTCTGTACCTTTCTTTAAGGACACACCTGCTGAATGTCTCATAGGAGCACTGAGGAGCAGTGCTACTCAGAATGGGTAATACCAACAGTATCTGGGCCAAAGATACTACTATGATGAGTGCTATAGGCATTGCCATAAACCTATCAGCTAGGATTGTAATTTTCTCTAAATATTTTAATGTTATGTGGCATTGTCAAATGACTTCTATCTAGAGACATTTGCTGAAAAGTGGGTTCAGCATTGACTCTAGCAGCACAGGATCCCAATGTTGAGAGACAGATAAATCCCTCTAGGTACATCTCTGCTGCTCAGTTACAGAGCCAAGCAGTGCTGTCCTGAAACACATCATTCTCCTTCCCTGAATGTTACTTTCCAAACTGAAAGTCATGCAACTTAGAGGGAGATTTTACTGGTGTGTATGTGGCACATCAGTAAAGTTACCAGTACAAGAGGTACTGGAAGCACACAGGAAGGAGTGTAACATGTCCCAGTATAGCAGGTCTCAGTCTCTTCAGGTTTAACAGAGGATTACTATCACAACTGATATGGTTATTGCTTAGATTTTAAAGAAAATTTACATGGTAGCTTTGTTCTTCTGATACATTTGATCAAAGAAGGAATCTCTGCTTTTTTGCTAAGCAGCTCCCCGTGGCTACCATATTTGTTGGTTTCTAAAGCGAGTTATCATTTTCTAAAACCTGCAGGAGATGAGAAATAGGTGATTAGTTAAACATCATCGCAGTATTGTTTGTGCCAGTCAGTGCCTAAGTAGGATTTGCCCCAGGCTGATTTTTATCAGATGAAATTCCAGCCAGGAATCAGAGATCCACAAACTAAACAAATAAAATATCTATTTTTGAGCTATTTAAATGCAAACAAAATAAGAGTTTTATCAACTTCAGCCTTTATTTTGTGGTTTTTTTTTATTACCCCCCAGTCAGAGCAAATTAAATGCCAAGCTATTAATCTAGATAAGATGGATAAATGTGTAAGCAGCCTAAATTTCAAAAGTCACCCGAGAGCCTCACTAAAATGGCTGGTATAAACCAGTTTTCTTTAAAATACTATCATTACTGTATAGCCTTCTATAGCAGCTTTTATTCAAGGATCCCAAGGTGCTTTACAAAGGTTAGCCATCAGAATATCCCTATGAGGTACATAAATGTTATCATTGTTCCCAGTTTATCAATGCACTAAGAAGGCGTCCTGCCTGTTCTCAAGATAGAATAAATTTCCTCTGCTCTACCATTTCTCCAACCTCTTGAATACCAGCTCAGCAGAAGGCAAGATGCAGTCCCTTATATTTTAACAATGCCACAAATTATTTTCTCTCTCTTTTCTTCTTATTCCACTTACTGGTTGTTTAGGTGTAAGTTCCCTGGAAACTGCTAGGCTTGATAAACTGTATTCCTTTAGGGCACAAGCCTGCTACCCTTGAGGTTGATGGTAAAATTTCCACTTGTTAAAAGACCTTCCTACTAAGATAATAAAGTCCACATAAATGGTGGATAGACTGAAGAAAGGTAGCAGACTGCTGAAAACAGTCTCCGCAGGTTGTAACAATAACTCTTCATATAACCATGACACTTGAGAACCAGACACTTAAAATATTTTACAAATCATGTGGTCCATGGTTATGAAATTGCCTACTTCTAGTTGGCAGTACATGATAAGCGGACTCCCTGAGAGTCACAGATTGGCCGTCCAGTTGTATTATACACAGTGCTATTGCTGTGTGAATCTGTTGAGAAATTCAGCGCTGAAAGCAGAATGAGTTTTTTCTTTCTCTCTCAATCCTGTTCAAGCCAAGAGAAGTGTTTTAGAGAATATCACAGGGCATGTCTACATAAAGCACTTACTGTGTGGTAGCCTAATAACATTGCACAGTAGTGTGCTGGTCAAAAACTGTGCTAATAAGCTACTGCACTGTGTTATTAAGCTACTGCACAGTAACTGTCACAAAAACCTGTGCACCAGCACTACTGCACAGTAAATGTAGTTACTGCACATAGAGTTAGTACTTCATTGAGGAAGTACTAAACTATATGTGCAGTAACTATGGTGCATTAATGAACGTGTAGATGCGCCCTCAGAATGGATGATAGGGTTGGCGTTAATGAGCATGTATACATATAACTTTTTGTCCCGTGATGCACCACACATCTGCTACTTTGAAGCAGACTTGATTAATCGAGTCTGCTCTGCACACGAGTTGATGCAAACTTCCTTGCGCCACATGCAGTTGTATAAGTGGTGAAATGCACTTCAGCATGCAGAAAATGGTGGCAGTGCACTTTTGAACCAAAATAACTCTGATGTGTTTTAGTTCAAAAGCACACCAGTGCCATTTTCTCAGCACTGATGTGCATTTTGCCACTTTTACAACTGCAAGTGATGCAGCACTGGGCACTTTTCAACGTGCTCAGTGCTCCAGCACCTGCATGTGTAAAAATGCCCAATGTGCCAGATCGTACAGTGAAAGAACCATCTAGTGGAAAGACACTGGAAGATGACTCAAGAGGACTGGGTGCAAAACCTCAGACATATCACAGTCTTCGTGTGTACCCTGCAACATGTAACTTTGTTTTTGTGTCCCATGCATAAAAAATAATATTTCTCTATCAGTGTGGTGTTTTGAGACTAATATCCACAAATACTTGTGAGACCACAGATGCTAGGTAACAAGGGCCATGTAAGTTTCTAGCAAGGCAAAATATGTTTTAAAATTGTGGGATGCAATAATGACATGACAATGACATTACTCTTTGCTGTAAATTATATTGGGCATGACTGCATATTCATTAACGTGCAGTAGATACTGTGCATTTAGTTTAGTACTTGCTTAATGAAGTACTAACTAAATATGCAGTAACTACAGTTACTGCACAGTAGCACTGGTGCATGATTTTTTTATGAAGAGCCTAATACTACTGCACAGTAGCATATTAGTATGGTTTTTGCCTGGCATGCTACTGCACAGTGTTACTAGGCTACTGCACATTAAGTATATCATGTAGAAACATCCATTCTGTCTAATAGGAATGAGGATCTCTTTCAAGTTTCTAAGATGTAATATGTATGAGGCCAGGGTCCTGGCCAGCTTGTTTCATCCCCTGCTTAGGCATATCCCATCTCACTGAGTTCAGTGGGCAGTGACAGAGTTGAAAGTAAATGAGGGCTACAGATTTGGCTCCTCTTTAACCATGTTATTCAACATTGTACTCAGAGTTAAACAGTTGAACATGATCTTGTATTGGGTCAGGTTTAGTCTTGACAACTTCCCTCTAGATTCTGCCAATTTTCCCATATTCAAAGCTTAAGAACAGGTTATATTTTATTCTGTTAAAGCCCGAGCATGTGACAATTGTGACAGAGTGTAAAGTGGCCTTACAGCAGGGTCACATGACTGAGCCAGGCCTGGAGTCTGTTACTCAAGTTTGGTTATTTCTTGTCCAAGAGAAGACTTGAGGAGAATAAACTACCTCCAGAACCAAGGTGCAGGGGAGATACTCATTCAGAAACCGTGCATACTGTCTGTTTCAAGTACAATCTTGCTCCCAGATATTTTCTGTCACAGACTACACAACTGGCAGGCCATTTTTATCTACAAATTAGGCATTCCAATTACATATTATTTTCATTCTAATCTATTGCTTATGTTTCAGACTAGTGAAGTCCACATTTTTCAACATACATGTATAAAGTTAAGCACATAAATTAAATATAAGACCTTTAAATCCCTGTATATGAATTCTGTTACCTTTAGATCCCTGTATACGAATTTGTTCCTACAGCTATGAAAAAATTGATCTGAGTCTTTTTATAGCATTCTATACTGAGTTTGGTTCATGTCATTATTTAAAATTATGGATATTAAGATCCCAGTTTAAGAAAGGATTTTTTACCTGTATGTCTAAATGGTATCATAGGATCATAGGAAGCTAGGGTTGGAAAAGACCTCAAGTGGTTATCTAGTCCAGCCCCCTGCTCAAGGCAGGATCATCCTTAATTAAACCATCCCAGCCAAGTGTCTGTCTAACTTGCTTTTGGAAGTTTCCAGGGATGGAAATTCCACAACTTCTCTAGGTAGCTTGTTCCCATGCTTGACCACCCCCATAGTCAGAAAGTTCCTACTAATCTCCAGCCCAAATTTCCCCTGCTGCAGTTTGAGGACATTGTTCTTGTCCTTGTTGAATCTTATGTGACTGGTTGTAGACCATTTAATCCATCCTATCCAAGTCATTCTGGAATCTATCCCTGCCCTCTGGAGTATCTTCAGTTCCACCCAGCTTGGTGTCATCTGCAAATATGCTAAACATCCATTCAATCCCATCATCCAAATAATTAATGAAGATGTTGAACAATACTGGCCCCAGGACAGCCCCTAGGGAACCCAAACTCCTCCCAACTAGACATTGAGCCACTGAGGACTATTCAATAATGATCCAACCAGCTATGCATCCCCAGATCCTCTTTCTTCCCTTCCTTAAGGATGGGCAGTGTGTTTTCCCTTTTCCAGTCATTTGTGACATTACCTGACCTTCACAAGTTCCCAAAAACGATAGTTAAATACTCTGAAATAACCTGTCAATTCCTTCAGTACCTTATGGTGCATTTCATCCAGCCTTGCTGACCTGAAAGCATCTAGCATCACTAAGTAATCCCTAATCTGTTCTGCCATTACTTTAGGCTGTTTGTCTCCTTCCCTATCTCTGCTGCCAACTGCTCTTTTCATCTGGTAGAAGCCTGTATTTGTGAAAACTAAAGTAAAAAAAAAGGCACTAAATACTTCAGCCTTCTGTGCATCATCTGTGACCAGATTGCCTTCCCCTTTCCATAAGTAGCCTATGGAATCTCTGGTCTTCCTCTTACTTTAGACATACTTGTAGAATCCGTTTTTACTGCCTTTTTTTTCCTTGCCAGCTGCATCTCAAATTGTGCTTTGGCTTTCTGAATTTTCTTCCTGCATGCCTGTTCAATACTCTTATACTCTTCTCTAGTACCGTAACCAAGTTTCCACTTTGTATGAGATTGCCTTTTGAATTTCAGCTCCTTAAAAAGATCATTATGTACCTAAGATAGTCACCTGTTGCACTTAAGATATCCTTAGGATCTTGAACTCTATTATTTCATGATCACTGTCACCCAAGTTACCTTCCACCTTCACATTCTCAACTAATTCTTCCCTATTTGTGAACAGTAAGTTATGAGCTTCCCCTGTCTTTGGCTTACCATCTCTACCATCTGAATCAAAAAGTTATCCCAAACACACTCCAGGAACTCGCTGGACTGCTCATTAACTTCTATTTCTCTTCCAGCAGATGCCCCAATAATTGAAATCTCCCATAAGACCCAATTCCTGTGAACTGGAGGTTTCCATCACTTGCTTAAAGAAGGCGTCATCCACCTCCTCCTCTTGGTTTGGAGGCCTGTCATAGACACTCACCATGACATCCCCACTCTTGCTCTCCTCTCTCACCACTACCCAGAGCCTTTCAACAGGCTTATCTTCCACTTCCTACTGCACTTCTGAACATTGCCTTTATATATAAGGCAATGTCTCCTTTTTTCCCTTCCCTGTCTTTCCTGTACAAGTTATACCCATCTATGGCTATACCCTAGTCACATAAACTATCCTACCACATCTCTGTAATCCAAATTACATAATACTTCTGTGATAAGACCTCTGGTTCTTCCCCATATTTCTTACATTATTATATAAACATTTCAGGTGTCTGACTGACTGTCCTATCCACTCCCTGAGAACAATTCTAAGGTTTCCACTATTGCTTCCCCTTGTTAAGTTTTTATCTAGATGTTCAGGATCTTTAGGTTTTTGTCTCTACCCTCCAGTGAATCTAGTTTAAAGTTCCTTGCTAGGTTAGCAAGCCTGTACACGAAGACATTTTCCCCCCTCTGCATGAATTGGACTCCATCTGTTCCCAGCAGTCCTTTTTCCTGGAATGCCACTGCGTGGTTGAAGAAATCAAAGCCCAGCTAGCGACCTCATCTACATAGCCATGTGTTGATCTTAAGGCCTTTACCTCTGACTGGAAGGATTGACAAGAACATGACCTGGGCCCCTGTGCCCTTCATCCTTGCACCCAGAGCCATGTAGTTACTTTTTATTTGCTTAAGGTCACCCCAGCGATACCATTAGTGCCCACATGGATGAGCAACATGCAATAGTAGTCAGAGGGCTGCATGCGTTTGGGCAACTTTTCTGTGACATCTTGGATGCAGTATTTTGGCAGACAGCAGACCTCCCGAGCCAACAGGTCAGGCTGAAAGATGGATCCTTCATTCCTCACAGGAGGGTATCATCAACTACCACCATCTGTCACTTCTTGATAGCCTGATCTCAATATTCTCTCCCTTAGGGGCATTGGCAATGCATAGGGGGTGCATGTGGGTGCACATAGACCCCCTGAGATTGGCTGTGCACCCCCTGAAATTGGCCACCACCACTGCTGCCATTGGCACCTGTGGGTGGTTGCTACTTGCCATCCTCCCCCTTGCCACTGACACCACCGCTGATGCTGCCAGCGGTGTCTGCTGGTGGTCAGTGATTGCCAGACGGCACTCGCCAGCCCCCCTCTCCGCCCCTCCACTGCAACTGCCTGCGGGCAGCCACCATGCCCCCACAGCCTCAGGAGGCGCACAACATTCATGCTTAGAGGTGCAAGACCTAGCCTCCCCTACCACTAAATGAGGCTTTTTCTCATCCAGTGCAAGGTCTTCATACCTGTTCTCCAGCTGGACAGCCACAGATCCAGGAGAGGAGTGCTGTCTGTTCCCAGAGGTGAAAAGCTGCCATTTTCTACCTTCCAGAGAAGGTGTATCTTCCAGTGCTTTCTCTGGCTGTCCTTCTTCCATGATGCTGGAGATCTCTTTGTGCAGCATGTTGATAAAGGCTTCATGTTCACAAAGCCTATACACTTCCTTCTGCAGCTCCCTTACCTGATTCCTAAGAGAATCCACCAGGAGGTGCCTCCAACACTGCAAGTACTCCTTCACCCTGGCTGTCCCTGGCAAGGACATGCAGGCTGCAGTCACTACAAAGCCAGGCCGTAACCTTGGTAGTCAGGCGCTGTGCCTAGACAGAGCCTGCACAGGTACAAGCAGAGGAAGGGCTGGCAGGAAATGAGATTGTGGTATGTCCAATGATGTATTCACTATCAAGAAGCTCCTGGAAGGATTTTGGTATACTTTTTATTACAGTTAAGACTAGTATCCCTCCAAACATGATTGGAAATTATCTGAGATTCACAAACATTACTATTTAACTTCATGCCTTTTTCCCATCTTTTTTCTTAAGAATACAAAACAAGGGAATTCAATAGACTTCATTGCAATTTCTTCTCCCACCAAGAATATTTCAACTTTCAACTAAAAAATCAAAAACCAAAATTCTAAAAATATTTGGGACTAAAAAACTGAATATTTTTTGTTGTTGTTGTTTTTAGTCCAAATTTTCAGGGTCAGGATTTTTGTGTGAGGTTGTGACATAAACCAGTAAAAGCCAGAAAATTCTGAAGTCAATGCTCAGTTCCCTAATGGTGCCACAAGGGCAGTTTGTTGTCTCTTATCTGTACAGATATGGAGGCAGTCTGAAGTAAGAGATGTTGTATTTTATAAGGCTTAATTAAGACTACCCTAAATTAATTTTATCAGTTTATGTTACCAGTTTTATTTCAACATAATCTTTGGGTAGTAATGTTAAATAACCCCAAATATTAGTATATTCGGAGTAGTTTCCACTTGATGAATGAAATTCATGATTTCCTAAAGCTGAGGCTGAAAAATCACCTGTTTCACAAAACCATTAAAGTTGCAGTGATTTTAGATTTTTTCCTTCAAATCTGCATACATATATGGTCATTAGTGCCAGTCATGCAGGACCTCAGCTCCTTGAACTCAAGCCACGAAAGCTGTGAGTTTCATCTGGAAGTCAACAGAAAGCTATTACAGCATGTGGAGCATTAGTAGGCTATGTTCCTGCCAGTTTGCACCACTAAGTGAACAGGCCTTCTCTTTTCTTCACCTCTTCTAACATTTGAAATTACTCTGAGCATTATGCCACGTAGAGCGCATATTTCATTTATCCAATCTGCAGCTTACAATGGCATGGATTACTGCATCAAAGAAAAGAGTTGCAAACATTATGCTCAGCACAGATAAGAGAAGGGCGTCTCCAGCTCTGTCTGAGATTCCTGAAATTCCAACAACATATGAGGAAGCAGTAGGAGCTCACTTTCAGAGGTCAATTAAATTCCCTGAACCATGGGACAGATTCTATCCCCAATTTACTTTGAAAATACTCCTCCTAACTCCCTGGTTTCATCTTTCTTTTCTCTGCACTGAATGTCACTTACCTTACTCTTATTTAGGGTATGTTCAGACATCTGTGCAGAGGTGTTGGGGGTTTAAAGTGAGCCAAAAATGATGAGCCCAATTGAATTCAGTTTACCTGAATAGGTTAATTAACTATCCAGAACAGGTTAACCAGCAAATGTCTGCACAGGTTTGGAGGACAGCCCTAGGGCTATGAAAGAACAAGCATTCATTCACCCTAGACCAGGACCTGAGCTCTTCCTACCCCCACCAATTCTGACTGAGTTATTTTAGCTTCCTGATTCCACAGCCCTAGATGGATAGCCCTCCCCACCCCATGGACCTACCAGCACCCCCTGATCCTGCCAGCCCTGCTTGGACTCACCAAACTCCCTCATGGACTTGCCACTACCAATACCTCCCCACCCCAAGTTACACTGGGGTCCCCACACAGCTCCCAGTACTAGAGAAGGTAAGCCATATGATCGTAGACTGGGTGAGGTGAACATCTGTACACACCCTTAGCTTCTTTTCTTCTCGAGCACTGAGAAAGCCAAGACACTGTTCTGTCTATATTCACTGAAAAAAATGAACTTTGGGCCATCTATATGCTAATGGCACCATAACGCAAATTTCCTCCAGAGGCTTCATGTACATTGAACGGCTGATAGCGTGGATCCTCGTGAAGTCCTGAACAGTGCAGCCTAGGGATGGATACCCAATTATCCAACAACAGCCCCTGGGATCTCTGAACTACAAGAATAATGCAGCTCTGGTGTGATCACAGACAAGTCAAGAAATTCCTGCACACAGAGTTAAAATAATCAGTGTGGACATTTCCATAACTGGAAGATATGGGAAGATAACATCGGGAAACCAGACCAGGCTACTGGAGAATAATATCTCCCAATGGGAGACCAGGCCAGGCTAGTCTTTGCACCATACATAGGCTGAAGGACAGGATGGAAAGTATCAAAGAAATCTGAAAGGCAGTGAGGGTTGCAAGGCAATCAAGAGTTTTAATCCTGACTATGCCAATGACTTGCTACAGGTCAGTGAAGAAGTCATTTCTCTCCTCCTCTTCCATTTCACCACCTGTAAATTGAGTGTAAAAATATATACTCAACAACCTCACAAGGCCTTTGTGAAGATTAACAATTGAATGTCTCCAGTGTTATGCGTGTAGAAAGTCAATAGAAATGCTAAGCATTAGTAGTATTGCCTGCAGTCCAGAGAACCAGAGATCAAAAATAATCCCTCTGCAACCTTCTCAATATCCTACTCAAAAGAAAGTATATTAAAGACAAGACCACAGCTAGAAACTGAAGCTCCAGCAATGATTTCTTGAACAAGGGCCTAATGACCACCTAATGAGAAAAGCTGGCACCCTTCTCTCCATTTAGAGAATCCTTAACAACAATTTGTATCATCAATGGACCTTGTAACTCACAGGCTCTATTTACTAACTGCAAGGGGCATGTATAGCACCAATTACATCAGCTGAAACCCCCGTGTTCATGATGGACTTCAATTAATAATTTCTATGGCTTGTTTTCTGTAACATCTGTCTGCTTCTGTTCAGTAGACTGCAAGCATAAATACTTCTGTATTTACTTGTCTGTGCATAGCATGGAGCAAAGCATTTGCAGTTGGTGCTCTCTGCATAGCTGTAGTGATGGTGACAAAATTATATAGCTGTTTGCCAGACTGACTGGATTGCCCTTGACTGATAATTTTACCTGATCTTGAACTGGTATTCAACTGGCTCCAGGACATTTTAATTATCGTAACACAGACTGGTGGACCACTCATCTCATCAGGTTTCTGGCATCATTTGCTCTTCTTCCAGCCTATCAAATCTTCCTCATTAACTCCTGCAATAATATTCTGAAAGAAAGCCCTAGGGCTTCTTCCAACTGATTCATGGCTTGGGTGCTGACCAAGTAAAGTCAGATATGATACAACTGTGATTGCCTCAGCTGTAAAGTATTGATCTCCCATTAGGCAAAACAAAACTCAGCACTTTACTTAGGGCTTGGGTTATCCTGGAGTACTTGCATCATGTCTGCAGTTGGGACTCCCAGCCAGGGAGCAAGACCAGTTATTCTTTCACATGTGCGTTATCAATTGAAGATCCTTGGCTCTGGTAATCACTCCATCATTAGGCAGAAAAAAGACCAAGTGTATTGATCTTCAGGTCAAAACATTCTTTTTTTTTTTGCAATTGTATCAAAAGTATGCTCCCCAACTTAAAAAGAAGCCTCTGCCATGTAAACAATAAATAAAACTATCAGGGATATTTTTACGTAGTGTAATTTATGACTTGGCATAAAGTAAAATGGCATTAAAAAGCCTGCATTACAATTAGACCTAAGTTTAAGAAAAGGTATCATGTGTGCAGGGGCTTCTGGGAAACTGCATCTCAAACTGTTCAAAGCAAAACGTGTGTCACTCATAAGTGTGAAGGCACAGAGAAAGCTCAGTTCATGACATCAGAGTGGGCTACCATCCCTGCATGTTTCATCCAAATCAGGCAAGAAATGACAAAGTTATAGGCAGTTTTGTGCTTCCCTATTATAGCCTATGGGCAAAACATTGAAATAGCATCGAAACAACAAAACAGTTTAAACAAAACGAAATGGAACAGTGTTTTCGAAACAAAACAAAACTCAAAACAAAACACTGTCCTGGCAAAACAGTTAAATGGAAGTTGAAACGAAATGGTGCAGTTTCGCACAGCCCTATAAAGCACTTCTTTCTACATTTACTTAGCAGTGTTGTGCATCTGAACATGTATTTCAGACTCTGCACTGGCTTCCCCAATGCATTTCCAGACAGAATTCATGGTGTTGAGTTTGGCCCTAAAGTTCTTTATGACATGACCTCAGAAACCCTTTCTTGCAGCTTAATGACTTCAGATTATCAAAGTAGCAGCTGGCAAATTAATGTGTTAAGGATCATACATGTTGGTATTATCAACTGAAGATCCTTAGCTCTGGAAATTTTTGACCAGAAAAAAAGACTAAATATGTATTGCTTTTGAAATCAAATGCTAATTTTTATAGCGATTCAATTAAAATATGCTTTCCAATTTAAAAATAAGTCTTTACCATGCAAATCATAAATAAACAACAAGGGATAATTTTATGTGGGCAAATTTGGTGGGCAGGGGGGATGATATCTTTTATTGGACCAACTTCATGGTTGGAATAAAGTTAGAAACACTTTCAAATGCAAGACATTTGAAAGCTTGTCTATCTTGCCCCTCACATCTTTGCCTTTTGCATAGTTCCTGGACTATCATGGCTACAACACTCTAGCACAACTTTATGTAATATGATTTACATCCAGCAAGCAACAAGTTAGATGAGAAGGGCACAGCATTACTGTGCTTTGCAAATTAATATTCTACTCATAGAATGGATTTAAAAATCTGCAAATTAAATAAATAGAAATACAAATCATCCTACTTGTTAAACAAATCAAGAGTCTGGTGATAGGCAGGAATTATTTCCAGTAATTATATCTGAGTGAATATTGAAAACTATTTTCCAAAAAAAATGGGCTCTAATTTTTAAATGCTTCAATTCAGTTATGTTTAGTCCCTATTGCATGAATGAATTTTCCTTATCCACATTCAGTAAGCAAATACATATCATCAGTCACAGCTATGCCATACAGCAGGAATTTTAAATTTCCTGAGCCAATCTGACTGACAAAAGGAGACTGTTTTGCGCACACAGAAAAAGATGCTAGTTAAATAAATTATTATTTGCTCACCTCACCTAGCCATTACCTCCTGATACATGATATTATCATGATTTTTCTCATCTGCAGTTCTCTTGGGTAGTTCTGTATTGAAAATCACCTTGGTGTTTGTCAGAGAAAGGTGAATTTGTCATTCTCATTTAATTATAAACCCTTTCATAACAACCAGGCATGACAGCAGATTATATTAGCTGATAGAACAAAACATCAAGCTGCAATAACTAGGTGCAATCACTTGCAATGAAGAAAGAAAATGAAAGGAATGGCTGCATTCAGCAGTAAACCAACAGGACGAGCATTTCAAATGAAGCATGGTAATTTTAGTCTTCATTCTGTTCCTTACCATTGGAAGGCCAAACTCAATTCAATGTAAGTGGGAATAATTTTATTGAACTCTTCGCAGTAACAGCCTTTTACAATGGGGCCAGAAAGGCTGGCAGGATTGTGTATACATGCAAAATTCACTTTATTGCCATATGTTGTTATTATCATAGCATGAGGATCTCAGGTCTCTTATATTTTCTACTATGCTACCATCTATTGCTAGCTTTTACAGGAGAAGCTTAGGAATCCACAAGCTAAAGCTGTGAGATGAGTCAGGCCATTGTGACTAAATGACTGTACTAAAGACATCGCGTGGGTGTACGCGTAGACGCACCCACAGTGTACAAAATTTCTCTAGGGCAGTAATTTTCAACCTTTTACATTTTCAGACCCTTTTGGAAATTCCAAAATAGAGGTATGGATGCCTTTGAATTGTAAGTGTGGGTATTCACATACTTTTGATTGATCATAGTCATCTTTTGCAGACCCTTTAGATGAAGTCTGCAGAACTCAGAGGTCTATGGACCAAAATTTGAAAACCACTGCTTTAGAGGGTCAAGCCTGCACGTTTTTCAATCCAAGGCACTCTATTACTAATATGGCTGGGAAGTACAGAGTGGCATGAAACACTGGAAGCTGCTCAAGAAAGATGCCACCAGTGTTATACTGGAAGATTCTGATGTACTAACTGGTATGGGTGCCCCAAGTACCACAGGCATTGGAAGACATTTTGGAAGGTAATAGTGATTTTAGTTCGACAAGGGATAATCAAGAATTTTAGTATCGAATCCTACTGAGGCAAAGAAAGAGAAGGGGAAAAAATTTTGAAAGTCACACAAAGGCCCACGTAGTTTATTTTCAGTAAGGACCAGGATGCAGACAAGGTAATATGCTTGTTGGTAACCTCATTCTAAAAGGTAGTAGAGTAGTCAAAGCCTATGGAAAAATGACTCTAAAATGGCCCCAGAAATATAAGACAGACATTATATAAGGAACATGCTGTATAAATCACTGTTCTTCAAAATGACACTGACTGTTGTCAATGATAATATGCCCTGTTTTCAATCTTTAAAAAACAAAACAAAGTTTTAATTATTCTTGTACACTTTTAACAGTACTAGCCTTGCTGAAGGCCACAGGGACAGCACTGCAATTTCCAGTGGTCCTTAGAAATACTCAAAGTGAATGAAAACAAAGAAACTAATGAACCATGACAGTCTGGTAAATGTCCAATAGCATTTTTCCCATGTTGTTGGGAAAATGCATGATTCTCTCTTTTTAGCTTCCCCACATACCTGCATGAGATTTATACCTCTATGTTCATTGAAGCAGTGTATAGAGACTTGTCATTTCTAGCAAAGGAAATAGCATACTATTCCTTGTTCTTGTCTCAGATGTTTTTCAAGTTTGAGCAGTCTACAAAGTGAGTTTGAGAAAAGTCTGTTTTTCTCTTGATTGTTTCTTGAGGTATTAGTTATTTCTGGCTCATCACTTGTAACAATATCAGTGAAAACCATGTTTGGTTAAATACAGGAGAACTAGCGCTGATAGCAGAGGCAGGCCTTTAAGTGAAATTATAATCTTCAAATGTTTCATGCCTGACCCAGATACTTAGCTTATGTCATTTTGCATAGTCATGTCAGCTTCTGTGGGACTGAGAAACTCATTAAAACATCTCCCTACGTACAGACACATTTCTGAAGAACCCCAGTGTGACACTAATCTATATACCCTTACTCATGAAACAAATGCAAAATTTGCTAGATTACAAAAGACCAACAGAAGCCAAAGTGCAGTTCCCTTTTCCTCCCACTACAGCCACCTGGGATTGTAGTTATTCTTATCCTTACACGGGTTTTAAAAAAAAATATGAATTTTTGCATAGTTAGGAGCTTTGAATGCAGTGGTAACAGGTGTTATAATAATAAAAAGCTAACCTAAATGATAAGATGTTTTAATAATGTATCACTTAGATTACATGTATCATTTTTTTATAACCAGTAGACTTCAGTGTTGCCATAAACTCTTAACTGTTTCACCTGCTCAATTCTATATGGACCTAGGCCTCATTATGGCTTACCAAGAGTATAAAACATCACCATTCTGCTATTTAAGTAATACCTTAAGATAGTTGGGCCTGTCTCTGCTTTCATATCTTATTTATATCAGTGTATATGGCCAAGTGACTCAGGCCCTTGCCACACATTACACTTAAGATGTGGTTAACTTGTTAATCACATTTTAAGTAGTGACCTGGCCACACATTCATTCAATTAAAATGTGATAAAACCAGTAATTAGTGACAAGTTATTACACAAAATAAGTGTAATAACTTTATTGTTGGTTCCTATCTTGTTTTTATTTGAATGTGTAGCCAGTGTTTCCAGCCTCCGGCACATTTTCCCATGTGCTATGGAGGCTACAGCACTGGTCAGCTGAACAATGGTCTCAGCTTGGGGTGTAGAGTGTAACCCACAGACAGGAACTCCAAACACCGCTGGGGCTTTCAGCCATGGGGATACATGATGTGCCTTCACCAGCCAGGAGCCCCCATCAGCTGACAGAGCTCTCAGTCAGAGGGGGATGGACACCCCTGTGCTCCTGCCAATGAGAGCACTGTCAGCTGGCAGGGCTTCCAGCCACAGAAGCAAATATTGCCAGTGCAGGGGGAGCCCAGGATCACGATCCCAGGATCACCCTGCAGCAGCAATAAGGTGTGATGTGATCTGATGCTTGATCCAACAATTATGCCTCCTGCCATGCATGTATGGCATGGCCAGAGGTGCAATCATTGGGATTGTGCATTGGATCCCATTGTGCCTTCTTTTGAGCAACTGTCAGTGGCCTAAGTTAATGCAATTCAGAAAAGGCACAGGTTTGCCACAGTGCAATTAATGCTTAGTAACTACCTGCGTGCTCATTCCTACCTTGTGGCAGTGCTCTGTTCTACTGAAAAACCCCTTTCTGCTGAAAAACCCCTTTCACTTAGCAGGGGTTAAGAGCAGGCACTCAAACAATCCCCACTGAGCAGCTGGTGTGCAGCTGATTTGCCCCCTTTTAACTGACTCTAATTTTCTTGTTCATACCGTAAGTAATTTGAATCAATTCAAATAGAGTTCCACTCAATTTACACCTTTGTATGTGTGAAATCCATTCCACCCATGTTAACCCAGAATAATTGTTTTTTAATGCAAGTGGAGTACAAAAGAGTAAACGAGCTGAAATCTACTTCCTTCCACAACAGCAAGAGTAGAAGACTGTTGTGCAGCCTCTCCCCTCCCTCTACTCCTCCAACCTAGTCTGACAGCTACAGCTTTAGTGTGTTGGCTGAAATACTGGTAATAGCCATAGTGCCTCTGCATCCAGTTGAACAAGATGGTAGGACTGCTGGATCCACATGCTCTCCCAGGAGTGCATGTGGTGGGAGGTGTCAGGTGACAGCAGTTGCACCCCCCCCTTTGATTCCTGCTCTACCCAAAGTTTAAAACTAACTGCCTGGGAGGAGCAGTGGCATTTCTATTCTGACAGCACTGAGGGAGTCAAGTGCTCTCATGGCTCTTTATAATCTACCTGATTCCTACTAATCTCCCTTCATTCCATAGGTGTTAACGACCCTCTCCTTTTGAAAGTTCTTGAAATTCACTACTATCCTTTCTTCTGCAATTTTGCTGTCTGTTAATGATCCCTAGTAATGTCTCACTTCTGTTTCATAGTCATAGTTTCATAGTTTCTAGGGTCTTAAGGGACCTGAGAAGATCATCTAGTGTGACCCCCTGCCATGGCAGGAAAGATTACTGGGGTCAAATGACCCCAGCAAGGTGTTCATCTAACCTCCTCTTAAA
>NW_017729032.1:32562059-32569285 GCF_001723915.1 Gavialis gangeticus
GCAAATTTGAACAGGGTGCTTTTTACCCCCTCGTCCAAGTCACTGATGAAGATGTTCAACAGTACAGGCCCGAGGACAGAGCCCTGCGGAACCCCACTGCCCACATCCCTCCAGGTCGAAAATGACCCATCCACCACCACTCTCTGGGTGCGGCCCTCCATCCAGTTGGCGACCCAATTGACTGTGTGGGTGTCTACACCACAGGCCCCCATTTTCTTAATGAGAACAGGGTGAGAGACAGTGTCGAAGGCCTTCCGAAAGTCCAGGAAGACTATGTCCACTGCTACCCCTGCATCTAATGATCTGGTGATCTGATCGTAAAAGACCACCAGGTTGGTCTGACAGGACCTGCCACTGATGAACCCGTGTTGGTTGCCCCTAAGCATGAAATCCCCTGCTGGCCCCTCGTGGATGTGTGCCAGAATAATTTTCTCGAACAGCTTGCCTAGGATCAAGGTAAGACTAACTGGCCTATAGTTTCCCAGGTCCCAGTCCTGCCAAATGTTTTTAGCTCTGTCTAAAAACTTTAACTCAGATGTAGTAATGTTACCTCAAGTGTAGAAATGACTGACAGTGAAGTATTGGAGGCAGTGTCTGGATGCTCAAGAAGACTAGATTTTATTTTATGAACTTGAAAAGTCATTTACCTATAATGACTACAGGACTAATAAAACAATATTTTTGAGTATTCTGACCATTTTTGCCTTGTGTTTTTAAACAACATAGAATCTAGTAAATTAGTGAACATTTTAATAAAATTATATTTTTCTTTGATCTTAAACTGAATAATATAGTTCTAGACCTCTAGCATATTAATAAAAGTTCTAGTTTCTCTTTAACTGGAGAAAAATATGTATCATCTTATAAGTAATGATGCACCACACTATCTGCACCCTTTCCCTTCCTTTCAAAATCCTAGATCTGCCCACGCTCTTTCCTTCTTGGCCTTCCTCACAGGTCTATGCAGGACCAGCATCCAGTAAATCAGGCTTGCCTGCGTGGTCACTGCTTGAAGTGCTTCATGTGAGGCCTAATCAATGCAGTGGCCCTTTCTCCCACTACACAAGGATAAATTTCACCCTTTGAGAGAACTGAAGGAGATATTAAATATATTTGGAGCATGTGTGTGCATAAAACCGTCCATGTACAAACTCTGTAGTTTAAGAGATTCTTTTACATTCACTTTAATAATTCATTTTTAGAAGTTGAAATGAATTAAATAGCAGGAGAGCTCAGTATCCTGTTGCCTCAGGGGTGAGATTTTCAAAGCACTCAGCATTGGTCCAGCTCTGTTCTATTTGAGTTTAATGGTAGTGCTCCCACTGTGGGGATTGAGATACAGCAAGGCTGAGAGTTTTTGTAATCATTCCCACCCTGTCTTTGAAACAAATGTTTTTAGTTTCACACCTCAGACTGCTGCTGTCTGTTGGCACAGTCCTGCTCCCACTGAAATCAACAGAAAATTCCTACTTTGAAAAATTATATTCATCATTTGGAACAGAAGTAGCTGTTAGCAAAACAAATTGCCTCAGTTCAAGGCAGTTGGCATTTCTGTTTCTATTCAAACTCTTCAGTGAATGACTATGAAGATTAACCCTGAAGACTGCTCACAGAGGAATGCTCAGGGGCTGGTCTTACTCCCATTGCCTTCCTAGGTCAACTGGTGTTGGTTTTTAACTAACTGAAATTATTTTATCAGTCTCTTATGTCAGGAAGCGTCTATGCTGTAACTGCAATCTGTTACCACAGAATCCCAGACTTTTAGTTTACAGGCACATTTTAAACAATAGGTGACTTATCCTTAGCTGGTGTGAATGTTAAAATGCCACTGACACCAAAGGAACTATAACAATTTATGCCAGTTGAAAGTCTATCGTTGATTGGGAATCCCAGCGATTTTAATGGGAATTCTACACATCAGAGGGCAGAATTTGATCCAAGTTTGTTTCCAAGTCTGAGTTCAAGAAACTGACAGCTAGAGGAGATTGGTAGCTCTGAAAATCAGGATCAATATTTGCACAGTTAAACATGCAGTCAGCACCTAATTTCGAAAATTTTGGGTCCATGCTTTGGATTGTGGATCTATTAGAAGGATATAGGACACAGTACTACATATCTCTGTCACAAGGATGTTGTGACATAACTCAATGTTTGTAAAATGTTTAAATGTCTTCACTTCAAAGGAACTTAGAAGGAGCTTAGATCTGCAAAGTTACTATAGTTTTTTAGAAGTCAAACAACTTGCATTTGTTTTGTAATGAGTTGCTTTTCATGGCTTGCCTTTCAGTGGGTATACCTACACATGCAATTAATTCACAGAAGTAAACTCTGGCACAGTTTGCACTGGATTCAGCTACTCTTGGACACAGTACTTACAAGTGCACCAGGGACTGCAGCAGTTTGAGCTGGGGTGGAGCAGCCCCAGGCTGGCAGCAGGCTCAGGGAGTCAGCCCCAGGCTCTGGTGGCAGAGGGGCTGGCTGGGGCACAAGAGTGCCCCAGCATGCGGAGCCCTGTGGCTCCATGTGTAGATGCACCCAGTTTTACTTACAGCCATAAGGGCTAGGTCCTCAAAGGTACTTTAGTGTTGCAGTGCTGAGTGTTGGTACACCTAAATCTTAGCCACCCCTTCATCTAATGAAACGAACAGATCTGAGTTAGATGCCAGGACTGGGCAGAAAGTGAGAACATATTGAGAAAGTGAGATGCCTCAGGAAGGCATCCTCAGAAGTTAGCTGAGTGAATGGCTATGCGAGCTTCCTAGAAGTGAAATGCACAAGTAGGGCTTCATTTTGTGAATATGGCCAATATCCCTGACAACGTCCTCTACCAGGGATCCTGAGCGGTGAATTCTTTCCTAGAGTTAGGTATCTCAACCAGGTCAGATGGCTACATAGCCTATACTTTGTTTTCTCACCCGTGGAAAAAATCAACATCAAACAGACCTGGGGAGAGCCAACACCATAGTTAGTAGTATCACATGGCTGGGAAGCAGGAGACCTGTGTTCAGATCAACAGTGATCTTTCTGAACTGGGACTTGACCCATATCTTGTACATCCTAGATGACTACCCAACTGTCAGGCTGAGGGGTACTTGGAGGTGATTTCCTCACTTTCTTTTCCTAGTGAACCTGTGCTTTTTATATTAAAAAAAATTAAATGTTTGTTGAGAGAGAGAGAAAGACTGACTCCCAAATTCTATGTCACCTAATGTTGTTTCATTCAAGTGCTACTTACGCATCTAAATGTAGCCAAGTAAGAGCATTTTTGCTCCTTACACAGATTTTGAATCCTGTTTTTTGCATGGCTAGATTTGTCTTTCTGAGCTGATCAGAAGCATTCCATTACCAATTCATGGGGTTGCGACTGATCCTTTTCCACCTAGATAGCTGCATAACTGTGTTTAAGACCTCAGATGTGTGGTTGGAGAAAAATGAAATGGATAGTATGGACTTACTGAGTAGTTAAGGCACTTGCCCACAGAATGAAATAGCCAGGTTCCATACCCCCTCCTTCGCTCTGAGAGGATTTGAATCCACATTCCACTGCTCAGCAAAATGCCATCACCACGAGGCCATGGATCCAACCATCAGGCCACAGAGAATACTTTCCACTTATACTGTTGAAGCTGGACCACTGAGCAGCAGGGAGGGAAAGATATGTGAGGCCAGAAGGAGAGCAAGCTATAGGTAGTCTCTCCGTGGTACAGGGACTGGTACTGGAAAGGGGGGAGCCTGCTTTCTGGCCCCTATTTCCAGGATTGTTTCTGTATTTTGCTGTTAATAGTCATTGGATACTAAGCTAGACATCAGTAGGGGTAGGAGCAGGGGTCAAAACCAAATGCTCATCTCCCTGAGCCTGATGGCATGTGTAGAATGCCTGGTCTCTTACCTGGGATGCAGGAGACTGGGGACCAGTCCAATCTGTAGAGCATGGAGTTGCATCAATACCTCCAACATCCTAAGTATATACCCTGCACAATGATATGTATCTTTTCATATCTGGCAATTTTCCATTTTAGACCATGCTCTGGGCTTGTGTAAAGGCTCATGTCTCCCTGGTAGAATCATTGTTTCTTCTACTTAGCTTGAGAATCCCTTTTCAGGTCCTTGGTAAACTGGAATACCTCTGGCATTAGGCGGCAAATGAGGTTTGGGAGCGGTGATAGCAGCATCTAAATGATGGCCTAGCGCACCTCTGAGAGGCTACGCTCTAAGTTTATGAAACTATACCTTATACATGCGAGTACATTCATGTATGCTATTTGTATTTTCAAATAATTTTATTTGCCAAGCCCCAGGATTAGGAAAGCCCAGCCACTTGTCTCAGCTCTGTTGCTGTGTTGTTTCTCCCACCCTTCTACCCCAGTGACTGACCTCCCTGACTGGGCAACATCCCCCACTGCGGACCCCTCTGGACTGACCAATCACCCCAGATCCTCTAGTCCCTCCCCATGAACCCACCAGCCCCCCAGTGATTCCATCAGCCCCTCTCCCACTCCCAAGTTACTTGCTCTAAGCTGCTGGGACCACTCCTGGAAGCAGTGAAAATCTGCATGTGCTGTTTCTGGTTTAGTTTTAGCTGGCTTAAAGTCAGTTAACCAAACCTAAACTTGGTCCTGCAAACACTTGTTTGCACCCTTAAAGATTTTTGTTTTATTGATCCTTTAAATTTTCTGAGGAAAAAAATCCCATACATTTTGCCTAATCATTCTTATTAGAACAATACTTGTTTCATTCCTAAATAATTAAATTCAGCCAATGCCATGCAGCTTAAAATGTACTCTCTTTTTGCAAATTGTTAAACATGTGTAGAATATCTGGCTTTTGTGTAGCACGATTATCCAACATCATCTCTTTCCAAATCATCATAAATATAAATAGCTTGACAATTACATTTTTTATGGTAAAATTGGTTTTTAATTGTCCTATAAGATTGGCTGCATGTGAAATAATTTTAAGGGCTAATATGAACAGGCCATAAAAATGCACCAGCTTGTGTTTTACAAAATGCATCTGGGCCTCATTCTTAACTGTATCCAAGAAGAGCTCAAAGGTAGTAAGACTAGAAGATTAAAATAACCAGCTGTGGCTTCCTGAGCCATCTGGTGCTAGTACAAGTTAGAATTGTAAAAGAACAAATTTAACACATACTATTAGCATAAGTTCCCATTGTCTCTCACTGGGTGTGTTTACACATGTGCTTTAATGCACATTAGTCTATTTTAGTGCACATTAAAGTGTTACTGAAAAATGTGCTATTTAGTTAATGTGCATTAAAACAAGCTAATGCACGTTAAGCATCACTTTAAAATGGTGTTATTTATTTAATGCACATTAAGGCAAGCTAATGCACATTTTTCTAGTACCTCACAGTGGAGGTACTAGATTTCATGTGCATTAACTAAAGCATGTTAATGCATGTGTAGACAGGCCCACTCATACTCATTTTAGTCCCCTTTTTTCTCTGCCACAAATAGTGGAAGGCTGGCATAGAAGATGCCTATGCTGACTGACAACTACCTTCTACAGGGGGCAGGCATCCTTCATTGGCCATATTCAACAGCTTTTAGTCCGCTTTGTTCTGCTTAGGGCAGATCTTCAAGTACGGTAAATTGCTATCTCATCTAACTTAAACGGAGCAGAAACAGTTCCCACCACCCAGGATTCAGGTACCTTATGTGGTCCAAGCTGAACTGCAGAATGTCAATCCACTTCCTACAGTCTGATCCAGTTATTCCAAAATGAAGACCTATTTATAACCATTCTTAATGCTTTTTTATTGTATTGATTCTAAGACTGATCTTTAAAAAGCTGATTAGGCTTAAATTAGATCTCAAGGGGAAAGAAAACTTCCTTGCTCTTAAAACAGTGAGACAGTGGAAGAGACTATTCAGGGAAGTTCTGGAATCTCCTTTGTGGGAGATTTTCAAGGAAGAATTTGATAAGCATTGGTAAGGTATGATTTAGGAGTACCAATCCTCCATTCACATAAGGGGTGAAACCAGATGACCCTTGATTATGGGTGCCTATACACATGCAACAAGGCACATGTATATAATGCAGTAATTACAGCACATCGGAGCAGACTCAATAGAGTCTGCTGGAGTGTGGTAATTACCGCGTTCCAGCAGACTCCAGCATCACATGTATCAGTGTCCTCATGCTCAAAAATGGCAGCAGGGGTGCTTTAACATGCTCGTTCATTGACACATGACACTCTGGTCACTTTAATTAGAGCGGCTCTTTGTAGCCACCAGTGGCATACCATGGGTCTCCCAGTGCCTGGGGGCCAATGGTTGTATTTGCACCCTCCTCCCTCCCCTGTCCATGGCCAATCACCAAGCAGGGAGGGGCTCTCAGCGGCCAATTACCGAGAGGAGGGTGGGGCAGTGTCTCCCAGCAGCTGATCTGGTTAAAGTACCTCCTCCACTCCCGGAGCATGTGTATAAATGCCCTGTGTGATTAGAAAATCATAGGTTTTATCTGGACAAGGAAGAAAGAAATAATTTTTATAAAAATCAACGTAGATTTGTATAACTAATCCAGTTAAAGTTAGTAGGAAGCTCAAGTCACAGCCTTCAGATCTATCTCCAGAGCCAATATGTATGGCTGACTTTGAATATGAGATTCTAGCTTTGTCTTTGTAAAGGCAGTGTCATTTACAAAATCTGGATCAAGGTCTGGGTTTGGATTTTTGATACTGTTCAGAGATGTGTGAATCTAGGGGTTTAGTTCAGACTTGGATCTTGTTTAGAGCTGGCCATAAACCTGTGCAAGATTTATGCTGTTATTCTCCCCAGTAGACAGCAACACACATTGGGTGATAGTCATGTGTACTATTATTATATTTTCTCATATACCAAATGACTTGTTTGTAGAAGACAGAATATAGAAAAAAAATGCTAGAGTCATGGGCTAGTACTGGCTTTTTATAGAGGGGCTGCCTTGTGCAATGACTACTGTTTCTCTCAGCCAACAAGCAGCTAGCCAGCATACATTCTTAACCCTTTCATAGTTTCATAGATTTAGGGTTGGAAGGGACCTAGTAGATCTTCTAGCCCGACCCCCCACCAGGGCGGGAGAACAACAAAACCCCAAAACAAGAAACGGGACTCAAATGAGTCCAGCCAGGTAGGCATCCAGCCTCTTCTTAAAGACCCCCAGGGTAGGGGCCAGCACCACTTCCCTTGGAAGTTGGTTCCAGCTCCTAGCCGCCCTAACTGTGA
>NW_017729032.1:32569660-32572023 GCF_001723915.1 Gavialis gangeticus
GAATATGACCCATCCACCACCACCCTCTGAGTGCGACCCCTTAGCCAATCCGCAATCCATCTGACTGTGTAGGCATCTATGCCACAGTCACCTAGTTTTTTAACTAGGATGGGGTGAGAGACGGTGTCAAAGGCCTTGCTGAAGTCCAGCATGGTTTCTGATTAATTGGCAGGAGCTTTTGGCTTAGTGGACACTTACTGCTGCCAATTTGTGAAAGGGTTTGTACTGAAACAGAAGCAGCAGCCATTTTGCAGCACAGCCCCTCCATGCTTCTGTTCCAGCAAAGAAAATCAGCTTCTCCACGTAAAACACATGCCCTAATTTTGGTGAACTGTTTGTTTTGTTTGTGGGGGGGAGTTGGGGGTGAGGGGAAGGTAAGTGTTATATATAAGTAAGCGCACAGACTTCGCTCCTACCTCTGGATTTTAATAATACTTCAAAATGTACTACCCTGTGTTTGTAAATGGCTCTAAGACCTTGTGTTATAAGGGAGTGTTATAATTTAAAGGTTGTTTGCGTGCCTAGAATGTCTAGAAGGTCATTTTACTTCTTCTTCCACTATTTGGTCACTACCACTGTCCTTCTGGCAAAATTCTATCTTTATTTGCACTTGTGAAATGGCAGTTAAGCCATCAGAGATGTATGAGAACAAAATATGGCATTGTTTAACTCAGATCACCAAATGCCACTTTATTAGTAGAATTCTAGTCAAAATTTCATCTGTTAACTATTGCCCTGATCCAAAACATTTAAATATCAATAGGTGTGTCTACATGACCTTCTCAGGGTTCTCAAGCATGTCACTCCAATTTAGCATGTGCCAAAATTGGAAATGTGGCAATGGAGGCACACCAAGAGTACTATCCAACACTGCTCTCAAATATGCTTGAGACACAGAGCATGCTGGAGACAGGACTAGGGTACTATCAGTGCAGCTACACCAATACTTTCCTGATTTGACACATGCAGTGTGAGAGGGAAATGCCTAAGTGCATTGCCCTCAGGATTCCTTAGGAAACTGTGTAGACAAAAAGCCAAATTGAGTCTTTTTACTCACTTGAGTGGGCTATGAATCAGGTGTTTTATGATGACACTTTTACCTGACAGATAAGTACCCTATTATTTCTTTTTAGTCTGATATTTATTTTTGCAAAGAACTATGCTTGTGTATAGGCCTTGTCTATAGCTTTCATTGTCTGTGTAGTTCTGTCTTTTAACTGAAATACATATCTCCAGCTAACATTATCAAATCTGGTACAATAATCTCACAAGTCAGCTTGGAAGCTTTTTATTATTATTATTATTATTATTATTATTATTATTATTGAACAACTGATCTTTGAACATTGTAAAAGTAAATAGTATTTGAAGTTGAGCTTATTGTTACTGCACTCATCCTGCATGAGAAGCATAATGACTTTTACAAATCTTCTGAAGCTTCCACACTGTGAGCGTGTATACATGAGATGGTTTACTGAGCAATACACTAATCTACTGCACAGTAAAACAGCACTAAGTAACTGTGCTAATAAGCTACTTCAGGTACTAAATAACTGTATAATAGAAGCTGCACAGTAGGGCTCATGTAGATGCTGACCAGGACCAAATTTGATTATGGTCAGCCACACCAGCAGGGGGCCCAGTCCTGGCCCTGCTCAGCTCTTGCCCCCCTCCTCCACCCTGCAGGAGCCAATCAGCACAGGGACTAATGTTCCTGCACACTAGTCCCCCCATACATATATCTCAGTGCCATGGGTCTCCTGGCTGACCAGCTCCAGGACCGGGGATCTGCTGGGGGGCAGCTAGCAGTAAGCCCCCAGATAGGTGGAGAATCCCCACCCAGCCGGTGGCTCACTGCTAGCTGCTCCACTGGCAGATCAGGACAGGGGGCTGGGACTGCTCCTGAACGAGCCCTGTGTACATAGGGACCAGCCCCTGAGCTAGCATACAGAGGGAGCCTCTTCAGGCTGCTCCCATTGGAAGTAAATCTGCTCTCAAGTGGGAGCACATGTAGACATGGTCCCCAGTAGGCTTACTGAACAGTATTTTTACTGCACAGTAAGTTTACTTTGAATTAACAAAATGTGTAGACATGCCTGTAACTCTATACTGTCTTTCCATTGTGGCTTTAACAGTATCCAGGATCCATACATTGAAAGCAGACAAATAATAATGAACTTTGGGAGAGACTGGAAACAGGTGCAATATATGTGGGTCAAACTTCAAGGAGGGCGGGGAGAGAGGGATCTGGTGGTAAGGGTTTACTACAGGCCACCACATCAGGAGGAACAGCTGGAGCTGGAATTTTCCAGGCAGCCTGGGGAGGCCATGCATGCAAAGGATGTTGTGGTCATGGGTGATAT
>NW_017729032.1:32572761-32573054 GCF_001723915.1 Gavialis gangeticus
TTTGCCTCCGTGTTCCTATCTGCTGACAATGGGGTGCTCCCGGGTGATACCATAGAGAGGCCCAGGAAGGATGCGAGTCCCCTGACTGCTAGTTCAGACCTAGTTAAGGATTAGATGTGTCCAACTTGGTAGGCCCGGATGACCTTCATCTGTGGATGCTGAGGTAATTGGCTGGTGTCATTGCAGAGCCATTGGCACAGCTGTTCGAGGACTCCTGGTGCTCAGGCCAAGTCCCTGAGGACTGGAAAAGGGCCAATGTGGTCCCTATTTTCAAGAAGGGGAGGAAGGAAGAG
>NW_017729032.1:32573160-32573626 GCF_001723915.1 Gavialis gangeticus
TTATCAAGGGCCACATTTGTGAGAGCCCTGCAGGGGAAGTGATGTTGAGGGGTAACCAACATGGGTTCGTGCAAGGCCAATCCTGCCTGACTAACCTGGTCTCTTTCTATGACCAGGTAACAAAGAGCTTAGATGTGAAGGAGGAAGTCAATGTCATCTTGGACTTCCAGAAGGCCTTCGCCACAGTGTCCCACCCAATTCTGGTGGGCAAGCTGAGGGACTGAGGCATTGACGAACGCACAGTCACACGGGTGACAAACTGGCTCCGGAGGTGAACCCAGAGGGCGGTGGTGGACGGGTCGATGTCAACCTGGGAGGGTGTGGGCAGCGGAGTCCCCCAGGGCTCAGTCCTTGGGCCGGTGCTGTTCAATTTCTTCATTAGCGACCTGGACGAGGGTGTGGAGAGCACCCTGTTCAAGTTCGCTGATGACACCAAGCTGTGGGGTAAAGTGAATACACCGGCAGG
>NW_017729032.1:32573683-32587721 GCF_001723915.1 Gavialis gangeticus
AGGGACCGCATCCAGGCAGACCTGGATAGGTTAGAGAAGTGGGCGGATCTGAGAAGGATGCGGTTCAACAAGGACAAGTGCAGGGTACTGCACCTGGGGAGAGGGAACCAGCATTATGGTTATAGGTTAGGGGCTGACCCTCTCGGCAACACAGAGGCAGAGAGGGATCTTGAAGTAAGGATTGACTCCAGGATAAATATGAGTCGCCAATGCAACGAAGCAATAGGCAGAGCCAGGCGCACCCTGTCCTGCATCAACAGGGGCATCACTAACAGGTCCAGAGAGGTCTCGCTCCCCCTCTATGTGGTGCTGATCAGGCTGCAGCTGGAGTACTGTGTCCAGTTCCGGGCACCGCACTTCGGGAGAGACGTGGAAAACCTGGAGATGGTCCAGAGGAGGGCCACTTGTATGGTTGGGGGCCTCTGTGGCCAGCCCTATGAGAAGAGGCTGAGGGACCTGAATCTCTTCAGTCTCCGAAAAAGGAGACTGAGGGGGGAACTTGTGGCTGCCTACAATCTTCTCAGGGGCCAGCAGCAGGGACTCGGGGAAAGTCTGTTCACCAGGGCTCTGCCTTGGAGTCACCAGGAACAATGGCCACAAGCTGAGGGAGGATAGGTTTAGGTTAGATATTAGGAAGAACTACTTCACTGTAAGGGTGGCCAGAGCCTGGAATAGGCTTCCCAGAGAGGTGGTGCTCTCACCTTCCCTGGAAATCTTCAAGAGGAGACGGGATAGGCACCTGGCTGGGGTCTTTTGACCCCTGCCACACCCGGTGCTTCTTCCTGCCCATGGCAGGGGGTCGGACTACATGATCTGTCTAGGTCCCTTCCAACTCATTGATTCTACGATTCTATGATATAAGGAGCCAGAATTAGGTAAACAGTTTTGTGCATTGCATCCAAGAATTCTGTTTTCTCTTTATTAATAAAATGCTTCTGAAGATTTCCATAATTATGCAGAATATATATAATGTACCAAATATTAAAAGACTTCCTTATTTTCTACTACTTAATCCTTACTCTCATAAATCTCTGGTTGTCTTCACTATGGAATATTGTCTCAAATAGGAGATTTGCCTAAGTGAGGACTTTAATATTCAGCTCTATTTTTTTAATTAATGATAGCAGCTTCTGCCACTCATGCTTATGTTAGGTAGTACTTTACAGTTAAGTAAAGAACTATATAGTGTGCATAAGGATGATAAAATCTGGCCCTAAAGCCTCAAGTCTATTGTTGAGTGAAAGTAACTGTCATCATGCATGTTGAGAGATTTCTACTTAATCACATTCCTTCACAAGATGCTGTAGCGTGAGCAAAGAATCTCTTTATTATTCCTCAAGAAGGCTGAAGCAGTGAATTTTCACATGTTGAGTCATAATCTAATAACAAAGCAAGAGAAAGAACAGTGTGAAACTATCCGTTTTTACATGGCCTACTAAACATAACAAGACATACAGTGTGTTAGATTTATAAACAATAGAATTTAATTTCAGGGCAATAATTGCAGCTTAAATCCTCATTTTCTTGTCCATCCTTTTTATTTCCATTCGTCTGTTGTGCTGTGACACTGTCTATGGATACGGCTAAATACCCTGCTAAATAACCCTCTCAGGAATAGGTTCTTTTTACTTGTTTTGGGCTTATTCAACCAGCTGCAGCTATTCTAAAATATTGGGAAAGATTTTTTCCTCATTAATTTTAATATATTTGGGGATAACTTGGAATATTTGTCAAGATGCAAATTAAAGGTAGTTTTATTTTTAAAATCTTTAAGTAATTTTTTTCTAGTTTGAGATAGCGATGCCCTGGAATGGTCTGGTGAAATAGCTATGTATGAATATTAATTTGAAAAATCTTGTAATGTGTCAATCTTTACAATACTAAAGGCAAAAGGCTAAAGTTCTTGTTACATTTTTGCTCAGGCCATATGCAAAATCTTCATTGAAGTCAATGGGGTGTTTTTTTTCCTGAAAAAAGACAGAGTAAAAAATTAAGTAAGGATTTTAGGATTTAAGTCCTTTTTTTACCAGTTGTCACTGAAGCCAAAGTATTCCTTGCTCCATCAACAGATAGTGGATTGAGTCTTTAGTGTAGAGATAATATTGTGTACATTCACCTTGGTTAATATGGTTTATATGAAATATGAGTATGCATTTAGAAATAACAAAATAGACCTTGTTTGTCTATACTGTTATCAGGCAAATCTGATTTAAACGTGTGTAAGATGTGCTTGCAGCTGGGCAGTGTGGGCAGTATGTTCAAGGCTTGTAGGGCTGTGAAATGGGATGGAGGAAGCTCTGCCATTTACATTTCACAGTCCTGTGGACTTTAAATGCTGCCTGCAGAGGAAGCCACAGGGAAAACCTCCTGCCTGCTCCTCAGGCTGGAGTTCCTGATCTGAAGAGCTGATGGGGGGCAAGGATCAGTTACTCCCCCACTCTGGTTCTTGTTGCCAGAAGTAGAACAAAGGAAGAAATGAAGCAACACTTCCCACCTGCTTTTCAGACCAGGGACCGCAGTCTGGGGAGGAGTTAGGAGACTTTGCCCCTGCCACTCCAGTCCCCTCCCAGGCCAGCTCAGGAGAGAGGAGAATAGTGGGAGAAAGACCCCAACCTATTCCCTAAAGTGGGTATTCCCCATCTAGGGAAAAGGCAGGGAACATTCTTCTGCTGCTTCTTTCCCCTCCAACACCAGATCAGGAGGGTATCTTACACACATTGATTCTTGCAAGAGAGTTTCTCTTGTAAGAAAAAACTTTCAGGTTGATTCTTCTCCCAGAGGGGGCATGTCTCCCTTGGCAGAAATTGAATGAACGCATGTACACTTATAGTTTCCATGGAGAAAGCAACAATTCTCCCAGTAGAAATGTCTCATCTGTACATAGCCATTGCTTAAACACCTTGCTGAATCAGAACCTTTTTTACTGTTCCTTGAGATGTACCTTATTTTCATACCAGGGACTTCCACTTATCTTTAATGCAGATCTGGCTCTGCAACCCTAATACATAGTTGCTTTCTCAAGGGGAGCGTTCATGTCAGTGCTGCCCAGTATGAGGATTACAAGACTCCAACACTGAGTTAACACTTTCTCCAGTTGAAATAAGTGGCAGTACTGTATTATCGTTGATGTCACTGACAGCATCCTGAGCCCCTACACATTAAATGTTTTCAAAACAAATAATATGCACTAGTGTCAAGTTGTCACTCAGGTAAAATGTTCATTCAAGTTAACAGGAACTTTTGCTGAATAAGAATAGTGGGATTGGACATCATGATAACTTTATGAATGGGACAAGCAGGCCAGAAGCATAACCTTTGAATCTAAAAGTTTAATTAGAAACCCATGGTACATACTCGTGGTTCAGAAGCAATTGCTTCCAGGAATGAAAGGGACAAATGAACAATTTCAATCCAATTGTCACCTCTCCCCCTAGATCATGAACCATAATTAAAGTACTTATATAAAATTACATTTGTCAGATTGGCTGCTAAATTCTCCTCTAAGGCTTTATCCACAAGGAGCAGTCTGTTATCACTCCCACTCTGGCCTACAGTTCTCTCTTTTCAGATTCAGGAACAGGCAGGCAATTACATTATCTATACTGGCAATCTAATATAACTGTAACTACAAAGAAAACAGGCTCAGGTCATTTCTGCTACAAACAGTTTCCAAAATGTCATAATTAGCCAGCATGGATGTGTCTAGGTTCCAAGAATGGCTTATATGAAAAGCTGTTATCAGGCAATAAAAGAAAGAAGAGAGAAGTTCTAAAATAGTCATTTATTCCATACAGGGCGTTTCTACATGTGTATTTACATGTGCCTAAACTTAATGAGCCTTTGCTTAAGCCAATTTAGGCATGCTTCTACACACGGATGTGCTAATGTGAATTAAGAGGCATTAAATTTAGGTACAAATAGCTAAGTCTCATTAGCACATGTGCAGATATGCTAATGCGCATTAACATGGTGTCTTTCCATTGACATACACTGTGTTAATGTGCATTAGTACATCTACACGTGCACTAATGTGACTTAACTATTCATGCCTAGATTTGATACCCACTTTATGTATAAATCAGGTATCAAATTTAGGCACAAATAGGCTAAAATCACCATTTTAAAGTGCATTATGGGTGCACCTTAAATTGGGCTAGTGCACTTTAAATGTGCACATGTAGACATGCCCACAGGGTTATAAATCTATTCCTAAGTGCATGTATCTACACATGCATTAGATCCAGGAGCAGTTTACTCATGAGTAAACTACTTGTGAGTAAACATTCCCCAGCAGGCATCCACATGTACAGGGAAGTGGAAGCAGAAGCAGATTTGCTGCTAACAGCAGCAAACTTCTCACGCTTCCTGGGGCCCTGCAATAAGGCCCTGTCACCATGGGTGACTGGTGCCTTCTGAGACTGGCTGGGCACCAGATTGCTGACCTGGGGCAAAATTGTCAAGCCCAGAACCACCAATCGTCAAGCCCAGAACCACTAGCGGTAAAACTGGAAGTGCACTTCCACCAGCACTTCCAGTTTCATGGCTGGCAGTTCCAGGGGGTGCATGGCCAATCTCAGTGGGTACATATGCACCTGCAGGCACCCCCTATTCATCACTAGTGCCTGCCACCACCAGGGGGAGCTATAGGCTCCTGCTAGGTCCTTGACCAGGGGCTGGCAGGGAGCACCAAGCCAGGAGAGAGTTGTCTCCTGCACAGGGCTGGGAAATTGCACCCTTCCCCCAGGGTGCTGCCTGCTGCAGAGGCAGGGACAATGTCCCGCTTCCCCAGCAGCAGGGAGCTCCTGTCCCCAGCTCCCTGATTGAGGACAGAGGACTTGGAAAGAGCTGAGGGGAGGAGCAGATCTGACCCCCCTGCCCTGATCCACCAGAAAGGCAGCAAGCACCTAGCTGCCCCACCAATGGACTGGGGCAGGAGGATGGGACCTACCCCACCCAGGACCATTCCCAGCCCCTGCTCCATGATCATGGCGCTGAGCAGGGAACAGGATCCCCAGCTCCCACCAGCAGGGAGCTCCCCATGCCAGCTCTGTAACAGAGGAGCCAGCACTGGGAGATTCTCTGCCAGCTCTGCATTTGTGAGATAAGGATGTCCCAGCCCCGGCCCCACTGTCACAGAGCTGGCACTGGGAGATAAGGATCTCTTAGCCCTCCCCTCCCCCCCACATTCCAATTGTGATGGTGAAGTGGAGGCTAGGAGATAAGGATCTCTTAACCAGCACTCCCTGATCACGATCTTGGAGCAGGGGGCATGGAGCTCCCTGCTGCCAGGGCAGGGAGACATAATCCCTGCCTGGGCTCTGGTGGCAGAACCTACCCCAGTACCAGGCAGCTCCCAGGGGCAGAGAGCAATCTCCTGCCCCCTGGTGGCCGGCTGTCAGGGAGCAGATTTGCTCCTGGTCAGGTATCTACATGAACACTACTATGCAGTAACTAATTGCAAGTAAATTTGCTACTTGCATTTGTAGGTAGCAAAATGTGTCATGATGAGTGAGGTTTACTGCACAGTAAGTATGTGCACATGTAGACACACATGCTTACCATGTAGCAAACTACACTACTGCACAGTAAAGCATCTCGTGTAGACGCACCCAATGAGATGGAAAATGTCATGAGTCAGCGCTGCTATAGTTTCTGTTATACTTTTTTCATCTGTGGAGCCTAGGTACTTCTCCATGCAGAGGGTTCCTTTAGATCTGTGGAATTATAGGCAACTCTTTGAAGGTCTCTCTCCAGGTGCCTACCCTCCTCATCCCCTGTGACTCTTAGCACCAGCAACCCTGCCAGAGCTCTGTTTCCAAATGTTCTCCAACTTGTTGCTTCTCTTAAATCCTGCATAAAGGATTCCACAACATTGAGACGGATGGCAATTAAGTGAATGTGGTCATTGCCTTCACAGAAGTCTTTCTCCACTGTATATCCTCCACAGATAAGTTTCAACAGGGTCAAGATGGGGACGATCCCATAGAGGTGGTATTGCCTCATTTTCATTTTCTGGACAATGGAAATAATGACATTGCCTTTTCTTCTGTGAATTGTGAAAAGATGTGCAGAGCAGGGTGAGAGTACAAAGAATTATTTTACCTTGACCCTGTGCTCAGTTCACAGATACTGCCCACCTGGGTACGAATACCCACCCAAAGGAGATGGAAAGTAGGCAGAGCCATTATTCCACAAACCCTCCACTTGAGCAGGCAGCCCTAGTCAGATTTTGCCTGCAGAGAAGTGTGGTGCACATCTCAAAGGCATGCAGCTCTTTGTGGGCTCCCTGAGATACAAGAAATGCCATCATGTGTTAAGTTCTTTGAACAAGTGGATCATTATATAAATGTTTATTATTAATATTTATGAGTAAACATTGATTTAGGGGTTTAGCAGTAGGCTTTGTGCCACTTAGCAATTAATTTTAAATTAATTGGGGCAGGGGGCTGGGACATAATTAACATCCCATAAAGTATTAAACTTCCATAAAATGTAATGAACACAGTATATATGCCTTGATGGATTAATAATCATGTAGGTTTTCTGGATAATATGCAGTAACTGTGGAACTAACTATACAGTACAGATTTAGATTTTTAAAATATGGCATTTAAATACCATTTCCTGTCTATTAAAAATCTAGGCCTATATTGAGCTTGTTTTGAAAGTGGTGATATTCTAAAGTTAAAACAGAATCAAATTAGCCTTGTATAAATGAGAACATAGGAACATAACTACCATTTACTGAGTCAGACCATAGGTCCATCTTGCCCAGTATCCTTTGTCTCACAATGCCAGAGTGTGGATGCTGAAAGGGAGAGTGAACGGCATAGAACCAGGATCTTTCCCTTTTTCCTCTCCCACTTGCAGCCTTTGGCATTTAAGGTCTAGGAAGTTCTAACTCAGAAGCTGTACCCTAATTCCCATGTTCAATAGCTACTGATGCACTTTTCCTCCAAAAATAAGTAAATAAATAAATAAGAAATCCCTATTTACTTTCTCTTCACCAATTACTATTATCATGTCCCCCCTCATGTACCTCTTTTCAAAACTGAATAGGGCTAACCTCTTAAGTCTTTCCTTAAGACCCTCCATACCACTGATCGTCCTTGTTGCCCTTCTCTATATCTTCTCTAGCTCTTCTATATCCTTTTTGAGAAGTGGGAATCAAAACTGGGCACTGTATCTAAGGTACACCATGGATTTATAAAGGGGGATAATGATACTTTCCATTTTATTTGCAATTCATTTCTTAATAATTCCTAATATTTTATTTGCCTTTTAGCTGCTGAGCACTGAGCTGATGGTTTTAATGATATCCAGTCAGAAAAAAACCTTATTTTGTAAATATGCTCACATAACTGTTTTAGTTGATTGATTGAAATCTCATTTTTTTGCTAAAAGCTAAGCCATTAAAAAAGTCATACTTTTCATGCTTGAAAATAAACAAATTTTCTTATACTGTAGGGGGTTTTATAATATGGAAATGAGAGGTTTATTTAGTATGTGGATGAAGCTTATAAAAGCGCTTAAGTCCTCATTCCTTCTAACATCTTAACAGCTGTTCAGTTTCTTACAAAATATGTTTTATCGTTTCAAGAAATGCTGTTAACCTCGCAGTTTTAAAACTGAATGAACAAGGCCTCTTGGACAAATTGAAAAACAAATGGTGGTACGACAAAGGAGAATGTGGCAGCGGGGGAGGTGACTCCAAGGTTAGCCTCAATGTCACCAAAAGCGGGTAAACAGTATGTAAAGTAATTGGTGCATCTGCTGGGGTTTTGCCTACAACTAAAGCACCAAGCTAGTATTGCAACATGGCTAGTAACTGAGATCAACATTGAGATGTATGCAATTACTGTCAAAGCAAAAATATTTGCATTTTTTGCAAGTTTCCCAAATGGAATGTGCTAATCAGTTAACAAGTTCCTGCTAGAAATTATATTGTCAATTCTGAGAAAACTTTCTCTTCCATAAATACCTGAATTAGATCCTAATCATGCAATGCATGGCTGGAGCCTTTCAAAATTAGCTGCAGTGAATTAGAAGCAAAGGCAAATACAAGCATCAGCCTTGTTTTCTTGTGAATCACATTGGCTTAGCATATTTTTCATGGATTTCAAGGAGAAGATGGAGGAACTCAGCTCTTTTTCCTCACAGTTGTAGCCTGCTCTTTATACAAGGGCAGGGACTCCCTGTTTAACTAACACAGCTCACAACATTTCAATTTCTATCCGAATATCCAACATACCAAGACTAGGGATTTTGACTGGAGTGTGCCAGTACTCCTGATGGGACTGAAACCCAGAGATTCTGCCTAGAGGGTATTGCCTCCCAGCTCAGGATCAGACTGATCACCATATTTGGGGTCAGCAAGGAATTTTACCCCATGGTCAGATTGGTATGGACTGTGGGGGGATTTATTTTCCTCTGTAGCAGGGGTATGGCATTCTTCCTTGGATCTCTTGAGTGTGTTTTAACAACCTTTGCAGCAGCAAAGCTACTGAGGTCCCCCTGCTTTACCTCTGACAGATTAAGGTATTATGACTTGTGGTTGTATTGAGGTTGAGTGCATAGTTTTTCTAATAAGTTAGATAGTGGATTTTATAGGGGTGTTCCTGCCTTAGGAGGGTGTTGGACTAGATGACCTCTGGAAATCCCTTGTGACCTTACTTTTCTATTATTTCTATGATTTCTATGAATTGCCACCTAATCTATCAGATGCTGAAGTGGCATGATACCTTTACTGAAAACTGAAATGCCCTAGCAGAAATTGAAGTAGCTTAATCCTTCATCTTCACACCAGCTACACATTTTAGCTTGAGATAATAATGCCCTAAATAAGGTTTAGCTAATTTTTTCCTTCATTTCATTTAAACTGATTTTTTCCCCAGGTGCCAGTGATACAACTTTTTAGCCTTTTTTTGTCTCAGCATTCATTTGACAAACTACTTTGAGCTCAAAAGGAACTGGGGTGGGTAAATATTAAGATATGAAAAGTACACATCTGCCAGCCAGTACTGTTCAATATGGATTTATGGGGTTTTTTAATGAAATTTTTCATGTTCCAGGGCAAATCAGCTGAATCAATATGTATTTATGTGCAAGTGTGTATACATAGTGAGACTATTAAAAGCCAGTAGCGTAAAGCTATCGGCATACCACTGTGTTCTGAAGAACACTGACAAGATTGGGTGAGGAAAGCCTGAGTGATTTCTCATACACCTAAATCCTGAATTGTTTATGCAGCCTTCTTTGCAGTTTCCGACACTGTATTTTTTCTGTTCCTCAGCCCTCCTAATCTCTTATTCTGCCCATGCCCCAGAAACCTTTGTGCTACTTTGCACTTACTCAGATCTGATGTCCTGATTCTCTTCAGTTTACCTGCTGTCAGTCCTCTCTACCTGTTTTTCCTGCCTCTGTTCTGCTGGCCAGCAGGTACAGTTTCAACAGTGGTCTATATTTTCTTTTCCAAAGTGCATGTGAATACAAGGTTTGATTGCACTTATCTGCAACTGCATCATGTTTTAACTATAACTTCTTGTCAGGAAACCTGTAAGGAAGCCAAAACATTCTCACATTCACTTTTTTTGATAATGCTCCAGCCAAATCACCAGTGGCTCGAATGTTTTCATTGAAGTTTTTAAATCTAAGATAAATGTCATAAAGATGACATGCAAAATATCTCCGTTTTTCCTTACAGTAAATGTTAACACCGGTTCAGCATGGCAAAAATATAAGAAACAGAACAGAATGTAATGCTTCAGAGCAGGGTAATGAGTTCGCTAGCTTGAATTTTTTTTTTCTAATAGTGTTTATTAGTCATTGGGATCTACATGGAAGGAGTAGATAAAGGAAGAGCAGAATATCCTAGGATATAACAGAGAAGATGGACAAAACGTTTTGAAAGGGACAGAGATTGAAAAGCACCAGGAAACTACAGAAGCAATGAGGTGGGGGAGGGGGAATAAATAGGGAAGGAGAGGCTAGGAAGCAGCCACATGGAGGAAAATGTGAGAAATGAATGTATAAAAGTGGAAGAGGAGAGTGGAAATACAGTGCACAGGGAAAAGAAAAGAACATGTCTTGATCCTCAAATATATTTTGAGAAGCGCTAGAAGAGCTAGTCCTGCCAAAATAAAATGCAAGCATAAATGTAGATACATTTTAATAGCAACGATAACAACTACATACAGATTATATAAATGACCAAACAGCACAGTTAAAGCATGCCAAGCAAATGACTGGCAAATTGGTAAAATTTGTTACATATGCATTTATCTAGAGAAATAATCCTATTAACATTTGAGAGAATATTAAATTAATTTCCTTAGCTCCTAAAGTCTTTAAAAGCCCCTAATGGGGTCAGCATGTTAGGGGAAAGGACTTCTCACTTAAGTTTCAAATTAAATTTTAAAAGAGCTCTTATCTTGGTTCACCTGCAGATGGGCTATTCTGCAAGTACCATAGGTCAAAGATAAAGAGCACAAATTCTGAGATTAACCTAGATTTTTAGACTCTTTGACTGGCTCAATATAAAAAAGCTTACTAAATAAGCTAATACATACACACAAATAAGCTAATACACACACACATATTCCTAATAGGTATTACTCTAATATTCATATACCCATTTTTATTCCATATCTTGTCTAAAATTAGCCTTTTCTAGCATCAAATCACCCTAATTGACCTTTACTGTAATTGACTTTTAGTGACCTTTACCCTTTTTTTTTCTTCCTTAAATTTTCCAAAATGGTTCATACCTTATGATGTCCTCTGACCTCATCACTTCCTTTGCTTCTTCTTCTCACCCAAACTTTGGTTAAAGGACTGCAAGCACATGGTATATACCATGTCACCATGAAGCAACTTAAGGCCTACCATAGTCTACACGACATCAGGAGATCTAATGATGTTACATCATAGTAGGAATTATGAATGGTAAGGTAAAAAACTTCAAGGAGTATAATATAGAAACTGCAGAGCAACTGTATTTGTTAGGGGTTTTTTTGGTGGGGACGGTTAATAAAGATGCCCAAATTAATCCTTGACTTGATAGAAGTATTGGCATTTATCTTCTACAAAATCCCTTCCTTTTGAAGTAAATCTCCATGTGCAATCTTATATGATCTAAGTCAATGAAATTCTTTCCACTGATTCAATGGGCTCTGAATAATGCCTTTATTTCCTTTCATTTTGTATCGAACAACAAAGTTAGCAGAGAGTGCAGGATGATGCAACCTGTGGTTTTGCTGTAGTGCTAGGAGCTGCAAACTGCAACTGTAGTACATGAGTCAATCCTTCAAAGAGAGTATCCTTCTGGATTTATATAAAGTTTAAAAAAGAAAAAGCAACCTGAACTGACCTTCCACTTTAAATCATAGTGCACTCCATGCTCTTCAGCGAGAAAAACTTCCTCTCATCTATCCTGCTATTCTATGGCCAGAAGGTGCTGTGCTGAAGAGACTCAGGTAATCAGCACACCCAGAATGGTGAATCCCAAGTTTGTGTCACAGTCGTACAGTATAGTACAGACACTATATCATCAGTGGGATTTAAAGGTCCTCACAAGGTACTTAGCATCTTATGGAACTAGGCCTTTACAAATTCCTCCTACCTCTATTCTGTGCTTTTAAACTAAAGTTTAACAAAAAGAAGTGCTTGCCTAGCAGACCTGCTGGCCCTCACCATGTGTATCTTAAATCCAGCTAGCTAGAGGAAAGGTCTCTCATCATCCATTCCTGTGGATTTACTGACTATCTGTTGCCTTCCAGAGCACCATGTAATGGATTTATAACTGATACAGTCTTTCAAGAAGGCTTAAGCTCTTAAGTCACTTTTGAAACTAAAGCTTAGGTTTGAAAAAAGCAGTTCCCCAAAATAACATGGGCTGCCATGATTTCATACCATAACTTTAGACCCATTTAAATGAAGCTAATTTCCTATCTTCAAAAGAGTTGAGGAAAGATTTATATCACAATATTAATAATGGGACAAATCCTCAATGACTGTAAGTTGACATGAGTACACGGACTTTAATAGAACTATGTCATTTATACTAGCCCAACACCTGTAACTCAAGAAACTCTATCCAAGTTTAAAAAATCTATATTGTCATTTCCCATTAGACTGTACAATACACAGGACTTAGCTTGGTGGAAAATGTAATGCCAGGCTCTAACTCATATTATGTTTCTGTAGTCCCCTTTTCTTGTTAAATAGACAACATATCATATTGATATTTATTGATTCTGACACCCTAAAATTAATGGGACTAGTCACTACATGTTTCTACTCATTATAGGAAAGGCCAGTGCTGTTTGCCTCATTGAGAGTTGTGGTTAAATAGAGCTCTATCTGTAGCCTAGAGGGAAGATTTGCAAAAGAAAGGACACTTAGGTAATGAACCCCCTGCCTGGTAAAACCTTGGTATTCAACCTTCATGTAAGTAAATTAGAATCTAAGTTGTATATAACATTTGCCCACCATTAAAGCTTAATTCAATTTATAATGTGCCTTTTAAATTCTTGTAAACCTTCAGGTTGCTCTTAAATCTGAATTTTGTTTTACTAGTCTTAATATCAACCTCTTCCACAGCTGATTTAAAGGAGGACAACACCTTTTTAAAACTTTGACCAGAATTATCTACAATTAATGAAGTGTTTATTTATGGTACAGTCCTTAACCACCCCCCTGAAAAAAGGATTACAATTAAGATGCTACTGTTTAAATAAAAGTTTAAGGGTCAGCTTCCTGTCTCAAGCTTGTACAAGATTCCCATTGATGCTACATGTGCTGAACCGGTATGTCTGAGAGCAGATTTGATTAAACTGCTGTAGACTACTGATGTAGCAGGTGCCTGGGCAGAGTAAGCAGTGTTGCAGAATAGGAGACCAGGGATGATGACATGTTAATGTTCAATATTTATAATGCAGTGGTTATAGAATTTCCTTCTCCCTCTTGTGTATAGCATTCAGCCAAACATTACAGAAGGCTTGGCCATTTTCCAGTTTAGGTAAATCATGACATTGGTTAGATGATTCCTCTACAGCACTGTGTATGGAAGAGGCGAGTAGAAGAAGAGAGAGGGATAGAGGTAGATTTCAGATAAGAAAGAAATCCATAATGTTTCAGGCTAAGATTCTTTATGTTCTTAAATTCTGAAATGCTAGGTAAAAGAATGAGGAACTAACTGTTTTTCTACCTGAGAACATATAGCTACTTTACTTGATATTTATGTTAAAAAATTAATATCTACATTCTAATTCTCATCTAACTCAGCTCACTTTAATCTGGAGTAATTCTTTTGGCTTCTGTGAAGTTGCTCTGGAGTTTTACCAGAAGAACAAAACCTAGCTGTCCTTTCTGTATACATTAACTGATCCTATGATATAAAATGGGACAGGAATCATTTGCATGGGGACTTAGCCAATATGTAAGTGCTTATGGACAATGACTATTTTCTAACCATATCATAATGTCCATTATTTCACATCTGTATCAGACACAGAGAGAGGATCATATTAGCAGGCAGTTTGCCAGCGTATCAAAGTGGCACTCATTCATTTCAGTTTTCTCAGCTATGGAATTCTTATACTCCACTTTCAACCTGCACAGCCTCCTGCCAGGAAGCCTGAATATAAAATGTAAGTTTAAATGTTGAATAAAACAAGGCTACCAGTGCTTTCTATGATATAAGCAGTGTGTTTAGATGCACTAAATGGACATGGGTCTGAAAGCAAATGAAACATTTTTATTAGCTTACATGGCACTTGAAAATATATAAAGGATAGTCTGTATTTATTGAGGTCATGAGTCCAAATTATGACATCAGAATGCTAAAATGTAATGTTCTGTTTATATCTGAGTTCAAGTTTGCATACAAATTCTGAGAATTAGATTTCAAATCATGTGAGTATGATTAAAATATCTTTACTTTCTCTTATACTACCTATTTTAATAGCGGGATTCATTTGTGAATATTAATGTTGCCGTAGTTTTAATTTTTTAAAAATATTTTAAACCTTAATTCCAT
>NW_017729032.1:32592721-32598261 GCF_001723915.1 Gavialis gangeticus
CATGACCTCAATAAATACAGACTATCCTTTATATATTTTCAAGTTTGCATACAAATTCTGAGAATTAGATTTCAAATCATGTGAGTATGATTAAAATATCTTTACTTTCTCTTATACTACCTATTTTAATAGCGGGATTCATTTGTGAATATTAATGTTGCCGTAGTTTTAATTTTTTAAAAATATTTTAAACCTTAATTCCATGAATTAGTTAGAAATCATATGGATTACACTTCTTGTATGAATGAATTTAATCAAAAGAATCTGGTGATACACACAAGCTCAATTATTGTATTACATGATGTACTGGTACCTTTCAGTCTATTTATGGTATCTCAGAGCAGTCTGTATGTTATGCACTGTTTCTCCCTCTCTGCAATATACTATATGCTAATTCACACCTGCACATAAATACATATCAATGTGTGTACCACTTTAAGCATTTGACAGTTGATGATTTGCTGGAGAAGGTAAATTAAAGTCATCATAGTCAAGTATTATTTCAGTGGTTTACAAACTGTACTACAACACTGACATGAAACCTAAGCTTTAATCCAGTATCCTGAAGATATTTTTAATTAAGTAAACCCACAGCAGTTCCTAACTTCAATTCCCTGGATTCTGTTTTATTTGAAGATTAAACATGATTGGAATGTCTCCATAAAATAATGCAATTAAGAGAGGAAGTTTCAAGTAATAATTTACTACCTCATTGTAAAATGCATCCAAATCCACGAGAGTTAAACAAAACCTTGAATTTATTTTCCAGGACTTCAGGCAGTACAAACTCAATTGGTGATGGAAACTGAAGCCAAGCTTTGATTGCCTCTCTCTCTCTCTTGCCTTTTACCTGAGGGTAGCAACATTAGGACCTCATCCTGTAGGTTATGTATATGCAGAACTCCTGTTGAAGTCAGTAGGTGTTTTGCACTGAGAATGCCCATAGGATCGGTATGGTTAAAAAAAAAATACAGAAGTATTGTTTCTCCTATCTTCATCATTTTAGGGCAGTAAATGAAATAGCTCTGGCCAGATTGAATTATGTATAGATGCAAAGACAGATGCAAACACAGTTGAGTACATTTTGAAAAAGTTTAACCATTTACATCCCAGAAGACTATATTGTTAATACATCTAAGCCAATAGTTTTGGGTTCACAGTAATTGCATACTATTTATTTACAAGACTTCCCCAGCAGTATGTGCCCGTTACCTAAAGCGATGGAGCAGGTCCCGGTCATATGTCTGTCTCTAAACCTGGGCCTATAGTACATGACATAGCACCCACTGTGGCCTCTGCTCTGTCACTTTGCAATGCGATTCTATGTAGTTGTACTTGAATAACATAAAATAACATATATAATGTTATTTATGTTATTTTCCACGTGAAGAACTCCTGTAAACCTTGCCGTTTTGAAACTCAGTGAGGCAGGCGTCTTAGACAAGCTGAAAAACAAATGGTGGTACGATAAAGGTGAATGTGGACCCAAGGACTCTGGAAGTAAGGTCAGTTGCTGCAGTTCGGGACCTACTATTGTGTTCACAAAGCAGTAAAGGGAGTAATGGAAAAAAATTACTTGGAAATAATCACTCACAAGTAGATTCAGCAAAATATGCTTTCCCCTGCTCACCACAGAAAGCCATTGACGGCAGTTTAATTTAAAGAAGCACTATTACTTTCCTAAGTTTTCCCATGAGGTTAATTTTAAAAAAAATCACAAATCACCTGACATTTTCCTGCAGTTTAAAGGATGCTGGAAGATCTGAAAAGCAGGATATTTTTCACCTAAGTGCTGAGAACATTGTTCTGTTTGCTCTTTTTGCAATCCCTCCTTCTATCCACTTGTTCCTTCTCATTTAAGAAATGGCCTAGCTGAAATCGCTAAGTTCTTGGAAGATGAGACACCAAAACAAAAGGGATTTCCTTCCTTCATTGCAGCCTGGCCTAGCTGTATATAAGAAACACTCTTATCTCCACAATGAGCAGGTATACATCAAACTTGAATTTAGAGGGCTTCAACTTTTAGTAACCTTCTGACTCTTTCTCCTGGTATATCAGTTCTGGGTTTTACTCCCAGACACCCTTAAGAAAGCCCAAACAGCATTTTTCTTCACAAATCTTAGACAATGATATGTCCTTTTCCACTTCCTTGTCATCCTAAACAGAAATATTTGGGATTCAGGTATTTTTCTTCCATATGAAGAGACCCCACTAATTACTGCCCCACCCTGAATTCCCAATGATATTGCCCCAGCTCCAATTTGTGTTGCCCTGGACCTACAGAGGAGTATGAGGCAGTGATTTATTGCTGCTTAGTGCTAAGAGTGACTCCATATGGCCAGAAGAAAACAAATAGAAATAAATATTTCTCCTATCCTTCATACTCCATGCCAAGTGAAGTTTGAGGACATATAAATCCATCAGAAGTAATGCGGTCTTTGCTATGGCAGAAATACAGTCTCATAATCACTGTAAATTAAAGTCTAAGAGGCTTTTACCTACCACTTTAGGCCATAGTTTTCCCTCACTCCTGACTTGCTGTGTCAAGCATCAGGATTACAAGTGACCTGCCATCAGGGAGAAGTGGCCATCACCTCTAAAGCTGAAGCTACTCTAGACTTGCTAAGGGGGGGACACGTGATATTGAATAAACCATGCCAGTTATTGACTCCATTCAGATCTAGGTCTCCTGTGCATTAATGTCAGTGTGATCTGCTAATTGCCAAGTTTTCAGGGCTTGATCGTATAGTGCACCTTTAAATTAAATGTTGCTACAAATAATATGTAGTGTTATATAGTGTATAATAGTAAAGTTATTATAGCAAGAAGTTAACTATTGTCCATAGATTAAAATATATAAAATCTGCTATTAAAGATAGATTTTATATCTACCTTAATGCTAACAAATTATTACATAAAAATCAATTCTGAAGAAGTGCCTAGAAAGTTAAGCTGAAATATTATGCACATATTTTGACATCCAGATAAAACACCAGTTTATGTCCAAACCAATTATAATGAAATGTGTAATAGATATCTGTTATAATAAGCCCATTAAGCAGAGAATGTATAAAATAAACACTAGTATAAGCTATTACTCTATTTTTTCTAACATATAAATACTTAGGAAACTGATTGTATGTATTGCTTATTAAATAACCTTATTAATGCAGTCTCTATGGAAGAAGCCTAATAGCCTAATACCATCAAAATAAAAATATATAATCAATTATGCATAGAATTAATGGTAGTGCCTAATATATTCCAGGACTAATTTTATATTAATGATTTTTTTCTTGAAGTATAAAGGATAGTGTTAAGTCAAATATACCAGTACTTTAAATGTGTTAGTTAATAAGCACAGTGCTAGTCAATCTGGGTTTTTAAATATACAGCAGTATAGAGCAGAAGTAAAAATGATATCTTACTAAAATTATGAAGTGTACTATTTTATGTAAATAGATTAGGGGATCAGAAAGCTTTTAAACAACCCTAAATAATCTAGTTTCATATCCCAGTAAACATTTTTATTAAATAGTGGAATATATCATTGTTTAGGGCTACAGTTAAGAGCAATAACATGTTAGAGCTGTTAACAAGTGCCTGTTTATGTCCTAAAGTACTGGTAACACACATTTAAACATTTTTTAATGTTGGTCAGGGAGACTTGGCAGCTAAAATGTATTTTACAAATCTAGACAGACCAATCTTTGTGAGAATTTGTAAATGATTATCAGTTAATTTCAGTAGAACTTTTTAAAATTCATGTTTTCAATATGTAGCTTTTGCTCATTGGGTGTATCTTGTATCAGTGGTTAACCATGTTGCTTTTGTTTTCTCAGGACAAGACGAGTGCCTTGAGTCTCAGCAACGTTGCTGGAGTCTTCTACATTCTGGTTGGAGGCTTGGGCTTGGCAATGCTGGTGGCTTTGATAGAGTTCTGTTACAAGTCCAGGGCAGAGGCAAAGCGAATGAAGGTGGCAAAGAGTGCACAGACTTTTAATCCAACTTCCTCGCAGAATACCCACAATTTAGCAACTTATAGAGAAGGTTACAACGTATATGGAACCGAAAGTGTTAAAATTTAGGGGTAGGACTTAGGGCCTACTACAGTGAGTGGGTGATGCATCAGTGTCGTGACCTGTCTGTCCAGTGGTGGTAATGCTTGCTTCTAAACAGAGCTTTATATTTTGGAAAACTTCAGTGCAAAGTGATTCAATTTTTTTTGGCTGCAGATGTACAGTATACTACTCTATGTTGCTAATAGACATCTGCATTGCAAGGGCTTTTTTATATAAAGAATATCTCTTTTTTTAAGAGTTTAGTTTTATTGAATCAGTTGGAACGTTACAGTTATTGAAAATTTATCTACTAGAGAGAAAACATGTCCTTTTGACAGGGCCAGAGCTTGGTTGGTTTACTGGCGGGCCTTTTTTTCTGAGGCCTTCAATTATAATAATAATAATATTTGATTATTATTTATTAGCACCATTTGCACTTTTTATGGGGATTGTAAGCAAAATTTATACTAGGCAGCACCTCAGTGAATCATAGTTAAACTTTGAGGGAGAGCGGCACTGTAATAACACTTCTAAACATGATTCATCTTCTTGCCCCACTTCCTTCCTCTCATCACTCCCTTCTATGAATGTATCTGAACTTTACACTCTTTGAATATGGCATTTTTTTTAGTATGTCCCGCCTCGGGTCAACCCTTGTCACACTGCCATAACCAGAAAAAATGCCATTCTAGTGAAAAGAGTCAAGGTATCTGAGTCAGTTTCCAGCAGACCAAAGAAATCTTGCATACTTCAGAGGAACAGTACATCTGAGATATGTGTGTTAGGATTCCAGTAACTGAAGCATTAAAGATGTTTCACCTCTTATTATATAGTACCACAGAATAGGTATACGTGTATTTCTTTAACACAGTGAGAGACTGGTCTATTCAGTAAGAATCTGCTAACTAATGACTACTAAAATCAGCACTAAAATATTTTGAAATAGCACATATAACTAAGTGGACCTTTTGTAGATAACTTTTATGGAGCTCCCAAATATTACCAAATACTTTATAAATGTTCCCAAGTATCAACACTGTCTTAGTCCATTCCAGTGGTGAACACTTCCTATTCCACTGTGCCTTTTTTGACATTATTTTTAAAACTATGGTCTCCTAGAACAATAGTAAGATGATAACTAAAGTAGGAAACAGAACTTAAGTAAAGAGTTGAAAGGTAAATTTGGAATAGAAATCTTATTTTGCCACATGGATTTAAAAGGAAAGAATTGCAGATGCAATTATTATGTCTTGTTTACAGGTCCCTGGAGTCCTGGGCAGTATGTGATAGCTGAAGTGTGGCATGCAAATAACAAATCATCCTGGGAAGTTTATCGTATAAAGGCAGAGCTTTACATCATACATATTTTGTATGCTATAAAACAATGCAATCCAGATCAAACACCAATTAATGAACGGTGTACATGGTTATAGCAGGAATTGTTCAAGGATCAGAATGGGTGTCAGAACTGTTTGAAAG
>NW_017729032.1:32603261-32615455 GCF_001723915.1 Gavialis gangeticus
TTCAAGGATCAGAATGGGTGTCAGAACTGTTTGAAAGAGGGTGGGATGGGGGTTGTGGTAAAAAAGTGATAGAGAAGCTACCACAGATATATTTGGGGGGCATTGTTTTCCTTTATTCTCCCACATTTATACAAGAAGTCATCACCTGGACATATTCTAATCATAACATGGGCCTAGTTTCTCAAGGACAAAAAGGTGATTTACTCACCTAAGCCAGTGAGTATCAGAGTTATTCATATAAACAGTTAAAGGAGGCCAAGGCAAAATAGAACAGTGATAACAGTCTAGCCTAGATTTGACTATACACGTACTTTAGATATAGCACCTGTTGCTGGACCACATGTTGAAGTAAATGCCAAAATGATGGCAAGTGCTTGAGGTGATGTTCATTAACCCTATGGGACTGGGAGTTAGAATTGCCAGATGATACAAGGTCAACCACTGCCTTAAACTGAAAAGTTTATAGAAGATGTAAATATAATTAAGCAAAATGTAGATAAGAAGATCTTTTCCCTTGCAATTCTCCACTGGTTTACTCAGCAGAGAGAGCATTCCCAAGCTATTATAGTGAACAAGCGTATTCATGTCAAACAGGTAAACAAAGACAATGGAACACAATATAATTGCCAGTTCTTTTTTAATGGGACTACTCAAAATTAATTTAAGTGAGTTACATGTCATGTTACACACTATTAGTTTTATTGTTAATACTTTCCACAACAGCGAGCGCATCTATCTGCATGTGGCCATACAGCACTTTTGCTACTGAGCCATCATTCAGTACTTCCTTCTGGAAGTACTAAAAGACAGTGGAGTAACAGCCCATACTGCACCGTGCCAGCTGCACAGTTATTTTTGGTTGCTACGGTGCCATTGCAACACGCTATAACAAGGGAGCTTGTTGTTACAGTGACATAGCGGCGGCATCACAGTTTTTGCCTAGTATGTAGTAAACATATTCATTCTCAAACCTGTATACTAGGATGCACCAAAAATGCATATTAGTGTAATTTGTTTAAATCTTTACCTTTTGCTCCTTTTTGTTTAAATTAACATATGAAATATTAATTTAATATTTAAATAATGCAATAGTATTTAATATTATAATTAGGATAAATATTAGATAAATATCACTTATCCCCTAAGGGAAAAAATGTCATTTTCAATAAGAGGAAGAGGTCATAAAATCTGTGTTTTTCAAATTTTTTGATTTGGGATAATTTTTGCAACAATTTTAACAATTGTATGAAATGGTATTAAAATAGTGACAGCATTTTAGTTTATGGGAAATGTGGGGTTTGATAACTGAACTTTTCTGATACCTATTTAATAATAATAAAAACATATAAAGATTTTTAAAATTATTTTAAAAATAACAGAACATGTTACATTAAGAACAGGTGTTGTTTCAGCCCTGTGAAAAATAACTTAAGAATTTCAGATTATTTTTAGTGTATTTTCTTTAATTGGCTCATCCTGCCCAGGTTGCTTGATATATTATTTGCCTAAGATATTTTTACCAAGGCAATGAATGACAAGAGAATATGTTTGTACCTAGAAGACCTCTAGGCACGTCTCTATGAGCAGGGGAATACCAGTTGCCATGGGGAAAAAAGCAGAGGCAAAAATTTGTGCCATTGGCTTTTGCCCTGGCACATTGCCCGGCACATGGGGTTAATGTGGGGGGAAATGCTTTGGGTGGGTTGAAGGAGGCTGGGGCCAGCACCTGGCCTGGCCCTATCAGCCTTCTCTGGGAGTCTGGGGGCCTCCCGAAGCTCTAGTAGCCACGATCCAATGTGCAGAGCCTGGTCAGCAGCCAGTGTTGCTCCAGCCAACCAGGCTCTGGTTTTAGGCAGTGCACACTGCCACCACGTGTGCCATTCTTTTTTCAGGCACAGGTTTTTTTGACCCAATGTCAAAAAACCCACCATGCTGGAAAATAGCAGCACAGGGAATGCCTGTGCATGTTGCACATTTGGGGGCAGTTACCTTCTGTTGCCAATAGAAATATTTGCTTTAATAATGGAAACTGTAAGGAGTCATTATTGTGAACTCCATTATACAGATTAATTATTTTCTCTCTCCATTACACATTCTAATAAGAGTTTTTGTTAATTGTTTGCAGCATTCAGCTGGGGATTGCACACATTTCCACAGGTCAGATCCCACTAGGAGAAAGCATTGCTACCTATCCACACTGTTACTTTCAGGTCTTTAGCTAAGCTAATTTTACCAAAAGTCATATTTGGACTATGCTCTAAATGTAAAAATAATCTGTACCAGTTCTATAAAGTAAATGCCTGCATGAAAATCCTGGGCACTTTTAGTTGTAAGTTGCTACACAATGGGCACATCTACACATGGCCATATGGCACCTTTGTTACTGAACCATCATTTAGTATTTCCTTTCAGAATTACTAAAGGACAGTACAGTAACAGCCCATACTGTGGTATGTTGGCCATGCACAGTTATTTTGGTTGCTATGTAACTGTAGCAATGAACTATAATGAGGTAATGCATTGCTTCAGCGATGTAGCAGCAGAGTCATGGTTTTTGCCAATGGACGCTATGGTGCCATAGTGCTTTGCTGTGGCACCATAGTGTCTTGTGTAGATGCACCTAATGTCAATATTTTGGCTCTTTTTTAATATATGAATTAAAAAGCAGCTGGGTCATGAAGGAAGTTCTTGCACCCCCTATCTCTGGGGCAACACTGGTGTGAACATTTAGGGCTGGATTGTATTTTTAAGACTCAACCATTTGTAAGAGACAGCACATTGCTGTGCCAAACCAGAAGTGCAAAGAGGCAAGTGTATCTTTTCAGGAATAGCAGCTTGCTTTCTCTTTCCTACTTGTTCCCAAGAACAAGAACAAGCCCTTAGAATTTTACATATCTATACACTTTGATGGTTATAGACAATTTGTACACTTATCTAAAGCCTTACTAGCTCCTTGATATAGAAAACTTTTTCAATACAAACAGTCAATAAAAATATTTTTCCATTATTTTCCAATAAATCTTCAATACAAATAATTTTGCCAAACTTTAATGATAGGAAGGTTGCTTCCTGAAGCTGGGATGGTGCAAGTGGAAAAGTTATGCCTTAGGGTCCAGGGTGTTTTCCTAATAGTAATGGGAGTAGTCATCATTTTCACCTCCCATCATTCTCAGTTGTGAACCTGAAGAACCAGATCTTGATTCAAATACTCTCGCTGTCTTTCTCCCTACTTCTTGTTGCAAGGTTTAGTATCATGTGTACTGCATTTCTTATCTGCTTCGTATTTTGAAGTTCATGTCCAAGTTAGAAATAGTTTACCTTCAATATTTATGAAAAAGAAATTCTGTATCACTCAGATACTAAGGTGATCAGGGCTGTAGAAATACCTGAACGGAACAGAATATCTATAGCTTCTCTCAAAGCCCAACCTCTCCTTCTACTGCTTTTTTCAGGATTCACTCTACCCCCACACTTCCAGCTGCTGCTGCTAGTGTCTCCACCACCACTTCCACTAGACCCAGCCCCACTACCCAGACACCCTGGCCCATCTGCCCCACACCCACCACCAGGGGTGCTGGACAGAGTGGGTGGGTAGGTCGGGTCTCCATGGAGACTGGTCCAGGACCCCCATGGGTAGGGTGTGTTCAGCCAGGCAGATGGGATGGAGCCACAGGCAGGTGAGGAGGGGTGTCTGGGAGTGGCATGGGCCTGCAGGGCTGGGGCCAGAGCTAGGGCTGGGATCATGGGGCAGTGACAGTATGTAGCAGGGGCTAGGGCCGGGGCCCAGCACCCATCCCAGAATTGTGATCCACTCCCTGAACATCTCTGTGATGGGCATTGGTTTTGTAGGTAGCAGCCAGCCCCTGCCCCCAGAACCAGCACCCCTTGCAGAGACATGGGGAATGCATTGCAGCTCATTCCTAGGCCCCAGCCTCGCACTGTCACAGCCCCACGATCCCAGTCCCTTGTGCCTGTCCTGCTCCTGGACGCCACTTCACTCTCACCTGTATTACCATCCCATCCCCCTGGCTGAGTGTGTCCTGCCCATGAGGGCCCAGTCTCTGTGGAGACCCTGCCCACTTACTTCATCTGGTGCCCCCTGTGGTGGGTGCAGGGTGGACGGGCCCAGGGCCAGGTAGGATCAATTAGCATCCCCCCTGCCCCTCCCCCCCACCCCCATCTTCCTAGCCCTCAATAGCTCACCCAGACTCCTTAAATTGCCTTCCAGCCCAAATGATTGCCTAGCCCTGCTTTATGGTCTCTTTCTGACAACAAGCAAATGTCACTTGACCATACTGAGTTTTCTGGCTATTTATCTGTTTCTTGTGAGAAGTTGTTTTGCTCTCTTATTTTTTGGTTTCTACTGGGAGAAAATAGAGATACTTTTCAGTAGCTAAATTAAGCCACGTTGCCTGTGCTGTTATCTGCGCTGTGCAAGATACGTAACTTTTTCTGGTGCTGTTCTTTGATAAAGTGATAGATGGGCTTCAGTACTAACTACCCAAGAAACCATTTCTCCCTCTTTATATCATTATATCTGGTAATTGGCATAGGTCCAAGTGCTTTTTGTTAGTAATCTGTAGATCCGATCACAGCATTTTCCAAGGAGAGTCTTGGTCTCTTATAACAGATGGTCCTTACTGTTTCACCACATCTAAGGTTCTTGACCATTAGGGAATGAGTAAAGCACTTCTATTTGCAAAGTTTGTTTCCTGAATCAACATAACTGTGAGGGATACGATTTTACGTAGGTTTGTTAGGGTAATTGACTGTAGCTGGTGATTTTATATACAGGATCCCTATGGGGTGATATTATCTGGGTGTCTTCAGGTAACTGTCTGGGGAATGCTGCTTTTTCCTGAATACTCTTTTTTGTGGCAGCTTTGTAGCTCTATATCTGGGGATTACACTTTAATGCATCCACCAGATAGATGCACAATGTAAAATTAGATTGATATGTTTTTTATTAATATAATTGCCCCAGGAGCAATGGATATGCCCATTAGAATGTGTAATGGGAAGAGAAATTCTCTTTCATACATATATATGTTCGTGCATGTGCGTGTGTTTGTGTGTGTGCGTGTGTGTGTGTGTGTGTGTAGCTTTAGCAAATCATAAACACAGATTTAGGACCTCAGGGCTGACTTGAGCAGAAGGAGAAAAATAAAGGTCTAAGAGTAAATATCAGCCATAATAGCACATCAGATTAAGTATAATACCTTAGTTAATTTGTTTTTTATACAAATGCCTTTTATCCCTTTCCTCCAATGTAAGTGTTTCCCTTCTGTGTCTTCTGTTTTCCTGTGTGTATTTCTGATTTTATCCCTGCACGTGCATCACATGGATTAGTTGTCTGGATTATAGCTAGAGCAAGTTAAAATTTTCATCCCACAGAGAATTCCTGTATCTCAACATTTGTTGCAAAATGCTGTAGTTTGGCTGCCTTCTGCCCTACCTTCTTTTCTCTGAGCTGGCATCTCCTGACCAGATTACATCTTCACTGATGTACTATGGCCACGGGAAGCCTGTAAAGTATCATGCTCCTTTAGTTGTAGAAGGTCACAATGAGCTTTGTGAAATGTTGTCCTACCTTGACTCCAAGGCAATACATGAAAAGGGGAGCATGAGGCTTCTCTAATACAATCCTCATTAGGTAGAAACACAGCTTAGGAGGCTCCAGAGGAATGCCAGAGTGACCTAAACCTGGATGGTTTGATTTTTTTCTGGCATAACATAATATTTTAGTTTGAGTCAACCCGAGCCCAAGCAAGAAGCTTTGTTTTGATAGAAGTGACAAAAATTGAAATTTTCCTGTAGAAAATTGATTATCTGGAAATGGCTTCTTTTATCAATATATTTTGATAAAAACTTGCTCTCCGTCTCTTATAGCAAGGTGCATAGGGAATGAGTTTTATAGAGAGAGCTTGAATTTGCTAATGGAACATACATATTTTGTAAATGGAAGCAATCTTTTCTTTAGATTTTAAACCTGGATTAAATTTTCAATGATAGCTTTGAAGTTTGTGAAGTAATTTTTGAATGATATTCATTATTTATATTTTTTCCATGCAAAGTACAGGCTAGGGCCTAATCCTGCCAATGCTTTTGCACACAAAGTAACTGTATTCACATGAATAAGGACTGGCAGATAAAATGCCATAAAAATATTATTTCTATTATTGTAACACTAGCTCGGTATAGTGTGGAGCATTTTAGAGTAAGGTGCTCCTCCGTGTACTAGTGCCATAAGCAAATTGTGATTTTATATTTAATCCACAGAGTCTGACTGTTACAAAATTTTAGCATCCAAATCACTAGTCTGATTTCTATTTCTCCCCAATGTAGTTAAATGCAATTTGTGTGTATATTTATTTCTTTGAAAGATAACATGAAAAAAATGCAGATGTCTAAAATTTGATATTTTGGTGTTTGTTGTGCCCTGGCTTCTTGAGAAACAGAAATATTGTAACACTTTTTTCTCTTTTCCCTTTCTCTTGCTCCTAGCTGACCTTTTCTGAAGCCATAAGAAACAAAGCCAGATTATCCATCACAGGGAGCGTAGGAGAAAACGGCCGCGTATTGACTCCTGACTGCCCGAAGGCCGTGCACACTGGAACCGCAATTAGACAAAGTTCAGGATTGGCTGTAATTGCATCGGACCTACCATAAAAACCAAAAAAATAATTGAGTGCCTTAATTCAACTGTGTTGGTGACTGATGGGAACACAGCACAGACTGTAACGACATGGGAGTGTCATTGATGAACTAATAATTGGGCTGAGGAAGGGAAGTACGTCCAAATGCGCCAGACATCATCAGCAACAATGTGTGCATGAGCTCAGCTCGGAAACCCAAACTCAGATTTTATATCAGGAAAATTCATAATTTAGTTTTGTTGGGGGGGAGGGGGCTGGGACAGATGTATTAACAGCAACAAATTTCAGTTGAGTGGACTTAAAACTAATAAGACTTGCCAATTAGCACATTAAACTGTGAAGACCATGCTGAGAAAGGACAACATTTTGATCTGTGACAGTGGGGGAAATAGCTATAGAAGTCAATGAACATGCTAACCTGTGTCTCCAGAACATCGATATATACAATGGAAGAATATCCAGCTGTCCAGCTGTAGAAACAAATCACTAAACTGTGATAAAAAAATAATAAATATGTAAATCCTGTGAAAAAATAAAGAAATTATTTACATTTTCTTTGAAAAAAGAGGAATATTGAAACATGCTTGCTTTTTAACTGATGTAAATTCGGTAGAGGACAACACAATTCTTTTTTCTAACCATCTTAGGGAACAATTCATTGCAATAATTGATATAAAATGCCATCACTGTAATAAAATTCAGAGACTTTTTTTATAAAAGTTGTTGGTCATCCTCTTGTTTGCTGTTTCCTTCATTCTGTTACATCATTCAGTGTTCCACAGATTTGCATCTGTCTTGACTACAAGAAACAAATGAAAAAATGTTTAGAGTACATTGTCAGTCTGCAGTGTAGAATCAAAAGAGACTACGGGTCACTCATGTTACAAATATTATTTATAATCTTGTTCTGTGTAAGAAACTGTGGTTTTTGTACCCACCAAAAAGAATAAAACAACAGACATTCTTATAATATTGACAGAGCTTGAGTTGTTTTCTAATCATTAGGGATGCCACTTGTAAAGCAGAAAGAGTAAGACATGGGTAGTTATGATGGGGTAATGTTGCAGCAGTGATGGTCCAGGAAAACTACAAGGTGCAAGGATTTTTGTGGGTGACATCTTTTATTGGGCCAACTGCATAGTTGGCATGGATATAGAAAAGTTTTTGGGTACCACAAAGCCAAAACCTCAGGTCTCTGACTTTACACAGGCCTTTGTTTCATCTAGATCAAGCTATGTCTACTTTTTTCTCAGAGGCCTAAGGAAGTTTACATGGTACCCAAAAACTTGTCTACATCCCAAATAAAAGGTCATTTGCTTCTAAGATCTGGTTGACTTTTACTCTAAAAAGCAAGAATGTACATGATACCATATGGGTTCTTGCATCTCTTAGGAAAAAAAATCAGGATGTTCTTCAGATTATCTTACACTGAAAGGCTAGCAGGCACCACTTCAGCAACAGCAAGCTGTTTGCTTTCCCATGGACCAAATTATTCTTTCAGTGTAATGAAAGGAGTTCATCTTACTTTATTTTCAACCAGAATAAAAAGTCCCGGTGACTCAAACTGGCACTGGATCAGTCTCCAAATCCAAAGTAATTCAACTCTCATCACTGCAGGAAGTACTGGAGTGCAGGAGTTCTCTCACCAGACTACAATCTATGGAAATTAGGTGATAATCAGGCCCCAAATTGCATAGGCTAACATCTGTTTGGTAATTCTCTTTTTTGCAGAGGACACCTGGGCTCAAATCCAACACCAACTTTAGGTGGATAAGTAGCATTTTCACAAATAAGTTAGTCACATAAGTGACATTTCAAGCCACTTATGCATATTTTAGTTCCTACTCCCCTTGGAAAGGTGCAAACAGGTCACAACACAGAAGAGGAGGAGGATGACCCTCCCACTCTTTAGCCCAACAACTTAGTGGGTAGGCATCTACCCATAGACTAGGATGTGATTCAGTATCTTCTACCTTCCCACGAAGTGCCCAAACTACCAGACCACAGTCTAGGCATTACTGAGAGACCCTTCATCCTTCCTGCTGAAGTTGGCCCAATGGACAACCAAGAATGGAACCTGTCTCTGGAGCCAGAGGGAATCAATAAGATAAGCTCTGAAGTGGGCCCTGGATTTGTATATTTTTGCATGTAATAGTCACTGGATATATTGGATAAACAGCTGTGGGAGGAGGAACAGGGACAGAGCATAAGCGGCTGGAACAGGTCCTTTTGAGAATGTTCAGAAGGACCCTGGTAAATTGTGCTTGGGGATAAGATTGAAAACTCTGCAGGAATGATTCAAAATGCTGCTTCTTGGCTAAACTTAGCAGCATAATGCTACATATGAACTAAAAATGGAGTAGGATTTGAGCCATAGAGCCTCAGGTTTTGCATCCAATAATTGTTACACTAAAAACATTAAAGTGTACTTTTGAAATTTTGGCCATAACCACCAATTTTTTCTCTCCTCCTCTCCATCTGTCTCTCTTTAAAAGAAACAGAGTCATCCAAGAACTTAAATAATTAATGCAAATCATGAGGCAATCCATTAGTATATTATACAAGGTATTTCTATAATTTTAGCTATTTCATATTTATGGCTTAATACATTTGGGGTGTTTTTTATGGATTTTTTTCTATACCTATGGTGGCAACTTCTTCTTCTTCTTTCCCTGATTAAGTCCTTATGGGCCGTCTCAGGCTTCTAATCATTTTAAGTAAAATTCAGGAAACAAGACTGTCAAAAAAACATTTCTTGCCCTTTCAGCAGAGAATTTATTAAGGAAACAAAGAGCAACGTTGTGAAAGATTGAAGGTAAAACATAATGTCCATGCCATGCTGTGAGAAATGTTTTCTTTTGTATAAATATTTTTATTGGGAGCACATCTCTAATGCTTCTTGGCTCAGAACTGAAAACCCATTCAGACATTGTCCCCTAATTTTCTATTTCTTTGGGACTCAGGAATTATTTTTTACTTCCTTTCACCATCACCCCTCATTTTATCCAGGAAGACTATCCAGCCCTCAAAAGAGAATCAAAACTAACTTCAAAGCAGACTTGTTTAGGGCATGCTTGTACCAAATTAGATTTACCTGGAAGATAAATCTAGCACCACCAACAACCATTGCTTAAGTGACAGACCTAGCTTTTAGGGATCTATTCAGTAGCATAGGTTTAAAAAAAACCCTACAAAGACAACTAATTCTAGTAAATGTACAATTATTTTATTCAAAATGTTTAAATTGGAGACACAATCAAGTTCAGTATCATTTGTTTATTTTCCTGCCAGAAAAGAAAACTGAAAGTTTTCTGGAAGACCAGAAAACTTAAATTGTTCAGCACAGCTGAATACTTAGCACAGCAGAAGAGCATCAAGGATGAATGCATCTCTAAGCCACCTTTCTGATCGTCCAATGATGATCCAGCTGGGGCTGTTCCTGCCACTGGCTATAACTCTGTCAGGACGATCTCAGCTGCCTCATTCATACGGTTTAACTCCTGCTTTTTGCTTAGCTGAACCCAAGGATCGGTCTAATAATTATTTTTTGTTTTGCTTTTACGTTAAAGTCTGCTTGGGGTCTGACAAGTGACATTATAAACATGGCAATTTGTCTTTTGCTTCCTAATCATTTCCATATCAGATATGCTCTATATCAGCTATTGTTTCACATACATTTTCCAAGGGATTACAGATGTTGGAAATGATGCCATGGTTTCATGTATTAGAACCATGCTTTTAAACTGAGATAGACCACAAGTTCACCTACTTCAATGTTTTATAATTCTGTTCAGTCAATTATCATTTCACCCTCAAAATGAGCAAAGAAGTCCCATTCAAAGCATTATCATTGTACTAGAACATATTTATTGAAAAATGAAATGGTAATTCTCTCTTCACATTCCTGATCTTAGGGACTTATAGGGTCCCTGATCTTAGGGTCAATACTTCACTTACCTTCATCAGCATACATCTATAAGCATCACTGAATTCAGTGACATTATAAGACATTTCATGGTATCATGTCCATTGCTCCTTCCTCATCTGTCACCTTGTCATAGACTAAATTGAGTCGCTTTGGCACAACTTGCTCTTGAGAAAGCCATGTTAACAGTAACTACAAAGTGGCTGCATCTACACAAGATGCTACTGCACAGTAGCAACGAGCTACTGTGCAGTAGCTTGTTGTTACTGTGAGGTACCATGATGGGCACTAACCATGATGCAATGCTACTGCACAGTAATAAAAAGCTCTTGCATAGTAGCTCATTGCTACTGTGCAGTAGCATAAAAAAAAAATATGGGGATACTACTCTGCAGTAACACTGGTTACTACGCAGCCATTTAGTACTTGTTATGCAGGTACTAAATGACTCTGCACTAACAATTGTGCAGTCCATCACTTGTGTAGACGCAGCTGGTGGGCGCATCTACATGAAATGCTTAACTCTGCAATAACATGGTCTACTACACAGTAAGTGCACACATCTCATGTTCATACTCTTGCAACTGCAGGTAGCAAATTTACTCGTGATTAGTTATGCACATGTAGACACGACCTGGGATCAAGCTTGCTTCTGGGTCTGCCCTGCCACTAGGGCTAGGGACAGACATTACACATAAACTTGTTTAAATGATCAGAAACTGGTTTAAACCTGTAACAGAACATATGTTCAGTGCACATAAACCATTTTGAAAATGTCTGAAAGCGGTTTGAGATAAACCTGGTTACATAGAATATCAAACTTAAATGATGTGTCTCAAACCGACTTATGCAATGTCTGTCCCAGATCCCTTGCTGGTCTAAGTTAAACTAGCACCCTAGCATGTTCTCTGGGCTGGGCAGGGCTCCCCTCTGCTCCCCTCTTCAAAGCAGGGCTGGCCCCTCCCCTCTGCTCCCTGGACAGAGCTCCTCCGGCATAGACTTGCAGACACAGCAGGGTCTCCTGGCTTCCCCATGGCCCCCTCCCTCTCCCTCTCCCCTCTCACCACTTGTTGCTTGAGCAGTGATTCCTTCCTCCCCTCTCCCACAGCACAGACCATAGCCAGCATGGGGTATGCTAGCTAGCATGTGCGACTGGTGCCTCCTGTGTCGGGGGGGGTGCAGCCAGTCAGTGACTGGGGGGGATTCCCCATGACTGATCATGCCGACTGGAGGGGGGGTCCCCCTGCGGGCACTCATGCCAACCTGGAACTGCCAGAGGCACACCCAGAAGTGCCAGCGGTGCTTCTCCTGGTACCCCCACTCCCCAGCCAGTGCTCTTAGAGGAGGCGCCAGTGCTCCTCCCTGACCCCCCCACCTGTCACCTGAGCAGGGAACAATGGCTGTTAGGGGGTGAACCAGCACTCTCAGGGGGTGCACATGCACCCCCATGCACACCCTATGCATCGCCACTGCTAACTAGTGCTGTATAAGGCTCCAGCAGACACACAACAGGGTCTGCTGGCTTCCCTCTGCCCTACCCTGCCCTCACTGCTCAAGCAAGAAATCTCCCCTCTCTCCCTCTGTAGTGAAAATAGATACTTTTCTCTATGTTT
>NW_017729032.1:32620393-32621811 GCF_001723915.1 Gavialis gangeticus
CTACAGAGAAAGGTGATGGGGAAAACAGCTGATGTGTTTTTAAAACAATGCAACATAATTTAATTGATATGAAATGAGTTGAACTAAGCTACACTGCAAGAACCTTATGGATGAAAATTTGCCAGACAGAATCATATTTGGAAATTTAGGGTCACGTTCTCTTCTCAGTTATACCACATTAAATTCCAAGTCATAATAATAGTGATAATGCAGAATGTGAAGCAGGGAGAATGCAAAATAGTATAAAAAACTATTTCATCTCTGAAACCAGTTTGAATTCAAATTATTGAATGAAAAATATTAGTGTTGTATCTCACATATCCACCTGGACTCTGGTTGATAGCCACATGGACCTTCAGAGAAGTAGTGTCAATGATATGGATGAGTGCAGAAACTGATTTTCCTCTAAAGATAGTGGCCCATATTCTTAACCATCTGCAAACATGTAAATCCAGAGTAAGGCCATTGACTTCCACAGAATTATTTTGAATTTACTTTTGTGTAACTAAGCTAAGAATCCAGCTTAATCTTCCTGGATTAGAACTGAGCACATTGTCAGAATTCTGCAGAGAACCAGTCACTGCTGCCAGCAATTCTGAGCCTATTTTATGGATCGAGAAGGGACTTAAGCCTCCAGGGTAATCAATCCATCATCTTTCATTAGCACGAAATATTAAAAAATTATGAAGATCTTACCTTGAATGTCTTTTTCAAAGTGATTTATCCCTGCCAAGGTTAAAGACTTTTGACAACTCTAAAGTGCTGAAGTAGAGTTTAAAGTGTTTTACAGATGACTAGCTAGTTTATGAAAGTTTATGAAATGTATTACCTGACACTGTCACTTATTATGCATTTTACCTACCCCAGTACCAAGGGCCTTATTCTCTACTGCCTCTTGTTTGGTGGTAGGCATTTAAACCCTTGCAAATAGATGTAAAATGCTACAACTGGTGTGGGTGAAGAACTCTGATTTGGTTGAATTGTTTGCAATTAGTAACAAGTGTATTCAGGTACAAATGTATCACTGAAGTCAATAGGAAGTTGTCTTGGATCAAATCTAGGATAAGTCAAATAAATACTTCCTAAATTGTATGAATGAATCAAAACACAATGGAAATTGATTAATTTACATGATAATTAGACATGACAACTTAGCACATATTGCAAATATACAGGAATTCTGTTTAAAATATACTAGGATCATAGAAAATTAGAGTTAGAAGGGACCTCAGGACGTCATCTAGTCCAATCCCCCGCTCAGAGCAAGACCAGCCCAACAGATCATTCCAGGCAGTGCTTTGTCTAACTGGACCTTAAAAACCTCCAAGCATGGAGATTCCACCACCCCATTAGGTAACCTATTCCAGTGCTTCACTACACTCCTAGTGAGAAAGTTTTTCCTAATATCCAACCTAAAC
>NW_017729032.1:32621822-32623105 GCF_001723915.1 Gavialis gangeticus
GAACCCCTGCCCAGGCAAAGTCTGTAATTCCAGTGAAAATGGCAAGTGGCATACATCAGATACTGCCTCCTCACAGATTTATTTTCTAAACCTCATCTCCCAGAGGCACACCTAACAGAGTCTGTGCCCTAGAGTACTAGAATAGAGGTGGGGAGTTAAGCCTCCAGCCACAGCAGAGCATAGAGGAGTAGGGACAAGGCAATGTTGTAAGAGAGGTGTCATGGCTAAGAGCCAGGTTGTCCCTTCCCTGGCCCCACAAAACCACAGTTTTATATGGAGAGTGATGATCCAAAGCCCTTAATTTTGTGGTGGCTTCAGAGCCAAGGAAGGGCTAACCTGGTTCTTGGCCATGACACCTCCTATCACAGCAGGAACGAGCCCCTGCTCCACTTTGCACTGCTGAAGGTTGAAACACCCCTGCCTCCATTCTGGCATTTCCCTTTACTAGGTCCTCAGGGCTTGCTTGCCACACAGCAGTGGCCCATACCACTTGAGGCATGCATGTCATGGATTGGCTATTTCTGATCTAGTAACTATGTATTATCTAGTACCGTATAATCTATGTAAGTTTTTGCACGGATTGCTTGTCAGATCTAAAAATATATATTTCATGATATACTATGACAGTCCAGTTTTTTATACAGTTCTAGCATCCAGACAGATTGGTGAGTTGCTTGATGAGAATCACTCATACTAGACAGAACAACTGTAACAGAAGGGATCTCTTGCTGATCTCAAATGGCAGAATTTAGCCAATGGGCTAATTCTGGAAGCAGAAAAAAAGAGTAGCTACAGAGAAAGGTGATGGGGAAAACAGCTGATGTGTTTTTAAAACAATGCAACATAATTTAATTGATATGAAATGAGTTGAACTAAGCTACACTGCAAGAACCTTATGGATGAAAATTTGCCAGACAGAATCATATTTGGAAATTTAGGGTCACGTTCTCTTCTCAGTTATACCACATTAAATTCCAAGTCATAATAATAGTGATAATGCAGAATGTGAAGCAGGGAGAATGCAAAATAGTATAAAAAACTATTTCATCTCTGAAACCAGTTTGAATTCAAATTATTGAATGAAAAATATTAGTGTTGTATCTCACATATCCACCTGGACTCTGGTTGATAGCCACATGGACCTTCAGAGAAGTAGTGTCAATGATATGGATGAGTGCAGAAACTGATTTTCCTCTAAAGATAGTGGCCCATATTCTTAACCATCTGCAAACATGTAAATCCAGAGTAAGGCCATTGACTTCCACAGAATTATTTTGAATTTA
>NW_017729032.1:32628105-32636585 GCF_001723915.1 Gavialis gangeticus
AAGAATTTTGAACTATAAACAATGGGCAGCCCTATAATACTTTAATTATACTTCATATGCTATCCCATTTGGATAAAATATATTTAAGTTTGGAGCCTAAATACCTTCTACACAAGGTATCAAAAATAATTTTATGAAGCACAGGAATATATCCGAATAGTGCAGAAAATGAATTAACAAGTTTCATTTAAAAATAAACCATAAATAACTGTGAATGAAGTTTAAAGGAATGCTAGCTCTTTCTAATAAGTCGTTTCTGAATGCAGGGGTAGAAATGTCCCTTAGCCATATCCCCCCTTTGGGTTCAAACAGGTTGAGCTTCCCTGATAATTGTCAAGCTAAGTTTGATGTTTTCCATGTATGTTGTCAGTCACTGGAGGCTCTGAGAATTGCAAGCATGATATCATCTAGTCTGAAACTTTCCCAGAATTTTTTAACAGAAGGGGAGGATTCTTTTTTTTTTACATGCTTTTGGAAGGACTCCTGCTATTGTGCATGACAGAAACAGATTTGTGGAAAGAGGAAATTGAGAGCAAGAAGTCTGTTTTCATGCAGATTTCTCAGTGAGAAAAAGAGCAGGAGCTGATGATTCATTGCTTTTCCTACTCTCTTCTGCTGTTTTACTTGGCCAAAGTTAAAAAAAAAATCAGAACCTTGACCAGAGAAGCGGTCCCCTGTGGGCACTTAACCAAACAACAAGGGGCCCTGACAGTCACTTTGACCAGTTCATCTCCTTTTTCAGGTATGCCCTGTGGAAAGCCAGGAACCTGCTCATAAACAGACACTCAGACCCCCAATTGAGGACTGTATTAAAATGGGGCTGAGTGAAATGTACTGGTACTAGAAAGACTTTCCTAGAAGAGGATGATGGGAAAGAAATGACAGACCTCATATTGTGGAGAAGGGACTGGCATAGACTTTTTCAGAAGCAAACCCTCTGAAATAACAATGAGTGATAGCACTAGAATGGTGATAGGTGCACGGGTGCATGGGCATGTGGGTGCACGGTGCAAACTGTGTAATGGGACTACAATAGTTCAATGGTTAAAGTATGTTTTGATCTGCCGAATGAACCAGTGATCACTTGACAGGTTGTTAGAAGTACAGTTACACACACACGCACACATAAAATGCAAAAAGAAAAACTTGGTATTGCTTCTTGGCCTCTTGGCTCAGATCAAGTTCTCAGTGGGGGCATCTGAATTCCAAGACCTTGGGGGAGTATCTAAAATCCCAGGGTGAGAGCCGAGGATGCAGGATGCTCTCCGGCTGTAGCACTGTACAAGGTATTTAGAATGACTGAGTTCTGCCTGCTCAATTGATATGGTTTTTGGCATGACTGAGTTCTGCTCAATCAGTACGATGTGGAACTCATTTGGCTGATCTGACCTGGAACACAAAATATATTAATATAAAAAAGTAGGTTCCCATCAGTATGTTGCAATCTTTTGATTAAGATCAAGGGAGACAGGGGACATCTGAATTCCAAGGCTTTCAGGCCTGGGGCTTGCATGTAGTATGCCTGCCTGGATTTGGGGCATATCCAAAGCCCCAGACCCATAGGTCTGGAAAAGATAATACTTGCCTAGTGGTAGAACCACAAAGACTTGGTGACTGACCTCTGCTTAGTCAAATTTTGCAACTTAATTATTGAGCTGTTCCCAATTGAATTGGGAACTGATTTGACCTCAGAAAAATATAAGGATCCCATCATTATGTTTGCCCCATATGGGCCATGTGTTTTATAGTCATGCTCAATGTTGGCTGCATATAATCAGCCTCATAGTTGATTTCAGTTACTGAAACACATGCTGCTTTTGGCAGCAGTTTAACAATAGACAATGTATTTAATGTGGTTTCCTTGTCTGAAGTTGTAAGATGAGGAGCTTTTTCCTCATACTGATTGGGGCGTAAAAAACCTGGTCTTATATTCAAGTAAATATGGCATGTAATGAAACAATGAAAGTTGGCAACTGTAGAATCACCCTCCCTGGATCTCATAAGAGTGTCAATGGAAGATCTATTTTACACATAATATCTTGTTTGATCCTTGGCCCTGGATAAGTAGTGTAATTTGAAGACTAAAGATTCAAAGTATATTCTGCACTGCTCTTCACGTGTCCTGCTGTTGTGCTCTTGTTCTCTGATGTCCAAAGCTGGCAAATCCATTCCAGCTGTCCTCCCAGCTGAATTGGAATCTGGCCATCATGCAATTAGAAGAGATTAGAAAGCATTGTTACTGGAACTCTGCACATTTTCTCCTCAATCTGTTCAGAAATTCATAAATATTAAGTCCAGGAGAGACTGTTATGATCATTTTATTTGCCCTCATACATAAAATTTTATTAAATAATTCCCATTTCAAACCTTCTTCTAGTTATGATAGTTCATAGATTTTAAAAATATATTCTGTATTTACTCGAATCCAAGACAACCCTGAAGTTAAGATGACACCCTTATAATTCAATTCTATATATAGAAATATTGTTATATATTGTTATAAATTTGTTATAATTTATACATTTCTTATAATTTTCCAGGTAGAGAATCGAATTATTGGACTGTTGTCTTAAATTGATCCCCCCACCCACTGCCACCTGCACTCCTCCTCTCTACCACTCCTTACAGTCTCTGCCTCTTTCCCCACCCTGCTTCCCCTGTACTGTCAGACACTTGAACATGGTTCCCTCCCAGAGCACAGCATGTGGAAGCTCAGCCCTTGCCAGGCCATGCAACATTATCAGGATTGCTGACTGGCAATGCAGCAGTGTCAGCACTGCTGACTGGTTGAGCGGGGTACAGAGTTTGCATGTGCTCTGTGCTTGGGAGAGAAACCAGCCCAAGCCAGAGCTGAGCTGCAGCTGACAATAAGTCAGGGAAGGGGCAGAGTTGTGGGGAGAAACTGCAGAGGGCAAGCAGAGGAGGGGGCAGGAGGCTGCTAGCCAAAGTCAGAGCCGCAGAAACTGCCTGTTGCCCACCCCCTCCACACACGTACACTAAAATGGGGAGAGGGGATGTTCCCCATGCTGACTGGGGGGAAAACCTTGTCTTAGATGTGAACAAATTTGAGTAAATAACTGACTGAAAAATTTCAAGTGAGAAAAAATGCTCTTTATCCTCCCGGCTAATGTATTCCACATGCTCAGTATCTATCTATCTATCTATCTATCTAGAGATATAGATAGATATCTATCTATATCTATATCTAGATATAGAGATATCTGTCTATCTATCTATAAAACACATCCAGCAGTCTGGAACTAAATATATACATTTTATTTCCAGCCTGGATATGTTTAGCTTCTGCTTCCAGATTTTACATCTTGTTGTGTTTCCCCCCCTACATTCAAGATCCCACTGCTATCAGGAATCTTCTCCCTAAGTGGATACTAACAGCCCATGTTCAAATCACCTCTTAACCTTGTCTAGGATGAATTAAACAGACTGAGCTTCATATGCTTCTCACTGTATGGCAGGCCTTTCATAACTGGAATCATTCTCTGAGCCCTGAACCCTTTGGCCTTCTTCACTGTTCTTATTCTATTCTATCTGATTTACTTGAGGGTGCACTGCTGGGTTTTTTTGGCTTGATTGGGCACTGCATGTTTTTTTTCAAACTGGGGTGCTGTGTGGGAGTTGAATGGTTAGAAACAGATTGTATTTGCTCCATCAAATACTAGCAGATAGTGGAATAGTCTCCCCTTCTCCTTGAATTCCTACTGTGCTCTGCTTTGCTGACACTGTTCTGAATGTAGGGACTATTCCTTTCTACTGTGCCTCTAATCACCTCAAAGACATTAAAAAATGAGGATTCCCTGGCTGTAACCTAGTCCTTCACAGACCAGTAGAGATGACTGGACACTTGAGGGAGAAAGGGATGGTAGAGAATCTACTATCCCCCTGCGTTTATGGGATCTCTGGTGTTGGTCCTTCCTCTTAGAGCTGTTCCTGGGACACTATAATTCCACACACACCCAGCTGCAGGCAGTATATAACTGAGACAGACTGTTAGAGGGTGGATCAAGTGGGAAGAGCCTACTTATTCTATGCAATGAGATAACTATATGGTTTAGTTAACATGTGGTGGATTTTCATCCTGCCTACTCACACCATTGATCTAAGGCCTGAATATGTGTATTTTTAGTGGGAAATGTAGGTAGGTGAATATGTTCTCTGAGCTGATATTTGGGCAAATAGGTCTTTCTGGATCCCTTCCTGCCCACCCTCACACAAGGAAAGGACAAAAAGTTATCTGGCTGCTGTTACATGCACCTGCTGCTACCATTGTACATCCAAGTTTTTTTCTTTCCTAACATGAGGAGTCCTGTTGGGAATTGTCAATTTTACAGCATAGAAGACCAAATCTCCTATTTACCTACAGAATAAATACAGCACAGACAACAGCCATGCAAGCTACTTTGAACCTGCACCAACAACGTGCTTCAGCCTTGTCTGACAGACAGAGAAGAGAGAATAGATCAGTCTCTTGCCTTGTTCAGCTTTTGCCTCTTCTATCCCCGCTAATATGATCAACAGCAATGTTTTTTCTCTATGAAAGGGATACTCATCCATTAATAAGAGTGAAGCTACACATTACACTTAGACCATACTAAATTTGTGGGATGTTAATTAGTGTTAAAATCAGAATGTGCTGTGAGCAGTTTTACGTTAAAGGTTAATATTTTCTTGCCTGCACAACTCTGACTTGCCACTAGAGGGAGGATGAGCAGGGATGTGGGTAGGATCTAGGATGTCTAGGTTCTAGTCCTGCTGTGGAGGATGAGGGGCCAAGAACAGTGCATCCTGGGATGCTGGAGGATTACAAACTGCTTGTTTTATCTCCATGAAGCAAGCTAGGAAGCATGACCCAGAGTTAGCCCATGCCTGAAGTAGCAAAACTTTGAGGTACTCAGACAGCACTTAAGACAAGTTAACAAGCTTTAATGTGCAGGTGCTTACTTTTTATATTTCTTTCAGGAGAGCTTTCAGTATCTCCCCATGGTAAATTTGGGATTAGCACTGTCAATTTCTTCCAAATTTCTAGCATTTTTAACATGGCTTTCTCCCTAGGCTGGAGGCCTCAGAACCTTTGGACTGGTCCCACTCTCTCTTTCAGCTAAAGCTTACATTTTTTTCCAAATCAGTGTGGCCTGGTTGTTTTTCATAAAATGTCAAATATGTGGCATGGGACTGTGATGGCCCAGGAGATAGTGAACAACTGTCTTTGAAGAAGCATTGTGCCCATATGAGCATTCCATCAAGCCATGATGGAAAGATTAGTTTAGATGGCCCATTTTTGTCAAAATACCAATCAAGAGCTGCACCCTTGCTAGATCAAGAAGGAGATAGAAAATGGCCTCCAACTGAGTGTAGGCAAGTCATCAGCCCGTTACTATGGAAGTTGGGTGTTAGAGTGCATGTGTTCAGCCAAAAGTTTCTTGGATGTGACATTTATGAGATAGTGGCACATAGATAGATTCCATCTGAAGTCTCTTGCCTGCCATCTGTCAGGGTGAGATGAGGATGGAGAAAATGTTTTTTAAATTATTTCAAACTGTCACTGCTTGTGCATTTCCCCATAACTGTAGGTGAGTTCTTGGGTAAAGAATTTTGAATTGAATCTTGAAGAACTCAAATTCCATCTTTCTTTAAAGATAATTACTCTGCTAGAAATGATTTCTTGTCTAAAAAGAAGAAACACTTGAACTAATCAGAATTAAGCATGGTCACATCCTAAAGGGTCAGAATAAGTTCATGATTGATAGATTCATAGACTGTAAGGGGCTGGAAGGGACCTTGCAAAATCATTCAGTCCAGCCCCCCTGCACTAGACAGAAAAGACTGCTGGGGGTCAGGTGACCCCAGCAAGGTGACCATCTAGTCTCCCCTTAAAGATTTCCAGGGTAGGTGATTGCACCACCTCTGGAGGGAGCTTATTCCAGTTTGTACAGCATAATTGTGAAGAAGTTCTTCCTAGTGTTATGCCTGAAATGGTATTCTAGGAGTTTGTGGCCATTACTCCAGGTTTTCCCCAAGGGTGCCCTGGTGAACAGTTGTTCACCAAGCCCTCAATGTATTCCCATGATGTAGTGGTAAGCTGCTACCAAGTCCCCTCTCAGCCTTCTCTTTTTTTGGCTGAAGAGACCCAACTCCCTCAGCCTTTCCTCATATGGCTTGCCTTGCAAGTCGCTGATCATATGGATGGCTCTTCTCTGGACTCTCTCAAGTTTTTCCACATCCTTGTTGAAGTGCGGTGCCCAGAACCAGATGCAGTACTTCAACTGTGGTCTCACCAGTGCTGAAAGAGAAGTGTTTCATTTTAATCATGGAAAGGTGTGGATTTCAGGGTACTTTTTTTAAACTAGAAATTGGGTTGGGTTTTTTTTAGCAGAGAAAACCAGGATCCCTGCTTATCACAAACCAGATGATGTGATAAATTCTTGTCCCCTTTTACATAAGGGTAACACATACATGCGCCCATGGGTTTTGATTCATAAGAGGAGTCCCTCAGTGGTGAAACTGGAATGGAATAAAAGGAAATGTTAAGGCAGAAATGACTGAAACTTCCTGTAAGGTGGCAGTTGGCCCTTTAAGGGGTTAGAAGCCAGCAGCAGGTGGTCAGCAGCTAATAGTCTGCCTGTATGGCAGGCTAGAACTAATGACTACTTAATAAAGGTGGAGCTACAAAGAGTATTAAGAAATCCAGGAGGGGATTGGAAGAGGAGAGGATAGATTGTAGTATGAGAGAGAAGCATGAAGCAAGAATTTCCCCTCTCTGAATGTCTTAGGGAAGACAGAGACAGGCAAGGTTCTTTCAGTAGATAGGATATCTTTTATTAGACCCACTGAGTAGTTGGAAAAAAGTTTTAGCAAACTTTCGGGTGCAATCACCCTTCTTCAGGCATAGGAAGTCTCTGCTCTTCTGCAACTTCAAGGAATGAGAGAAGCTAAAAGTGTGACAAGATGTCAGTGAGAATGTATATAGGTAGAAATTAGGAAAACAAAAGGTAAAGCAGGGAAGGGAGAAAGCAAAGTAAGGAAGAAAAGTGTAAGAGGTCAGGTCTGGCGGGTACCTGGTAAATCAGATGTCAGGCAGGTTATAATGTGTCATAAATCCAATGACTATACTGATGCCATGATTTTGTGTATCCAGTAGATTTATTAATTGAAGTTTGTAGGCTCATCTATGAAAGGTGTTTCATAAGTTCCCTTTGAGGATTAGAACTGAGAGATCAGAGAGGGAGTCATTGTCTTCTGAGAAGTGTGCCCCCACAGGTAGTTGGGTATTTTTGTTTTTGATAGATTTCTGGTGTGAATTCATTCTGGTGCACAGTTGTTGTTTGGTTTCTCCTACGTATTTTCTATCAGGGTATTTCATGCACTGGATGAGATATATAACATTTCTGGAGCAAAGACAACCCTGTTTTTGCTTAAGGTTTTAGCTTAGGTTCATTGGTTGATTTATTATACCTGCAAAGGTTTTTTCTAAAAGGAATCAACTGCTTTAAAAGCCTAAAACCAGAGCCAACTTGTCTGACCAAGGCAATAGAATAAGTGACCTGCTTACACTTCTATTTTACAAGCATGCTCTTAAACATTTTGGTATCAAAATCATTAAAGAATGAAAATTCAAGTAATTTAGACAAAATAATGTTTTCTAGAACAGTTTTTAGAAGAACAGATGGCAAGGCTCAAGTGATTTAACTGTCTGCTTCTTTCCACTATGATTTATAGTTAGCAACAGCAGCTCAGCTAAAGATAACACTGAATTGCTCTGTCAACTTTTTCAAATAAGTGCTCTACTAGTCCCATTTCAAGCTAATCCAAACTGTATTCCCTATTGTTATCCCAAGGGATATCCCTAGCTCTCAGTAATAAATGTGAACCCCTTGATTCGTTTGGGTATCAGTCCAATGATGCTCTCTGACTATGAATATGAATGGACACCTCTGCAGAGCATGCTTAGTTGAATACCAACAATTAGGCTGCCCGGTCCCCAGATCCTAACAAATTCATCCACTGCCCCTGCCAGCTCCTACTGACTGGATGTTTGCATTTCTCCAAACAGACTTACTGTTTTCCTTTGAATCCTAGTTAGGGTTACCATATTTCCAGTTCCAAAAAGAGGACACCTGTCACGAGGGCGGGCGGGTTGTACATGATTGTAAGGGGCAGTGATATAGTTTCATAGTTTCATAGTTTCTAGGGTCGGAAGGGACCTGAGTAGATCATCTAGTCCAACCCCCTGCCATGGCAGGAAGAGCACTTGGGTCAAACAACCCCAGTAAGGTGGTCATCCAGCCTCCTCTTAAAAACCCCCAGGGTGGGAGCCTGCACCACCTCACTTGGAAGCTGGTTCCAGACCCTAGCCGCCCTGACCGTGAAGTAGCGCCTCCTGATGTCCAACTTAAACCTTCCCTCCGCCAGCTTGTGACCATTGTTCCTGGTCACTCCTTGCGGCGCTCGGGGGAACAGGGACT
>NW_017729032.1:32637225-32644912 GCF_001723915.1 Gavialis gangeticus
TCCTTTTTGGCAAGGAGACATTCCTGGATGTCTTTAGTGAGCCATGGAGGCTTATATGCTCTCCTGCCCCCTTTGACCCTCCTGGGAATTACCTTCCTCTGGGTTTGGAGGATTGTCTCCTTAAGGAGCGACCACTCCCCTTGGACACCCAGCTCCCCTCCCCTCTGAGTCTTCAGGGCTTCTCCAACTATCCTCCTTAGCTCGTTGAAGTTCGCCCTCCTAAAATCCAGGGCCACCACCTGACTGCTTGCCTTTGCCACCTTGCGCTGAATGGTGAATTCTAGCAGGCAGTGGTCACTGTCACCCAGGGGGTCAAGCACCCGCAGCACCCATATGATGGTGCCCTGGCCCTTTCCATTCCATTCCCCCTCACTTCTAAGCCACAGACCTGCAGCCCTGCTGCAGCTCCTCAATCCTGGCCTCAGGACTCCTGCCAGTGACCCTCACTCCCAACCTGCAGTACCCTTTCCCCTGGGCCATGCTAATGCCCCTCACTCCCAAGCCACAGTCTGCCCCCTCTCCCCCCTGTCCCTCCTGGTGCCCCTCGCTCCTGACCTGCAGCCCCCTGCCCCACACTCTGGACCCACAGTCCCCAGCCCCTTACTTCCAAGCCGTATCCCCATGCTTCCTCCATCTCCTGGCTGTTCATCCCTGCAAGCTTTTTCATACAGTGGGCTGCTGCCTGCAACTCACCCCCCTCCACAAGTCGCAGTCCCACACCTCATATTGATCAGATGCTGCTGCAAGAGGACTAGATAGAAAAAGGCAGGTGCTAGGATTGTGGGAGTGCCTTCTGTGCTGAGGCAGAGAAACTAAACTGAACTTGTTAGGTGCTAGGACCCTGGGGGCATCTCCTCACTCACTCCCCTTACACTCACTCCCCTCACATAGCTGAGCTGTGCGAAATCCTGAACATTTGATTAGATTTAAAAAACCTGCCCAGATGGAGATCGAAGGATCAAAAAAAAGGACATGTCTGAGAAAACCCAGACATGTGGTAACCCTAATCCTAGTGGACGGATCCCCCCCTACACCCAAAAAACTGGTTTTATGCCACTCCCAGAAGACAGAAGAAACAAATGCCAAATTGCAAAATGGTACTTTATTGCAGGGGTGGCCAACCTAGGGTACAGGTGCCACAAGCAGCATAGGCAGCTGCTGTGTGTGGCATATGGCAGATTAGGGAGAAGAAAGGCAGCACAGTGACAGGTATGGCAAAGAGCAGGAAGCAGATCATTATATCAGTCATGGAGCAGAAAGCTAAGCAGCAGATCTGGTAAGGGAAATAGATCTGAGTGGCACTTGGAGAGGGTGGTGAGCTAATTTGTTGGTCCCCATTCTATAATCCATGAGCAGTCTCATGGGATCACTGGAGTAAGCTGCTACTAATTGTTGTTTAGTATATAAATATCTAGATAAAACTAAATGCATAATCTTCATTGTCTCCCTTCCCTACCTCTGTATCTTTGTGACTTTCCTTCTTTTTGATTGATATTGCTATATAACACAGTTTTCAAAACAAAACAAAATAAAATATTTAATTCTTCTATTTATCTATCTACTTGCCTATGTTCTTCATTACTAGATGACTAGGAAAGCTCCCATTCATATATTTTTATACTTTACTAGAATCATACCTTCACAGAGGCTGATACCAAAGCACCCAATAGAAACGAATAAATCCATGGGCATGTGTACACATGCTATTTATGTGAAGCAATAAACTCTAGCACATTGGGCCAGAGTTTATTGCTCCTGGGCACTGCATTTACATGTGCACCTGGGACTGCAGCATGTTGAGCCCAGTTGGAGCAGCCCTGACTGGCAGGGGACTCTGGGGGCCAGCCTGCCAGCCCAGGGATGCTCCACCCTGGTTCAACATGGCTGGGACATGAGGGTGCTCCAGTGAGGGGCTAGCCAGCAGGCCACTCCCACACTGAAGCACCCTTATGCCCCAGCCAGCCCCATCAGTGTCTACACATACACTGCTGCACACTAAAGAATGTTGACACAAGATAGTACTTGTATTTACAAGTAGTAACCCACAGCAGAGTTAATTAGTTCCCTGAAGCCTAATAGGGCTGCACATATAGACATGGAGACATTACTGTGGAGCTAATTAGGCAGCTCTGCAGTAAACGTCTTGTGTAGACATACCCCATATGTAGCGAATTATGCAGCTCCTGACATGCTACATTTATTGTGCAGATCAACTGCACAATACATTTAGACAAGCTACAATTGCAAAGTAATTATTGTACAGTAAAAACAGCTAGCCAGCCACAAAGATACTGCTTGAAAATGTAGAACATTTTTGTAGCTGGTTTTTATCAAGCTATAATTTGAGCGTGTGAGATATCACTGTGACACAGGATGACAGTGCTCAGCCAGGTCCTTCAGGATCCCAGGATAGACTGGTCTGCCTCCCCCACCTCTTTCTTCAAGGGGACTGTGACCCATGTTGAATTATGTTGCCCCAGAGTGCCTCAACTGGAGATGTCATGACTCATTGCCTCTCCTCCCTTTCCCCAGCCAGAATTCAAAGTTACTTCTTTAAGGCAATATTAGCAACTTTTCCCTCTGAGAAGAAAAATGTAAATAGACACTCAGCATGACATGTTTACTTACACAAAATGATAATCTGAGGGCCCTGTCACATACTGCTGCACTTTGAGCTGCTCAAATGTAGATTGGTGTTAGTCCTAGCTCAAGTTTGGAGCAGTCACACCTTAAAGCTAAAAGCCTTCTCTGACAGTCCCCATCCTACACAGCTGTGACTTGCTACTCGAGGCCTGGCAAGAAGAGGCCAGACTAGGAGCTATCGTTGTTCCCACCACAGGGCTTGTGAACCAGGACAGGCTTCTATCCTTTTTCTAGGTGGGAATGTATGACAGATGAGTTGTGGAAGCAGGAACATGAAACTGGGAGTTAGAGAGTTAATAGAATGAGGGTGGGTAATGAAATGGGAGATGGAAAGGAAATGGGAGTAGGGGAAGGGTGGTGAAATGAAGGAAGTCAGCTGCTGAAAGATAAAATAAAAAGAAGTAAAAAAGAAAGAATTTGCAAAGAAATAAAGAAGAAATGAATTAAAGAAGGTTCAGGATTGGGGTGTGAGGGTGCTGGTTGTGCTTTCTCGGGTGGCTGGGAGGTGGGAGCAATGAGGGAAGGCTCCTTTTGGGGAGTGACTGCTCCTGTCCAGAGATCAGGAATCCCCATCTCATAAGGAATCATTTTGGTCCCCTACCTTGTCCCCCCCACACCATCCCTAGACCTGACTCCTGGACCCATCCATGCCCTGTGACCTGGCGAGCTGGCATGTGCTCTGAAGTCTGCAGCTCTTGGAACGGAAAGGTCACACCCCTGAGAGGCAGGAGAGGGTAGGCTTCATGCCATAACGACCTCCTGGGCAGTAGAGTTAAGTTTGTGGAAAGTTTGTCCACACAGAACAGGAGGGTGGAGAAGGGGACACTGCATCCTGGGATGCTATAGGACTGCAACTTGGGTGGCTCATCTTGGGGGCAGGGGCACACTAATGGGACACAAGCTGGGTAACACAAATTAGAGATAAACCTGCCCCAGAGTGGCGTAATTTAAAGGCACCTAAAGTGTGCTTAAAAGCTAGTTTCAGGTGTTAACGTGTGGACAATATAGGGGTTAAGACCTCTAGGAGACACCTGTGGTTAATGTGTTACAAGACCCCAGGAGAGGGGAAGGGAATTTGTCTAGAAAGCTGCCAGTGGGGAGAAGATGAGGAAAGAGAAAAGGTACATACAGAAAAGCACCCCACAAGGTATTTTGAAAGAGTTCAAGCCCTGCTGCCTCTGCCTCTCCTTTGCCCTTCACATGCATCTTCTCTGCTCTGTGCAAGGCTTAGGGGACCAGCTCCTTTGCCTAGGGGAGCTCAGAGCTCACTTCTCATTAGCAGCAGAATTGAAGGTGTGGGAACAGGGCTGACAGTCCCTGCCAGCATCTCTCCAACCCATTGCTGGCAAGTACTGGGAAAGCAAATTCCCAGGGCCCTTCTTCCTTTCTGAATAGCTTGCTGTGCGAAAGTGGACAGGTCACACAGTGTGACAGGTTCCATCAAGCCACATTACCTGTGGCTGGATGGAAATAATGTCTGCCAAGGGTCGTTGTGTAATACATGCTATATATCTGTATTATCTAAATTAACATATGTTAAACTTCTCTTGAAACAAAAACAACAACAAAATGGATAATGAATTGTTCCCTGTTTGTGGGAATAATCTACACTAGAATGTTAGCTTCAAGAGTTATTTTCTATTAATATTAATAAGCACAAAAACAAAGTATAGAAAATGTACAATACAGTTATGTTTCTAATATATTTAATTTAGCTATCTAAACATAGCATAGATAGATGGATGTTTTTATTTCCTTCTGCATAAAATATTCCTGGAACCTTCTCTCTGCCTGTGTGGGGAAACGCACCCAGGGCAACAAGAACTCCTGTCCTTTATAGGACTCCTTCTAGAAACATTTTAATATTCTGTGTTTTCTTCTCACAGTCAAGGCAAATAGAATGAATATACAGATTCTAGTGCCCTTTGAGCTATTCCTGACCCATAACCTTTCTCAGTATTGTGTGGACTTTAATTCTGGAATCACTGAACTTTGTGATAGCATTAAGAACAAAGGCTATAGGAGCCACATACTTTCACTTTTCAGTCCCAATTCAATAAATAGGGAACATAGAGAAGATGCCTAACTGATGTAAGCAGAATTTCCCATGTTTAAAATTATCCAAGTGTTTTAAGTATCTTGATGAACCACGATTTCAAAACAGGTGAGGACCTAGGTATGTTAAGATCTGCTTTATCTTAATTCTCTATGTTCTTGATTTTTCCTTTCAAAAATGGAATGCTTCTGAGTGAACTGAGTAAATCCTTACTCCCTCTGTAACCTGATCAGGGCCCTGCTGATTTTTTTAAGTGTTTTATTCTTCTCTGCTCCTTCTACTCATGTGTTTAAATAAGCTGGCATACTTCAGTTTCATTTCCTCCTGAAGTTATGCCCTTCCTCATACCATCCAATTTTTCATTCATCCCTTGATTCAAAGACAGATAGCAAGCTCCTTTTTCCTACTGGAAAGCGTGCAGTTATGGTTTTACTCCTATTGACTCCAATATCACTCCACATTCTTTCACCTATAAGTATAAGCAGTTCATGGTCCAAATACAGAGGGCCTGATCCAGCTCACATGGTGATTAAATGGACTTTTTCCAACTATAAGAGTTGGGTCTGGCCTGTATTGAGCCACTTCAGCCACGCAGCAAAGGCTTGGAGACTGGGGGTCAAGGAATGTGGGTAGGAGAATCAATAAAAAATAAATCAATTCCCACCCCACCCCCTTTGACTTTTGTTTAGTTTTCAGTTACTATATGCTTCAAAGCTCACACCTTATCATTGCCTTTTGTCTTGTATTTTTCCTTACTCTGCCTATACCTGCTTTCACACCCTGGTCTCATTCTGTTCTTCCCAACCCTGGTCTGGGTCTTCCATTTTTCCAATCCCACTGGGTCCAGGACAGTGATTTTTTTTTTAGGTGAAAAGGATTCATGCAGCTCCCACCTCACTTGTACAGTGCTAACTGTTAGAGAAGCACAAAGGCTGAAACATGATTGGGAATGTCACTGTCTAGGTGATGAACAGAGAGAATAGGCCTGTACTATGCACTCTACCCACCATATTTTTACTCAACAAGGTATTTTCTTCCCAGAAGACCAGAGGAAGCTATTACAAGACCTGTTATCAGTTTCATGAGAACAATACTAACACTCAGTTATAGGATTTTTTGTCTTCCATTATTTGTAAATCTCTCTGGGCACCTTACGATTCTGTATCTTTGGACCTTTTTGTGCATCTCATATCAATTTTCTTTCTGTCTTTTGAACTGAAGTAAGTCACTACAACATCATAGATGAGATTAGATTAGCTCTGGTATGTAGGTCCTTATGTAACCATGGAGCCCTCCCCAAAGAAAATAGAAAATTGGAGCTGTTGTAAGGAGACCAAAATTTTTACATTTAAAAACAGGCCCTCAGCTCATTATTTTGAGGGTAGAATAAAGGGCACTGGAAGGAGAAGTTGGCAGCAGGAGGGGTCAGCATGTTAATAGATACATATCACATGCATCCAAGATAATTTGGTGGCTGGGGATTTTACAGCACAAAGAGCTATTAATCACTGGTTTCGCAGCTTTGAAGAAGATTGTGATGGTGGTGCTCATTCTTATGGTGTTGCTTGGTCCAGGTGGGGGAGGCTGGGTGGCAGGGAACCAGGGTGGGATCTGGGGCAGGGGCTTCTGGCTAGTGGATGCAGCATTGGACCTCTGCCCAGGCCCATAGGTGGCTTGCTGCTGGGCAGTGGGTGGCTGCTAGGGGGCAGGCAAGGCTAGGGTTGGGGTTTGAAGGCAACCACCAGGGCCAGGATGGTGTCCAGCACCCAGCAGTCACCCTCCGTGGCCTGCACTGCCCTGCCCATGACCACTTTCTGCTCCTTCAGGGCCTCCACCTGCTCATGCTCCAGGGCCAGGAGCTGCACCCAGAATTCCCAATCCACCCAGTCCCATACCTCCTTGCACTGGTCCCACGCAACCTCATGGGTCATGTCCTCCACCCGCTAAGCCCATGTGTTTACAGGATTGTCCTCTGATGCCATCACCAGCTGGTCCAGGAGGAGGGTCCTGTCCTGGGTCCTCCTCTGGCAAATCCAGCACATACCACTGCTGTTGGTGGTGGTGATACTGAGGCCACATTCCAGCTGCCAAATGTGGCCTCTCTCCCATGCGCAGTTGCAGCCTACAGAGCCATGAGAAAGAAGCTGTGAGAGTTTGTAACACTGCAGAGATAAGATGCTCTATACCAGGGGTCATGCCGTGAATGGCCTCAGATTGGAGGTTGGGAACACACAGGTGCCTAGGAACCATGGTAAATTGGCCAGGCAGGCCTAGGATCAGGCAGCCACCAGCTGAGCCCATGATTCATCCCCACTCACTCCCCAGGGGAAGGTGGGCCTCTGGGTGCTGCCTTCACGCAGCTTGCCTCCCCAACCCTGTTCCCAGGACAGGACAGGTCAGGGTCCTAAAAGCACTGACTGCCATAGCTTCAGACCCTGCTGCCTCTCTCCTCCTGCAGGCCCGCTGTTCCCCTGTGCTGCCACCCAGGCCATGGCACTCAGACTCAGGAGGTTGGGGGCTCCCAGACAACTGGGATAAGGAGCTGCAAGCGCCCCCACCCTCCCCCCCAGGGGCCTTTCTAGGGAGGCAGCCTATGGCCGCCCCCCCCGCCCGCATCGGGTGCTGTGCCCCAAGTGTGCCCCTGATGCACCTGTCATGGGTGCTGCATGAAGAGCTGTTTGTGTGGACCGAGGGGTGCCCAACCCACTACGTCCTGCTGATGATGATTGCCATAGTGCTCTAAGCAAACCTGCACACCTGGTATTGGACCCTGAGGTTGTGGGGGACCAGCCTGGTTTGCCCCACAACCTCCACTGCTGCCTAGAGAGCTGCCTGTGGCTGTGCTACACATCCCTTCCCGCTGCAGCCAAGGAGGACACTGCTGCTGGTATTAACACATTCCTTGGCATGTGAAAGACCTGTGCCTGCACAGCTACCAGGGGAGTGTTGCTGGGCTGGGCAGAGAGTGGGGGCAGGGGCTGGGAGCAG
>NW_017729032.1:32649912-32650802 GCF_001723915.1 Gavialis gangeticus
CTCTCTCCCATGCGCAGTTGCAGCCTACAGAGCCATGAGAAAGAAGCTGTGAGAGTTTGTAACACTGCAGAGATAAGATGCTCTATACCAGGGGTCATGCCGTGAATGGCCTCAGATTGGAGGTTGGGAACACACAGGTGCCTAGGAACCATGGTAAATTGGCCAGGCAGGCCTAGGATCAGGCAGCCACCAGCTGAGCCCATGATTCATCCCCACTCACTCCCCAGGGGAAGGTGGGCCTCTGGGTGCTGCCTTCACGCAGCTTGCCTCCCCAACCCTGTTCCCAGGACAGGACAGGTCAGGGTCCTAAAAGCACTGACTGCCATAGCTTCAGACCCTGCTGCCTCTCTCCTCCTGCAGGCCCGCTGTTCCCCTGTGCTGCCACCCAGGCCATGGCACTCAGACTCAGGAGGTTGGGGGCTCCCAGACAACTGGGATAAGGAGCTGCAAGCGCCCCCACCCTCCCCCCCAGGGGCCTTTCTAGGGAGGCAGCCTATGGCCGCCCCCCCCGCCCGCATCGGGTGCTGTGCCCCAAGTGTGCCCCTGATGCACCTGTCATGGGTGCTGCATGAAGAGCTGTTTGTGTGGACCGAGGGGTGCCCAACCCACTACGTCCTGCTGATGATGATTGCCATAGTGCTCTAAGCAAACCTGCACACCTGGTATTGGACCCTGAGGTTGTGGGGGACCAGCCTGGTTTGCCCCACAACCTCCACTGCTGCCTAGAGAGCTGCCTGTGGCTGTGCTACACATCCCTTCCCGCTGCAGCCAAGGAGGACACTGCTGCTGGTATTAACACATTCCTTGGCATGTGAAAGACCTGTGCCTGCACAGCTACCAGGGGAGTGTTGCTGGGCTGGGCAGAGAGTGGGGGCAGGGGCTGGGAGCAG
>NW_017729032.1:32650832-32651805 GCF_001723915.1 Gavialis gangeticus
TGCCCATGACCACTTTCTGCTCCTTCAGGGCCTCCACCTGCTCATGCTCCAGGGCCAGGAGCTGCACCCAGAATTCCCAATCCACCCAGTCCCATACCTCCTTGCACTGGTCCCACGCAACCTCATGGGTCATGTCCTCCACCCGCTAAGCCCATGTGTTTACAGGATTGTCCTCTGATGCCATCACCAGCTGGTCCAGGAGGAGGGTCCTGTCCTGGGTCCTCCTCTGGCAAATCCAGCACATACCACTGCTGTTGGTGGTGGTGATACTGAGGCCACATTCCAGCTGCCAAATGTGGCCTCTCTCCCATGCGCAGTTGCAGCCTACAGAGCCATGAGAAAGAAGCTGTGAGAGTTTGTAACACTGCAGAGATAAGATGCTCTATACCAGGGGTCATGCCGTGAATGGCCTCAGATTGGAGGTTGGGAACACACAGGTGCCTAGGAACCATGGTAAATTGGCCAGGCAGGCCTAGGATCAGGCAGCCACCAGCTGAGCCCATGATTCATCCCCACTCACTCCCCAGGGGAAGGTGGGCCTCTGGGTGCTGCCTTCACGCAGCTTGCCTCCCCAACCCTGTTCCCAGGACAGGACAGGTCAGGGTCCTAAAAGCACTGACTGCCATAGCTTCAGACCCTGCTGCCTCTCTCCTCCTGCAGGCCCGCTGTTCCCCTGTGCTGCCACCCAGGCCATGGCACTCAGACTCAGGAGGTTGGGGGCTCCCAGACAACTGGGATAAGGAGCTGCAAGCGCCCCCACCCTCCCCCCCAGGGGCCTTTCTAGGGAGGCAGCCTATGGCCGCCCCCCCCGCCCGCATCGGGTGCTGTGCCCCAAGTGTGCCCCTGATGCACCTGTCATGGGTGCTGCATGAAGAGCTGTTTGTGTGGACCGAGGGGTGCCCAACCCACTACGTCCTGCTGATGATGATTGCCATAGTGCTCTAAGCAAACCTGCACACCTGGTATTGGACCC
>NW_017729032.1:32656805-32659411 GCF_001723915.1 Gavialis gangeticus
GTGCTGGGCTTACCATGTGGCCAGGGCTGGTGTGGCCAGTGGCTCTGCTCATTCCTGGCTGGCAGTGTGCTGCTCCAGGTGGACTCTTTGGACTGCTGAGTGTGGCATGAGGGCACCAAGGTAGCCTCCCAACCCAGGGAGGAGCTGGTGCTGCTGGCAGCCAGTGGTGACATGGCTGGCCATGCCTCATGGCTGGGACTGAGGCTGCAGAGCTGTCAGGGCAGGTGCTGGCCCAGGCTCCAAGAGCTGACAGTGGAGGCTGCAGCCAAGGAATGTAATGGGATGGGCTGCTAATACGCTGAGGGGACCTCTCCCAGCAACATGTCACTGCGGGTGCCAGGCCAGGGTGAGGGCTCAGGCAGGCTGACCATGCTGCTGTACACAGCACTGTCGCAGCCAGGGTCATACGGCATGAGGATCTCTGTCTGCTGCCACATAAATGGCATGCTCTCGTAGGCATTCCCTGAACGACAATTGTGGTCAGTGATGGTGACCCACTGCACCCGCAAGGCCTTGACCTTTATGCAGCACTGCCATGTTGACCTGTCATGGACATGCTCCCACATCCAGCCTGGCAGCGCCTCATAGACATTAGGGGTTGGAGCACCCACCTTGCGCAAACTGGTGCTGTACATCTGCCTCACTCAGTACCAGGAGGTTGACAGTCTCCTTCTGCAACCAGCTGGGGCCCTGGGTGGCAGGCACTGGTGTTGGCAATGACTGACTCTCTGGGCCTCCGTGTGGCTGTGTATGTGCTGCCAGGCCTGGGCATTTATAATTGTGTATTCAGTTTAAAGATGAAGACAAAAAGGGTGATTGGATTCTGATGGGAAATGCAAACAGGGATGAGGGTTTTGTTTTTTTTTTAAGATAGGGCAGTAGCAAAGGAAATTGTTAGCTGTTTTTAACATCTGCTCAGTGGCTAGTGTGAAATGAGCTGATGATCTTAGTGCACTTCCAGATAAACAAGTATCATGCTCCATAGTAAGGAAAACAAACCCAAGAAGAGTGGAAAGTTGAGGGAAAATGGGAGGATAGTGAAAATCAGAAGGTGGTAGTGGTAACTGAGTTGATGGTCATTGAGGGAACTGAAGAAACTAGAAGAGAGTGGAAGAGAAACCTCAAGTCACTGACAAGGGAAGAAAAAGATTGGCTGATGGGGGAAGAGAAGGAAGAGGGAGGTCTTACTAAATCATGCTAGTCTTCTTTTGAAAAAAGTTAGGAAATGGGTTTGGTAATGATATCTGTTCCTTTAGAAACAGTGCAGTAAGTCACTGCATGGTAAATGCTAAACAGCCATCAGAAGCATATGCAGTATAATCTCATAAATCCAACATGCTTGGGATCAAGCACCCGCCAGAAATGTGAAAATTCCAGATTTTTGAAACTGAAGTGGCAGCCAGTTGTGGAGCATGGAGTGTGTGTGTGCGCATGGGGGGGTTAGTGGCAGCCAGTCCCGGAGCAGCAGCCACATGCAGAGTGGCAGAGCAGGGTAGTGGATGGCGATGGTAGCTGCTGCATGCAACCTTCCCCCGCTGCTGCTCCAGGACTGGCCACCACTACTCCTCAGTGTAACGTATTTTTAAAAAGTGCTGGATTTTCAACAATTCCAGATCTTTGATATCCAGATTTATAAGGTTAGGTTTCTCTACTGTATTATACTGGTGATTTTATATTAACAGAATATGCATTTCATTAATAGTTCCATAAACCATACTGTCCTGTGTAAATATTTCCAATATTGCTTTATTACTTTGCTGGCCAAAACTTTAGGAAAAGTTCTACCAACTTCATATTTTGTAGCTTTTAAAATTCTCATTTCTTTAATCTCTTCCCATCTCAGTGAGATAAATATCACGCTGAAAAGCAGCATTCAAGGAGCTAAATTGACAGAGGCAGCAAATTAAAAATTTGCTTCTTTAACTCTCATAGACTCACTGATGGGCCCATCCATCAAGAGTGAGCTATCTCACAATTGATCATAAGCCTGGCACAATGTAATTACTGAACCAGAAGCATTGTATTATATAGCATGAAATGAATTGGCAACTCTACCTTCCACTTTATGAACCAGCTGACTAATGATTGAGTGTTACAATTAGAAAATATGGAAGTAACAAAGCAGAGGATTCTGTACTCAAGTAATGTGAGGAATGAAACTGCTGATAATGTGAAGTGGAGAATTAAAAACAGTAAGGCTGTAACTGACAGTAACTGTGATATTCCTAATAAATTGCAAAAGAAGGGGTGGAAGTATCCTTTGTAGCAGGTCATGTCTTCAAGGATTATGGGTGCTATAGCAGACAAATCTCTTGTTGTCTTGTGCCAGCACATCTATTACTTTTTTATATATGCTCTGATGACTGTGAGGTAATATTCTCACTGGCCCAGATAGGACTGCTCTCTAGAATCAGGACACCTTTCCTTTAAGATCCTAGGAAGTGAGGCTGATCAGCTCAGCAATTAGAACAGGTGTGGGCAAAATTCAACTTGATTGTCATATATCTGGCCAGTCAGTTGATCCTATTTTGCCCACCAGCCACCACTGGGAGTCTGAGGAGGGAGGGCTGCACCCTGTGCTGCTGCACTCTGCCACAGCTGGGGCC
>NW_017729032.1:32660211-32662851 GCF_001723915.1 Gavialis gangeticus
CCCCCCCCCCCCCCCCCCCCCCCCCGTCTAGCTTCTTGTTGGTGCTGCAGCTGAGCAGTCCTGGCACCACAGTCACCAGCAGCTGGGAATGTATGGGATGGGGTGTAATGCGGTGTATCCAGTAAACATCCCACCCATCTGCCACAATGAACCACTGTAGCTGCAGTGCTGTTAGTCTATGGTGGCTGCAGGGGGAGCTTGGCCCAGGGCAGCTGCCCCCAACTTTCCCAGTGTGACATGGCAGTGGCTCATCACGGCAGCAGGACAGAACAGCTACTCGGCTTGCTGCATTATGCTCCATCCTGTGCAGGCCTGACTCCTGGTAGCTGCATTGCCAGGACTGTACAACAGGAAGCTGGTCAGAGAGAGATGGATGTGGGGGGAAGAAGTCTGTGTGCTGCACAGCCTGACCCAGCCCTGGTTGTGGCAGAGTGGAGTGGCACTCCTTCTTCAGGCTCCCACTGGTGACCAGTGGTTCAGATAGGATCCACTGTCTTCCCCTACCCCCTGGCCCTCAAAAGCTCACCAAAACTCTTTAAAGGGTCCTCCAGCCCAAATAATTGCCCACCCCAAATTAGAATATAGGAGTAGTAACCATAGCAAAAGTCATGTTTACTACTACTCTTTGCGTGCATCTATATGTGCAATTAACATGTAGCATTAAACTCTCTGCCCGCCTCCTCACAATGGTTCGCTCTCAGGCCGCCTTTGCCTGAGCTGTTGACCTTGCTTTCCAGGGACCTTCGTGCAAACCTCAGAGGGGTCCTCGGTTACCCTCAGGGTGACCCCCAAACTTTCCTGTCACGACTTTGATTGATCCTTCAGTGGAGGGGGTTCCCTTTGAAGATGCCTCCAGAGCTGTCATGCGTCACGGCAGACATTCATGGGGCACCAACCTCCCTTACGCCCCGGCCATGTGCCAACCTTTGAGACAGGCCTCTAAATCTTTCACGGCAATCCCCTGCTGATATTCTCCCCGGTCCCCATGTTTACTCTTGCAGATGAGTGCCCTGAACCCTGGCTGGACCCAGAGGGTTTGGTGCCTCTTGGCCTTTGGGCTTGTCTTCTTTGGCGCCCTGGGTCAGCTACGTCTGTTGCTGTTGGCCCTTACCACATTCTCCCATGGTTCCTTCACCCGTGGGCAATGTCCCTGCTATCCTAGCCTGGCACTAAGAGCCCCACCACTCTACTCTCGCCAGGGTACTAAAATAGACAAACCCAAAAGGGGAACACAAACAATACCTTCACCATAGTTCCTTTCCCTGTAGTGACCCGACGCGAAACACATTAATGAAACTAGCCATGTGACTACTAAGGGAGTGTGACAACAGGGAGAACGAAGAAGAAGGAGTGCCCACAGGGAGAGTCCTGTACCCTTCCTACCCCTAACGTCCCTAGGCTAGCACGCCCTATGGATTGGGGTCTGTGCTTTCACCCCAGCCAGGGTCTCTCCCACCTCCACCCTGGAGCAGCAGCACCCGTTGCCTCTAAAGGGGCTCCCATGCTGGCTCTCGTTGCAGCCGCTGCTGGCTTCTTCGGTGGTTCCACTGATCCTCCGTCGGTCTTTTCCAGCACGTGGATCCCTCTTTTGTTTCAGCTCTTGCTGTCTCTGCCACGCTTCCGACCACTGCTAGTGTTCCCTGGCTTGGGGATCCTCTATGGCTCTGGCTGCTACCGCTGCTACCACTGCTGGTCTTTCTGCCAGTTCTTCCGATCCCTGCCAGGCTTCCCTGGCTCAGGGATCCTCTGCAGCTCTGGCTGCCGCCACCACTGCTGCTGTTGCTGCCACTGTTGCTGCAACTGCTGCTGTCGCTGCTGCAGACTGCAGTGGCTGGATGCCTTCTGCCTCACGGTCTCCCATCGGTCCTCCCGGCCTCGGTGTTCCTTTTACCACGCTTTTGCAGCTGCCTTTCATCTCTGCCAGGTGGCGTCTCGTCATGACATCACCCGGCCCCAACTGGAAATGGGCACGGCTGACAAACCATGTGAGCGGTTTCCTGCCACGTGTTTCCTCGCTCCTCATGGTCCCTGCAACAGGTATGTTGTTTTCTTTTCTTTTTACTTTGGTCTGGGGTCTGCCTCTGAACGAGGCTTCCCCCTTTTCTGGTCCTGTGCCCCTGGGACAAACTCCAGCACAATTGGCACTAGAGTTTATTGCTCCAGGACACAACATTTCTAATGTAGCATGAACTGAACTAATGTAGCTGATATTTACATAGAGTGTAATAATAGTGAAATATAACCCTGTTATCGTCTTGTCCTGTAAGCAACTTGAAAATTCCATTTTGTATCCTTCTGCTTGACATAAGTGAATGAACTCTGCATAGCCTTTATGTATGAGTGTGTAAAAGGGTGAACGGTGAGAGAATGGCATAGAGACAGGAGAAGAAGATTTAATTGTTTATATAAACAACAAGGCATCAAATGTAACTTGCCAGTCAGTAAACTAATTAATGAATGGCTGAAGAATCCCTTTTAGGCCTGGGGCACAAAGAAGATAACAAGGAGAAGGAATGCACATATCCTGCCAGATGGGCAGCAAGAACACCCCAAGCCTAAGATAAGCTGAAGACAAAAGAAGAACAACCACAAAAACAGAAGCTGGGTATGGAAAAACCCCAAAGCACTGAAACAAAGGAT
>NW_017729032.1:32667851-32669721 GCF_001723915.1 Gavialis gangeticus
GGGGCACAAAGAAGATAACAAGGAGAAGGAATGCACATATCCTGCCAGATGGGCAGCAAGAACACCCCAAGCCTAAGATAAGCTGAAGACAAAAGAAGAACAACCACAAAAACAGAAGCTGGGTATGGAAAAACCCCAAAGCACTGAAACAAAGGATGCCAATCCCTATAAAAGAACACTTTAAAAATGCCAAGTTGGGTGAGTCTCTTTCTCTAGTACTATTTTCACTGGAGCACAGATGCATCTGTTCACCCCGCTCCAGCTGTTATCTTCAAATCTGCTATCTTCAAATCATTGTCATCTACTCAATAAGCCCAGGCTGGCCATCCTGAGCTGTTATTGAGCAACTATTGCTGGTAACTATATCTAGTGTATGGGTGGATAAAATGGTTGTTTTGTGTATGTGTATGCCTGTGTGTAATGATGTGTATGATGATTTGTGTGTGTTTGTATGAATGGTGTGCCAGAACCTCTATGTCTAACTCATGTGATCAATAAACACAGCACCTTGACTTATCCCCCTTTATAAAGTCTTGCTCTTGATTTAAGCAATTGGCAATTTGAGTAACACTACTTGTGCTGGGGACTGCAGCACATTGAGCCAAGTTGGAGAAGCCCAGCTGGCAGGGGGCCCAGGGGGTCATCCAGCCAATCTGGGGCTGCTCTGTGTTCCAGAGAGGCTGGTTGGGGCACAAGAGTGCTAGAGTGCAGGGCTAGCCAGCAGCCTCCATGATGTACCACCCTCCTGCTCTAGCCAGTCCTGTTCACCATTTACATGTGTGTTTTGGTGTATGTAACTGGCAGATGGGGCAATGGACTGGGATCTTCCCCTCCCCTGCAGCTCTTTCCAAATCCCCTGACCCCAATCGGGGAACCAGGGCCAGGAGGTCCCTGCTGCCAAGGCAGGGGAATTTTGTTTCCATCTCATTGTCCCCAGCAACAGGCAGCCCCCCCAGGGGCAAGAAGCAATGTCCCAGCCCCCATTATCCCCAGCCTGGCTAGCACCCAGGGGGGCGAGTGCAGGGCCAGATGGGGCAGGAGCAGATTTCTGCCATGAGCAGAAGGTCTTCTTCTTAGTCCCTGCATGTGTAGATGCCTGCCCAGGAGCATTTACTTGTGAGTAATTTACTCATGAGTAAACTGCTTCCGGATCAAATGCACATGTAGACACACCCACTGGGTTATAATTTCTACCTCTCTCTAAATTGTACAGCCACAGAACATATTTATTTTCCCCCTAAATTAAGCCAAACTACTTGTTATCTGCAGGACAAAAATATACTGATATGTATTTTAAGAGAAAATCTTTAGCCCAGCTCCAGTGCCTCTCTTTTAAAATATATGGACAGTAAGATGGATTTACAGCAGATTTGCATCACTAGAACAACATAAAACAGGACATATCTACATGAGGTGTTTAATGCACAGTAGCCTAATAACACTGCACAGTGATACATCACAACATGGACAGCGATAATATGCTACTGCGCAGTATTATTAGGGTACCGCACAGTAGCATCACTAAAAAGGTATTCGCCGGCACTACTGTGCAGTAGCTTTAGTTACTGTGCATTTAGTTAGTACTCATTAAGCAAGTACTAAATTAAGTGTGCAGTAAGTACTGCACATTAATGAATGTGTAGATGTGCCCACAGTCAATGGACTGGTGAATCTTATCTAAACCTTGCAAATTTTCAAAACTGTCTATGTGATTAAGGAGCATAAGTGAAAGATTCTTATCAAGGCTTTGGCTACTAAATCATTTAGGAACAAAATATTCAAAGTTTAGATAAAACAGAAGATATAAAAATGGATGTAACCCAAATGAATTTTCATAGTTTCATAGTTTCATAGTTTCTAGGGTGGGAAG
>NW_017729032.1:32669732-32674198 GCF_001723915.1 Gavialis gangeticus
TGTTTCGAGCAGCCCTGGCACGGGAGGTGACCATCTGCCACCTAGCAGTGGAGGGCTCTTCTTCAGGTGCATCCTCCTTGGTCATACAACCCTGCAGGGAAAAATAATATCTGTCAATTTCCTCCTCTGCCTCTCAGATTCCCCTCAGCCTGCAAACCTCCTCCTGGAGCTCCCTCACCTGCGCCTCCAGGGCCCTAAGGCAGGCGCCTGCAGGACAGGTGCAGGGGGCCCCAGTCCCTGCCCCCCCAGGCCTTGCTGTGCAGCTCTTGCAGGCCAGGGGGTTGGGGGACGCCAGCCCCTCCATGAGCTCCGTCTGGGTGGAGGTCTCAGACAAGCTCCAGGAAGGCCGCGCCCCCTGGGCAGGGGCCCTGGCAGCACTCCGTGTCAACACCATCGCAGGAGTTGCTGAGTTTCTATCTGAGCTCGGGTCCTCTGCCCCACGCTAGCAGGAGTCAGCCTCTGGGCCCCTCCTGCTCACCCTCCGGCGTAAACGCTGGCGCGCTCTTACAGACCACGCCTGTTTGTGCAGCTTGGGAGTGCAGCTCCCTACCGGCTTAGCTAAGAGGGATCTGGGGGGCTTCCCCTCCAGATCCGGCTCAGCTGCGTCGGTCCCTCCACCCCACTTACCTTAGGGCGATCAGCTGCTGCTGCCCCCGCTGCTGCTCCGCTCGCCTCTGCTGCTCTCGCCTCCGCTTCAAGTCCAGTAAGGAGGCACACGTGTGTGTACGACACATGTGTGCCTGTGTCCTTCCTCTCCCCACTGCTCCTAGCTCCTGAGTGCCAAAGGTGATTTAGGAGCCTACATTTTACTGAAACTTCAGGCTTCTAAAAAGCATAGATGATTTTAAAAATATTGCATTTATTTGAAAATAAATCTATATTTATGCTGTGGTTATGATCATAGTATCTGAACACCTGAAAGTATAATATGGTTATGCACTTTACTAGATCAAGGTTCTAACTGTATCAAAACACAACAAAAACAGGGAAGCTGAGGTGGCATTGGTGCTAAGGCACACAGTTGATAGCCCAGAGGTTAAAAGTTCAAGACAACAACAGATGTGCTTATGGCACAGCTCTGTCAGATCCTAACAAATCTGTGAATTACTGCTAACTACCTTATCACAAGACAAGGGCATGAAAAAGAAAGGAATTATAGAAATAATCATAAAAAGAAAGTCAGCTGCACTCTACCATCAGTTATCCTCTTCAATTGAATCTATCTTTTTTCTGTGAAGCAAAGAAACAGTGGATTGAGACCCAGTCCTGAAGCATGTAAACTATATATAAATATAAGTGCATAGTTGCTGTTGTTATGACTCTGCTGGTTTTTAGATTAATCAAAGCTATTTGCTGTGTACAAAACTCCTGCTTAGCCTTCTAGTCTCAGGCTTCTGGTTGTTCTTCAGCTGGAACAGGCTCACCTCATGCCAACAGTCTAATGCTAAATAAAAAGTGCAAGACATAGCTGAAAATAAAATTACAATTTTATTGGGAAAACAGCAATTAACTTTCTGTCAGAGCTTTACCATAATTATGTCTTGTCACCTAGCCAACTCTATTATTAATACCTTAACCCACTGATATGAAGCTGGTTTGTGTACATCTACACATGCTGCAGTTACACCAGCAACAGCAGTGAGAACCTACCATAAGACAATCTGTTCTTTAGTAATAAATACAGACCCTTTTTTAAGAGAAGATTCTTTAGAGGAGACTGAAATCAAAAAGTTAATGAAGGATGGATAAAAGATGCAGTGAATGGCAGCATGACTGACCAGTGAGATGGAGCATTTTATGATAGTTCAACATTGTAAACAATGATTTACAGTTCAATGTGTATTTTTCTGTGGATCACTTCATGGGCATTTTTTCCAGAAGAAAAAAAAACTAGTAAGTGTTTGCAGTCCTCTTGGAAGACATGCAGTTGATGATGTGCACTCCCTTGTAATCATTATTTCTAGGAAGCTCTAGTTCCATCTAGGGCCCAAATCTAGCAAAAACTATTTGCATGTTAATATGTACATAACTAAGTAAATGAGCAGTATCACTGAAGTTTGTGTACTGTAATAAAGGGGGAGTAGAATGAGGCATGGCAGCATGGCTGAGCTACAGGACTCTCAGAACAGAGGGACACTACATGCAAGAGAACAGGAAGAGGACAGTGGGGGAAAGATATAAAGAACAAGTTAATCACACTGCTTTCCTGGATTGAAAGGAGAAAGGACTGTGCAAAAGGCGACAAGAGTAAAGACAAAGGCCAAGAAGAGGTTGTGTAGAATAGAACTTAGAAATGCTAACTTTTTGTAGGACTTTGGTACCAAAGTCAAAAGTAATCCTGACCCAAAGCCAATAGCACATAAGGCAATGGTGCAGCTAGTATCATGTTGGTATAATCTTCATCTTCTTGACCTGCAAGACCAGCTACTCATTTAGACCTAGGTCAGCCTGGGATAGACCTTCACTATGATACTGGAGCAAGGGTCATATTCACACTTCCAGAACTGCAGCAGGCCATCTTATCCACTTTGCTGTAACCCCTCAGCAGTATCTTTGCACAAATCTATAGAGTTCTATAGAGGGACATAATTCCCAGTTTAATTCTGTAAATTATGCAGTAATTTAAATTGTATTAAATATTATGGATTTCAACCTATTAAATTCTATAGAACCATTTATAAGAGAAGGAAAACTAGATACTCATTTATAACTCTGTGGGGTAAAAGCATCAGAGAGGGTAAAGAAACTCTTTCTTTCCCTCCTCTCCCTCCAGCATTTCCTTTAATAAAAGATCCATGATTAATGGACTGTCACTCTCTGGCCTTTTATTGCCTGTCCTGAGATTCACAATTTTTCTACTTTATGCTTTCTAACTGGAAAGAAAAATGTTAATTCATAATATTGGATAAATAGTTTTTAGCACTTACACATTCTTGAGATGCATGAAAATATTTTGTAGCATAGGAGGTTTTAGAGAATTTCAGAACTGCAAAATAGCTATGAGATACTTGGTAATGTCAAGAGCTTTCTCAGAGAGCTGCCTCACACTGCAAAGGATCACGAAGCTTGACTGACATTACAGGCATGACTATCTGTGTCATTCTTGCTTCACTGAGTAGAAGGATGTTTCGCTATTGTGAAGACATTAGCTAAGTGCCTGAGTCACTGCGTCTCATAGTCTCCTCAGAGCAGAAACTGAAACAATCTATTCTATTCATCGATATGATCAAACTCAAAGTACTGAAGTTGTGGGAGCCCAGTGAATATGTAACTAGAAATACAAAAGCACCATCTTACACTTTAGGCATTTCAGTAGGTACAAAAACTACCTGGGAACCAGGCTGTATCAGGGTGACGCTGTAAGCCTGTTACTGAATGACCAAGAGTGACCCCACAGGGTCAAAAGCAAGGCAAGCATGGGAATACTTAATAATTACTTTAATTTTCATGGGCAAACACCCGACTTTTGTGGGCAAATCGATGGGGGCAGGGGAGATAAAAGGCAGCCTTTCAGCACAAGTAGCTGCCCCCAGGGGCACAGAAGAGAGGCTGTGCGGAGGATCAGGCAGCATGACCTGGGACAGGCCACAACTGAATGAGAGAATACCAGTCGGGTGAAGGGAACACAGACTGGTAGGCAAGAAACAGCCAGATCCCCCTCCCCACCCCTCCTGACACCAAGGAAACATGAGAAAGAAATCCCTACTCACCGGGGAGAAGGTGTTTGCTGGGACACCAATGGGGGAGCAGGAGTGGAAGTGAGAGCAGGAACCCTGGAGGAGCAAAGAGCAGGGTTCAGGAACCAGCTCAGGGACACAAGAAAACTGGTGGTGTGCCACTTAATGAGACAAGTGCCTATTTCGGCATATGTATCCAAGGGAATTGTTCAATAAAAAGGAATCTTTGTAACCGGCTAAGATCTGACTGCATTTTATTGGGTATTTCACTGGGGGAGGTATTAATTCTATTTTTATCCTGAGTCATGGCAGAAAAGCCTTCCCCAGGCAAATTTGAGGGCAACATCCCTTACCCTTCTACAGCTGGTGCATTGGTCAGGAACCACAGCCAACTGAAGAACAAACCTTGGCCAGAATGGAGTCCATGGAGGTACAAACCCCAATGGATTGTCAGCAGGCACACACCATGATGCTGGGGATACTACAGGGGCAACAAGCCCAACTCGAAGAAATGGTAAGGATCAGAACCCAGGAGGCCAAGGCCCAGATTTGCCTTTTCAACTGCCAACAAGATCTGAGTGAAAAAATCAAGGCGCAGCAGGTAACCATGACCCGAGATGGGGAGGGGACAAGCTTCCCAAAGATGAGCCTACAAGATGACCCAGAGGCATTCTTGGAAGCATTTGAACACATGGCTGTGACCCTAAAATGGGACATGGCTAGCTGATGAAGATGTTGAACAGTGCGGGCCCGAGGACCGAGCCCTGCAGAACCCCACTGCCCCCATCC
>NW_017729032.1:32674627-32676555 GCF_001723915.1 Gavialis gangeticus
AGGTGTGCCTCCCCTGGGGCATGAGGGGGGCCCAGTGGGGAGGTGGCTGTTCCGGTCCCTGCTTAGGAAGATGGAGGCAAAGAAATCGTTAAACATGTTGGCTTTGTCGTCTGGTGTGACGACCAAATTTCCTAACATGTCCTGCAGGGGCCCCACATTACCTGGAACCTTCTTTTTCCCCCTATGTATTTAAAGAAGGACTTCTTATTGTCCTTAATCTGGGAAGCTAGTCCCAGTTCCATCTCTGCCTTGGCCTTCCTGACTGTCCCCCTACATCCCTGAGCAACTGCAGTATAGTCATCCCTGGTGATGTCCCCTCCCTTCCATTGGGTGTACGCCTCTCTTTCAGCTAGGAGACATTCCCAGATACTTTTGGTGAGCCATGGGGGCCCTCCTGCTCCCTTTGATCCTCATTGGGATTACCTCTCTTTGGGCTTGGAGGATCGTCTCCTTAAAAAGTGACCACTCTCCTTGGACACCTGGCTCCCCTCCCCTCTGGGACCTCAGTGCTTCCCCGACTATTCTCCTTAGCTCATTGAAGTCCGCCCTCCTGAAATCTAGGGCTGCTGCCTTGCTGGGGAAGATCGGCCAGGCCTGGTATATCTCCACACTAGATCTCACCAAGGGCTACCGGCAAATTCCAATTACCTCAGCTGGGTGGGACAAGACAGCATTTGAGACCCTGTGGGGATTGTGGCAGTTTGAACAAATGCCTTTTTTACTCCATTGGGCAGCAGCCTCCTTTCAGAGGCTTATGGACAAGCTGCTGAGTGCCCACCAGGTCTATGTAGCAGCCTGTATAGACAGCATCATTATATTTTCTGACAGCTGGAGGGAACATTGCTAACACCTGTGATTTGGAAGGAACTTCAGCAGGTCAGGTTGACAGCTAAACCCCACAAGTGCGTGCTGGGGAAGAAAAAAACAAAATGTTGAGGATTCATAGTAGGCCAGGGGAAGATCCAACTGGTGGCGGACAAAGTGGCTACTATCCACCAGTATAAACTTCCCAGAACCCTAAGACATCTAAGATCCTTCTTAGAATTCACTATTACTGCTGTTTTATTGCTGAGTTTTCTAGGATTGTGGTTCCTATAACTGAGCTAATGAAAGGCAGATGGAACCCAATAAGGTGGACTCTGGAGGCTACTCAAACCTTTGAAACAGGTGCTATGCAAGGAATCAATATTCTACACTCCTGATTGCCAAAAAACCTTCTTTTTACAAACAAACGCTTCTAACATTGCCCCGGGAGCCATTCTGTTCCAAAAGGAGGGCTCTGATGAAAGGCCCATTGCTTATGATAGTAAGGAACTGACTACTGCAGAGGGCTGGTACTCCACCATAGAAAAGGAATGCTTGGCAATCCAATGTGGGGGGGGGGGGGGTTGAGCTGTTCCGTTCTTATTTAATGGGCAGGAAGTTTGTCTTGATCACAGACCATGCTCCATTACTCCGACTACAGATCATGAAAACAAACAATGCAAGACTAACTAGGTGGTTTCTTGCTTTGCAACCTTTTTATTTTTCAGTAGAGCACCATCTGGGAGAAGAAACAGGAATGCAGACTTTCTCTCCCACCCTGAAGGATGGCACATTGGTGACCCAAAGCCCCACATGAAGGAAACTGCAACAAGGCATGTGGACACTTCAAAGTTCTTTTTTTTCTTTTTCTTTCCTGTACCTCACACTTCTCCTCAGTGAGGCTGGAATTGAGGGGAGGAGGTATGTAACAGGGTGACACTGTAACCCTGTTACTGGAATGACCAAGAGTGACCCCACAGGGTCAAGAGCAAGGCAAGCACAGGAATATGCCAGTGGCCCTGCTGAGGAAAATCTGAGACCAGTGATAAATTACTTCAATTTTCATGGGCAAATACCCAACTTTCATTGGCAAATCCATGCGGGGGGGGGGGGGGGGAAAAAAA
>NW_017729032.1:32681555-32714765 GCF_001723915.1 Gavialis gangeticus
GAAGCATCTCAGAGCAAGTAGCTGCCCCTAGGGGCACAGGGAAAAGAGAGGCTGTGCAGAGGATCAAGCGGCATGATCCAGGATGGGCCACAACCAAATGAGAGAAGCCCAGTTGGGCGAAGTGAACACAGACTGGTGAGCAAGGCACAGCCGGACCACCCTCCACCCTGACACCAAGAAAGGTGAGAAAGAAATCCCTACTTACTAAGGAGAAGGTGTTTGCTGGGACACTGATGGGGAAGTAGGAGCAGGAACCCTGCAGGAGCAAAAAGCAGGGTTCAGAAGCTGGCTCAGGGATGCAACAAAACTGGTGGTGTGCCGCTTAAAGAAACAAGCACCTATTTTGGCATATGTATTTGAGGGAATTGTTCAATAAAAAGGAATCTTTGTAACCGACTAAAATCTGACTGCATTTTATTGGGTATTTTGTCGGGGGAGGTATTAATTCTATTTTTATCCCTTCATAAGTTGTGGAAGGCGAGTCTTCCCCAGACAAATTTGAGGGCAACATCCCCTACCCTCCTACACAGGTACAGCATATAATTCCTTAAAGTTGAAAGGGATGGGATATGCAGAAGATAGATAAAAACAGTGGCTGTAATTGTTCTTTATGTTTGGATCATGCAACAGGACAGCTGCAGATATGCCAGCTACACGGGGAAGAGGAAAGGAAGGGAGAATAATTAGGGCGGTGCGAAAAAGCACCATTTCATTTTAACTTCAGTTTTGCTATTTTGAAGTGATGGTGTTTTGTTTCATCACTTTTGTTTTTTGTTTCGAAGCATTGTTCTGTTGTGTTTTGTTGAAAGTGTTTTGACAGTGTTTTGACATTTCATCCCTAGGCTAGAATGGGGAATCATGAAAATTCCTATAACTTTGTCATTTCTTGTCTGATTCAGATGAAAAGTGAAGGGACGGTAGCACCTTCTGCAGGCATGATGCCTACCAAGCTTCAGAGAGATAGGTGCATGGTTTTCTGGGAAACTGAACCTCAAGCTGCTGACCAGAAAAACCCATATCACTTGTCAGTAGCAGCAGCCTCCTGTCCTCCCTTGCACAGATCTGGGGGCCCTCACCTCTAGGAGGCCTGTGGGGCTGTGCCAGACTCCTCCCAGGGGTGTGGGCCCTTGGATCTGTGCTTGGGATGACAGGAGGTTGCCACACCTGGGACCAGTGCTGGGTGCAGCCTGCACCCACTGCTGGGAAGATAGCTGCTGCCACTGGCCCCCTAGCAGCAGTAGTAGCCTCCTGTCTTCCCACATGCAGATCTGGGGGCCCACATCCTTGGGAGGGATGTGGGACTGAGCTCCATGGGGCTGATGGAGCCACTTAGAGTGCAGACTGGTGGCAGGACGTGGGGGAGAGCCAGGGCTGCACTCCACCAGCCCCATGGAGCTGAGCCTGGTGGTGGGAGGTGCGGGAGAGCCAGTGGTAGAGCCGCTTCAAGTGCAGCCCTGGCCAGTGGATCTCCCCACCTCCCGCAGCTGAGCTTAGCATTGTGGGGCTGGCAGAGCCATTTGGAGTGCAGCCCTGGCTCTCCCCCACCTCCCGCCACTAAGCTGCACTCCAACCAGCTCCACCAGTCCCACAGAACTGAGCCCGGTGGTGGGAGGTGAGGGAAAGCCACTGGCCAGGGCTGCACTTGGAGCCAGGGCTGCGCTCAGAGCAGCTCCATGACTGGCTCTCCCCTGCCTCCCACTGCCAGGCTGAGCTCCGTAGGGCTAGTGGAGCACACCCTTGACTCACCTCTGGCCTCCTGTCACCACGCTGCACTCCAAGCAGCTCCACCAGCCCAATGGAACTCATTCCCACAGCCCCATAGCCCTCCTGGGGGTGCAGACCCCCAGATCTTCACACAGGATGACAGGAGGCTGCTGCTGCTGCCTAGGGCGAGTGGCAGCAGCAATCTTCCTAGTGCTAGGTACGGGTTGTGCCCAGCACCGGTTCCAGGTGGCAGTGGCAGCCTCCTGTCATGCAGCACGCAGATCCTGGGCCCTTTACCCCCGGGAAGGCTGTGGGGCTATGCTAGACTTCTCCTAGGGGGTGTGGCCCCCAGACCTGCACAAGGGATGACAGCAGGCTGCTGTTGCCAGCTGGGATCAGTGCTGGAGCCGAGTAAGCCCGGCTTCAAAACTCGAAACGTTTCAAAACTTCCAAAACATTTCAAGTGCTCTCGTTTTGTTTTGAAGCTGTTTCAAAGGCTTTTGTTTCATTTTGATTTTGCTGTTTCAAGCACAAAACACTCTGAAACAGCTTCAAAATGAAACACCCGGCGAAATTTTGCACAGCCCTAGACAACATGTTTTCATTAGGACTCTGAAAAAGGTGGGAAAGATTGACCATGATCAGGGCTGTAGCTTTGCTGTTCAGGTATAATGAAAAAAAAGAGCAAGAGAAGCGATGTTAGGGCTGAAGTTCTAATGTGGGAAGTGCATGTTTAGAAGGGAGACTGCAGTAGACAGATGGAAGACAATGGAGGGATATGAGGGCAGGGAATAGTGGCTGCATCTACATGAGACACTGACTGTATAAACAAGTACTAAAAGACTGTGCAGTAACCAGAGTGCAGTAGCCACAGCAGCTTGTGACTACTGTGCAGTAGTGTCGCATCACGCTTCCTGTCATGTGTAGTAGTCATGGGCTACTGCACAGTCAGTGCCTTGTGTAGATGCAGCCAGTGACTGCAAAATGAGAAGGAAGAATAGAATGGGAGAATAGAGTACCAAGAACATCATTTATGAATTGCCTTTCCACACTGGTCCTTATTAACTGAGTAACTTGAGTTTCCTTATCCTACAGTCCAGCTTCTAAAGGGACAGGCTCAAAGCTTGAGACTGGGTTATGTCTGAAACTACCTTGACAATGAAGGGTGCAATATGCATGCCAGGTATAATTATTAATTACTATAAAGAGATATATGGCCAGTGCCTGAATGCCATAAGGGAGAAATAGCCAGCCTGCAAATTGACAAGGTGTACAAGGCCTTTGGCAATCAGTTGTGATAAAGCTTGCCTGAACTTTGGCTTTTTGTAATTTATGTTGGACTTCAAGTTTATTACTTTAGTTTCAATGCATTAAAACAAATGAGCAAATTGCATAGAACTTTGCTGCATTTCCTGCCTATCACTCTTACTTAACTTCACAGACCTGATTTCACCAACAACTGAAAAGAAAAGCAGAGCTTCTTCCCCCAGGCTTCCAACTCACCAACCTCCTGTTTGATGCTGAGTGGGATTTTGCAGAGAGTATTTTTGTGTTTGTTAAATATCAGCCTTGGAATTGAAGAATGGTGCTGATGCCAACTCCCCAGAGTGCTGTGCTTTTCCTGCTAGGGACATCTGGAGAAGTGTGAGTTATGGAGGCAAGGGACGTTGCCAGTGAACATTTGTAGAGATTGTATGAAAAGCTTTTGAGAAAGCAAAGAAGAAATGTGAGTTGCCAACCCACTTTCCTACTTGCACAAAGGAGAAATCTTGTCTGACTAATTTGCAGCGATTTGGTGAGGGAAAATGGCAGAAAGTTAATGTGATTGAATCAGTGGATGTGATTTATTTTGATTTTTAAAAAGGCTTTTGACTAAGTACTTCTCAGCTCTGAAAATAAAGGTCAGCAAGTAGAAAGAAAATACAGCCCCTGCCAGAGGACTGGTGAGGGTACGGTTTGCCATTGGCAAAGATTACAGGTCTGATAGGCAGAACTTAATGGTTGCTATTATTTATTCTGGTCCACTTACAAGCCCAATTCTCAAATTTGCTAGAGCTGTACTAAGCATCTTACACATGCTATACAAATATGTATAGCATACTCAGCAAAGGACCAGAGAGGGACAAGATTACTTTACTGGATGTCTGTATCCTGAGGTCTTCATTTGCTTCTGCAAAAGGTGCTTATGGGATGTTTCGAGTACCTGGGAATTGACAGAGGAAATTAGTACTAGCTGGGTCTCCTTTGTTTGGCCTCACCCTTCTACTGGAGATAGCTCTGAGTTACTATTTTGAGTGAGGAATGAGTAATTCTTCTTGAGGCTGCTGCACTAGGAGGAAACTGACCCTGCCCTAAACACAGCCTTAAAACTAGCAGGGCAGATGATAGTAAACTCTCTGATGAGTTCTCTGCACAAGTCTCCTGGTAAGCTTCCTCATGCTCTGATCCCAATACCCTTTTTACTCTGTTTCATGTTCTTAATCCTTGCTCCTGTGTACCTGGTATCTATATCTAGTTTTGGACTTTTGGCTTGCTCCTTTTATTTTCAGCTCCTGAGTTCCTGGCATGACTTGCCTCTCTCTTGGCTTTCTGGCCCTGGGTTGTTTCTGTACACCTTTCTTTTCCTGACCATGTCTTTGGCGTTTGGATTCAGGTTGACCATTGACTCTAGCCCATGGCTGTGACCCTGCCTTGACTCCTGATTCTAGACTTATGGGTTTGACTCTAGGCCAAAACGGTAGGCCTGACCATTCCTGGCCCAGATGAGACAAAAGTTGGCTATGCTTATCCAATGCCTTCTCAACATCCCACTATGTTAAGAGGAAACAGTGAAACATTCTATAAAATTCTGCTTTGGAAACTGAAACTCAAAATGGCAGCTCCCTTTGTGGCAGACAGAGAAGTGATAATTATATTATATTGGTAGTACAGGAAAACTCCCCACAGAAAAAAAGCTCCAGAGAAGTATAGCATAAGGCATGAAACAAGAAAGCAAGGTGACACTTCTAGTACTAAAATTGAGCCAAAGCCAGAGGACTGTTATGGAGTAAAGGAAATGGACTGAGTTACGTTAGAGGTATAGATAACATGAGAAACTATCTATTATTGTTAGCAAGAATAAAAGTGTTGAAAGGGTTAGGTGGTGAGAAAAGTCATATCCTATTTTCTCTTTGAGTCAGGAACTATCTTTTTGCTTTATATTTGTATAGCACATGTAAGATGCACAACAGGACCCTGGTCTATCACTTGGGCAAGTAAGTGCTATAGAAATACAAATTATAGATAATGATAAAAGGAAAAAGCAAACAACTAGTCGAGAAAGTCGTCACCCTGAAATCATGAAAGCTGTGGGTGAGCCAGTGCTGAAGAGGTGAACTTTGTGAAAGGAGCGGAAATTCAATAGAAACAATGGCAGAGAGTACTTATGAGATACTTGACTACACCTTGACCAACTGGGAGATCACAAAAGAACTGCAGGGAAGGGCAAGGGGACAACACTGAAGATAACAGAGAGATAAGGAAAAACTTAGAGAACAGAGAAAGAGCAGTGATTAGTGGAGACAAGGCCAAATTAATTGCTATTCTGGTGGGTGGTAGAATTCACCCAGTGTTCAAAGGTCAAATAAAGAGGTAAGAGGTTAATGAGTTGGAAAAGACAATAATCCACACATTGAATTATACAGTGATGTGGGTGGCAGAGTGATGGTGAGGACAGAAGAGTCAGAGAAACGGGTAGAAAAAGTTTGGGAGATGGTGAATAACATATACATGAGAAGGAAGAGAAGAGAAGAATCAAAAACAGTGCTATCCCAAGATGGAGAAACAATAAAGGAGATCTGAGAATGCTGGCAGCTTCCTGCATTCCTTTGTCTTGATGTCCTGGGCATTGGTACAGTGATCCTGGTTGGAAAGCCAAACAATTATTGATGATATATAATTACAAAATGCCATAAAAGTTAACACAGTTGATTCCAGTTAAAAATGTTTTAGTTTAAAAAAAGAGCAAATTTAATGCTAAAAATTTAGCATATATATAATTTAGTGCTAGAACTGTATTTGCAATTATCTGTGACTAGAATTAATTTTGTCATTTGTATTTTCCCAGTGGTTTCACACAGTTAAAGACACCATGATTCTTTAGCAGACACAACATAGAAACAGAAATTTCCATAGAAGTACCAAGCTCCTTGGTATTTTTTCACTGGTTTACCATACCTGGAAACTTTTAAATCATTCTTTCTATATCTTGCTAACACCAGTTAAGCCACTAATTCTTAAAGCTGTGTAGTAAGACGGGATATTTTTTTTAAGAAGTGGCAGGTATAGATGCATTATGATATATTTCTAATTACTTGACCACGTACTATTTTTCCCCAGAACCCCTGCCTCATTTAGTGCACACGATGGCCCAGACTCATTGAATAGATATTTGATGAATGATTGTGTTTTACCCTCCTCATTTAAGGTGTTGCCCCATGCTATGGTTATTGCCGACCCTACAGACCCTGTTCCAAATTCAGAAACATACATTCCTCGTGGTCTTGTCATCTTTTTAATAGAGTTTGTAACCGTGTGAGTGATTCAAAAGCATTTGTGAATTGTCTTCACAACAGATCTGAGAGTTAAGATGGTGACATTAATGACAGTTGAGGAACTAAGGCCAAGAAAGGCCCAAACTGTCAAGCATCCACTAATTTTAGGGGCCCAGTATGAGATGCTTAGGACCTTGTTTTCCAGCAGATTCAACATTTTAATTGCACTTTATCTTTGGTGCAAAGTTCCCACTGACTTCAGCTGTAACTGCCTAAGCTCAGCGCTTCTGCTTCAAAATGCACTCACAAATTAGGAAATTTTGGTTTAAGTACCTTGCCCAGCAGAAGCAGTGATAGGATCCAATTTTCTTGTCTGCAATATGACTTCCTTAATTCTGAGATGAGTGTTTCTCTTCCTTTAGTTCTCAGTTTCATAAACTGCGTATTTCAAAATCAGCAGTAAATGTAGCATTCAGTTGTTCATGGGGACCAACTGAGGTTGCATAAATTACCTTAGGTTGGGCATTTTATAGCTTTTGAATCTTTGAATTTATAACATTCATGTGCTTTGACATATTTTTATATGGAATATTACACTTGAAAATATGGAATCAAACTTGTTCCACACACAACTCTGTACCCGAGTTAAAACACCTAGAGCCACAGCAGAGCCCTTGACTACTTGTAAGTAGGGCTTGGTGAAGCTTTGGTTGCTGGTTTGATTCGGAGGAGACTCAGCCCAATTTGGTGGCCGAATCTCTGAATTGATCGGGAGGCTAATAACTAGGTCTGAATCGATCCAAAGCCTCCGAATCAATTCAGAAAGATTCAGAGGAGATTCAGAGATTCGGGCAATCCCCGCTTGCTGCCGCAGGGAGCCAGACCCAGACTCCATGCTGGTAAGCAGAGGGGGTGGGGCTGGAAGAGGGGACCATGGGGGGACCCCTGCCAGGCCCCATCCCCTGCCTGCTCCCCCAGGCCCCCTGAGCATCTGAACCCTGCCTGCTCAGCCCCATCAATGGCTGCCCTATGTGGCCCCAGCGTCCCGGTGCTTAAAAAAAAAAAAAAGCCTGGCACTCACCAGCTGCTGCAGCAGCCATTAGGGCCTCTGGGGGCTTGTGGCAGAGCCCCCCCCACGTAGCACAGGGCAGTGAGGGGCAGCGGGGATCGCCTCCGCACCTGGCAGAAGCCGGTGAGTGTGGGGCTTTTTTTTTTTTTTAGTGCTGGGACACTGGGGCCAGGTGGGGCAGCCATTGATGGCGCTGGGAGAGCAGGCGGGGGATGGGGCCTGTTTGGTTTGGAGAGCAGGCAGAAGCCAAATCTCCGAATCAGATTTGGCCAAATCGATCCAGGACAGTGATTCGAATCAACAAATCAAATCACTGTCCCCCAAATCGGCTAAATCCGAAGCGAATACTAGCTGCTTTGCACAGGCCTACTTGTAACTTGTAGCAAGCTGTTATTCTCTGTATCAGTGGTGCTCAACTTATGGCCAGCAGGCTGGATGCAGCTCATGAAGAGAATGGATCCAGCCCACAGCACAGGGAATCAGCAGACCTCAGAGAAACAATACGGCATGCAGATTTTCATAGTTTTCACTATCCCTTACTTTATAATGCTTTTGACTAAGAACTCTATCTCTATAACAAAAAGCAGCTGTTCAACAGCAATTTTGGCTTGTAGTAATCAAATTTATTTCCACCACAGAAGCACACTTATTTCAATAATAAAAAAATAACACTTTATTTGCACAATAAAAGTAATCCTGTAGTGGTATAAATATATTTACGTGTACACACATCCTATGCAAATCACCCAACATATATTCCAATTGTACACTCTGATAGGGCTTTAGGTTTCTAACGAGTCACCAGAGTTAAGTTATTTGTAGATCTCTCATCTTCCTGAAGTCTGGTTCAGTTGAGACATAGGAGAACATTCATATTTAGTTATCTATATAAAGTTTCCTTTGCTCTTTTTAACTGAAGCAAATACATTACTTATGAAAAATACTGACAGCCTTCAATACTATTTTCGTTTGTCTACGGAACATATGCTACATGGACAATAGCAACGGCAGCATCTTTGTACCATGTTACCAATGTGTCTCAATCCTGGAATGAGAGGTTAGTTTATTACTGGGCATGTTTACCCATGCATTTTAACAAGCAGCAGACTATTTTACTGCACATTAAAGCATCAAGTAAAATTTCATGCCATTATATTATGCTAATGCACAGTAAAACAGTCTACTGTGCATTGTCACTAAGAAAGTGTGCAAATGCACTACTGCACTTTAGAGCAGCCTAATGCACATTAATTTAGTACCTCACACCAGAGGTACTAACTTTAACGTGCATCAGAAAAGGTGCATTAATGTACGTGTAGATGCGCTCACTGTGTGTTCAGTCACTGACTTTGCTTCTGAGACTGCCAATGAGTGAGCCAATTGTGCTCTATTCTTTTGCAATCTGCCTACCTGCAGGTCAAAGAATGGACACAGTACAACAATGTATAAGCTAACTGAGAGTAAATTCAGGCTGGACATAAGAAAAATCTTTTTCTCGTAAGAGTCACCAGAATCTGGAATTCACTCCCAGGAGAGGTGGTACAATCACCATCCTTGGAGATGTTCAAGATGAGGCTAGACAAGCACCTTGTTGAGCTTGCCCAATTATTTCCTGCCCATGGCAGGAGAGCAGACTTGATGATCTAGCAGGTCCCTTCCAGTCCTTAGATTCTTTGATTCTAAAGTCTATTACAGAGGTCAGGATTCAGACATGAAGTCTAGAAGTACAATGCTCTGGATACTTCTAATTCACTGGCCCACCCATCAGTCCAATTTTTATTGACACACAATTGATGTGTGACACTGGCTAGCACACATTCTTCAAGCCAGCAGAATACTATCTCCTCTGTCATGAGAAAAATAATATTGAGTGAAATTAGCTTGCACTTCACTAATTCTCAGAAAATTCCTGAACTATACCCTGAATTTAGTGAGAGGAAAGTTTGTTAAGGGAAGAAAGGTAAGGAAAATTAAATTATCACCTTGCAGTTTTCTCTATGTAAATAATAGTTACCTATGATTTGGGCTAATTTCAGCACTATTCCCTCACAATACAGACAGATTCATTTTGCTGATGCCTACAGTTTTCAGGTACTACTCTTATACCAGTGGAAAGGCAGTCTTGATCCTTAAGGTGCTTGTGAGAGCAGGACACTAAACTAACAACACACTACTGAAGGTGAGGGAACATAACACATACTTCTGCTACACTGAAGGCCATTTCATACACAAGGTCCATTTATGTTGGCACACTGACTTACCAAGCACCATTCCATTTTTTTAAGAGTTTAACATCAACATTCAATTCTTGACAGAAGACATCAAACCCCTAGGACAGTTTCAGTGTTAAGAAAAAGCTACCTATATTTTACAAACTTCAAAGTACTGGTTTGACACCTTAGCTAAGAAGTTCACTGCAAGTGTCCTTCTCGCTGAATTCTAAGGCGTTCTTTCTCCACTTGCAAACGTTCCTTCTCGATCTGCAACTTCTCAGATTCAAACTTTAAGAACTGCAGTCTCTCTTTCTCTAATTGCAAACGTTCTTTTTCAAGCTTTAATTTTTCCGTTTCTAGATCCAGAGGCTGCAAGATGGGTTTTTCCCCCTGGGCAAGGTCATTCTCCAGAGCAGGTCTGTCAGTGTGCAGGGCTTCTAACCTTAGTTTCTCCCTCTCAATCTGCAATCGCTCCTTCTCCAACTGAAGTCTCTCATGCTCCAAGTCCACATGCCGCAGCCGCTCCTTTTCGATCTGCAGGCGTTCTTTCTCTACCTGTAGTCTTTCAGCTTCAATGTCTAGTCTCTGTTTCTCCAGCTCTAGTTTCTGCTTCTCTAGACTTATGAGTAAATGAGAATCCTCATAGGCAAGCCTGGCTTGAGCAGAGCTTAGATTTCCAAATTCTTCGATATGGGTGAAATCAGGTAGGTCATTTTCCTTTTTGGAATCTGGCAAAACTGATGACAGAATTTCTTCTTCTTCCTCAATAGGAAACTATGGAAGGAACGAGATACATGATTAATACTTTGACATTTGTATTTCATATGAAAACAGATAGACTAGCCTGTTTACTTCCCACATCTCAGAAGTTATTCCAGACATCTGGTTAACTTATATCACGCAAAATTTGTGTGTTAAATGCAAACATTAAGGTTTCTGTAGTTACAGATACAGAAAAAGACTTGACTTTGTGATCAACAGTAAATTCACATATGTTCATGAAAAATGGAAGAAAATTGCTTCAGCAGATGTATATATAAAATGGTCAAAAATGTGTTTATTCTGTAAAGTTCTGTTTAAAAATAGGCTGCGAGTGAGATTTCAAATTTTCAGATTCACTTTTCAAAGAGAAGTAAGATTAAGAAATGTGAGCTTGTTTTACTTTTCATGTAATTCAGTGCCTGGGACATGAGAAGCTCTGAAAATTTTTTCTGACCAATTATTTAATAGTTGGAACTGTGCACCAGTCATTTACCTTGCACAATACTGAATTCATTATTAGTGTGAGGGATATATACAAATATATATGCAAATATTTTTATGAGATGTTATAGTTTATTGGAGATCTTCTATTTTCTCTCTCAAAGAGAGAAGTAAAGTGTTAAATGGGCACAAAAATCAGGATTCAAAAGGTCCCTTAGTTATATTTATTGTAGTCCTCTCCCTAGGTCAGGGGTTTTAAACTGGGGGTATGCGAACCCCTGTGGGTACCTGGGATGGCCTCAGGGGTTACTTGGCAGCAGGCGCTGATGCTGCAACCATGCTGCTGTTACACTCACTGATCGGCCACGGGGGACCTTCCTCTCAGTCACTGACTGGCTGCTGGGGGACCCCCTGCCCACTTGTTGACTGGCCACTGGGGGAATCCTTCCTTCTCGGCCGCCGGAGGTACATCGACCCAAAAAGATTGAAAACTCCTGCCCTAGGTGATGAGGACCCTGGGTATAAGAAAAAGGGGGTAGTATTGGTATCTTGAAATGTGCTCTAAAAATGTATGCAGTGCCTTTATTCCCAGGTTAATTTTAGCGGGCTTTGTCTCTAAATCAAAATAAACTAGCAGTACTTGTTTGGAAATAGAAAGAAAAAAGTATCTACTCAGATGTGTGTACAAGTTGTTTACAACTTGAATATAAATGCTATTAATGGAATTCTGGTTGTTCCAGAACACACTGCTCTCCTCCTCTTTCTCAGGCTGCTCTACAGATGCATTGCTAAAAGAAGGAATTCTTCCTAACAGAAATCTGGCATGAGGGATAAGTCAGCCAATACTTCCTTTTCCTCTGCGATTAGATTGTGTTAAGAGATGACCCCAAGATGCTCTTCCCTGTCGCCAAGTGACAACTTTGGATTACAAAAGAGGTGGGTTCTAAAGGAGGATGTATGAAGAGATGAGAATAAGATAAATACTTAACTCTTCCTTTAGTCTACATGGATTCTAAGTCCTATCGACTGTAATAAATTTGCCTCCATGGTAGAGAGGGAAAGAGAAAACAGACCTGCAAACATTTTCAAAGGGACTGAATACCAATATAATTAACTACAAGTCAAGACCTTACACACATTTGTGAGTAGATTTTGAATAGCACCTCTCTGGTAGATGCTCACCTCTGGAGATTTTTCATTCACAACGTCAAACTGCTTTGGGAAATTATAATATAGCTGAATGCTAGCCAGGAGTGTGGCTAGTGAAAAGAATGTCCATACAGAAAAACCTACAGTAACTACTTACTTCAAAACTCTGTGGATCCTCCTCTTCCTCTTCTACCTTGATTTCTGTTAAAGATCCACCTGCTTCTCTGAAGTCTGTGATGTTTTGCCATTCAAAATTAGATTCACTTGTAAACCCTATTTTCTCATCCATATCTTCATTGAGAGAGTCATCTAAATCAGATGAAGGAAGATGAAACCCACCACCTACTACTTTGATGTTTGCATTCAGACGCTTTCTCTTCATGAGTGCTCTCCAGTCGAGGTATCGCCTTTTCACTTCTGTCCCTGTTCTCTGTTCTCCTTCACCCACAGCATTCACACACTCAGCTATTTCCTCCCAAGCCTTCCGTTTCATCTCATTAATTGTTGTATTAAGCTGCTTAGAAAAAAGTACCTCTTTCCTTTTTCTGATTTCTTTCAGGAGAGTTTGAGTTTCCTGAACGCTAAAATTGCTTTTTCTTTTTCTTTTTAATTGTTTCATTTTTTCCAGCTTTATATCTAATAATTGTTGTCGAAGCAGACTAAAGAGATGATTTGCAAACAATAGATTATTTATACCAATAAAAATAAAAATAATCAGAAGGTGGCACTTAGTTCTTCAGGCAGTGAATCCACTCTTCATTTGGTAGTATTTCTATTTGGCAGGCTCGCAAAGCTCCTAAGAAGAAAGAACAAATATACGTCTTGAAAAATATATAGTGCGTATGAACATGGCTCCTTAGTCAATCATGGCAAAGAGCTTATATAACTGATCATTCACCCACCTGATGGAACAAAACTTAAAAATATTTACATACAGAATAGCTATAAATAAGCTTCTCTAACCTCATACAACTTACAAGCATTAATACAGGCATTCCCATATCTTTGTTCATGGAGAGCCACTTAAAAGGCACAGCATTTCACACTGGAGATGGCATTGCATTGCCAATTTAATTTTTGTTATGCATTTATGTTCAAGAGATTTAACACAATATGTCCTATATGTACACAAAATTACACTAAGAAGAATCATAGGCTAAAATTTGAGACACATGGCTTGGCTTGAGTGCTATTTTCTAACGAAGTAGCTAAAATTTGTTAAACCGTTACTTCAGAGAAGTAAGAGAAGTAAAGCATGAGTGAGAGATTTCTACAGCAGCATTTTTTAACATACTTTAGAAGAAAAGCAGTTTCATTTTAAAAGCTGACATTTTGGAGGCACTTAAAACTTCTATTATATCTAGAATAGGAGAACTTGAAGGGTTCCAGTGAAATATGGAAAGTATAAGGCCAGAGGGATTATATTTGTGTTGGGAAAAACACTTTTTTCCTGGCACAAATAGTGAGCTTACAGGTGCTCAAGAAGTACTGAGATCCTTGTGGCAGACTTCTTCTCTATTTGGGGAGATTCTGGGCAAGAAGCTGCATTTTTTAAAGTTGGCCTTGAGGACATCCCTGATGCACTTTCTATGCCCTCCTCTTCAGTGTATGCTTTGACTGCGCTGGAAGAATAAAACTTGCTTCAGGAGTCTGGAGTCGGATACCTGGATGACATGGCCAGCCCAACGAAGTTGATGTCAGATGATCATCACTTCAATACTCGTGTTTGCTTGCAGAAGGATGCTAGTGTTGATATATCTGTCTTCCCCCTGGATTTGGAGAACCTTCTACAGGCAGCATCGCTGGTACTTCTCCAGCAACTTTAGATGTCTCCTGCACATTGTTCATATCTCAGCTCCATACAGCAAAGTGGAGATCCACTCACTGGCACTTCTTCCTGCTTGCAGCTGCCATTTCCTTGCTTTCCTGCCAGCTCAGCCACTCCAGGTACTGAGGCCAGGATGGGGGAGGCTGTATGTGTGCTCTTAGTGCGAGTCCCACATGCACACCCCACCATACACATATACCCCCCCTTGCACTACCATACACACACACCCCCACACACCCCAGCCACCCTCCCTCCCACACAGCTGCCCCACAAACCCCATACCCAACTATACCCCACATATCTACACACGCGCGCACATGCTCCCTCACCCCACACCCCCACAGACACATCCACACCCTCCCCCACACCCCACATACCCAAAGTGCCCAAAAACCTATACCCACCACCCCACAATATACAAGAGTAATACTTCATATAAGCTACTGTGCAATCACCTCTACGCACAGTACACAAACATATATACACCGGGACAAAAATATTTTTTGAAATCAAATTAATGAATGTTTCAGATGTTCATTTTTTAGAATATAATTTGGTATTTTTCTGGTTCCAAGACAGCAAAATCCCTTGCTGAAAGGAGTACTTCCAGGGACAAGGGGAGGGATGTCTGGTGGAAAAGGTCAGGGGCTAGGGGGCGGGACTTCTGGTCACAAGATGGTGACCAGGGGGCAGGGCACATGTCAAGCGGTGGGGCTACTCATGCAGCCCTCGAAAGCTTACAAAACTTGCCTGAAATAATTGCCTGCCCTGTTGTATATTTATCTTCTGTCAGCATTGCTTCTGCTGCAGCTATCATTTGGGAGCTACCTTGAGTGACATAACTCAGCGAATGAGTTGGTGATCAATTCTGCAGTCCTCAGCTCCTAGCATAGTTTGGGTAATGTGGATATCTTTGCGATCCCAGGCACAGAGGGTGACATAGTTAATCAGGTGCCAATGCTTAAATCATGGGTATTGCTATGATGTCTCGTGGTGTTTTTCTGGTAGAACAGAGTGTTGGTGATGATAAGTACACATTCTGTGCATTTGGTCAAGAGGGGGATGCCATTGGAGTTGACCTTTCCTACTCTTTCCTTGCTAATGGTTCCATTCCAGAAGTTATAGACCCTTCTAACTCTGGCATTGAAATCACCAAGAAGAATAAGTCTGTCTCCCTCTGGAAAATCAGAAAGTACTTGGTCAATTTTGGCATAGAATTCCTCCTTGGTTTCATCAAAGGCATCAAGAGTCGGGGCATAGACACTGGTGACAGTGGCATATCGTCTCCCCACCAGCTTCAGACGGAGTCACAGGGCACTCATTAATTCCGATAAGGAACTCATTGAGTTGGTTTATGAGTTCATTCTTAATGACATAACCAACCCAACTCTTCCTCTTCACCTTTCCAAAAGAAGGTATAGCCACTCCCATGTTCTTTGGGCTGCCCATCTCCCACTCAGTCTTGCTCAGTGCAGTTACATCATTATTGTGCCACCTGAATTCTTAGGCCACAATTGCAGTGCAGTGCTGTGGGCATTCTCTATTCGGGTTATCCATGAGGGTCCTGATGTCCAGGTCCTGAAAATGGTATTTTTGACTGCAGTAAAGGTGATCCCACTGGATGTGGTTATCCAGTCAGGAAGATGTGGCAGCTGAAAAGTATGTCTGTGTGATAAAAGGCTGACAAAGCTGATGAAAACTGCCAAGACCATGGTAGTAGCCACAGTGAAAGACAGCCCCGCAAAATTGTTGAGAAAAGCTGGGAAAGACTGGCCAAAGACTCCGCAAGCAAAAATGTGGAAAGACTTGTTAGCTGCCTGTTTCAATAAAGTTCAAATCAATAGACTGCCCTCCAATGTCCTGAGAGGGCTGGGGGCTAAACACTGTACCAAAGGGGCAAGACCAAAAGCAAAGCCTTCTGCACCACCAACTGCGTCACCGAAGAGATTCTCTGCACTAAGGGCAGAACTGTTGACATTGTCCCAGGCACCTGTGGGGCCGCCAGCCTCTACCCTGCCTGATCACATGGCCTAGAGAGTCTGGCCAGCCCAACTGCCAAAGACAGGGGCCACATTGAGGGCAGTAGCCAGCCGGGGACCGGTATCTAAAGATAATATTGCCCCCTTAATTCGGATACCTGTATAGATTCAATTAGGTAAAAGTACAAAGTCAATTGATATGCTATTAGACGCTGGTGCCCAGATTTGCATTTTAGATTCCGCAGATTGGAAGGGGGAGAAAAGAACCCCTTATCAAGTAATTGGAGTCAGAGGCACCAGACGACCAGGACATCTGGTCCGAGCAACCTTCGCATTACCTAATGGCTCTAAGGTAACAGCGGCAGAAGTAATACTTAAAGGGGGACCGAGCTTACTGGGACTTAATGTACTAAGAGGACAGCGGTTTGCCCTTGAACAAGAGAATTGGCAGTTTGGGTGCACAGTGCCTCACCAAGAAACAGAAGAAACCGCTATAACAGCTGTAATTCAATGTAGCATGATCCCACTAACCCTGCCTCCCATGAAAGGAGTACACAGACCCCAGTATCAAACTCCCCCCCAAGGCCACCCAACCTATCCAGTATATCATACGTCAGCAGTTAGAAGGTGGGACTATTATCTGAGCCCACTCTCTGTATAACAATCCAGTGTGGCCAGTGTGCAAGCCAAATGGAGGGTGGCGGCTGACTATTGACTTTTGAGCTTTGAATGCTAATACTGACCCCTTAACAGCTGCTGTCCCATCACTACCAGCCTTGAGAGAAAGCATCCAGTGTTATAAGCCTGCATGGATAGAATCCATTAATATCAAAAACATGTTGTGACAGTACATGTTTGTAGCCGTAGAAGTTATCACAAAGATAACATCTGCCTGCACCTCAGCGAGAGCTACAGCCCAGGACACTTGTGCAGCACTGGAAACTTTGCTAGCTGTGTATCCACCACCTATAGAAATACAGTGACAATGGCCCTCACTTCTGCAACCATCTTGTGTATGACTGGACTGCCAAACATAGCATGTTATGAACCTATCATATCCCATACCATGCACAGTCTAACGGATTGGTAGAGCGAGCCAATGGCATCCTCAAATGCAATTTGTGGTTGGCCACTGGCCCGGCTCTTAAAGACTGAGTCTTGCACCTGGATTGAGCTATCAATTGCGCCAATAACTGACCCCGTCCGGGCGGTAGCCCCATGCTGCAAGCCTCTGGATTGGGTGGTCCCCGCAAGCTGGCAGTAGAGACACCTAGGGGTGGTGACCTGGGAAAGCTCCAGGCAGGAGATTGAGTACTAGTGAAGCATCCTCAGGGAGATAAATGGGAGGGGACATTATTAGCTAGAGGTATGCATAATACATGGTGGGTATTTAAGTCAGATTCACCTAATGGGAGCCAAGCTCCTTGTTGTCATGTTCCTACAGATTGGATCTGTCCACAAGTGCAGCCATAACCATTCCTATGTGAGCCTGCCACTGAAGACGAGTCCTGCTCTGTAAGCAGTCTGAATCGACTGGCACCATGAAGTCATGGACTGTTATGAATGTACTCTTTTTATTAATGCCTTATTGTGTTTACTGAATAGGCCATGTCTACTGTCTTTCTTATTACCCAGATATTAATGAACTTGCTCCTGAAGACCTCACGGAGTGGCCTGACCTGGAAGAGCATCCCCTGGAAACGCGCTCGGATGGCCTTCATGTGGTCTAGCTGCAGTATCCATACTGGAAGAAACCCGCCACTCCGGAGCAAGTGAAGTCCTTGTCTCTGAGTAGAAGAAACAGGATAGCTGACTGGCAAGGTGGTAACTGTCAGTGCACCTGTGGCACCAGTTATCTTGGGTTCATTCCCTACCTGAAGGCTGGAATGGCTGACTGTGGAAGGGGAAGTGATTGTTGTAGCTCTGCTCGTTTAGGAATTTGTTGTTACATACTTCCTGAAGGGAACCCCGTTGAGCTCAATGCCCCAGAATTTGTGTCCCCAATAGTGCATTCTGCATCTGTTCAGCCTCTCAAGCTACTGCATTTATAGGAGAAGCTGCCCCCTCCCATTCCTATGGCTGATCGCACTCTCCAGCGGTGGTGTGAAGCCCACCAGGCGGGAAAGCGCATTACAGGTTGGAACAAAGTTATTACATGGTTTGTGAATCATACCTACACAGGAGCATGGTGGAATGATACTCACTTTAATACAACCAAAAGGAGGCTGTATCCGCAAGTCTCCACCACTTACCCTCATCCTTTCATACCAGTGGGATTCCTAAAGAAAATCAGTGCTATAATTCTGCCAGGATAATGCCGTTTCATTAACCCAATACAGCATCATCCCCATGAGCGACAACAGAAGCTCTTTTACTCTCTGGCAGGTAAAGCATGGCTACAGGCTCCCTGAGAGGGAGGGATAAATGTAACTTGTGAAAAAACAAGGTGTTCGCTATGATCTCTGGCCGTTCCCCCACGAGAGGCCCTGACCCCACCTGCGTATAACTCTACACCCTAGTGGAGGTCACAAATTAAAATCCCAACCCTCCTAAATGCTTCATTGTTCACTGCCCAAGTATTGTTCAGATCAGAACAATGGTATGTCCAAGCTACTTTTCCAAACTGTTCAGCAGGAGCCCGGGTAGCTGAAGAGTTGCTTAGATAGAAATGGCCAGTCATTTTCCGTTCCATAAGTGCACTTAAGTCCTGCAAACAAAGAGATACTCCATGTTATCTTTGGGACAGATTTAACTCAGCTATGAATGTATGGAACTTGGATACATCCCAGAAAAACACTGAAGGAGTAGCCAATCTCCAACAGGCGGTACGGCTACTCACTAGAGGAGGCATGCTCGAAGGAAAAACGTGAGAGCACACTGACAAATTGCTAACTGATGTAGAATTAGAGACAGCCCATCTTGCCCAGGTCATGATGGACACTGCTTTAAAAGCGGACAAAAATCAGACTTGGAGTACTGCTTGTGAACAAGTCCAGTTATCATTGAATATGCATTTTTCCCAGGTGATAAACAACGTTAAAAATAGAGAATGGCCCCCGGCTTAGAGCATCATTTAAAGAGAGATACCCCTATCAAAGTACTTGGGTTACTACTTGGGAAGGCTGTGATAAAGGAAAATGCTCATTCCTGGTGCAGGGGGTAAAAAAGGGAAAACGGACCGCTGCTTATTTGCTAAACAGAGGGCCAGGAGGAGGATGCCTTTGGGACTGGAATTTGCATTGCCCCATATGAAAAAGAGTTACCCCTGATGGCCCATGGTATGTAGCACAGTCCCCCTTGGTTCAAATTAGTTGCACCTTAATTGGATTAGGGACCCTATGGAGAGGCTGGCCTCTCAGCCCACCTAACATGACCTGCGTATAGGAGTTACCTAATGTGTCATATGTAACAATAGGGCAACATGTTTGTTGGGAGGGACCAGGTTGTATGGCTGCATGAAAATGGTACCACCTAGACTTTGTGTAATTTGTGTTGCTTAGGAGCTAAATGTAAAGCCGTTGCTCTACTGCAATTAAGTAACCGCACTATTGCCCTAAAATGGCCAGAAATTTCTTCTGAAACTATCTCTCTCAACTTCATGATACCCACTTCATGGGTATCAAATGTAGCCATGCCATGGTTAAAAAACTGAAATAACATAAAAAATAAGCTGCAAAGCCTTGAAGCAAAGGCTTGGCGAAGCACTCAGTTAGCTCTCCTTGCTTGAGCGGGTAGGCGAATCATCAGTCTGGATGTCAACGTGCCCGAGCCATGTAAATAGTATGATGTAATCTGTGTTATTCGTGTGTCACCAAGTGTCACCTCAACTATGTGGCTAACCATCTTGAGCATCATAGTATTCTGCATTGCCCTAGTGGCAACTGCTAAATGGTGTTTCCACCATTGTTGTCATAAATATGCTCGTGCTATGCAAGTTAAATTTATAGATCCCTCCCCATTTCCCAATGTAGCGCATGTGGCTTTGGCATCTCAGTTGTAGCTATCATAGTGCTTCAGCAAGCAAAGGGTGGAGTGTGGCAGCTGAAAAGTATGTCTGTGTGATAAAAGTGCTTGCTGAAGGCTCTATGAAGATTAGACCAAGTGTTTTTCTGTATTTGTTTAGATATTAAGCTATAAGTTGCTGCTAAAAGCCTAATTATAGTTTAAGTTGTAGTAAGGCCTTGTATAAAGCAAGACCTAGTAAATTTAGCAAAGCCTAGAAGTAGTAAGGCCCTGTGGCACAGTTAAAATTACCTTATCAAAGAAATGCAAGGCTTGTACTGCTATTAGTCAGTCTATGAACAGTTGAAGAAAAAGGAATCTAAGCGGTCATACATTATCAGTGTCCTTCAGAAGCTATAAATTAGCTAAAATATTTGGAAACCATTCAGAAGGAAGATGCAGCTCTGTGAAAAGGATTAGTTAGCTGTTGCCTGGATCAGTGGGCCTGTGGACCTTGAGGAGCCCAAGAACTTCATTCCAGGGTCCTTCCTGGCACCCCTCAGACAGCGTTGTTCAGGGACACCTGACCTCGCTGAACTTTGTGAAGAAAGAAGCTTGCTGTGTATCAGGCATCAGAGGGACTACCGATAAGTTGCCGACGCGAATTGCTTTTGTCTGTCATTTGTCTTGTTATTATGCGTAGTTGTGTTTTTTTTAAGTCAATAAATCTTTCTTACCTTTCTACCCCCAACCACACTCTCAATCTAAACCCTCCGCAGGCGGCTGGAACAGAAGAAATACAGAATACTGTATTAGACAGGCTATGTTTAGGGCACCCTTTCTAACTCCCTTCCTATGTTGGGTAAGCAGAGCAGATCCTCAGTCACAGTTACAGCTGTGGAATTGCACTCCCATCCCATCCAAATGCTAGAGGATCTTCTTGTAATTACCACCTTCATGCCAGTTCATGACTACGAGCTTCCAGACCTCATAATTCTGGTCCTGTTGCCATCAGCTGGTCATCAAAGGGCTTGAGGAATGTGCTGGAAAAGCTGTTTTCATAGAAGATGCCTGTGCATGACTTCTTTTATCATGGAGAAGCTGCTGCAAATCAGCTTCCACACAGTTCTTCACAGAACAGAATTTTGATCCGATGGCATGGAGACCAATACAACAGGGGATTTAGTTTCACTGCAGCCTTCACCCACCTTTGCAGCCATTGAGATTCTAACATCTTCTTCTGCCTTCTGTGCCATTGAGGACTTGCAGCCCCTGGGGCTGGGCAGGCTTATAATAGTGGTGACCTGTACTCACCATGTTACAGCACTGTCAAAGAATATATGTGGCTTTTTAGGAGGAAAAACATTGCCATCTGCTATCTTCACCACATCCTGGTGGTGCTGCTGCTGGTTGGTCCATGACTGCTTATTCATCAGAGTTACCCCTGCTTTTTTAAAATATAAGAAGGTATAATGCCATGGTATATAATATAATGACATGTTGCTGATATCTAAAATAACTATATAAAATAGCATTTGGGGTTAACGAAAAATTAAACTGAGACGTTTTATCTGGTCTTCCAGTTTTTCCCTAACCTTTAGTCTTTTCTACCATGAAAAGATACCTAAACATCCAGGAAAGCAGCAGAATATTTTGTTCTAATTGGCAGTAAATCAATTTATTTAGTATCTGCTGTTGCTTTTCCGATCCAAATTACTGTGTAACCACATCTCTTTGTACTTAAAGCAATTGATTTTCATGACCTATCCATCAAATGCTAAGTTTAGCCCATAGAAGTTTTGTAATTTTGAAAAGGTCACAAAGCAACTTAATTAGCCAGAAAAGTTACTGATGTACTGTCTAGAAGTAAAGAATTAAAGCAACTTTCAGAAGTTTCTATAATATCTGGCTTCTTGAAAAACATTAGATTTCCTAGGATCAAATTCCCCTGTTACACTGGTGTAATTCCATTTAAATTACTGTTATCGAAGAAGTGTAATTTGACCTTTCATCTTTAAGCATTTTCAATAGTTTCAAACAAGTTGAGTTCTTTATGATTATGCTGACTTTAAGTTAATATAACAACATACAGGCTTTTTGTACTGAATCTGCATTGGAAGAAAAACACTTTTTCTTCTACCAATGGGCATATTTTATTATTTTTTCACTGTAAATCCGAGATACCAAATCTGAGTTCCAGTAAAAAAAAAAATAAAATAAAAAAAAAATCTACTTTATTAAGCTCATACATGTGGCATGATTTAGTGAGTTATAATACCTCATATTTGCAGTTTACTAAGATTTCAGTTTTACGAGCTGCTAAGTGCTCTATATCAATCAAATTCAGCAAAACACGTAAGTGCATAATTAACTTTAGGAATATGTATATACCACTGACTACTGTAAGTACAGAATTATGGGCTGGAAATGTAGAGCTGAAAGGGACCTCAAGAGGTTATCTAATCTAACCTTCACTGGATATCTCTACATGAGACGTTTACCATGGAGCTGCCTAATTAGCAATGCAGTAAACATCTCAGTGGGCATGTGACATTATGGCGACGTAGCATTGTCGGGCACAAACCGTGACACCGCAGTTATGTCCTTGTAGCAACGCACTCCCTTGGTGTAGCACATTGCTATGGTGACGTAGGGGCTAAAAATAACCATGTGCCAGCAACACAGCGCAGTACAGGCTGTTATGCTACCAAGGAGCCAGGCTGGGGCACTGGACCCTGGTGCACCAGTTGCATATGTAGAGCACCCAGTGTCTACACATGAAGTGCTATTAGGTCACAGGAAACTACTTAACTCCATCGCAGGTTTCCTGAAGCCTAATAGCAGGAAACTAATTCACTCTCACGGTGGAGTTTTTTTACTCTGTAGCACCACGTTTAGATGCTATCTTAGCTGGCTGGGACATGAAGGTGCTTCAGTGCAGGGGCTGCCTGCCAGCTAGCCTGTGCTGAAGCACCCTCTTGCCCCAGCCAGCCTGTCCACTGCATGATGACCCAGGTCACAGCAGCCCTGGACTGGCAAACTGACCCTCCTGTGCCCTTTGGCAGCCTGGGCTGCTCTGACCCAATTCAACATGCTGTGGTCCCAAGCATATGTTCAAATTCAGCACCCAGGAGCAATAAACCCCAGCATGATATGTGCTGGAGTGTGCTGCAGCACATTAACAGCACGTGTAGATGTGCTCTGCGTAAGGCAGAATCACCTAAACCAGGGCTGTGCAACATGGGCTCCCAAGTGTGCCACATATGAGTCACAGACCCCCCCTGAGACATGGGCTCCCTGGGTCACACTGCAGAGGAAAACTGAAGCAGTGGAAGCTGGAGGAGGGATGGAGAGCCCACAGACCCCAGTGGCAGCAACAGCTAAAGCAGCTGTGGGGAGTTCTGCCTGGGCAAGAACCTGAAGGCTGCAAACTACCACTTAAAAGGCTGCATGGAGCCCACAGGTCATGAGTTGGATAACCATGATAAAAAACATTCTAGACAAGCATTTCTTTAACCTGTTCTTAAAAACTTTCAACAACTGAGTTTCTACAGTCTTTCTGTGTAGTCTGTTCTAATGCTTAACCACTCTCAAAGTTTTTCCTAATATCCAAAATTTCCCTTACTGCAATATAAGATGGTTACTCCTTGTCCAGTCCCCTGCAGCCATAAAAAAAATCTATCATCATCCTCTTTATAACCACACTTCAGGTATTTGAAAAGATGATTATCAAATCCCCACTCAGTCTTTTCTTTTCAAGACTTAATAAATCCAGTTGTTCCAACCTTTCATTTTAACTCGTGTTTCAGAGACTTCTAATTATTTTTTCTGTTCTCTGCTAGACATTTCCTAGTTTGCTCATATCTTTCTTGATGTGCAAGTGCCCTGAACTGAACAGTGTACTAGGTGAGGCTTTACCAGTGCCAAATAGCATGAGAACCACTTCCTTTGACCTGCAAGAAACATCTATTTCAATGTAGCACTGTATGCCATTTGCTTTTTCTACAAGAATACATTTTGACTCAAATTTATTTTATAGCCCATTATAAATTCCAGTCCTTTTCCACAGTACTGCAGTCTAGTTAATAGTTCCCTAGTTTGTATTTGTGCATTTGATTGTTCAACCCTAAGTGCAGGACTTTCTGTTTATCCTCACTGAATTTCATTTGATTAATTTTAGACCATTTCTCCAGTTTGGCAGGTCATTCTCAACCTGAATCCCATCCTCCTGGGAGTCTGCAACTCCACCCAACCTAGTGTCATCTGCAAATTTACTAAACATGGAATGCCATTCTCCAAATCATTAATACAGGTATTGAACAATACCAGACTCAGAACAGACCCCTGGGAAACCCAGCTTGACTCTTTCTCAACTGGAGACAGAGACATTAATAGATATTAATAACTATTCTTTGAGCATGACAATCTGCCCAATTATATAGCACACAGTACTATTATCTACACTTGGGCTAAGCAATCCCTGGCACGTGAGACCATTTTGCTCAGCACATCACAGCTGGCCCAGGCTCTGGGCAGTTGCTGCTAGCCGCGGAGCCCAAACTGCTTGCAGCAGGGAGGCTGCAAGCCCTGTTGGGAGCAGCCTAGGCTCTGTAGGAGGCAGCAGCTGCCCAGAGCCCAAGCCGGATGTGGCAGGCAGCCAGGAGGCTGCAACCAGTGCATCAGAGTCTGGTGCCCCAGCCCAGCTCCATGACAGCAGTCACTGCCCATGTGCATAGTGGGGAAGAGGCCTGGGGCAACACAACCCCAGCCCCTTCCCTGCCACGTTCCAAAGTGTGTGAGCAACCGCTGCTGCCACAGAGCCAGGCTAGGGCTCCAGACCACGGTGTAGTTGCTTGCAGCGTGCCTGCCACCTGCTGCAAGCAGCCCAGGTTCTGTGCCAGTGGTGGCTGCACGCACACCTCAAGACACATGGCAGGAAGGGCAGAGACAGAGCAGCCCCGGCCCCTTCCCCACCATGCTCCCCGAGGCACGTGCAGCCACTGCCAGCAATGAGCCGGGATAGAGCTCCAGACAGTGATGCAGTGCTTGCGACTGCCTGCTGCAAGCAGCCTGGACTATTTGCACAGCTCAGCCTTGCTCCTCTGCCCTTTCTTTGCAGCGGGGGTTGTGCACCTATTGGCTGAGCTCTCCTGGAGGGGGTGGGGGGAGAGGTGTGCCCTGTCTTACAGTTCCCATGCCTGACAACAACCAGTTCCCTGTTCTTTCCCTCCTCCCAGGGTACTGCCCCCTTACATTTGGAGCTGGGGCAGGGGGTATTACATTTATTTGAATGGTGGCTCTGGTTTGTAAATCTTTGCTCTGTGGGGGAAAGTGGCTGCAAACTTGCTCCCCTTCCTCCCCCATGCCATTTGTTTTGTGTGCACTCTGCCTATTTGCTCAGTCGATGCCTTGTGATTGGAGATGGGGAGCGGGACTGGAAAGCTGCTGCAGCTGCTGCCTGAAGAAGCCCTCCAGTGGGGACAGCTGGCCCCTGGAGCAGCTCCCTCTCCTACCGCACAGAAATGGTGATCCAGACAGAGCCCAGGTTGCTTGTAGTAGGTACCCACAAGATTGCAAGTGGCTGCACTGGGGTCTGGAGCTCCAGCCGGCTCATTACTGGCTGCAACTGCATGCACACCTTAGGAGCACAGTGGGCAAGGGGCTGGAGCTGTACTGCCATGAGAAGAATTGGGCCCCTTGTGGCTCCCTGCCGTCTGCCCTTGGCACACCAACATCTTTAAAGTCCAGGTTGTGGGGTTTCTTGGCACTTGGCCCAAAAATGTTGCTGACCCCTGATCTACACTGTATTTCTTTAGATTACTAATGAGACTATCATGAGAGACACGTGTTAAAAGCCTTACTAAAATCAAGATATATAACACCTACAATTCTCCCCCATCCACAGAGTCCATTACCCAATCATAGAATGAAATCAGGTTAGTCATGCATCACATGCTCTTGATGAATCCATGTTAACCACTCCTGATAACCTTGTTCCAGGTTCTTATAGTTTCCTTAATGAACAGCTTCATGATCTCTCTAAGCATCAAGATCAGCCAGGTCTGTAATATTCTGGATGCTCTTTCTTCCCTTTCCTAAAGACGGGTGATATATTTGCCCTTTTTTACCTGTCTGGGACCTCATTCAATCCTTATGAGTTCTCAAAGATAAGAACTAGTGGCACTGAAATTACCTCAGAAGTTTCTGGGATACTCTTGGATACATCCTACCTGGCCCTGCTGTCTTTAAAACATCCAACTTCTCTTAGTAATTTCTAACCTGTCCTTTCACTATTCTAGTCTGCTTATTTCCACCCACAACCTTGCTGCCAGCTGTGCTTCTTGTCTAGTAGATGACTTTATTTGCAAAGTCTGAAGTAAAAAGACATTAAATATTTCAGCTTCCTTTATAACTCCCATTATTATCTGGCCTATGAGTTTAGTAAGGTACTTACACTTTCCTTGGTCTTCCTGTTACTCCTGACCTAACTGTAGAATGCTTTTTTGTTGCCATTGACATCCTTATCTAACTGTATTGCCATTTGTGCCTCAGCCTTCCTGATTTTTTCCCTGTATATCGGTGTAATATTTTTACAAATATTTTCCTCCCAAATAATATGGCAAAGTTTACACCATTACAAGATTCTCTCTCAAGTTTGAGCTTGTATAGGCTGTTTAGCTAGGCTAATCCCTTGCTTCAGTTCATCTTGTTTCTTTCTGCTGGTATTACCTGCTCTTTGTATCCTTAAGATGGCCTCCTTAGGGTGTTACCAGCTCTCATGGATTTCTTTTCCCCTAAGACTTGCCTTCCATAAGATCATTCCAGGTTTATGTGTTTGCTGAAGCCCAGTGTATTTATTCTACTATTCATAGTTTCATAGTTGACAGGGTCAAAAGGGACCTGAGCAGATCATGAAGTCCAAACCCTGCCATGGGCAGGAAAGAATGCTGGGATCAAGTGACTCTAGCTAGGTGATTATCTAGCCTCCTTTTGAAGACCCCCAAGGTAGGGGTGAGCACCACTTCCCTTGGAAGTTGGTTCCAGATCCTAGCCACCCTGACTGTGAAGTACTGCCTCCTGATGTCTACCCTGAACCTACTCTCAGTCAACTTGTGGTCGTTATTCCTAGTTACTCTGGGTAGTGCTCAGGTGAACAGGGCCTCTCCTATACCCTGCTGGTCCCCCCTGGTAAGTTTATGGACAGCGACCAAAACCCCTCTCAGCCTTCTTTTGTGGAAGCTGAACAGGTTCAGGTCCCATAGCCTCTCCTTGTAGGGCCTGCCCTGCTGCCCCCTGACCATGTGAGTGGCCCTCCTCTGCACCCTCTCAATGCTGTCCACATCCCTCCTGATTCTCTTTTATTTCCTTAGATTCATGAACATAATTGTCACTATCCCACAAGCTGCCTACCCACCTTCACATTATTAACTAATTCTTCCCTGTGAGCAGCAAATTAAGAAGAGGTTCTCTGCTATCTGTACCCAAAAGTTATCCCCAACATACTCCAAGAACTTGATGGACTGCCTATACATTGCTGTATTATCCTCCCAGCAGATGTCACAGTAATTAAAGTCCCCCATAAGAACCAGGTCTTGTGATCTGGATACTTCATTAGTTGTTTGAAAAAAGCCCATGATGTCATTCTTGCTGTTCTTCCCTCTTACCTTGACCCAGAGACTTTCAACAGTCCTACCTTCTGCTTCAAGTATTACTATCTTGGTTGTGCAGTGGCCCAGCAAAACTGAAGAGATGGAAAGTACCCCTAAATCAGCCTGTGCTGCAGTCTTGTGATTGGGTACTATCCTAGAAAGTAGATATAGGCCTGAATCCCCTGGGACTGAGGGGGGAGCATATTTTAGATCTTCTGCTTACTGGGGGAATGTTCTAACCACTTGACTATTTTGCAAGAGGTGAGCACATATGTGCCATACTCCCTGCCTTCAGAAATTAAACTAGTAACTGTTTTCAGAAATGAGATTAGGCATTGTGAACTACAATGAAACAGATAATGAACTGCATGAGTCAGATACTTAAAACACAGAGTGGTGTGGGAATACAGACATTCTTGTAGGTACCTACAAGTTTTCTTTCAAAAAACCAAATAAAGCCAATTCTTTTTATGATAGAATTGGAGAAAATGATGTTGGTGGGACCTAACTTTTGTATGATAGCTCCTTGGTTACAGCACAGTTCCATGAAATGGGAGATCTTGATTCTTCTCAACCTGAGAAGATTCAAACCCATATCACCATCCTACCAGAGGAATGCCCTGACTGCTAGGCTGAATATAGGCAGTAACTTCCCACTATCCTGTTGAGGCTAGGCCACTGTGCAGAAAAAAGGAATGCATCATAAAAGGACCAGGGGAGAGTAAACAAAAAAGATTACAACTTTGTCAGCAACTAAATAGGGGAGAGAATTGGCTTCTGGGCCCTGCTCCTAGGATTGTTTATGCATTTTACCTTGAAACAACATTGGATAAAAAACAGAAATAGTATTGTATTATTATTATTATGAAGGATTATAGTAATCAGGCTGCCCGATTACTTGCAGTACCAATGCAAGGACTAGGTTTAAACAGTAGGCTCTTCCAAAACAGCACCACTACTATTTTAGAACAAAAGCGTGTCTGCTGTTTTATGCTGAATTCAACATGGCTGGGTTTTTTTAGGCATGTCCCTCATGGGACTTGGATACCCCTCCACTGCCCATACTTACTTGAGTCCAAAATGAGGGTTTTTTTCCCTAATCAACATGGGTGGGAAAAAAAGCCTCATTTTAGATTTGAATACAGACCCAGGGCTGAAGCCAAAGCTGAGCTGCCACTTGCCTTGGGATGGGATGGCATGTGCAATAGGGTAGGGAGCTCAGCAAGGGTAGTATGGAGGGAGACTGCATGGGGTAAACCACACAGGCTACTCTCATCTTCCCACCCCCCCTGCCAACTTACCTTCTGCTCCAGCTTTGGCTCTGACCTGGCTGTGCCTGGAGCAGGCACCGCTGTTTCTGGCTGGCTGGGCTTGGCAGAGACCACTGGCATTGTCTGTCCTGGAGTGAGAACAGAGCCATCATGAAGGTAAGCAGCAGTGGGGGTGGAAGTGGAAGTAGGTGGTGGAGGGATTGTGGGGGGCAGCAGTGGCAAGGGTCAGGCACAGGAAAGGGGGAGTAGAGGGGTGAGGTGGGGGGCCAAGGGTGGTGTGGGCCGGACGGGAGGACAAGGGGCAGGGGAGCCACCCGCTTCTGCTTTCCCCACCAGAACGGTTGGGGGCAGATGAATTTATGATAAGCTTCCAATCATAAGATTCTATACATGGAAAATTATTAACAAATGTATACTTTTCTATGTATATAATCTAATTATTGGGGGACTGTCTTAAAATCATCTTGGATTTGGATAAACACTGTACTTTCTCCTAGATGCCAGCAGGGCTGAGGCAGGAATTTGGGGAATGAGAAGAAGGGAGCATGTCAGTCATGTAGGGAAATGTCAGGTCAAGAAAGGATATGCTAAGTTTAAATACTGCATCAGGGAATTTCAAGCAAAATTCTCCATAACAGAATTCTCCTTAAACCTCCTAATATGTCCTGGTAGAACCTTAAGTTATATGATCGTTGTTCTCTGACACTGAAGTTAGCTATGGAGGAGTAAGTATGCTATCCTTTTTGTTTGGATTTTCATTATTACAGTACCATTCTATATGTACGACCCATTAAAATGGACTAGATGATCTTCTCAGGTCCCTTCCGACCCTAGAAACTATGAAAAATCTTTAGAAAACCCCACCATATTTACTCATATATGAGGTAAGGATACCCCACCCCCAATTGGCATGGGGAAAAAAGCCTCTCATTTTATAATCGCATACAAGTAAATCTCATTAAATGCAGTCTATTGTTGAACTGCTGCCAAAAGCAGCATGAGCTTAGCAACAGAATCTAACTATGAAGCTGATTAAATGCAAGCAACGCTGAACATGACTATAAAACATGTAGCCCACATTGGGCAAACATGCTGATGGCAACCTAACACAAGAATACATTAGTATAGCCCATCTGAATAAGATATTAACCATAGTCCCCCTCACGGCTGACTCCTTCTCAAGTCATGGTGAGCCACAACATTGCATACAGTTCACCCAGAATCCCTTTGTTGCTTCCTCTTTTGGTCTGGCATATATGATTTGTGTGGCCCTGCTCTCCAGGAGGTAAAGCCAGATTAGTTTGTCCTGCACCTCATCTGCATATTATTTTTTGGAGCATCCTAGAACTTGAGATAAGAACACCAGGTTCCAGTCATGACTCGGGGCTCTAATTAGCACATGGATCCTTTTGGGGGTGAGGGGCGTATCTGGAATACACAAACATTTTGAGTAGTGCTGAGCTGTGGGATTATTGTAGCTTGAAATGCTGTTGATTCTGGTGGGGCCCAACCCAATTAACTACACAGTACGTCATGGGCCTTTGGTTTGGAAGCAATATCATGCATAGTTTGTACTACATATAAGTAAGTGTCAAAGTGTTGATCAAAAACATGTTTATGGAGTACCTATGCTAAAAGTTGCAGCAGTTTCCAAAACAAAGGTAACACGCATCATACTGGATAAAATAAGTGCATAGGTACTATATGCAAATTGCTAGCGCCATATTTAATTTTGAGGTTTTTGTTTTCAAATTTGCTTCTCACTTCCATGTGCTAACAGAAAGCAGGTTCTGACAGTAAGGAGAGAGGGAAGGGGCTGCCAGGGGAAAAAGTTACGGGAAAGTAGAGAGCAAAGGGCCACCGACCTGCTAGATTTATTTTCACCGCTGTTGCAGTTGGAAGGAGACAAATTCAAGATGGACCACCGATAATTAGAGACTTTACTTAGAAAATTATAACAAATTTATTAATTTTCCATAATAGAATCTAATTATTGGGGGTCATCTTTTAATCCCGGTCATCCTCTATTTGAGTAAATATGGTACTACATTTAGCTTTTAGTCTCGTCACTAACAATTTCAGAAAGGGCATTGATTAATCAATGAGACAGCAGAAATAAATACTGCTCAACTGTCCACAGACAAGTATCCTTATCCTTTTCTCAACCTACTAAAGTCCTTTATCATGATTTTCCACATTAATTGGAGGTTTTTCTATTTCTCATGCTGCCTTCTCCATTGATTCTGGCAAATTATTATACTTTGGACTCATCTCGGGGAGTCTGAGCTTACTTGAATAAACAGAACATCCTTGAACATCCTTTTGTGAAGGATGTTACTCCCCTGCTGTACCAGCTTCCCCAAATTAGGTATCCTCCTGACTCCACAGAACCAAATTAACCATAATTTACTGTAGAAGGCACAATATTTAAAATCAAATATGGTGGCAAAGGGAACCCAACACATTTGAGGTTATTAGAATTATAGCCTATATTATTTATTAATATAATCAGAGAGGGAAGAGAGACAAATGACAATATATGCCTCCAGTATGGGTAACCTCTTTGCAATCTTCATAAGTTAATAGATAATTACAGTTAGTCAGTAAGGATTGTTAGGCTTCACTGCTCCTATTGAACCTGGCCCACTGTGGAGCCACATGTGCAAAGAATCATGAGGCTACAAGGATAGCATATCTCTATCATATACTGTAATATGTTTCAAACTGGCACTTTGCTGAGAGGCACTTAGCCACTGTATGTGGCTTTTTGCTGAGAGGTATGTACCTAAATTTTAATGGTGGTGGAGTTTCTACTTGGTCAATGCACAGTAAGTAATGGTACTAAGGTAAGTAATAATTTTGGTGTTGACAGTCGTCCTAAGGAATGACTCTGCAGAAACATGCCATATGTAAGGGGTTTGAGCAGCCATATGTTACAGCTACAGGGGTACACAGTAAAAAAACTTGGAAGTCACTAGTGTAGTTGTTAAGACACTCCCATGGTAGAGGAAAGTTATGCTGTCAAGATTATTTCTGATATTTTAATCAATGACTATGCAAGGTAAAATGTGTAAGCAGTTCTAGCATCGTGCACAGGAATGCATTGGAAACAGGATTGGAAAGGACTTCTAGAGTCACTTAATTCAAAACACTACACAATGTATACTGCATTATTCCACTTGCCTTCTGCTTTGCTGCAGTTTAAAACCACTGCCTCATGTCCTGTCCCTCGTGGCAACTGAAAAAAAGATACTGTCCCTCTTCCTTGAGAACATTTCAGATATTTGAAAACTGTTACCTATCGTCTCCTCCTCAGTCTGCTTTTCTCCAGACTAACCTTATCTAATTTTGTTAATCTTGCCCAGTACAGTTTGCATTCCAATACCATAATAGTTTTTGTTTCTATTAATGTAGTACCCTTTACTTTTGCATTTACTTTTTGGTAATAGCATCACACCTATGACTCAAACTGACTTTTGGTCCACCATAACCTCCAGATCTGTCTTTGCAGTACTAAGTCACTTTTTGTACCTCTAAAGTGTCTTCATTGGCTATACAAAGATCCAAGGTGTCTATGCAGGGCAAAATGAAATACTCTCCAGAACAAGCAGTCTAATACTTAGCAACTGCAATGCATAAGTACGGAAGCTTAAAAAAAACTATTTTAATCCACTTGCTTTCCCTTCCTGTGCCTCAATTCCCCATCAGTACTCCCTTAACTCCAAAGGCAGTTGTGAGAATAAACATATTGAAGGATGTTCATATACTATTGAAGGTTATGCACAGAAATTAGTAGCAAATGTGATTTTAGATGAGCTTCCCTCTAGAATTTCAGAGAGGGGACTTCTAAATCTGACAGCTTTTCATATGAATTCTTAAAGCTCAAATGAATTTATTCTTGCTCAGAGAAGCAAAAATAAGTTTATTTTCAATATTATGTTTGGAGATTTATCGTGGTATCCTGAAAAATAAGAGTTCCATACAAAACAATTTTTTGAAAGTGAAAATAATACAGTTGTTTCCACAATTTTTTAAAATTCAAATTTAAACAAATGTTAGGACAACTTAACATCCTCCTATTCTGTGTGAAACCCAAACATTATAATACCTCATAATACAGAGTGGAACTGATTCAATCAATTTTCATAAATCTGGCAGAAAGGCAAGAAAGGTGGTGGTTGATAACTTTTTCCTGCGGGCCAATGGAGGTATCCATCTGCCAACCCGACTTATTTATTCAGGAGGTCTCCAAGAGGTCATGAAAAGGTTGCCAGCACTCATTCAGCCCTCTGGCTATTAGTCCATGCTGCTTACCTATATGTGCACTATTGATACTACCAGGGGCAACCCTGAGCAGGTCAAAAGTGATTACATGGCTCTGGGTGCAAATGTGAAGAAGTGTCCCACATGGTGCTCCTGTCAATCCTTCCAGTCAAGGGTAAATTTCCAGATAGAAGCAGATGCATCCTGGAGATAATCAAGTATATGCATCAATGATGTGACCAACAGGGTTTTAACTTGATGTGCTCTTTGAGAAGATCCTCAAGGAGCACATCTGTGATGGGCCGGCTTCAGGGATGATTCTCAAGGGCAACCAGCACGGTTTCATTAGGGGCAGGTCATGTCAGACCAACCTGATTGCCTTTTATGATCAGGTCACAAAGGCAATGG
>NW_017729032.1:32715339-32716846 GCF_001723915.1 Gavialis gangeticus
AGGCGGGGGGTCGGACTTGAAGATCTACAAGGTCCCTTCCGACCCTACTTTTATGATTCTATGATATGATTCTATGACTTCTTCAACCATGGTCCAAGAAGATGAACTTTTGGCATGCCTCCTGATATCTAGCCTGAATCTACTCTGAGACAATTTATGGCCGTTGTTCCTTGTTACCCCAGTAGTGCTTGGGGGAACAGGGACTCTCCCATTGCCTGCTGGTCCCCCTTGGCAAGTTTATAGGCGGCCACCAGATCCCCCCTCAGCCTTCTTTTGTGGAGGATGAACAGGTCCAGGTCCTGTAGCTTCTCCTCGTAGGGCCTGCCGTGCTGTCCCTGGATCATGCGAAGGGCCCTCCTCTGGACCCTTTTGATGCTGTCCTCATCCCTCCTGAAGTGTGGTGCCCAGAACTGGACGCAGTACTCCAACTGCGGTTGACCAATGCCACATAGAGGGGGAAGATCACCTCCTTGGACCTGCTCGTGATGCATCTATGGATGCATGATAAAGTACGGCTAGCCTTCCTGACTGCATCCCCACATTGGCGGCCCATGTTCATCTTGGAATCAACAGCGACTCCAAGATCCTTCTCTGCCTCTGTGCTGATGAGAAGGGAGTTCCCCAGCCTGTAGGTATGCTGCTGGTTTTTCCTTCCCAGGTGCAACACCTTGCACTTGTCTGTATTGAAACCCATCCTATTCTCATCTGTCCCCCTTTGTAACCTGTCCAGACCAAGTTGTAGCCTGTCCCTGCGTGCCAAGTGCGCGGGGCAGGGTGATCCCCACTGCCCCACACTGCACAGGAGGGCTCTGCCACAAGTGCCCAGAGGCCCTAATCACCACTGCTGTAGCTGGTGAGTGTGGGGCTGTGACAGGGGGCAACTCTCGGGGCCCAATCTCACACCGGCCCACCCACCTGTCTCTATGAGGCAGTCCATCCCATCTCCCCTGCCACAACTTTGCTGTTCTCATAACGTGTGGTAAAATGCAGAAGACTGCCCATTACATGCCCCAATGCCAAGGGTACTATCTGCAGCTCTGACCTTCCCTACACCACAGCCCATGCCTCACAGATGGCATCACAGTTCTTAATATCCCCAGCACCACACTTGGCCCCATAATCCTCCAGTCCAGACCCCAACTGGATCCCTCCAATAAGGTGGCCTACTCCACCATCATTCTGAGCTGCTTAGCTCCCTGAACTCTTCCCCCTCTCAGGCATGTCCCTCCTTTGGCTACACAGGCCCTGGCCTCACCTCCATGGCCAGTCAGAACTCCAGGTCCTCAGCTCTGGGCATCCCTCACAGTGGGCCCCTGGCCCTTTTGACCTTTCTGGTCTTCGCCCCAGCATTGACCAGTTGAGGATGCCTCAAGTCAGGCTTCTGAGCATCTAGCCCACTCTCTCACATGGGTTCACCTTCTCAGTCCTACTGATGGGGTTACTCACCCAGTTGTAGGAGCTGAGGTTATTAAAGCACCCCAGCCCACCTTTCACCAGGGTGGTAACC
>NW_017729032.1:32721846-32728002 GCF_001723915.1 Gavialis gangeticus
CTCACCTGCCACAACTTTGCTGTTCTCATAACGTGTGGTAAAATGCAGAAGACTGCCCATTACATGCCCCAATGCCAAGGGTACTATCTGCAGCTCTGACCTTCCCTACACCACAGCCCATGCCTCACAGATGGCATCACAGTTCTTAATATCCCCAGCACCACACTTGGCCCCATAATCCTCCAGTCCAGACCCCAACTGGATCCCTCCAATAAGGTGGCCTACTCCACCATCATTCTGAGCTGCTTAGCTCCCTGAACTCTTCCCCCTCTCAGGCATGTCCCTCCTTTGGCTACACAGGCCCTGGCCTCACCTCCATGGCCAGTCAGAACTCCAGGTCCTCAGCTCTGGGCATCCCTCACAGTGGGCCCCTGGCCCTTTTGACCTTTCTGGTCTTCGCCCCAGCATTGACCAGTTGAGGATGCCTCAAGTCAGGCTTCTGAGCATCTAGCCCACTCTCTCACATGGGTTCACCTTCTCAGTCCTACTGATGGGGTTACTCACCCAGTTGTAGGAGCTGAGGTTATTAAAGCACCCCAGCCCACCTTTCACCAGGGTGGTAACCTAGCATCTCCTGGGAGCTTGCATGCCACTAGGAGCCTCACCAGGCCACCCATCCCCGGCAAGGTGCAGTTTTAGGTCATGCCCAGGACCAAGAGCCTCCAAGCCATCCCCATAAGCTCTTTCCCTTACCTCCAGGGTTGTTCCTGCTGCAGCTCAACTAGGCAATGTTTCTGCCTCCGCTGGCAGCAGCAGACTGCAGCCTTTAAATACTATGTTCTCAAGATGGCTGCTGCCATCAGGCACCTGCTGGATTCCTGACCCAGCCCTTAAAGTGGCAGGCACCAACAGTGCCTTGCACAGGGGCTTTTTAATTTTTTTTAAAGTGCTGGAACAAGGCTGGGGCTGGGGGGGGGGGTTTTGGGCAGGGCAGGGCAGCCATGGGAGCTTCTCCCGTGGCTCCCTCTACCTGGGGAGAAACAGGCACAGCCGTAGGAGCCGGTGGAGAACCTGCAGCCGCCCAGCTGTGCTTGCCTTTCCCTGGCGATCCAATCACCGAATCTCTCCAAATCAGTGCCAAATCTTCCAAAGGCGATTCAGCCAGATCGATTCAGGATAGTGATCTGAATCAAATCACTGTCCTCTGAATTGTCTGAATTCGAATCGAATACTTCCCTATTTGCACAGACTTAGTGTGTATGTGTGTTAGTAATCTAAGGTGTTATTACCAGTATAAGTGGGGGCATTTGTTCACAAATTAGATCTTGGTTCTTTTAAAAATATGCACATAATCTTAAGAACAAGGTTTGTGGGGGGTTTATTTTCAAAACTGCAAATGATTATGCGCAATCTTTCAATAATCATTCAGCTTAAATTGCAGATAGCAATGAAGATAATTCTATGCAGTTGGTCCAATAAAAGATTGCATTCTAAGAAAACCTTGTCACATAACAAAGAAGCATTTATGATGCATAAAGCATCCATGAAGCAGATTGGCATTTGTTGATGTGTTAAAATACTGACTGATTTTATTTATATACTGCATAGTAGTACAAGCACTTTTAGGAAACTGTACACTATACAGCTAAAAATACCACCATTTAACAGTGGTAAACAGAATGGATGCTATCTGGCCTCTGTCACTATCAGGAACTTTCACACCATTTCCAGGCTAGATGAACAGCTTTTAGCCCCCCAGCTACCATGGAAGCATTTTAACAGATTCAGGTGTGCCATGATTCACAGTGCCAAGACCAATCATGTCTGAGCCTTTTGAGATACTACACTGTAACTGAGGTGCTACAAAGGACATTACACGTGAATGCTAGATGGCAGCTTATTTAGTATTGGATTTGCTGAAGGTCTTCTCAAACTGAACATTGATTGGTGACTCAAAAGCTAATGACTGGGTCAAGACCACTTGAGTTTTTTCAGTGTTTGCATTATTATAGACGCATAGACACACACACAGACACACAATATTGGCTAAAATATTTTCTATAACAACCTTTTTCTCCAGAACCACTTTCTAACTTTCCAGTTCCCACTAGTTTCCTATACAGGCTTACCCTTTTATAAGATTTTTCACCCCAGCATGCATTTCTGAGACTAGCCATTTAAATGCTGCAGAGAGAAACAACTACAAGCCTAAAATGTCTTTTTAAAAACTAGTTGTCACCTACAGCCCCCACCTTGAACACTTTGGGCTCATCATTAATGGTCTTCAACCCTTCCTGGAACAGGCTTCCTCTCAATATAGTCATGGAGTACAAACTTGTCCTAGCTTACAGACAGCTCTCCAACCTCAAAATAGCATCTCTCCAGCAACAAGCTACCCAACTCCTATCCTCACTGAGGCACCAGGCCTTGCAACAGACCCAGATGCAAGCTGTGTCCCCTTATCAATACAGACCACATCATAACTGAACCCAAATAACATGGATTATAATATCTGAGGTTCATTTACCTGCAATGCTACTGAAATCACATATACCATTACCTGCTTACAGGGCACCTCTGTTTCTGCTGCTTATATTGGAGGCAGGGGGCAATTTCTACATGAAAGGATGGACACTGATCTGACATCAGTTCTAGAAAGACACCCAGGCCTGAGGCAGAACACGTTAACCCCTGATTATCCCATCGCTGATTTCACGGCAGCTGTTCTTAGACCACATAAACTTTAAAAATAAACCTGAATATGAAATTGTGGAACAAGGAATCACCCGCAAACCAGTTTGTCTTAATTATGGTTTAAACAGGGAGTATGAATTATGTCATTACTGTATTAGCTTTTGTGATTCCTTTGCCCTTAAGGGTTTATTACTTATCTCCTTCTCCCAACATCCCTTCACTGCCTTCTTCTCCCCTCCCTTCATTCTGTCTTTAGTATTCACTGCATGCTTTATTTGATGCACTGCTTTGTACATGCTACATATCTCTGATTTAGTTAGTCTATGAGGTGCAAATTGTCCCCATCTTCTTTTAAAAACCGGACAGTTACTGCTTACATCACTCTTTTTGAATTGATACGTTTAGGTTATGTTTTCCCTTATCGTTTATCTCATTAGTAAAGTGATGGCACACTTTTCCCCAGCTTAGGACCTTAGAAGTAGGTCCTAAAATTTGCCTTCTGGTGTACTGTCAGAGATGCTTCACTTTCTAGGATCACCTGGGCTTATATCACTTTACATGTCACTTTAAATGTCATGGCACTTCGGAGACTAAAAGCATGGGCCCTGCAGTAGCAGAATGGATGGCTTTGTGAAACCCCTCTAAACTTGGTATCTACTACTTGACTGATGGGCCTGGATGACCCAGGTGGGCCTTGTCAGTCCTATATTCCTAAATTAACAACTGAAAATAAGAATCTAGAGAAACATATAAGCTAGTAAAACATTGAGCATATTGATAAATGTGGCCAGACACTAAAAAAGCAACCAAAAAAGGAGGTACGAGATCACTAAAAAAGCAACCAAAAAAGGAGGTATGAGATCACTATGCCAAACTACAAAAAGGCCCATGGGTGACTGGACAGTTACAACAGATCATCAAAAGACCAACATGGAAATATTTTCAGCATACCTAAAACCAAGACAAAAAGATGGGTGAAGCACTTCCATTATATATTAATCAGGCTTCCTCCTGAAACAAACTTAGCTTTAACAATGTAGATAAGATGAAAAAACTCAATGTTAATTACAAGGAAATCACCTTGGGGGCACTAAAGCAGCTGTCAACAAAATAAAGAACTACAAGGCAGCAGACCAAGATAAAGTAACTGCAGATCTGCTTGAAGCAAACAGCAAAGGGAACTGAAAAATGCTCCTATGCCATTCCTCACTAGCTCTGGGAAACAGAAACCTCTAGAAGAAGGGAAAAAGGAATCATCATAAAATTGCTTAAGAAAACAGCTTTAAGCAACCATAACAACTGGCTTGGGATCACACTAGTCAGGGAAACTCTTCTGTGCAATTATTCTGAATAGAATTCACAGTGCCGCTGAGCTAGATTTCACGAACAAGTAAACTTGTTTTCATCTTGCCTACTCTTGCATTGATTATATTTTAACTCTGTGTGCTGCTACAGAACAAAAGCAATGAATGGCAGCTATTGCAGGCCTTCAACTGACTTTCAGAAACATCTGACAGACATAGTCTCTGACATATACTAGAAATCTACCAATTCCTCTGTAAAATAATCCAGATCTTCCAAAATCGTCATTAAAATGCCAAAAGTACTGCCACCTGTCTAATCAGGAATTGACCAATTTGTTTATGAAGAGGAAAGAAGAAACCTCAGGTAGAACCCTACACCACATTCAGGACTCTTAGATACAAAATCCACAGGTGATAAATGCAGAAGGGACTGTCATTCAATAATTGGGCTCTACAGCCACACTCAGAGATGTTCAAGAAGCTGGTGCCTCACTCAGCACAAATTTGTCTCATAAGACAAGACAGATGCATACCTCTGGAGTTAGGCAAAGGTGTTTTCTCTTTCCTTTTTTGTTGGGCGTCAATCATCAACTTTGCCATGTGACAAGCTGCTGGCATGAAAACTGGAATTATGTATGTAAATCGAGTCATTGGAAAGCTAAACTTTTGCAGGTGTTATTTGCCTCATGAATATTTTGATAAATTAAGTGCAGGAAGAGATCAATAGCCTAGTTAGAACTGATAAACAATTAGAGCTCCAATGTTGTTGCACCTGCAACAGTCCAGGAAATGTACAAGAGGCAAGGGTTTTTTTGTATCTTGGATTGGACCACCAGTATAACTGAGAGGTTTTAGACAAGTTTTTGGGCACAAAGTACCCATTTTTCTGTGCCTTCATAAAAAAATTAGGGTCTTAGAACCACCAAGTTAACAATGTTATGAGAATCAGTACAGCCCTGCCCGATTCCATTTTTCTAAATGGAGTAGCCTTGAATACTGTTGATGAGCTTATTTTTCTGGGCAGCACCTTTTATAACTCAGGTACCTGCAACTCTAATGTAATGACCTGAGTGGGCAAGGTAAGGCACCGTTTTCTTGGAAGCACTGCTCAATATGGAAATCTAATATCCTCAGCATTTGCATTAAAATGTAAATCTTATGTAGTAAGGTATTAAGTGCACTCCTACATAGGTCGGAGGAGCGGAAGAGCAAAAAGTCTACCAAAGAAAAATGATCAGCTCTCATTGTGCATCCTCAGATATTAATGCCAAATATTCAGAGAAAATGGGCAGGTGGAATAATGTTGATATCCTAGAATGAGCACAATTACTGGGAGCTGTGCAAACAGTACCAGCAAAACCTGGTCATATTCTGAGGATGCCAGATAATAAGCTCCCCTAAGAAAGAAGAGAAATCAATCCAGAAAGACTCCTTGCAACACATGACGAAGCAAAGAAGTAACTTTAGAAATTAAAAACTTCAGCAAATTAAAACAACCGTCCATGACAGAATGGGCTGGTGATAATGCACTTCTGCCTTACACATGTAATGGTGAGAGAAACAAACATGATTCATTTGATTGTGCTAATTAACAGTAGGGAGGATTATAGTAGCTTGTTTACTACTTTGAGTAAATTTTACTATGGGATTATTGACTCACTTAGATTAAATCAAAAGTGAGAGGATGCATTAATTATGTTACCTTAAAGGTATAATAATCCACAATGTTAGGTACAAACTTCACATGGGATAAGTGTGGAAGGGGCTCTCATTCAAACCATACTCTCAGACACTTAAGGGGCTGATTTATTGTGGCAACTGAAAAATACATGTTATCTAGAAAATATATGTTATTAATCACAAAAGATTAGGTATGCCTTCACAGACAAACACAGCAGTGTGCCAAAATACATCCATAATCCAAGCTGAGAAAATATAAATTGCTGTATTTAAAGTCTAATTTGCAAAATGCATATACTTATGGCACAGTTCAGATAAGAATATTGCTTCACTATGAAAATGGGATAGTTGTTTTACAAGATGCACAAGTGATTGAAAATTATTGTGAGCCAGTTCTACAGTTCTCAGCAATCAGCATCCTGGTTGACTCCCTCCCCAGGGACCTCAGCTGCTGGCTCCTCCTGGCCCTAGCCAAGCTAGTAATATATCTCACCAAGAAGGAGACTCTGGCCAGGAGGAACCCCCCCCCCCCCCCCCC
>NW_017729032.1:32728143-32738124 GCF_001723915.1 Gavialis gangeticus
CACAATCCCACGTCCGAACAGATTTTCACTGGGCAGTGTCCACTGGCTCCTTGGACTCGTCTGAGAGCCAATGGGCACCCTCCAGTGTGCTCTGCCTGGGGTCCCCTCCACACCTTACCACACTGGCTTTAAACTTTTGACCTTCACTCCCATCCCTGTTTTCTTATCATTTGTCCCAAGGAATTTAGCTGCCACTTTCCCAGTAGCTTCCCTTTCCTGAGGGGGGTTTATAGTTTCACTTGGTGGGCCATTTGCTCATGAACCCCTAACATGGCAAATAGGCCTATTTGACTCCCCAGAGACTTTAGCTGCTGGCTCCTCCATGGAGCTGCCACCACAGGCATGTACCTGGCACAGTTCACAGACTCTCCTAACACCTTGTCTAAGTACAGAAAGACCCTGGCACATGCATGCTTGCACTGTGGCAGGCTGCAGCCCCTTCGCCGCCTCCTCCAGAATCTCCTGCTTGGTTCTGGTTGCTCTACTCCCCACACCTTTTCTTTTACACACTCCCTGTCCATGGCCCCATCAAATCCCAGGACAACCTCCTCCTGGCTCTGGCCAAGCTGGAAATATACCTGACCCGGAAAAAGGCTCTGGCCGCAAGGACAACTAGGGACTGCAGGGCTGTTTTCTGGTCTCTAGTCCTCTCTCATCTCCGGGCTGTGTTTCACTGGGCAGTGTGCACTGGCTCCTTGCATGCTCTGGTTGGTGTTGTGCCCTCCCCACTTTTGGTGCACTCATTTAAAACCTCTGACCTTCACTTCTGTCCCCATTTTCTTCTTCTGCTGTCCACTTGTGAACTTAGTAACCCCCATATTAAGGGAGGCTTTCACAGTTTTACTTGATGGGCCTTGGCTCAATGCACATCACATAGGCCAGGTTGACTCCTTCCACGATATCAGTGGCTTTGCAAGAAGGCTCTAAGGGACTTGCTACACTGAGAGTTGAACAAACGTTGGTGGGTACTAGCATTAGCCGGGTTTGGAGCAGTCAGACAGCCAGTCCAGCAGGGGTCTGGAGAACTGAAAGATAAGTACCCTCCCCCCCCCAATTCCAGGCTTCCCCCTGCCTCCCGGGACCTTCCTGAGCCCACTCCACCTCCAGGGCTCATAGACATTAGGGCTGGAAAGGACCTCCTGAATCATTGGGTCCAGGGCAGGAAGTCAGCTGGAGTCAGATGCCCCCAGCATTATAAGCTACTGGTGGTTACCCACGTGGGGTCCGTCCCAGGCAGCCGCAAGGAATGGGGCAGGAAGCTGCGGTGCTGGGGCGGGGCCTCGGGCCCAACCCAGGCCAGGGGGAAGGGCGGGATGCTTACACCAAGGTGCAGCCTGGTGCAACAGAAGCCGGGCAGCACAGATCAGAGACGATCCTGCCCTGGAGGAGCCAGGTTGAGCCGCCGAACGGGTGCTAAGAACTAGCGTCAGGTGCTAAGGCGGGGGTAGCCCAGGGTAACGAGCTCCACGAGCCTCCCGGAATGGCCCTGCGACGCGGCCCTTCGTTTTCATCCTGAGAGGCTCCTCCGCCCGGAGCCCAGAAAACGTGCGCGGACCCGGGGGAGGGGCAGCTCGCGCGGCGGCGGCAGCGGGACAAAGGGCGGCGGGGCCGAGTAGGGCGGCTGGAGCAGCCTCCACCCGCGCAGCGGAGGCAGGGAGGAAGGCCGGGCCGGGGCCCGTGTCCAACCCGCCCCCCAGGCTCCGCAGCAAGGGAAGGGGGGGAGCGAAACCTCCGCGCCCCCCGGGAACGGCGCCAGCTACTCACCTGCGCCCAGCACTCCCGCCGGCCCTTTAACAGCCCCCCTCTCCCATTGGGAGCCCTGCCTGCCACTCAGCTCTCCCAAGGCTCCCATTGGTAGAGCGGGCCTGGCCCTCGAGCGCGGCTCCGCCCCGCCGTCGTGACGCGGCCGAGCAGACTGGGGAGCGTGAGCCGTGCCGCGGGTTGGAGACGGGTCACCCTACCTCGACCCCGGCGTCTCTGCCCTGCCCCCGCCGTCGCTGTTCCTATTGGCTCGCTCCGCTGCTTGTCAGAGCGATCCCAGGTTATGATTCGCTAGCGGGAGGAAGGCTCTGCCTCCGAGGCATCAATGAGCTTCCGGCGGCTTGGAGCGGGGATCCTGGTTTATTATGATTTAAAAAAAATATCCCCCATTTTTGGATTAATTAATTAATTTCAAACCCACATTTTTCTGCAATTAAAATGAAATACCTATATAAGTGGTGTTCATTTTAACCACAGAAAAAAGTGGATTTTGGGTTACTCTTCTAAACCCAGATTTAAAAATAACCCAAAATCGACATTTTTCTGTGATTAAAATGAAACACCGCTATATATAGATAGATAGATAGGTATCTATCTATAGATAGATATCTCCCTCTCTGTATGTGGTGTTTCATTTTAATCATGGAATTTGGGCTACTTATTTTAATTTAAAAATTGGGGATTTTTTTTTATCAGAGAAAACCAGGATCCCTGCTGAGCAGCCAGAGGCAGGGCCATCAGTTGTCTCCATCTCTCCTTCTCCCTCCTGGCGTGTGGGAGTTGGGCATGATGTGATGCCTGCAGGATGCAGTGGTTGCCTACCCCAGGGTCCAGCTGTGGCCCAGGGCTGATATCCTAGTCCAGCTCCTGCCAGAGGCAGAATCATCCCTATTGCAACCATCTGGGTCACACATTGTGTCACCTGTTCTTAACCTTGGGAGCAAACCCCATGCACACCTAACCAGTAGTGCTGTGCAAAACTGCACTGTTCCGCTTCGACTTCTGTTTCGACATTTCAACGGAACAGTGTTTCGTTTCGAGTTTAGTTTTGTTTTGAAAGCACTGTCCTGTTTCATTTTGTCAAAACAGTTTCAATGTTTTGATGCTGTTTCGACCATTGGCTATAATGGGGAAGCACAAAACTGTAGGAGGAGCAGCTTCTTATGACTGCAGGCAGATCGGGGCCTGCACCCAAGGGAGAAGTGAAGCAGAGCCCTGCAACCCTGGGGGGGGGGCAGGCAGGAGGCTGCTGCTGCCTCCTGGGACTGGTGCTGGGAGCTAAGCCAGTGGAGGGAGGTGGAACGCAGCCCAGGCACTGTGCTCTGCTTCCCGCCACCGGGCTCAGTTCCATGGGGTTGCAAGAGTGGCCAGTGTGTGGCCAGTCTCAATTTATTGTGTGATTAACCAATTAATTGTGTAATATATATAATGCATAGCAGAGGCCTAGTGTCCTGTCCTGCAAAGACAGGAAGAGACCCAAGGAAGAGGGCCATGCCCCCTGCTACAGAAAAAGGCAAAAACCTTTACAGTCCATGCCAATTTGACTGTGGGGGAAATTCCTTTCTGATTCCAAATGTGGTGGGAGGAGGAAGACTCTTGAGCTCTGATTTTTTTGACTGAGCACACCTTGGCCAAAATCTCTAGCTGCAGCCAATACCCAGAGCCTTTGAGGAAAACAGAAAAAAAATACACCTTCCTGGCACCTGTAGGGAAAAATAATGCTTTTGTTGAGTGTCAGCTTAACAGTCTGACTTCTGCTTTCCTATTCTCTTCAAACCACATATCATGTATGTGGCATTTGCTCTTTGCATTATATTCAATTGCTTTGATAACACAATACTAAACACCTGCTGCTGCATAGGGTTAAACAAAGGGCATACAACCTGTAATATAAATTATTTGAAATGTGCCTCCTTGTGTTCATAATGGTCCATGAATAATAGTATTTGTACCTGTATTTGTTACCAAAGCTATTTACTGAATGCTGATTACATTTATGTTTTACCATATCAATATTTACAGTATTAGATATTTGAAGATAAACTTGACTTGGCATATACTTTCTATGGATTAAATTGGTTCCTAACATTAATATTGTAACATAGTTTAAATAAGGAAAGTATAATTTTCTTTAAATAAATATTTTGCAGCTTGATTTCAAAATATGTAGTTTCAATGAGAAATCCATCTAGAAAGCTTACTTGCTAAAATATTTGCAGAAAGCAAACAAAAGGGAGTATGAAAGAGTTGGTCAAGTCTTTTATAAAACTGGCCAATAATGTCTATAGAAGTTTGGTAATATTTGCACAGATTCAGTTCTGTATTAGGAAAAGAAATACAAAAAAGGATATCATGGCTACACCACTGACTAGACCTGATTGTGTAACCTTTCTTGCCATTGGCCATGCATAATCTCAAAAAGTTAATTTGATAGAATTATTCATTCATTGACAATGCCTAGAAACGGTGGACAAACATACAAGGTGCTGTGTGCCTTGATCAGGGATCTTAAAGAACTATTTAAAAATGTAAACAATTGAAACTAACAAAAAGAAGAAAGAATAGAGGAGAAGAGTAATTATGCTTTGGGCATGTCTACATGTGTGCATTTATTGTGCAGTAACCAAAATTACTGTGCAGTACAGGTGTGTGTTTACAGGTGCACGCCCATACTGTGCAGTAAATATGGCTGACTTGAGCGTAAATGCCAACTTGAGTGTAAATTTTGTACCTGCATCGTGCAGGCATCAAATTTATGCCAGACTAGTTACTGTGCAGTAGTGCACAGGTAGACACTTTACTGTGAAGTAACAGTGTGTGTGGACTGACTTGGGACTAACTTTAGCCTCAAGTCAGACCACACAGTGTTAATGCAGTTTAACATCTTCACGTGTAAATACTGGCCTATTTCTGCTTACTGCACAGTAAATTTAAGCTGTAAATGCATGTATAGACATATCCTTTGAGGCTTTTTCCTTCTGCCAATTTGATTAAATATGTATCCTACCTGCACAGAGCTCTGAAGATATATTTTTACTGTGAAGTACTTGGATACTAAAACAATGCATGTCATCAAAGCACATATACATAGTAGTCATTTCAACCCCCTTTTCCTAAGTAGTCATTTCATATACTAAATATATACATAATTTAAATACCCATTTTCTAGGGAGAAAAGGAATTGAGTTGTGGTCCAGCCCCCATAACAGAATTGTTTATATTACCTAATTGTGGGGAAAGTTTGCATCAGCTTTCCCAAACCAATAATCTTGGAGTATTCCTTCATTTCCTGGTGTTTAAGGGGACCTGGAGGAGAAAATAAATGGAGAAGTAAATATGGCTTGTGACTATTGACTGTAACATCTGAATTTTGTTGGACCTAGGTATTGGCAAGTATAACACAAGGGAAATGATTTTTTTACTTTAATGTAATAGTGACAAGAGCAGCATATTAAGGATGCGGGGAAGTAGAACATAATCTTTCATTCTCATTGTTCAGCTATAAAATTAAAATGACTAAAAATGGGTTCAAAGACTGTAAGATCACTGAAGAATTCACTTGTTAAGCTAACCATGATAAAGCAGGAGTAAAGTACTCCCAGTGTTAAAATAACAGTCATATTATTTCAAAACAATTTTAAAAAGTGCAGCACAGGTGTTCAATATCAAGAACATGCAAGTTCACAGATCTGGCCCTGGAAAAGGTGCAGAAACTAAATAGGAATGCCTACCTTAGGGGTATCAAAGTCACCAGGCCCTACTAGCTGGGTAAGTGGCATCTGGCTTGTCTGCAGGCTTGGATGGGCCCACAGATCAGCCTGTGTGCCTCATGCAGCATGTGTCCTGAACAGGCTCCACGTGCTGTGTGTGGCACATGCACCAGTCTGGAGCATGTCACATGTGATGTGTGGGTCCAGTCCATGTCCCATGGGCAGCATCACAGGCCAGATGACAGGGATCTGCAATCTGCATTGTATCTTTGACACCCCTGCCTTAGCTTATCTTGTGACCATCTCCACATTCAAGTGCAGGATGTGTACTGAGGTAGGAGTGTATAGGGAGTGGAGAAGAGGGGTGGAAATGCTGTGAAAATTCTGGGTAAAACTGCTACCTATCAGCAGCTGCAGATAGGTAGAAACAATTTACACAACCCTCTAGAGCTGTCTGAATTGCACCACAGGCTGCTCCAGCACAAGCCAGAACTGAGGACAAAAAAGGTGATATAAAATCACGTTATCACTGCTTAAAGATCTGTGCTGTACTCTCAGTGATTTGGTAGATAGCATTTTCACCCCACGCTAATTTTACTATAGATGCTCCTGAAACTAAACTAACACCCATTCCAGAATGCTGTTATGCTGGAGGGAGAGAGAAGGGGTAGAAGAAAGACTCAGTAGTCTTTTCTCTCATGCCTAAAATTATTGTGCTTGCCGTGTACTAAAATAGTCAAGATTTTTGGACAACCACCAGTTATTTCAGACCACACATTTATAAATTAAGGTTGTTATTCTTGTTTTATAAAGAATTATACAGGATGGGGGAATAGGGAGAGAGAGAGACTTAAAAATCACAAAGCAACCACAAAGCTGAGTGGGGATAACAATGAATTGGGACCTGGGATCTATTCTAGTTTTCTGCCACCAACCTTCTGGGTGATTGCAAATTGTTTTACCTCTGCATCTCTCAGATTTCCCATTTCTGAAATAGGAATGGCGGTTGATGAAGTATCTAGAGATGAAAAGGACTGTATAAGTTAAGCATTATTAATTTTCAACCACATGGTATATTGCTAGCAAACCTACACATGAGAACAACAGCTGCTCATATAACCACAGACTTCTGAAAAAGTGTTAAAAGGAAATTTTCTGACAGAAATCTTCATGGTATAGAGGATTTTTGTCCCTTTCTAGAACATCTGTGTCACAGTCAAACCTAGAAAAAGCAGAAAATGTAAAATAGCACAATGCTGCCCTCTTTGAGTAGTGATCCAATCTATAATACATACTCTTGCACTCTGCTGTTACAGACACTGCATATGGTTCAGGGAATAGGGCATCTTATGACTGTAGCAGAGTTTAACTCAGGGGTGAGCAAAATATGGGCCATGGGCCACATTTGGCCCACCAGGAAGTCTCATCTGGCCCATGGGCACCCACCAATTAATTGTACCCAGCCCAGCCCATGTGCCTCACTCCCACCCTCACGTGCAGAAGGGCCCGGCCCAGCCAGCTTGCCCAGCTTCCAGGTGGGGCTGCTGCTGCCATGCTGCATCTGCTGGAGGATCTGCTTGGCTTCTCCAGTCTCCAGCGGCTCTTCCTTTTGTCTCTGCTGCAGCGCTTGCTCTGGGCAACTGGCAGCGAAGCAGTGAGGGTAGAGGGGAGGAAGAGGGAGTTGGAGTTGGGCGGAAGCCTAGATTGTGTAGTGTGGGGCTGGGGCTGGTGGGGGCGCAGAGCTCAGAGCCTGCACCCAGGGGGCAGCAGAAGTTCGGGTGGGCATGTGGGGTGTGAGGAAGGAAACTACCTTACACACTGCCCACCCAATGGCAGACATCCTGTGCCACGGGCAGCAGTAGCAGCAAGGCCTCATGGTGCTCATGGCCTATAAACGCACTGCCACCCAGTGGCATGCAGCTCCAGCCAGTTCTGGGAGCAGCACGTGGCAGCAAGGAGCAGAGCTAGGCTGGCCCACTTCTCATGCAGGGCCCCCCGCGGTGCACATGCAGCTCCCGGCACTCGTGCCGCACGAGGGGGAAGCCCCGTGTGATGAGCCAGCTGCCTTCCCCACTGCCTGACACCATGTGCAGTTGCTGGGACGCCACCAGGAAGCAGAGGGTAGGGCTCCCCACCAATTCCAGGAAAGTCCCAGGCCACTGGTTCCATAATGCAGGGCTTCTCTCTGATGGCATGAGTGCTGGGAGGTACATGTGCATCATGGGGAGCCCCAGGCAATACAGGCAGGCCAGCCTGGCTCCACTTCTTGCTACCACATCCAGCTCCTGGAACAGGCTGGAGCTGTGCACTACCAGGTGGCAGCCTGTGCGTGGGCCATGAGCACCCTGAAGGCCCACTGTCTGCTGCTGCTGCCAGTGGCAGGGGCTCTGCACCATGGGGAGGGAGAGTCTGTGGAGTCCCCACACCCCCACCTTCCCTCTCACCCCACAAACCCCACATACCCACACCGTGCCCTCACAACCCACCCCATAGATAGACACCTAGCAGCATACCCAATACCCCATATAGCCACACTCCCTCACAAACCTCACACACATCCACACGCACCCCACACCTCACCACACACACAGACACAGCCCCCAACCACACCCCCATGCACTATATACAAGAGTAAGACTTTATTTTTGAGTTATTATGCAATCACCTCTATATACATTATGCCAGCATTTCTCATACTGTGGGCCGCAACCCAAAAGTGGGTTGCAAGAATATATGAAAGGGCTGCGAAGAAATTTTAGAAATAGATCAACAAACTTTAAAAGTGGATTCTCTTTTAAAGGAGAAAAATGTGGAAAACAGTGGCTTTTCCCTTGCAAGTTGGCAGAGTTCCAGCCTGGAAGGGGTTGCTTGGGTCTCCCCCTGCCTCATCCACCCACCCACCCCCTGCCCCACACACCGAGGGGCAGGAGGCAGCAGGTGGGAATGAGGGGCACAGAGTCAGGACTGGCCATTAATGTTTACAAAGGGGTCATGGTACAAAAAGAGGTTGAGAACCACTGCACTACACAAATACAAATTGTGACAAAAATATTTTTTGAAATAAACTATGTTATAGTAGATATTTGACTTTTAATATATGATTTGTTTTTTCTCTGGTTCCAAGATGGCAACCCCTACTCCCAAAAGGAGTACTTCCAGGGAAAAGTGAAGGGACTTCCAGTGGCAACTGTCAGGGGTCAGAGGGTGAGACTTCCAATCCCAAGATAGCAACCAGGGGGCGGGGCAAATATCAAGGGGCAGGGCTACCATTGCAACCCTCAACAGCTCACCAAAACTCATTAAACAGCCCTTACTAAGCTGAAATAATTGCCCACCTTTGGTTTAACTCCTGTCTTAAGGAAAAACTTGTAATCAAAAGAAGTACCTCAAAAATGAGTATAATTTGCTTTTTATAACCCTCACTCTTTTTGCAACCATTTTTATCTGTATTCTACTTAATGTATCATCACTTACTTACCTCTCGTATACCTCACCCTGCTAATGGTCTTTGAGGCAATAAGTTCCTGTGCACTACTTCTGATCAATCTACAGGATTCCCAGCTAAAATGAAGCAACTGGATCTCTCAAGGTAAACATCCTTCCTTTGTACTTCAACTTACTTACTAGGGCCAAACTCCTGTTAGTTTTTATTACACTACAATCACAGCACTGCCAAACTTTTACAGTGAATTTCTTCACCGGTTGGTATGGCTACACCTGGAATTGTGAAGATGGTTCAACTGCATGCTGATAGTTCCCAAGGGGGAGAGGCAGAGTTAAGGTTGTGTTGCCATTAAATCTATTTCTTGATTTTTCAGAGGATTGAGTGTCAGTGAACCTGACATTTCGGAAGGGTACAAGACACCACAGGGCAATTGTAAATCTGCATTAATTAAGCTGTTTGACAGCAAATCGAGTGTCTTATCAAAGTTTAGATTAAACTGATTCCTACCTGATCTAACCCAAAATAGATGTTCACACTGTTTTGCAGAGATTTAAATAAATTGGTTTCAAATCTTACCTTTAATTGATCTGTTGTAATTTTCTCTTATAGACTATTTACTTTAACCAAAAAAATAATTTAAGTGACTTCATAAGCAGCAAGTGTTCATTAGTTTAACCACACCAGCTTAAAATTTATTCTTTGTTTAAATTAGTGCATCACTTTGTGTAGACCTGGCCTACAGCTTGACCTTGACTGGAATAAATGTTACATTTTTAAAACACACACACACACACACACACACACACACACACACACACACACTCAACAGGTTCTGGATTCTTGTTTTATACAAACGCTTACTGAGAGAGGCAACCTATGTATTATTTGTGGAAAAAAATGAGTTCATAAAACTTTGTAAGGAAATTATACAAAATTGAAATGGAATAAAAGGAGCGAGTAACCTAAACAGTCCATAGATTGCATTAGTCCCCTGTAACATGCAGATACTGATCAAGTGTGGATGCTTATTTATTTTAAACCCAACATGATTAAGTCCTGAGTAAC
>NW_017729032.1:32743124-32747729 GCF_001723915.1 Gavialis gangeticus
ACATTCTTAAGTGTACATTCTTACAATACACCCCCCCAATCCCTATTGCTAATATGGCTAATTTAGCTAACTATACGGGAGGTTCTCTATATTCTGAGATTTACCATGAAAGAATTCATACAATACACATAAAATGTTCAGATTTTATTTCACAAAATGAACATTTCAGCAAAATGTAATATCATTGGTAGTATTTTTTCTGCATATCAGTGGGGTCCAAAGAGGACCAACATTATAAAAAATTATGGCATATTAATGTTACTGATCTATACTCCTTATCAGATATTGGGAAAAATGCAGCGTGAGAAAAATGTTCAAATAGAAACATGTACCAAATTTTCACCTGCTGTAACTCCACTGATTTTAATAAAAATAAATCATGAAGCTCTCAAGACAGCCAAAATTGAAAGCACCTTTGAATAATTTAGGCCACACATCTTTCCTGTGCCAGTCTCCATTTCTGTATAATGCAACGGTATTTATCAGAGCAATTTGTAAAGGTTTCCTCATGGAGTCACACCAGACATAAATCTGAGTCACTAAATCAACCCCATCTTGGGCGTGTCTACCATTTATTGTGCAGTTGATTAATCAGCTGAACAATAAACGTCACACCTCTACATGCATGCCCCTGTTAGGCCGAAGTAGATTAATTAACTCTACAGCAGGATAGTACTTTTAAATACAAGTACTATCCTGCTGTGGAGTTTTTTCACCCTGCAACAGTGCACATGGAGACGCTGCCTGGACTGACTGGGACATGAAGGTGTTTCAGTGCAGAGGCTGCCTTCCAGCTAGGCCCCCACTTATGCACCCTTGTGCCCCAGCCAGCCCCTCTGCAGTACACTGAGCCAGGGGACTGGCAGGCTGACCCCTGGAGCTCCCTGCTCTGACCTGGCTCAATGTGCTGCACACTAATTGCATATGTAGACGCACCTCTTGTAAACACAACTAACCTTTAACCTGCCGGTAATTCAGGGGTGGGCAATTATTTTGGGCGGAGGGCTGCTTATTGAGTTTTGGCAAGCCATCAAGGGCAACATGACAGGCAGCCAGGGGCAGTTAAATATTAGTTTTCTAAATATTTTAGGGGCCACACAGGCTGGTAAGAATGGCCTGGTGGGCCACATCTGGCCCATGGGCCGCATTTTGCCCACCCCTGCTTAACTGGTTATTAACATTTATTTATAAGCAGAAAATAAATACATGATTAAATAAATACAAACCAAAATATGCTAAGTCTGCAAACATAATGGCTCAATATAAAATATTTTAATATTGACATTTGTGATAACTACCAAAACTTAAAATTGGTTATATGTTACCAAAATGCCTTAACATTGGGGTAGCATTCTTTCAATTTTAAGATAATCCAATAAAATAATAACTGGGTATAAAAGAAATCACTTACATGACATAACTTCAATATATATTATACTCATCATGCTGCAATTTTTTATTTTTTACATAATATATGTGAATATTAAACACTTCTTGTTTTGGTTACATTATACAAGTGCAAAAAGACTATATACATTTACATGCAAGTAATTTTTTAAATAAATATCATAGAATAATCCAGCAAAAAGATGCATAATACTTAAATTTACATTTTTTGGACTTTTAAAAAAGAATAATGTTCTTTAGTTTAGAAATCTCAACGTAAATAATTAAAACAAATGCTTTACATTAATTTGTAACTGTTGCAATTGTTTAACAGTTTTGTAAAGCTCTGTAATAGATTCATTTACGAATTATGATTTAATCCTGCAACTAGAACTCATGGAAATAATCCTTACTCATTTCAACAGTTATGTTTATTTCACTGAGATTATTTGCATGATTAAGGATTACTCATAAAAGGAGATGAAAAAGGGTAGGACCTTAACTATATTATGATGCCTGTTTTTTAATGTAACATGCCTAAATTTGGGTCCAGTTCTGTTCTCTCTGAATGCAGACTTGTGCCAATTAAATTTTTCTGCACAACAGAATTGCATAGCAATAAAAAAATCATGTCATTGTATATCAACTTCTTTGGAGGCAACAGAAATTACCAAGTACTTTAACTAATACAACTATATTATCTCTTGATCACTATAGCAGTCCTTACTTAAAAACTTTCGAAATTCATGAAAGACTTGCCAGAGTCAGTTCCTGTATTTTTGTCAGCACCACACTCAGGGTTGTGTGAATCATCAGACTTATTAGTATCTGCAGCCAGAATTTGTAATATCCATGACTATAATTGTGATGGTATGGAACTGGATCATACGTATTTTATCAGTGCATCCAAAGGTTATCCTGAGGAACACTTATTATTCCATTTGGGTATTTTTAATCTATGGTCATTTTAGCTACCACCTAAGGTCACATGCTTTCTGTATCAGAGAAAAAATAAGACACTTATTGAATAGGCATAACATTAATTAAAGTGTTTAACTAAAGTGCTGTCCTGAAATGGGGGGCAAAATTTTCTTGTGGTGTAAACTAATTAAATTCAGGTAGATAAATCAAGCAGAGAAACTGATCATCCATTTTTAAATTAGTAAAACTCCATATTATTGCCATATGTCTTTTAATGTATATTTTAGGTATTATTTCCCCTCTTGAATTGAAAATGTAATGAAAGAAATCACTCAATTTCATTTGCAATCTTAGGTAAGCCTTATTGTTTACAAATGTTTCCTTGGATTTAAAGACATTTCTAAGTCATTTACTAGGAATGAAAAATGTAGCACAGCTTTAAGAAAAGCATGCAAGAAACACATTTATTTTTATATGAAGAGTAATGTTTCATTATTAATAGCTGAGGAATTACCAGATATAAATTATGGTGAGATTTACCTATCAAGTGTCAGGGAAAAAAAGAACCATTCAGTGTTTAAAAGTAGACATCCAAGTTATGTGAGTGTGCTGTACGGATTAGTCTTTATGACTCTTCTATCTCACTCAATGCTCACTCTGTAGATTGGTAAGTTGTCCATAATGGTCCCAATTAAAAAAAAATATGGATCTATATCTCTCTGTGTGTCTTGTGTAGTCATGCACACCTCTTATACTGAGAATCACACATTTCTCTTTTTCTTATTTACATCAATTCTACACTTACATTATATGTAATGTAAGCAAACACCACAAGGGCACATCCAAACAAGTGTGCACATGTGGTATGAGGTGCTGCAGACATGTTTGCAGTGCTGCAAACTGCAAACATTGTATGTGCAGGCGTTCACTGTGCTGCGTGGATTTTTTTGACAGTGGGAGATCCCAGTGTAAAAAAAGTGGGCTGGCACATGTGGTGGCAGCCTGCATAACTCAAAACTGGAGCTTGGCCAGCGAGAGCCATGCTTCAGGTGCCAGCCAGGCTCTGTGTGCTGGATCACCACCACTAGAGTTCTGAGAAGCCCAGAGAACGACAGGTAAGGGTAATGGGGCCAGCCCAGGTGCTGGCCCTAGCCTTTCCTACCCCACCCAGGGCAACTTGTTGTGCGCCAGAGTGCATGTGCACGAGAATTCCCCAGGGACAAGTAGCAGGGGCACAACTATGTGCCCCTGCTATTTGTCACTGGGGAAATACACATGCATGCTCATCTGGATGTGCCCCAAAAGGGCAAAACAATAGAGAATCAGTTCCTATATTTGTTATGAAATGTAACACTGAAGTTGTGACAATGCATGATCAATATAGACTCCATACAAGCCTGGGCATGTGAGTTCAAGAGTCCTGGTTAAAGATGAAAATAAATTATTCCACAATTAGTATTCTTCACTTTTCCTAATTTGTGCTATATAGTTGTTTTAAACTAACAAAAAGCTGGTGTGTTCTAACAATGAGGTACTTGCATTTCAGTGGGAGGACTGTAAAGTACTTTCTGATCAAGTGTAGTTTTTAAAAAATTTGGAGATCATCTGAGAAAGGAGCAATAAAAGGGCAAATGTTATCTGGAGTCTTAAAGCTATAACAAAAGATATGATTTTAAAGAATTGTATCTATACCTTAATACAAACTAGAATTTTTCATTTGAAAAAACAGTTCTTCATATTTACATAATTTTCAATTATACTTTTATGAAAATTTTCATGGTAAATCTTGGCTAGCCTCATAAGATTAGCTGATGCCAATATACAAAGACAGTCACAGAAGTTGGACCTTGTATAGTATCTGAAAAGGAAATACGATACAAAAAGGAAGTGAACTTCAGAAATTAATATTGTGCTTGATTTGGGGGAAAATGTACCCAGAGAGGTGACATGAACTGTTGTTTGTTTTTTTAAGATTATCCAGATTGTCTTTCATAGAAGATTCATAGAAGTAGGCTCAGAAGGGACCTTATAGATCATCAAGTCTGACCCCCTGCCCTGGGCAGGAGATAAAACTGGGCTCAAATGACCCCAGCTAGGTAGACGTCAAGCCTCCTCTTAAAGACCCCCATGGTAGGAGCCAGCACCACTTCCCCTGGAAGTTGGTTCCAGATCCTAGCCGCCCTGACTGTGAAGTAGTGCCTTTGGATGTCTAGTCTAAACCTACTCTCTAACAACTTGTGGCCATTATTCCTTGTTACCTGGGGGGGGCTAGGGGGAACAAGGTCTCTCCCAAACCCT
>NW_017729032.1:32747770-32752410 GCF_001723915.1 Gavialis gangeticus
TCCTTCCCTACTAGCATGCCCACCTCACCCCAAATCTTGGTATCATCAGCAAATTTAAACAGGCTGCTTTTCACCCCATTGTCCAAGTCACTAATAAAGAAATTGAACAGTGCGGGCCCAAGGACCGAGCCCTGGGGGACTTCACTGCCCATTTCCCTCTGAGTCGAAAAAGACCCGTCCACTACTACCGTCTGAGTACAACCCTTCAGCCAATTTGCAATCCATCTGACTGTGTAGGCATCAATGCCACAGTCACTTAGTTTTTTAATGAGAATGGGGTGGGAGACAGTGTCAAAGGCCTTGCTGAAGTCCAGAAAGACTACATCCACTGCAACACCTGCGCCCAATGTTTTTGTGACCTGATTGTAGAAGGCAATCAGGTTGGTCTGACAGCACCTGCCCCTAATGAAACCTTGCTGGTTGCCCTTGAGCATCATCCCTGCTGCTGACCCATCACAGGTGTGCTCCTTGATCATCTTCTCAAAGAGTTCCCCAGGACTGAAGTAAGACTAATGGGCCTATAGTGGTCCAGGTCCTCCCTCTTCTCTTTTTTAAAGATGGGGACCACGCTGGCTTTCTTTCAATCATCTGGCACCTGGCCAGAGCACCACGAGTGCTCGTAAAACTGTGCCGGGGCCCAGCAATAACCCCTGCCAATTCCCTCAACACCCTGGGGTGGAGAGCATCTGGACCTGCTGATCTGAACACAGCCACCCCTCCAGAAGCTCTCTTACCCTGTCCTCCCCGACCTTAGGCCTAGCGATGCTTCTCCTGAGTCTGTCTGGAATCTTGGTCGGGGAGTCCTGGTCCCTGCACAAGAAAATGGAGGCAAAGAATTTGTTAAAGAGGTCTTTCTCCTCTGGTGCAACCACCAGATTGCCAAGCATATCCTGTAGGGGCCCCACAGTACCCGGTGCCCTCTTCATTCTCCTTATATATTAAAAAAAGGACTTTTTATTATCTTTGATCCTTGACGCTAGCCCTAGCTCCATATCTGCCTTAGCTTTTCTAACAGCCCTCCTACAGAACCGAACGGTGGAGGTATACTTCTCTTTGGCGATAGCCCCTCCCTTCCACCAGATGTACACCTTTTTGGCAATCAGGCATTCACGAATGCCCTTGGTGAGCCAGGAGAGCTTTTGGGCAGTCTTGCCCCCTTGCTTCTTGTTAGGATTGACACCCCTTGGGCTCTGAGTATCGTCTCCTTAAGGAACGGCCATTCATCTTGGGCACTGAGTTTGCCTACTCTCGAGGACCACAGCACCTCTCCCACTAATCTCAACTCATTGAAGTTGGCCCTCTGAAAGTCTAGGGCTACTGCCTTGCTGCAGGCCCCTGCACATATCAAGAAAGTTATCTATAACATCTCTGGAATTTTATTTATTTGTTCAATTTACATTGCTTAGACATAGTATATGCTCTAAACAAATGTGTAGTGTTTTTCCTAGGTAACATGAGTTTATTATTTCAATATATTGTTACTACAGCATACATTACACATAAAAGCAAGTTCAGACCCCAGTACATGCCTGAAGCAGCTGGATGGGGCACTGGAAGATGCATATGCTTAACTAGCACTTTTTTCCTCCATGAAAGACAACTCTACTTTGGAAGTAGAGTGCTAAATTTGCCAAATGAAATGTTTCACTGAAACGTTACCATTATTATATTAGCTTACCATAATATTTTCTCAAGCAATATATTTAGAGTAGTGATTATCATGTGATATGTACATCCAAAATGGATTGTTGGGTACAAGGTGAAAGTACATATCTTGAATGGTTTTAGTTTAGTTAAAATTTTATTTATAATTTTAAAAAATGCAGTGACTTGACTTCAGAAACATGTCCATTTTAATTTATACAGATGGAGGATTTATTTCTGTTCTCTACTTAGCATTTTATATACAATGTTATATGGACTCTTCCAATTTAGTTCACTGAAGCAGTTTTATTACAAACTTGTGCCTCCCAGTTCACTTAACAGTGGCTTAGTAAGTAGCATTCTATGCTTGACAGATGGAAGACTTAGGTTAGACCTTCTCTTTTGGCCTACCTGTGGCTGGTAGCACTACTGAGATAACTATCTGTACAGCTGCAAGAAGTTACTGTGTGAGCCACATACAATACAGCAATCCTTGTAGAAAGGTGTCAGTATCAAGATATTACCTTACCACAAGGCCAGAATTAAAACAGCAAGTATGGCTACTACCAAGGCACAAGAAGCGAGTGAAACAGGCCACAAGGAAGAGATAAAAAAAAAATCAAACTGTAGAAATGACTACTGTCTTCAGGTTAAGTATTCAGACTGAATGCTTTGTGAAGATCAAGGCTTCTTTGGTATTTACCCTTGCTAAAGTCAGTGCAGCAAGTGAAAATTGAGACAATGCTGTGTCTAGACTCCCTCTACCAGGATAAAAAAAATCTTAATTCATCCCATTAAGATGTTTAGTTATGAACAACAAAATATATGTACACACAATCCTACTGAATACATTTTAAACAGAAGAGGTTTAAAATAAATAAAACTTACAGGATTTTTTTAAACAGCTTTTAAACAGTTAAAACTTAAGTATGCTATTTTGACCTTATGAACCTTTAAAATCCTTCAGAGCACTCTGCCAAAAGAGAGAACCACGGGTCCCTGCATTTGTTAAACTGAATTACCTGACAGTAAAACTCAGTTAAGGCTCTTGGCATTGGTGAGACTTCCTCCCACTCAGACCTGTTACTGTGATAGACTTGCACTTCGTCTGTAATTTCATCTGGAGCATAGTCACCACCTAGTATGTAAATTTTGTCTTCTATTCCAACTGCTCCTGCGTTAAAGCCAGCACATTCAAAAGATCCTTCCCCTTTCCAAACACAAGTTTCTGGGCAAAAACTGTAAACCTTGTAGGTGGAAAGGTCACATATGTACAACGTGCTGTTCACGGGAACAGCTTTGATTAACGTTGCATGAAAGAACTGTCCAAACTCTGCTACAAGCTCAGACCACTGATCGGTCATAGCATTATACTTAAAGAAACAATCAAGGGATGGATTAAAGGCATCAGTAATTTCTACTTCAGAGCCAAGGACATAAATTATATTTTGACATGCACTTGCTTCTGGATAGTATATGCCTCTTGGTAAGTGGCTTACAGATTTCCATTTTTTGGAGAGAGGATTATAAGACTCTACATCCAAAAGACTTCTTGTGTCTTGTGCTCCTTGGGTTTTTCCACCAATTACAAACAACTGATTTAGGGTCATGACAGATGTGTGCATTGTCCTTGTTTTTTTCATAGGTGACACCAAAGAGAATTCATTTTTGACTGGACAGTAACACCAGGTCTGGTCAGTAGCATCATGAAATGGCTCAGCAATATGAAGTCTAATAGTCTTACAGCAGTTCCCTTTGCACCCACCAGTTATAAATATCTTTTCTCCATAACTACATAAACTTGAGCCTGGCAGATCAATCATGTGTGTATGTGGCAGCTCTTTCCATTTATCAGTTTTGATATTATAGCAAAATGTATGCCTGATTTCTCCATTTTCTTCCGTTTTGTGAACAAATATATATTTTTCTGTTGTTGAAGGGCGAGCATCTGGAAACAGTCCACTGGAATGTTGCACACTTTTAATTGCATCATTCATTATTACTAAGCAATTAGCACTCTTAAACAAATGTTCTTCAGAGTGCAAAAAGTCCTGCAGGGTCTTTTCAGATAAATGATGTAATCTCACTTTTTTAATCAACTGAGGCAGATGCTTCTGTCTTGTTTCTAAGTTATGTTTGGTCCACTGAAGGACAGCTTTCAGCACAGTTTCTTCCTCAGGGACATTTAATTCATCTGCTTCAAGACATTTTTGTAATATCTCAAAATTCATCTCCAAGAAATCAGCGGATCTGAGCAAAAAGGAAAAATGGTGCAGTGCAAATTCTAGTGTATGATCAAACAAATGAACAGACCCATAACTTTCTGACAAGGAAAGCAATTGTAAACAATTGACAAGATCGATAGTTTTTACTAGAAAGTCACTGCAAGCTTTGGAAAGGAGTGAAATTTGAAGAAATGATGACAACTGGAAGAGCATTTCCACATTATCATTTGTTATCTCTGTTTTTCCTGTATAGGCATAATCAAGAAAAGCCTTCACTGCCTTAGGTGACAAATTACTTATAGTAACGCTCCCATCATCTCTTTCTTTCATGTTAACTTCAAACATGGCTCTGCAAATAAAATATAGAAGATACACAGAAAGATTAGATAAACACATCTAAAATCATTTTGCAAAGATGGGGAAGACAAGAAAACATGATACTGAAAAGGAGAAGGAAAAATCAACACAGTTCGATAAAATATTACAGCAGATGGGCTGACTAGGGCTAAAATATGAAGCACTGTGAAGGTAAGGAAAAGAAATCTAATCTGGTGAAGAAAGAAGAGCCAATGGAGAAACAGATGAAGTTAGATGGTTGAAGTGCTAGGGAAGGAAAATGATTTTGGCAACAGTGTTTTCAATGGATTTGGGGGACAGAAAAGAGACTGGAGCTTTCAAGGCCAGAGAGAAGGCTCTAATGGTACATGAGATGGTAAGAATTGGTAGGGTGGAGAGAGAGGAAAGGTTTTTTTTTTTTTTTTTTTTTTTAAA
>NW_017729032.1:32752470-32758908 GCF_001723915.1 Gavialis gangeticus
TTTTTTTTTTTTTTTTTTTTTAAATACTCTGTTGAAAGAAGAAGTATTTAAATTTGTGTTCTGGGTTAAAAGAGACAGCTGAGACAAAAATACTTTTCCAGTTAAAAGCCTGTCAACTGGGTGGATGATGGTGAAAAGGTAAGGACAGGATGTCAGAAAAAACAGATAGGAACATGGGACTTGGTGAAGAGAAACAGAAAGTCATGGGAACATATAATAATATTAACTAATAGAATGCAGTGGGAGAGAGGGAGGGAACATAGGATGGAAAATTACGGGACCCATCCTCACCTGTCATTCTATGATGCATTGTTCCAAATGATTTAATTTTAAAATGTCACCACCACAGAGTAGGGTCTGCAGCACTGATGTGTTCAGGCTAAAGCATTTCCAAACTAATTCCTTCATTTCCAGGTTACATTTCCACAGTGTATTTAGGAAACTCATGTTGAGTTTCTAGCACAAGAGTAGCCTCTCTTTTTCATGTAGGTCCTTGGTTTCTTGCTGCCTAGTTTATAAAGCAGTAGGGTCTATCTGACACACACGGATCCTTAACTTCCTGCTAGGCTCCTGGATTTTTCCTACAAACAATATGCAGGGAGGATTTTTTTTAATTGGAACTTTCCTGAGTTCCAGGTTACTCAGACCATCTGCATATGCCCAGAGTCATATTACAATGAGCCCATAACTGCTGCACTGAATCCTCCATCAACAGAAATTTATTGCAATTAAGAGATTACATCTTGAGTGAAAGCAGTGAGGGTTGCAGCACTCTGTGGCACAGCAACAAAATGAACATTAAATTGTAACTAATATCTCCTTCACACTTCTTGCATGTACTTTGCATTCCATTGTGCTATGTTCTTTAATATAGGGGACCAAATTCAGCTGTATGAGAGAGTGCAAATCTATTGGATTACACCTATTTATGCCACAGTTGATTGTAGGTCATGGTGTTCTAAAATATTTAAACAACATGGATATTCTGTGAAATATACCGTGATATGTTTTGCTTATACCTAGACTACTTGATATGTAATAATACCTCAATAATCCGTATTAGCTAATGTAGGGAGCCTAAGAAAAGTGAGGTAGGAAGTAGCTGAAGGAATGAAGAAGAAGAAATATTTCTTCTTACACTGTTTCTCTTTTCTTCAGCAATAGTTCTTGAGAAAGTGCTGCCTTTGTGTATAATTCAGAATTCTTCAGGAAAAGAGGAATAAGTTGGTGATGGACTTCCAGTTGCTGAAGGAAAAAATGACCCACATCTTTCAGCCCCTCATCCTATCCTCTCAGTAAGTAGGCAGTGGGAGTGTTTACACATGCATCATTATTACACAGTAACTTAGGTTATTGCACAGTAACGATGGCAACTTACGCTGACTTGGGAGTAAATCTGCTACCCACATGATGCAGGTAGCAAATTTACTCCTGAATAGCTACTGTGCAGTAACCCCGTTTGTGCGAATTGACTTGAGAGTAACTTTATTCCCAGGTTGGTGCACACACAGCATTACTGTACTGTAATGGCTACATCTGTAGACGCTGGTCTAAAAACCACATACTGTGCAATAATTTACTGCGCAGTAAATGCACATGTAGACACACCTGGTGAGCACGTTACTTGCTCCCCGTTACTCTTGATTGTCAAGGAGGGACAGGGGTAGCTTTCATAGGAACTGCTGCAGAAAGAGGTGGGAAGCAGAATTATAGAGGTAACTTTTCTAAAGAACTTCTGCTCCATGTAGTGTTGCCAGCCAGTTCCTCTTCACTCAGAGATTTGGCATAAGAACTGTGTTTTCAGTGAAAGCATCAGGAGAAGCAGCTGGTAGGAAGAGTAAGTAGCAAAAGTCTCAACATGTACTCACTGAGCATCTCAGAGCTTCAGTTCATGGCAGGGGCTGGGCTAGGCAATGATATGTTACTCCGCTTTTGCCTTCTTGATAATATTACCTCATTTTCAGTAGTTTTAATTCCTCAGCAAAGAAAAACATGTTTTGTGCTTCAGTGAACAGTATACCTGGAAATATACTTTCAGTGTAGATTTGCATATTTGTGCCTTACTAGAACAAAGATTAACAAGATTCTTTGGTAATGAAGATTAGTCATGTTGTAATAGAAAAGCTATATCCTTTATATGGATGAGCAAAAATAATTCATTAACCTTTATAAATCCTGGTACCATAAGGAAAGTTGACCAACCCATTTATTGTCTGGGTGCTGAATTTGACATTTGGACAAATTTGTAAAAAATAAGAAAAAAATAAAAATCAACCTTAGATTTTAAGTTACATTTAAACCAAACATCTCCCTTCTTAACGCATCAGAAAAATTGTAAAATTTATTATGAAGTTTATTCTATAATGTTGTGGACTAATTTACTATAATATAAAATATATTCATGATCTGCCTGTTGCCATTCTACAATAACAATGTCTGAGATGTGAGTATTAGGACCTCCAAACCCATGTTCCATTTTGTGGACATTTATGTAGATACAGAATACACATAAGCCTGGCCTTTCCACTATGCTTAATAAGTAGTTAGGAAAGTATATTTACTTGTTAGATTGTAGGCTGACATGTGCACTTCAGATTCAGAGCCATTCTACTTTTTCTAATATGCATGTCTAAATTTAGGCCCAGATTAGAATCCTAATGAAAGTATACATAGCTTACATATATGGTTATAATACATATGTATTACATGCATAAATTTAACGATCTTTAATATAATACTCAAAACTAAGAATAAATACAAGTCATGCTGATCTATTTTATAAATATATATGGTTATATTTTCCCTACCAAGAACATAAAAATATCCATTCCCTTCAAAATCATACTACAAGCAACATTACCTGAAAAAGTCACTGCATGCTGCCAGCACGCAACGATGACAAGGAATAATTTCATCTTTTACAAGTATTTTAAAGTCAAAAAAAATATTTTGTTCTCTGAACCTTTGCAGTACTTTTAAAATTTGTATCCCATGACTTTCAGCCACTAAGGAGTTTATTTTCTTTTCAGGAACAGAAATTCCATTGCAAGTTGATCTGTTAATGGTATCCCGTTGATTGTCCATGTTTTCATCAAACTATTCGTAGAACTGAAATGGAGAAATAAGTCACTGATTGTATAATGCTATTTCAAATTTGAATACATAAATAATGCTGTCAAATTTGTTCATTATGTGAGGTTTTTCAATGTGGTTAATTTGACCCTATTAATTTTAGCCTGTGAATTACAGATACATATAGATCAATAAATACAGTAAACACAGCTATGATTCTTATGTGATTTTTCATTAGTACAGCAAAAGTTCTGTTATCCGGCACCCATAGGGAATGAGGGGTGCCAGATAACCAAATTTGCCGGTTACCTGGTTGGGCCACCGCCCCTCCTGCCGCATCCAGTGCGCCAGGCCTTCACTCTAGGCTTTCACTTCCTGGCATCAGTGTGTTGGGGGACAGGGAGAGGGGCCCTGCACAGGTGTTAGTGTGCCGGGGGACAGGGAGGGAGGCCCTGCACAGTCTGCTTTGGCCCAGGCTGTGGCAAAGTGGGATTTGGCAAAACCGGAAGTGGGACTTCCGGTTTCATTTTTGCCACGTCAACCATCATGTCAGGTAATAAAGTGCCAGATAACACGGCTTTTACTGTATTTAGTTTAGAAGACTGTACTGTCTCTTTACTATGGCATATGTGGGGAGACAGTGCATGAACTAGACTGTCCATCTTTGCACTCACATAGATGCCTACATTTGCTGCATTTCTCCTTGGTAACTGCAAGGGAGATGAGCAGCTATAATGGAACCATTAGTCTGCTTTTGCTCATTTAGAAGAATGGAGTAGGCACAATGTTGAACTCCCATTGCCAGAAGCTAGGACAGATCAGGCAGTAGGAAAAAAGTTACTTCCTGATTATGAAGAAAAAGAAAAGGAATTAATTTTAACTTTTCATCTACTGCCATTATTAAAATAAAATACACACGCGCTATATCTTATAGGCCTTGCAGCAGGCCAGTAGGGGGGGGTGCTTTTCCACTGAGCCACCCACCTACCAAGCTCTGAGTGCCTCCCCGGGGGTGTCCCATGTCTGGCCAACCCCCTTCCTGGAGCACACCCACAAGCCTAGGGGTAGTGCTGCCACCACTCATGAGTCTCAGTCTGTTAGTGGCTCTGTGCTTCGTGAGGTACACAGGTTTTATGGACCTGAAAGGGGTACTCGACTCACTACAAGAACTTGGAGGTGCTTCCCTTAGTCTGAAGCACAAACAGTGGTCTCCCTTAGTCAGCCAGACCAAGGTGACCCCCAGGCATAATCTAGACACTCTCCCAATAAGTCTCCCACGCTGGGTATAGAGGAGAACTTTATTAACTTTATTAACTAGAGGGAGTAGGTTTGGAATAGGGTACAGGGTAGAGCAGTATAGAGAAATACCTAAGAGCAAAAGGGTAGATTTCATAGACATTAGGGGCTGGAAGGGACCTCATGAGACTGGGTCCAGCCCACCGCCATAGGCAGGAAGTCAGCTGGGATCAAGTGACCCCAGCAAGAAATAAATCCAGCTGCTTTTTAAGAAGTCCAGAGTAGGTGCTTGCATCACCTCTGAGGGGAGTTTGTTCCAGACCCTGGACACATGCACTGTAAAGAACTTTTTTCTTATTTCTAGTCTAAAATCGGCCATCCTGGAGTTTATGGCCGTTAGACCTTGTTATCTCTTGGGGACCTCTGGTGAACAGGTGTTCTCCCAGGTCCTGATGTACCCCTCTTATGAAGCTGTAGGCTGCTACCAGGTCCCCCCTGAGCCTTCTCTTCTCCAGACTGAAGAGTCCCAAGTCCCTCAGCCTCTCCTCATACGGCCTTCCTTCCAGGCCTTGGATCATATGAGTGGCTCTCCTCTGGACTCTCTCAAGCTTCTCCACATCCTTCCTGAAGTAGGGGGTGCGAACAACCAGAGGATACCATGAGCATAGGTCCAGCTAAAATAACACCTTTACACTACAGCGGGAGCTCCCAGTCCACTCCAGACCTGCTTTCCGCCTCACCAGACGAGGTGGTATTGGTGGGAATCAGTGGCCGCATCAATATCCGGGGCCGAGCAGGGAACTGGAGAGGAGAGGCGAGTAAGCGTGGATGACGACAGGCAGGTAGGACGGTTGCCATACCCAGCCCAAGACTGAAGTCCCCAGGAATGGGGCAAGAGACTGATCTGGTCTTGTGGGCTCGGAGGAGTCCTCATTAAAAGGAAAAGAAGAGTGAGAGAGAGAGTGAAAAGGGACACTCTCTCTCGGCTTGTTTTTGTGTGCTGATTAACCATCGTGGGCAGCCAATTAAGCCACGCACACTGGCAATTATAGAGGGAAGGAAAAAAAACCAAAAAATAATTTGCCTGTGGCACCGACATTCAAGCGCCTGGGAGAAGGCAAGCAAAGTAGAAGGGGTTGTCTTGACCCTGACAACTGAGAAGGGGACTCAGCATGGTCAATACATTTTCTTTTTTGTTCGGTTTTTTTGTTCTGTCTTTTGCTGGCATGGAACTCAGCAGCGTGAACCAGCGGTCAGTCGTTGTTGGGGCAGGGAAGCCATCACCCCTCCCTTTTCATTTACATCCTCAAAACATCAAAGTCATGGCAGGAGGGAATAGAGAAAGAGAGAGGGAGCCACCCCAAGCAGACCGACAGAGGGTCACAATGTGCAGGAGAGGACCAGTGAATGCCAATCAGGTGCAAAGGCACGCCCCCATATCCAGTGACTACTCGACAAGCTGGTGCATTGGCTGGGAATATCAACGATGGCCGAGAGGAAACCAAAAGAATGGAAGTTCCTGTGGTGGCGGTGACAGCCAGTGTGGATCCTGTCCAGCAGATGCTACACTTGGTGGGACAAGTCTTCCAGCAACAGCAGCAGCAATTGGCATGACAGTTGGTTTTGGAGTAAAGCTAGATCCAGCAAGAAGCTTGGCACCCGAGTGATGCGGTCAAATTGAGAATACCAAAGATGTCGATACATGGTATTCCTGGAAAGTTTCAAGTGGGCTGCCTTGGTGGCCAGGCTGAAGAAGTCCCGATGAGCTGGGCAGTTAGGGGTCTTGTTAATAGGGAAAGCCCAAGTACCCTATGGATCCATGATGGGACTACGAGAAAGTCAAGAAGGAAATCTTATACCAAAGATTTGCAAAAAAAATGTGGCCTGGGTAAGGCAGAAACTAAGTATCTGGGTTTTATGGTAAGGACTTAGTTACGTTTTATGGTTCAGCACTAGTGAGGCCACATCTGGAGTACTATGTCCAGTTTTGGGCCCCTCACTACAGTGGGGGTTACAGTGGGCAATCTGGAGAGAATCCAGTGGAGAGCAATGAAAATAGTTACAGAGCTTGGGCACATGACATATGAGGAGAGGCTGAGGAAACTGGTTTTATTTAGTCTGGAGAAGAGA
>NW_017729032.1:32758919-32759363 GCF_001723915.1 Gavialis gangeticus
TCGACACCCAAACAGTCAATTGGGTCACCAACTGGCTGGAAGGCCACACTCAGAGCGTGGTGATGGATGGGTCATTTTCGACTTGGATGAATGTGGGCAGTGGTGTTCCGCAGGGCTCGGTCCTCGGGCCTGCACTGTTCACCATCTTCATCAGTGACTTGGACGAGAGGGTAAAAAGCACCCTGTTCAAGTCTGCTGATGCCACTAAGATGTGGGGGTATGTGGGCACACTAGAAGGGAGGAATAGGCTGCAGTTGGACCTAGACAGGTTACAGGGGTGGGCGGAGAACAGGATGGGATTCAACACTGACAAGTGCGAAGTGATGCACCTGGGGAGGAACAACCAGCACCATACCTACAGGTTGGGGAACTCCCTTCTTGTCAGTACAGAGGTGGAAAAGGAACTTGGAGTCATCATTGACTCCAAGATGAACATGGGCTGGC
>NW_017729032.1:32764363-32767613 GCF_001723915.1 Gavialis gangeticus
GGGATCTAGTGGCCTGTTACAAACTAGTCAGAGGGGACCAGCAGGCACTGGGGAAGTCCCTATTCCCCCTAGCACTACCAGGAGTGACCAGGAATAATGGTCACAAGCTGGCATAGGGTAGATTTAGGCTAGATATCAGGAGGCACTACTTCACAGTCAGGGCAGTTAGGATCTGGAACCAACTTCCAAGAGAAGTGGTGCTGCCTCCTACCCTGGGGGGTCTTTAAGAGGAAGCCAAATGTACACCTTGTTGGGGTTGTTTGACCCCAGTACTCTTTCCTGGCAGGGGGTCGGACTAGATGATCTCCTCAGGTCCCTTCTGACCCTAGAAACTATGAAACTATAAATACCTTTTTGAAAGTGAATTTTATTTCCTGGATATTTGTAGAATTCTAGATTTATGGTAACAGCAGTTAAGTGTTGAAAGTCAGACAACATCTTAGCCTTACATGGGAGTCAAAAGAAAGGTAAATGATATGGAAGACAAACTATCTCTAGTAGATAACAATGACAGTACATTAAAGTTACAATTCATCCAATTTGTATTCTGGCAAGAGCATTATGGCCCATTTTAGGAAACCTACTACAACAAAACAAACAAACAGAACTTCAGCATGAACTTCTTGAGATAGAAATAGTTTCAGACTGTATTTATACAACTCCTAGTATAATGAAACACTATCTTAGTTTAGTTGTTTAGGCACTCCGGTAATACATATATGAATAATCTGACTTCTGACTTCCCTGGCTACAGTCTTCAAACGTTGCAATTTTCAGCTGTTCTATTAAAAAGAGATTACCACACAAGTCTTGCGGTCTGGAACCATCACAGCTACAACACTAGTACAGCATGGAAGATAACAAAATTTGGTATTTAAAGTGGAAAATTCTCAATGGACATGTCTACACGAGATGTTTTCTGAGGAGCAGACTAATTAGCTCTGTAGTAAACATCTGGGCCTCTACATATGCAGCCCTATCAGGGTGCAGGAAACTAATAAAATCTGCAGCAGGGTAGCATTTGTAAATACAAGCACTATCCTGCTACAGTTTTTTACCCCTCAGCACCACACATATAGACACTGATGTGGGTGGCTGGGGTGTGGGGACTGCTTACTAACTAACCCTGTACTGAAGCACCCTTGTGTCCTAGCCAGCCCTTCCACAGCATGTCGATCCAGGAGGGGAGCAGCCCTGTGCTGTCAGGCTGATCCCCATACACCCCCTGCTGACTGGGGCTGCATTAAAACATATGTGTAGGTACACCCAATGTGAAGAAAAAAAAGAAACTAAAGTGCACAGTGCCATCTCCTTTCTAAACTTATGTAAGAAACAAATCATCCTCCTCAGGGCGCTAACCATCTGCAACTTGTTGCTAACATAATGGAATTAAATCAAATCATTTCTTCTAAGTAGTATTTAACTAGGCTTGAAGTTGCTTGTCAAGTCTAAGGAAGGGCAGTTTTTGCCCTTTGCTAAAATCTCTCCCAACTATAAGTTGGTCTGATAAGAGATATTACCTCACAAATTCTGCTTCTCATCCTGAACCATCCCAGCTTTAACACGACTTTAGAAATGCTTGTTTATACTAAATAAAGAAATCAACTTTCCATTAACTCAGAGTATAAAACACCCTGGAGTGTAATCCCTCTTCAGTCCTTGGTGAGAGAAATTGCTTTACTTAATGGTTTGTAGTAATTGTCTGTGCGACACAGGTGGATACTTTAAGAAAAACATTTCCCCCCCACACAGACACTTACCTGTTTCACTCATCTGGTGGACTCCTCCTATTAGATATAATTTTTTTAATGAGTTTTAAATTCGGATATCCTAGGATATATTTTCTCAAGAGGAAAGCATTGTGACCATAGAAAATAGAGAACAGTAGAGAATTTGAGAATTATGTATATTTGTGATAGATTTTAAGTTTATTTTCTGCTTTTCTTTCCATTTTAATACCCGGTATCACTGTAAAGCATACAGTTTATTTTAAAATGTTTATAACCTTAATAACTTTAGCTGCCTTTGCTGCTTCTAAACTGAATTTTATAGAATACTATACAATCTGACAAGTTATATCATAGAAGTCCACACTTTAAAATCTAACATTAAGAATAAAGGAAATCCCTATAATTCTAAAGGACATTTACCTAAACAAAAATGTTCATATTTTTTTTTTTTGGTATCTCAGGATGTTTCCCCATATTCCAATAGGTTATCTACTTAAGTGAATGGAATGTTGACAACTTGCTCAAAATTTCTAGATACAGAAATTCATGCACATTAACAATTTAGACCCTCATCCCACAAAGCTTTAGTCATACAAAATAAGAATTATTTAAATGTAGGATTGGACCCTCAGTCCCAGGCCTGTACATACTTATGCACATGAATAGCCCCAATGAGTGCACTGAGACAACTCATGTGTGTAAATTTCATCATGTTTGTAAAAGTTCATGGGCTTGGCACCTGAAGGGTCTCATCCAAAGTAAATGGGAGTTGTTCAAACCATTTGAGTTGGTCTAATAAAATATATCAGATTTACCCAAAGAACCCTATCTGCCTATGTCCTTAGATCAACACAGCTACAACCAACACACCTGTTCTATTCATCCCAAACTCACTGAAATTAAATGATTAGCCTGTAAACTCTTTCAGGCAGGAGATACTATTTCACTATGTTTCTTGTATGACCTATCATCCTTTTGTACATTGGAAAGTAATAAAAATATATAGAAGACCTGTCTCTCATACAACCATTTTTATTTAGGTATTCGTAACTAGCTTCTAAATTAATGTTCAGGAAGAGGAATACAAGTGGTACAACTGACCTCCAGGTGGTTTTGAACTTTGTATTTAAAATATAACAGTAGATCATATCAAAATTGGCATATTAATAGAAGTAGAAATTCTCAACTTATTCTATTAGGGGACCTTACTCTTTAGAATACTTAATTACCCATCAATTATGATCAAGAAATAGTAAGTAACGTCTATATACTAAGAGACCCCCAAGGCTCTGTTTGTTACAAAGTTTTGTCAGCAGGAGTTAACTCAAAAAACAGCCAACACTATTGAGCCACCACAGCATGTACATACCACCAGGGTTCTCTCTGATAGAGCCCCCCCCATAATGCTCCATTTAAACAAAGTAACCCCAAATCCACATTTCTCCATGATTACAATGAAACACCACTAATATATATTATTATTATATTTTTATACACACACACACACACACACACACACA
>NW_017729032.1:32772613-32774269 GCF_001723915.1 Gavialis gangeticus
CTACAGCATAGGTCTCTGGCATGTAGCCAGCATGGGCTGTGTTTGCTTCCTCTTTCTGCTGCCCCCAAGGTCTCTGGGATTTGTGGTCCACAATCACATCAGCAGGACCCTGCAGGGTTGCTTATCACTTCCTCTTCCTGCTTCCAGGTGCCTCTGGGATTTGTAGTCCACAACTGCAGCCAGCACTAAGTAAACCAGCAGGGCAGGGCAGCTCTCTACTTGGGGGATGGTGAGTTTAACCCTTCTCCTTGGCCCCAGACCTTAGCCAGGTTTTGCCTGGGGGGCTAGTGAGCCAGCCTTCATTGCTCCAGCTAGGGAGCAGAGGGGCAGGGCCAACCCTGCTCTCTGAAGCATACATCACAGCCCAGCCCAGGGCTGTAGAACATGCTGGAATACTCTGATTTAACTTCAATCAGGAAGGGGTCTGGGATAGAAGTTTCATAAACTGGTTTGACCTAAATTAGTTAAGTCTGATACTACATTCAACCTGGTTTATCTTAAACCAGTTTCAGCCATTTTGAAACTGGTTTATGCATGCTGAACTTCTGTTACAGGTTTAAACCTTGAACAGATCACTCAAATCAGTTTATTTGTAACTTCTGTCACTAGCCTTTAGGTGCATGCTTGGCTTGTTCCTATCGTTCAGTGTTTTAACACAAATCAAGCAGCAGGCAGTGGCAGTACTTGTGGAGACACCACATTTTACAGAATAACTATATCAGAGTTATATAACATAAGCTTTTGTGATCCCAGGGTGAGACATCAGGCACATCCTCCTGTAGATGTTTGTGATTTGGGGAATCAAAAAGGAAATGACTGAGGTTTCCAAATGAGAGAAGGGGAGGAGAGGTTCAAGCAGGGCTCATACACTTTTTCTGCTCCCTCCATACACCTAACTTTCCAGTACTTCAATATTCTACACTTACCTGTGCAGGGACTGATGTATCAGAGGAACTAGTTTACAAATAAATGTGCTGGCTGATCAAAAAATTTGTGCAATACTTACATACTAAGGTGAACTAGCTTTTTTCAAAAATGGAAATGGGAACATACTTCCACAACTCCCATATTAACACTGGGGACAAAACCTACTTTCATCCACCTTGGCTCATTAGTCATACACTGGCAATCTTGACAACAGCAAGGAGAGGTTTAACTACCAGGTAAGTAGTTACAGGATGACAGTGGGCAGTGGTTCTGAAACTTTTTTGTACCAGGACCGATTTGTAAATATCAATGGCCAATTCCAATCCAATGTCCCTCACTCCCAACCAACTGCCCCCCACCCCCAGACCCTCCCAGTGTGTGGGGCAGGGGGTGGGTGTGTGGGGCATGGGGAGCCCTAAGCAGCTCCTTGTAAGCTAGAACTCTGCCAGCCTGCAAAGGAAACGCCACAGTTTCTCATGTTTTTCTTCTTTAAAGGATAATCCATTTTTAAAGTTTGTTTAAGGCCCCTTCATATATTTTTGCAACCCACTTTTAGGTCGTGGCCCACAAACTGAGAAACCCTGCTTTCAGGGGTGTGGTAGGGCATTGCTGGTGCCTGCCACTTTAAGGGCTGGGTCAGGCATCCAGCAGGTGCCTTATGGCAACAGACATTTTGAGAACTTAGTATATAAAGGCTGCAGTCTGATGCTGCCAGTCCAGGTAAAAACA
>NW_017729032.1:32779269-32785893 GCF_001723915.1 Gavialis gangeticus
TTAAGGCCCCTTCATATATTTTTGCAACCCACTTTTAGGTCGTGGCCCACAAACTGAGAAACCCTGCTTTCAGGGGTGTGGTAGGGCATTGCTGGTGCCTGCCACTTTAAGGGCTGGGTCAGGCATCCAGCAGGTGCCTTATGGCAACAGACATTTTGAGAACTTAGTATATAAAGGCTGCAGTCTGATGCTGCCAGTCCAGGTAAAAACACTACCTAGCTGAGCTACAGCAGGAACAACCAGGAGGTAAGTGCAAGAGCTTATAGGGATAGCTATGAAGCTCTTGGTCCTGGGCATGACCTAAAACTGCACCTTGTCAGGGATGGGTGGCCTGGTGAGGCTCCTAGTGTTGTGGGGACGCCCAGGAAATGCCAGGCCAGTTACCACTCTGGTGACAGGTGGGTTGGACAGCCTTAATAACTGGATGGGTAACCCCATAGTAGGGCTGAGAAGGCAGACCCTTGTGAGAGAGTGGGCAAGATGCTCTGAAGCCTGACTTGAGGCATCCTCAATTGGTCAATCCTGGGGTGAAGACCAGAAGGGTCAAGGGGACCAGAGGCCCATTGCAAGGGATGCCCAGAGCTGAGAATCTGGGGTTCCGACTGGCCTTAGAGGTGAGGCCAGGGCCTGTGTGGCCAAAGATCCTGAGGGGGGGCACACATGAGAGGGGGAAGAGTGCAAGGAGCTAGGCAGCCCAGAATGAGGGCAGAGTAGGCCACCTGATTGGAGGGATCCAGTTGGGGTCTAGACTGGAGGATTACTGGGCCCAGTCTGGGGCTGCAGGGATGCCCAGAGCTGAGACACTTGGGTCACACAGGCCCTGGCCTCACCTCTAAGGCCAGTTGGAAGCCCAGATTCTCAGCTCTGGGCTGGAGACACTAAGAACTGTGATGCCATCTGTGAGGCATGGGCTGTGGTATAGGGGAGGTTCGGAGCTGCAGATAGTGCCCCCTGGCATTGGGGTTGGGAATGGCCAGTTCCTGCATTATACCGTCAGTTTATGGAAACTGTAGCAGGTGAGAAACTGTAGCAGTTAATGAAATTGTAGCAGGTGAGACTGGGCAGACTGCCCCAGAGAGATAGGCGGGCAGGCCAGCATGAGACCTGGCTGCAAGAGTTGTCCCCTGTTCCAGGGGCCAGAAGGGAAGCTAGAGATGTCTCATGAAAAGGCTTGACCTTAGCAATTCAAATATCCCCACATGCTGCTTTTACAAAACAATTGTGAGGATGAAAGGGAAGGATTTCACCAGGGATCCCAAGGGGAGGTAAAGCAAATGTCCACTAATTTGGGGCAATAAATATAGTCACCATGGTGCTGAGACAGCAGGAGGACCTAAAGTAACATTCCAAATACTGTGCCTTGTCTATGTCTGATTTTAAAACAGCATGGTCCTGTCTGGGCAGAGCTGGAAGTAGCATGTATATTCATGTAGACATCACATTTTTATTAATCAAATTTAAAGCCAGAATTAAAAAATAAAAGGTTTACCCAAAGTAATCTCAAACAGTGGTAAACTGCTTTAAATCTGAGAAAACAGATAAAACAAGCAAACCACATGGGATCACTCAACTAAAACAATCCTGATATTATTAATTTTGGAATTTGCTGCCTACAGGCATTAATGCCTTTCCCTTCCATTAGCATTGAGCAGTATGACCGGGTAATGGGGTGTCCACACCTCTGGTTCTCTTCAAACAGATAGGGTGCTCTCTGTGGAGGTGAAATTGGGCTGCTGAAATGCAGCATGCTAGGTCTGGTGATTTATTAATTTCTGCAACCTTTCTTCCTGCTGCCTCAGGAAAAGCCTTTCCTAGTGCACACATACTCATTTACTTCTCCCCGCTGCTGCTACTCTCCCATATTTTCCTTCTACTTCCAATCCCCAAGTGCCCAATGATTCCATTTCCTCTTAGCCATACCCACATTTCAGCAACTTCTGCCTCCTCCTTAACATCAACTTTGCTTTTGTCACAAATGCCCTGCTCAGTGCCAGGGATGTTGACAAGAGACTGGAAGCTTGAAGTTTCTAGCAGTGGTAGAGGGGAAAAATAATTGTAAAAACTACCTAAAATATTTTCCAATAAACTTGCAGCAGTTTAGCAATCCGACTGCTTGCTAAGGGAGCTTTCATGAGGCAGGACACCTTTGTCCCATTTTCCACAGTAATTTTTCTGGGCAAATACATTCCTTGTTTAAAAAAAATAAAGAAAAGTCCTTGCTAACTATTGTTAGTTTGGTTGATGCTTCCCTGCTAAGAGCAACCAAGACCCAGAGCATGCAAATCCTGAATGCCTTTAAAGGATTTCCAGACTACTTCACAGGTTACCTGTTACAAGAACACAGGACGGGGATTAACTAGCTCAAAGTCACAAGCTTTCATAGGCAGCAGCCTACTTTGTCAGATGCTATGAACTAAGATTAGGGGATACCACCAGTAAATACAAAGGCTAGGGAAAGGGGGAGGAACCTGCTCTTTGCAAGCTCATTCAAATCTTCTAATGATGTGAACTAAGGTGCCATCTTCCTCTGCTTATTGCCTGATTTCAGACTAATGCAGACAACTACCTTTTCTGTACCCATCATCAGAAATGGTTCCAGAGGAAGAGCTTGTGGAGTGCTGTGGAAGTATGAACCATTCTTGGGCAGAAACAAAGCTGTTCTACTGTGGAGCCTTGGGACATGGTTAAGGGAATTCTTGGTAGAACAGTTTCTGGAGATTTGCTTGGAGGATTTTAAAAGACATTTCTGTCCAGGTGAACAAGATCCTCCATATGTATGTGAGGATATGCAGGCTAGACTAGAAGCTTGGCTGCACCTGCCAGACACTGAAGCAGAAAAACTTAAGACCAAGAATTCATCACTACCACCCTGGCTAGCTTAGCTTGCTTTAAGTGGAGTACTTGGATCCAAGTACGTGGGTCCAGGACCATTGCCACACGTTCACATGCTGTGATTTGCATCTTTCAGGAAAAAAACCAACTCTCTTTCCCCCGCCCCAACCAAAAGGCACAAAACAATATCTCTGAACACAGTAGGAGTGGGCACAGTGCTCTTAAACTTTACTGTAATTGCCCGTAGGGTCTCAAAGGAGCATCTGAGATGAAAGAAAAGCAAAATGTTAGGTTGGGCTTAGGGAGGGTACCAAACTCAAAGGAAGTGTCGAGGCATCCTATGGTAGAAAATACACGTGCTCAGCAGGAAGGTGAAATAACTGTAACATTTGCTGCAGTGGCTGACCAATGTGGTGGGTGGGAGGGGGCCATGGCCCCCAGGGACCTGTTGGTTGCTGCTGGAGGAGGGTTACAGCAACAAAGGGGAAAGATGAACGTTCAGTTGGTTTTACATTGCATGGGGAGCTGCTTTTACTCGGCCAAAGGAAAAAAAAAAAAACAGGTTTCTGAATTTAATAGAATTTTATGCACAGACATGCCAACCTGTATTAACAGAATTCAAGTTCTGTCAACATAACTTGGTAATAAAATTGGACCCAAACTAGCAAGTTTTCAAAAGAATGATTTCTCTACTTTATGCCAACAGTAAGAGTTGTGGAGTACTGTATTATCTTGTTGCGAGTAAACTGACTTTGGTGGGGGAAAAATATAAAAAACAACCACTACTCAATTGACACCATCTCTGCATTGACAGATGAACTTCATTTGAACTTTACAGACAATTAATATTCAGTCAATCATTTTTTTTCAAACACCCAAAACAGATACCTGTGACATTCAGAGACATTTGAATCCACAAAAATGGCATTTATCAATAATACATTTTAAGATTTAGTATTATTAGACAGAAGGGAGACAAGCAGGTTTTCAAGCTTTTGGTTCTTTAGAAGTGTTTGAAGGAAACAGCATGGTACCAGTATGCCACACTGAAATGGCATTGATTCCTAGAAGATTCCAGCAGTGGAGAACTTCCTCTCTGCAAGTAGTGAACTTTAATTGCATATCCTCACATCATTACATTATTCCAAGACAAACCCCTCTCCCCTTAAGTTAAAAGCGTTCAGAAAACATTCAGTATTTGCTCCTGATGTTAAGTTTTTGGTTACTGTTTTATTTAAAAGAGACGAGACTTCAAAGTCCAGGAATTAAATATATAAATTTAATTCAATAAGGAAGTTTCTTTGAGGAAGTATGACATCATTGTTGGATTTCCATTCTGGAAAAAAAACAGCCTCTAAACAAACTTATAGTTTTATTGAGTTTGTAGCATTGTCTTACTTGTGATACAAAGATACAAATATTTAAGAAATTTATATAGAAGAACTGATTACCCTCCTAATATCCTGGGCACCTCTATAATTGAAATCCAACATATGCGCATTGTAACTTTTAATTTCTATGGATTTTATCGCTAAACACATTTGCATTGCATCTTTAACCTAATATTTGCATCTTGTAATTAATATTTATTCCTGAAAACCAAGATAAATCAACTAAACTTATTAAGACATAAAACTGGTTATATATACTTTACTTGTAACAAAAAAGGCAGAAATTGATTGAACCTTCTTTAATTAAATTCTGCTTTCTGTGGAATCCTAGATTCCATCAAAATTGCTATAATCCTATTACACAATTTAGAGTGTAGCCACAAGTACTTCCTTAATGATATGGAATATATAACCCTAAATTAAAACTGCATTTACTGAATTCCTATAACATTACTTTCTTAACACTGGTTTTACCCAATCCTCCCCTGAAGTTAGTCAATAACTATACACTTTCTCTTTGAAACAAGGGGGGAAAAAAAAAAAATAATTCCTGCTTCTGTATATATTGGTTGAATGACGTATACTATCTTGTTTCACTAAGTCTTGGAGAGAACAATGGAAATACTTTTATAATTGAATAGGCAATTCTTTTTTAAACATTTTGTTCAGGTTAAATTTCTTTTGTGGGTGCAAATTGTGGCAGGTGGGTGGGGTACCAGATCCTGGTGCCGATTTAGTGGGAGCGTCAAAATGGCAGCCTCCCAAGGAGTCTCTGCTAGAGCAGCAACAGCATTCCCAGGTCACTACCTTGTGCTCCGCCCTCCACCACTTCCAACAGGGATTGCCCAGGGCAAACTCTGCTGGTTAGACCTCCAACTGAAACACTTTACAAGGCCTGATTTTGCAGGTTTGTAATAGAAGACCTGAAACTGACTAACATCTGTCATTTTCAAGGCTTATACTAGATTCCCAAACATTTTATTAGAAGCCTTGAAACTGCATAGTTCTGTCAGTGCTGGGGTATTAAAATCCCCAACACTGGCTAGTTCCCCTAATTTTCAAAGTTTCTCATAGTCAGTTGCTGGGGTGCACTTAAACTTTGAAAAGAAGGGAAGTTAATCAGTTTTGGGGTGTGCTAAGCTGACAATGACAGCACTGGACCCCAAGGCTATGCACATGGTTTATAAATGGGGTTGGTTGCAAGATGAATATTAGTGGTTGAAGAGGGATTCATCCTGGCCAGGCCCCACATTCAAGTCCAGAAGGGTAACACTTGCAGTGTCTGCCAGCTACCTACTGCTAAAGGCCTGGTGGTGCCTGACTCTGGGTTTAGCAGAGTTGCTAGCCGGCTGCTACTGAGGTGACAGCACACAGTGGGGGGGGGGAATAAACAAAGCAGAGGGTCACCTGGGCTAAGAACAGATAACCAGTGTGATCTGGAGTTAAGCTCCTTGTCTTGCAGCAAACCCTAGCCTTTAAGCTGAAAACAGATCAGTTTAACTCCTGGGGGCTGATGAGCCCAAGGTTTGAGTCCTACCAAGATAGGGGTGGGAAAGGTGTTTACACAAGGTTTTAAAGGGCAATTACTGCATTTACTCTGCATCCCCCTCCCACCCCTTATTGTCAGGCACAGCTCAGCTCCAGCTGGATTCCCCCTGGCACAAAGCACAGGGACACCAGTTCCCGTGCTTGCAAGGACCATAGTCCCACATGCTGTCCTTCAGCCAAGGACTACTGTCAGAGCAACATCTGATAAGAAAGGAGTGGCAGGGAGGGGAGGACAGGGGCTGAGATTGAGGGGAGGGGAAGGGTCAGAGACTGTAGGGGGCACTGATTGTGTTGAGCGATTGTGAGGAAGGGGCAGTGGTTGTGCTGAGTGGTTGGGGGAAAGGCACAGGGAGCATGAAGGGGAGACACCTCTCCAATACTTAGGTTTACACCTGGAAAATTATGGAAATTGATACATTCCCCATTTACAAAATGGAAAGCCTGGGGGGACGTCGTCTTGGATGCCAGTCCATTCTGTTGGAAGGCAGCACTAAATCGGGCTGGGGGAGTAGCGGGCTTGTTCTCTCGATGGCTGGCCAGGAGACAAGATGCGGATCAGACACCTCAGAGCTCCTCCCTCCCCTGATAAACGCGTCCCTGCCCCGCCCCAGGCCCCGCCCAGAGGGGGAGGATGCAAGGAGGGAGCCTCGCTGCTTCAACAGACGCTACAGCGCATGGTCATATGGCTCGCGCATGCTCAGTGAACACCCCAGGCTTTATTCCGAGGCGTATTCCGACAGTCCGCGCAGCGGCCGTCTGGGGATCCCCCCTCACAGCCTGACAGTGGCTTTGTCCCGGGACGGCCCTGCTTCTTGCACTCACACCTCCGGGCGGCGGCTGCCCCCTCCCGCCC
>NW_017729032.1:32786038-32807537 GCF_001723915.1 Gavialis gangeticus
CTCCTCGCTTTGTCAATCTGAGGGAAAGCCCGCCCACCCTCCCTAACGGGCCGCTAGTCTCCTCCATCTTCTTTTCCTGCCCCGCTTCTTGTTGACGCCACGTTCCCAACGGCAACCGCCTCTCCTCTGATAGGCTGGAGGCTTGTGATACATCCCTGTCACTCACGAGGCTGTACTGACAACTGATTGGCCCCCGGGGCTCTTCCGCGACCAGAGCAGGAGTGGGAGGAAGGGGCGGGGTTTTCCTTCGCGCAGGCGCACTGGGTTGGGAGGGCGGAGCCTGGATCAGACGGCTTTATGGCCTGTAATGGAGCGTGTCCGCTGGGCCTTTCCTTGCGCCGCTTGGCGCCCCGGCTGCCGGGACTGGCTGCTGGCCGCGCGGCTCGTGCAGCCCGAGGAGCGGGACCGCGTCCGCCGGCTCGTCTTTGCCCGTGATGCCAAGGCGGCCCTGGTACCCGGGGAGGGGGGAGCGGGGCTCGGGAAGCTGTACTGGGGGCAGCACTGCGGCCGTTTTCGCCTCTCGCAAGGGGGCGGCAGGGGGAGCCCGCTGACCACACTGTCCCGGTTCTGGGGCAGGGGGTTTTACTCCCTTCTTGGCCCACTACATTCTCTCCCCCTGCCCCCTCCCCTGCTCCTCTCTGCTAGGCTGGCCAGACGTCCAGGGTTGACCTGGGAATTGGATATTAATCTGTAGGAGACTGCTGAGAGTCACCCAGGAGATAAGTGACAAGGCGTGCATTAAAATAAATATTATTAAATGTTGGGTCTGATTTATACATTTGTCATTTTAAACACTATTACATTAATTATGACATTATTATTCATACACTGTTACATTGTAAAAGCTAGGGTTTTTAAACGCTAGTTTTTAAAATGTAATAGTCACATGCATTTGCCTTCGTGACACGCCGTAATTACGTCCTGGGATGTAACCTGGAATAGACTCAGACGGAGCTGGCAGCTCTCTGTCTCTCTGCCCTTCTCGTTCCCCTACTTTATTGTCAGATGTTGCTTGGGCTCTAGTCCCTGGTTGGAGGGCTTGGCCAAGCCTTCGATTAATGGTGTGATTTTTTTAACAAGCCACAAAGTTAGTACAAAGGGATCAAAACGTGTGGCAGAGGTGGTATCTTTTAGGCCAACTAGATGTTTGCAAAAAAACTTTCTTCGCAAGCTTTTAGGCACAGACCCCCTTCATTAGGCTTGGGAGATTGCAAAGATTGTGAAAGTTCTCCTAGGTGGAAATGAAAATTCATATCACAAAGGAGAGCTGAAGGTGTTTTCTGTACATGTCTTTTGTGGAAAAACTTTGTTCCTTTTTTGTCTTAATTGTGCCTTTAATTGGTGGAATGAGTAGCTGGGGCACAATTTAAGGTGTGACTACCTGGTTAATCGCATAGTAAGGGTAACATGTAGAGCAGGCCTGTGAGGCATTTATAATGGAAAGTGTGCTCAGTTTTCCTTATGTAGCCAAGAGGGGAGTAAAAACTAGGAGAGAAATTCAAGGTCCCCCTTGGAAAATATTAAGTAGTAAGTTTGAAACAAACTGAAGAAAGTTCTTTTTCACTCAGCGTCATTCAGGTGTGGAACTTGTTGGTCCCAGAGGCTGTGGAAGCTGACAGTTTAGCCAGATTCAAAAGGATTGGACAAATTCTTGGAGGAAAGGGGCATCAGTAACTATTGACATGCAGTCAATGTGACATCCAGTCAATGTGACATCCAGTGGATGATCAGCATCAGGGGAATTGAGGGTATAGCCTCTGAATCAGAACTTCCTAGACCTTAAATGCTGGAGGCTAGAAGTGACAGAAGAACAGTGGTGGGGAGAGAAACCCTGGTCAGAACTAGTTCTCTCTCCCTTTCAGCATCCACTCTCTGGCTCTGTGACGGGCAAGATGGACCTATGGTCTGACCAAGTAAATGGCAGTTCTTATGTTACTGTGGGGTGTCTTGAGTCTGAAAAGGTTGAGAACCCTGAGTTTTCTACAGCCTGCCTTCCCCAGAGAAGACTCAGGGTGACTTATACTAACACGGCCCCCCCCCCCAATGAAACATGAAAATACTGCCGGGGTGTAGGTTCTAGCCATGTTGGTCTAAGGACATAGGCAGGCAAGGTTCTTTGGGTGAATCTGATATCTTTTATTAGACCAACTGAAATAGTTGGAGAACAATTTTTAAGCAAACTTTCGGGTTCAAAAACCCTTTGTCAGGCTAAGGAAGTTTTAGCAGTTGATGTGTGCTCTTCCTGGATGGGATGAAAAGTAAAGCCAGAGGCTGGGCTGGTATGCATATAAGACAGGCAGTCAGTGAAAATGTAGATAGAGGAGTCAATGGGTGAGAGACTGGCTGGGTTGTGGGGGAGAGAAGGGGGATGAATAGAGAAGTACCTTAGAAGAAAATACTACAACACTCAAGTAGAATAATATGCAATAAACACCAGGCTCCCCAGACAATGCCTTGAAGTTCTGCTCAGCTCCCCCAGCAAGGTACTCTAAAAAGACAGTGAAAGAAAAGTCTTTCGCAACTTTATTTTGTGATATGACATCCAGTGGGTGATCAGCAGGGATCTTGATTTTCTCTGATTTAAAAAAAAAAAAAAAAATCCCCAATTTTTGGTTTAAAAAAAGTAACCCCAAATCCACATTTGTCCATAATTAAAATAAAACACCTCTCTCTCTCTCTCTCTCAATATAGAGAGATATGTAGATATCTATTATTAGTGGCATTTCATTTTAATCGTAGAAAAATGTGGATTTTAGGTTACCTTTTTTTTAATCCGAAGATTGGGGATCCTTTTTTATTAAAGGAAACCAGGATCCCTGGTGATCAGCATCATGCACTACAACACGAGCACACGATATAAAAAGACATAAGTTGATGCATCTTGGAAAAGTCATGGAACCTGAAGTTTTAGCTTTATGCTTATCTATAACAGCAAGTTGAGTAATATGAAATGTCAGACACAAAAACGTTTTAATGCTTTAGACCTATTTCTACAAACCCTCATTTAGGCTTTAAATAAAAGCAATACGAAGGGGAAAGCTAAGTTTTTCACTTGAATATGCTGTAAAGACATACTGTCCAATGTTGGACTTGTGGGTAGAGAGTATGCTAAATAGGCTACATAAAAGATAGAAAATCCTATTTAATTACAGTTTGATTTGTTAGAATGGGAATTGGTTTTTTTGTGCCTGGTATTGTACAGCATATAATGCTGCTATGTAACAAATAATAGTTACAATGGTGAACTGAGTGGATACATTTTAGCCTTTTTGTTAATTTACACCATGTTAAGGCATTTGTAAATAGTTATGTAGTTCAAATAATTAATATTTAGTTCTGTGTTGTCTTACCAATAATGTATATAAACTAAAATTATCACGGTAGAACTTTAGCAGTTACAACCTGTTCTTTGTACACAGAGTAGTAGTTCTATTTGTATCATCTTTAAATTATTTTATTTCACAGGCTGGGCGTCTGCTGATAAGGAAACTAATCGCAGAAAAACTGTGGATACCTTGGAATGAAATAGTCTTGCAAAGGACATCGAAAGGGAAACCTTTCCTGGCAAATAGCATATCCAGTATCCATTCCAATTTCAACTTTAATGTGTCTCATCAAGGGGATTATGCTGTCCTTGCAGCTGAGCCTGAACTTCAGGTTGGCATTGATATCATGAAGACTAGTTTGCCAGGTAATATGTTAGCATTATCAAAGCAAAGTTTATAATGTCCCCTTATTGAATGTTTTAAGGTTATTAAAAATCAACAAGTAGTTAAGTAGTAATTGTTACTGGAGAAGAGCAAGAATGAGCCAAAACTTTTATTTGATTTCTTTTACATCACAGGTTATATTTTTTTGCTTCTTTTTTGCTGTAACATTTTTGATAACTCATTTTGCTGTGCTTCTACTTGTATATTTCCACCCTTCAAGTTGAAAATACAACCATGGGCCAGCCAGTAGCCTCCTTGATTCTCCCTGCGATCTGCAGGACTGACATCTGGAGAAATCTTCATTGCCTGAATGTTTTTTAAAATGCTAAACTTCACAGAAGTTGCCAGTTTGCTTATTCATTGGCATAAAACTGGAAGGTAACCCGGTTATAGATGAATGAAATGCAAAGCAGAACACTGTAAATATAAATGATTTCTAGATGTGTTCCAAAAACATGTAGTTTTGTGACGAGCTTTTCATATAGACAAGTTCATTTTAAGTATGGCTAGATTAAAGGAGAGAAGTATACTGGAACTTTCAGCACCTGTTTGGTTTTTTTTTTACTGGCATTAATTCCCACTAAGCTAGTTGCTTCTTTAGAAAATTTATAAACAAATAACAAAATTGATATGAAACTGTAAGGAATCTATTTCATTTTCTGTAGAAGACATTTTTTTCCATATTTCCTCCACAGTCATCAGTTTGTCCATTTTTATGTGCTATGACACTTTTATAGTAAACAATTAATTATCCACTAAGTAGGATGTGGAGGGTAGGTGTGTGCTGCATCCTTCTCTGACCTTAAAGGAGTTGAAGAAGCATATATTGTATTTTCTTGCATATAACCTGCACCTCTGGGCCCAAAACCAGCTGGGGAAAATTGTGGTGTACATTATACAAAAGCAAAGGTCTCCACATGGGTCTGGAAATTTCAAGGGAGAGGGGAGGGTGGAGCAGTGGCAGTATTAATTGCTGCAGATCTGGGAGCCAGGGCCAGGAATGCCCAACCGCTCCCCCCACCACCTCCTCACCCCTCCTGTTCCCCACTATTTCTGCTGCCAAATTTCAGGACCTATGGGGAACCGCTGTCCCCCGCTGTGGACTGGACTGGGATAGTACATGGGGGTGTGTACAAATGGACCCACTGCACCAAGTCTGATCCAGCTCATGGCCTGGGTCCTGGCATGTGGCTCCAGAGTCAGTGTGTGATCTCAGAGTCAATATGCAGGGTTGGACTTGGCGCACAGCTCCAGTGCTGGTGTTCTAGTTTGGGTTTGGACATGTAGCTTCAGTGTGGTGTACCAAATTGGGCCCTGGTACGTGACTCTCAGCTCTAGAAACCCCAAACCTCTACTCCAAAGTAAGATTTTTTTGTCCTTCTTGGGGTCTTTCAAAACTAGAGTGTGTATTTATATTTGGGAGCATGTTATATGCGAAAAAATGTGTTATATGTAATATAGAATAAGACTGTCATTTGGCATATATAGTGCTGTATATGTTGTTTTTGCAGATGTATAAAATCCCTTGTGCTTTCTTCCTCATGATTAGCTAGTCATATCTTCTACTCCAGAGGAAACCAAAATATCAACATGAATCTCTAAAACACTGTTAAAGTTATTCTTTTTCCCTTCCTGTTTCCATTTGTTGTGTATAACAGAGTAAAAACGTAAAAGAACACCTAGGTGACACACAACTTCAGGGTTAAAAACCTTCCTGTCAAAACTATTCCAAAATCACTTTAAACTACAGTAAAATCTCTGTTGTTCGGCATCCCCAGGGTAAGGGGATTGCTGGTTACGTAAAAACTCTGGTTATCTGAAATAACCTGGCAGGGTTTTCAGGTAACATGGAACTGGGGTGGGTGGGGAGTGGGGGTGGCCACATGCATAGCGCAGGGTGGTGAGTGGCGGCAGTAGCCACCACATGTGAGCTTCCCCTCTCCCTCTGCAGCACCCAGCTGGCGGAACTCAGGGAGTGGGATGTCAGTGGTCGCATGTGGAGTGGCAGCAGCACAGGGTGGTGGGTGGTGGCAGCCATTGCTTACAAACTTCCTCCCACCCCAATGTCTGGCCAGGTGGCCAGAAACTCTGGTTAATGGAGTATTCCAGTTGGTTAAGTACTGGATAGTAATGCTGTGCAAAACAGCACCATTTTGTTTTGCCGTTTTGATGGGACAGTTTCATTTTGAGTTTCGTTTAATTTCGAAGCGTTGTTCCATTTTGTTATGTCGAAACCGTTTCCCTGTTTCAACGCTGTTTTCAACGTTTCACCTATAGGCTATAATGGGGAAGCACGAAACTGCCTATAACTTTGTCATTTCTTGCCTGATTCGAATAAAACTTGCAGGAATATAACACCTTCTGAGGCCATGATGCCTGCCATTCAAAGAGATTGGTGCAGGGGGGTTTTGGGAAACTGCACCTCAAGCTGCTGACGAGCAAAACTTGTGTCACGTGTGTGCTAAGGCACAGCAGGGTAGAAAACTTCAGCTGAGGTCATGACGCCTGCCAGCTTTCAAGGAGATAGGTGCAGGGGTTTCTGAGAAACCTCACCTCAGGCTGCTGATGAGCAAAACCCATGACACGTGTGACTTTGTGTGTTAAGGTGTGCCCTCACTGGTGCTGGGGCCTCTATACAACACGGTAGTGTGCCCCAATGATGCCTCCTCTTCTCCTATAGTCTTAGACTGGTCCACCACTTTAAATAACAAGTAAAATAATAGCTTAGTGAGCAGCAGCACTGTAGCACCAGCAGCATCTCTGGTAGCCAAACTGTTACAGAGCCTTTCTTTCCTCTCCTGCAGGAGCTTCTTTAGCAGTTGCTGGAGAACTCTCCCTGCCAGCCCCAGCCCTGGGGCTTAGATGTACCCAGGACCCTGAGTCCTTCCAGTCAGGTGTTAGGGGTGTTGGTTTAAGGACATGGCACTGGCACACAAGGTCCTTTAGGTCAATCTAATCTGGTATATTTTAACAGACCAACTGAATAATTACAGAAAGATATCTTAGCACGGTTTTGGGTTGGAAAACCCTTCATCAGACTGAGGAAGCACCTGCAGTTGGTGTGTGTGCTGTTCCTGTATGGAAGGAATAGTAAAGAAGCCAGAGGCTGGCATGCAATGCAAGCAAGAAAGCCAGTCAGTGAAAATAAATATGGAGGCGTCGAGGGGAGAGGGACAGGCTGGGGTGGGGGATAAGGAGGATGTAGCAGTTGGGGTAAAAATGGAGACGTAACTGGGGAGTCAGATGTCCAGCAGGTTCTAGTGTGTCAGAATTCCAATGTCTATATTGAGTCCGTGAGTTTCTGTACCTATTACCTAGGAGGCTGATGAAGTGCAGTTCATAGGCTCATCTGTGAAAAGTGGTTTGTATATTCAAACAAGCACTTAACTTTGCTAACCACATCACCAGAAGCCAACTTCCTGCAGTCCAGAACACACTGAATGGGTCCAGGCCATGCCATGACAAGACACGCAAAACCTGCCAACAATATCTCCAGTATGGGAGATGTCTTCACAATACAATATGTATCTCCACCAGGGTGCCAAGTGTCCTGATGGAAAATACGTGGAGACACCAAGCAACAACTGTGCACCAGAATGAGCACACCCTGAAATTCTATCAAAGACAGCAGCAGAACACAACCTGTCTCCAATCTCTTAGGCCTTATCTTCAAAGGAAATTGAGGATTCCCTAAGTACAGAAATCCATGGATTAAATATAGACATTGAAATCCTGACACATTACAACCTGCTGGACATCTGACTCCCCAGGTACCTCTCCACTTTTACCTGTGGAGCTACAACCCCCTTCCCCCCCACCAGGCCATCCCTCTCCCCCTGAGGCCTCCATTTCCATTTTTACTGACTGGCTTTCTTGCATTGCATGCCAGCCTCTGGCTTCTTTACTATTCCTTCCATCCATGAACAGCACATGCACCAACTGCAGGTGCTTCTTCAGCCTGACAAAAGGTTTTTCAACCCAAAAGCTAGCATCCCAGACAGCTAAGCTGAGCTCACCTGGAGCCTCACAGCTCCACTGCAACCAGCAAGCCGCAGGCCTGTCAAAGACATGACGGGTCTGGGCTTTCCCTAGCCAGGACTGTGTGTACGTGTGTGGTGGCTGGAGGTTATGGCATCTCCTACCCACCTTTCACCAGGGAGAGCCTCAGTCCTGGCATTTCCTGGAGCTGCCACGTCATCAGCAGTCCCACCTGGCCTCCTGACCCTGGCAGAGTGCAGTTTTAGTGGTCATGCTCAGGACTTGGGGCCTCCTCCTTCCCCATAGCCCCAGCCTATACCTCCAATTCATCCTGACATGGGAGCTCAGCAGGGGCATGTTCTTCCCCTGCTGGCTGGTGAGGCAGTGAGTGCCCCATCCAGCTCTGAGAGCAGGATATTAAATGGTGTTTAACAAATGAAAAAAGAAAAGGAAGGAAATAGGTGCCGACAGAATGAGGAGGGTGGCATTCACTCCATCTGCACCTGGAGCTTGGAGAACCCCAGGAGCAGGAGGTTCACCTTGAGGAACACCAGCTGCTCCACCAAACCAGGATCCAAGCAGGTGCAGTGAGGTGACACTACATCCCCACAATGCTGAGCACCCTCCCGTTCAGAACACTGGTCGGTGAACAGGACAGGTGTTCCCAGGCAACCATTCTTTTTTCTCCTGTTGTCAGTGAAAGACAACTTTAATGCCTACTTTGCCACTTACAGCTTAATAATAAACATTTGTTTAATATAAGTGAAAAACAAGAGAGTTAATTTCATATTACAGAGATTACAAACCAGAACTATTCCTTAAAACAAAATGTGTAATTTGTCAGTTCTCCTATGACAATATTTTATCACTATGGTACAAGGGGGAAAATCATAATTTTCAAATTCTGTTAAAAAAACAAAAACCTTTTGTTATTGCCATACTGTTGTCCTTTCTACTATATGTTTATAAATTAAAATTAACTAAAGTAATATTTGTATTTGAGGTGTGGAAATAAAAATGATATAAGCATTTAGTCACTTTGGCATTGTATATTTTAATGGACAGACCCACACTAATATAATTTAGTCTTCTGTTTTATGTACAAAATGTTGCAAGTTAGTTCAGGCAACAAGATTAAAAGTGGAACTAAATTTTCATCCCTGGTGTAGCAAACTCCTGCTATTTTTTCCATATTAGGCTTTGTCTAGAAGCCTCCTTTTCTTATCAGAGTAAAACAACTTCTATTCTGTATGTGCCTTTCCCTTGGAAAAGATTGCTGTCACTGAAAGCTCCACGAAGTGGTGCTGTTGCTCTGTGATTGCCAGGTTCATAATCTCTTTGCACGTACAGGTTTGTATATGAACATCCCTAATCTCTTTTTCTTGGCTGCTACAAGGACAAAGTGTTCACTGTTTGTGAAATACACTAAGGTATTCTTCAATATCGCATGTCTTTTAACTGAACACGAGGTACTACTTCATTAGTATTTTCTAATGCCTACCTTACCAAATCCCTTGCTACTGCTGTTATATCCCTCAGTTATTCCTTGCACTGTCCTGACATGATTGTGTTGTATAATCATTTCTTTTGTACATTATGTGCAAGCATCGTGAATCATTTCAGCTGAATTGCTGAAATGCTGGAGGGAAAAATTCTTGTGGACGATGTATTTTATTGGACAAACTGCATTGTTGGGATAGACAATGCAGTTGGTTCAAGGGTACTGCAGTTCCTTTCTTCAGATCTCTGGAAGGATACTGTGATACCTAAAAGCTTGCCTCTGTCCATCTCATGCAGGCAGTTGGTCCAATAAAATATATTGCCCACAGGAATTCTTGCCTCGCATATTACCTGGACTATCTCAGCAACAACACACCATCTGATCACTACCGTAAAATATGTTGCAATTTTGTACATTTCACTTATAAGCATGAGCAGACTAAATGCTGTGAAACATTTTTATATTTTTATTTTTTTCCATATTGCCTGTTCCTTGAGTTGAATTTCATCTTGTATATACAGAGTAGTGATAGTTTTCTAGCACTTAAAGGTTCCACTGAACTAAGAGGACAAATTACATGCAATTTTCATCACTCTCTTCCCCTGTTTAGATTAATGGATTATATGCATTATATGTTTTTGTTTTAAATATGTTGTTATCCTGCAGAGCATGATTGTGGCAGTCTCATCTACTCTTTGCTAGATCAATAGAATAAAAATTTTTAATTTCCTAAATAGAAATTATTCCAGTACTACTACTAGATTTAAATCATGTTCCAAACTTAATTTTGAAGACTGAGCTTAGTGCTTTCTAGTTTGTTTCAGATTGTGTTAAGATGAACTCTTCAGTCATTTGAGAAAATGCATGCCTTTCTGTACATCTGTTAATGGAAGTAATTACATATATATCATTTTACATGAGAAGCAATACAACAAAATGATTTTTAAAGCTTTGAAGACTGGCATGATAAGCGTTCTTAAACTAATGCCTGTGAAAAAGTTAATTGAGTTCCTGATTTTGTGTCAGTCTTTTAACCCAGGGGCATGAACTTTTATAATGACAACTATTAGCTTGACTTAAATAATGTGTAGTATGTTGATATACCAGTACACACAACTTCTGTAACACAAGTTCATTTTCAAAGACTTTAAAAAATAACCATGCATTATTAAAGAGCATATTAGTTTTTGCAAAATTCAGAACTTTACTTCCAGAGCCTTCCTGCTCTGGTACTGAATTTATAATAAGTCAGGTAATATTTTTTTAAATAGAATTCTAGCCATTGATTGGATTATCTTTTTTTCCCCTCATCTTTCCTAGACTAATCAGAATCTGACTTATCTTATCCAATAGTTGGTTTGATCCTGAAATTTCTGATGTTGATTCAAAATTCAAGTATCTAAGCCACATAACATTTGCTGCCTTGTGTTCCTGAATATTTCAAGCCTACACTGAAGCTTATTAGAAGGCATGAGAAGTTAGTTAGTTTTCTAAGTTGGTCAGCCAGCCTAGGAGCAATATTTGAAGTTTGTGAATTTGTGTATTAAAATCCATAATCTCTTTTTCTTGGCTGCTAGAAGGACAAAGAGTTCATTGCTTGTGAAGTACGCTAAGGTATTCTTCAATATTGCTTATCTTTTAACTGAACATAAGGTACTACTTCATTATTATTTTCTAATGCCTACCTTACAAAATCCCTTGCTACTGCTGTTATATCCCTCAGTTATTCCTTGCAACACCCTGATACAGTTTCATAGTTGGTAGAGTCAGAAGGGACCAGAGTAGATTGTCAAGTCTGACCCCTGCCATGGCAGGAAAGAGTACTGGAGTCAAACGACCCCGGCGAGGTGTCATCCAGCCTCCTTTTAAAGATCCCCAGGGGGTTTAACACATGATTGTGTTGTACAGTCATTTCTTTTGAATAGAAAGCATCTGATGTCTGTAAGCATTTAGTCCAAACTAAAGGGCTTGAAAAATGTGCTAAAGCTGTTTTCATAGAAGATGTCTGTGCATGATTTTTTTCATCATGCACATCAGCTTCCACATGGTTCTTCACAGAACAGGACCTTCATCCAGTTGAAAGGAGGCCAAGACAATTGAAGATCTATTTTCGCTGCAGCCTTTGTTCACCTTGGTAGCTGTTGAGATTCTAACATCTTCTGCCAGCTGTGCCATTGGGGTCTTGTAGACCCGTGGCTGGGCACTAGGCAGGCTTATTATAGTGGTGACTCATACTCACCATGTCACAGCACCATCTGTGGATATATGTGGCTTTTCAGGAGTGAGAGCATCGCTGCCTGCTGTCCCCGCCACATCATGGTGGTGCTATCGCTGCTTAGTCTGCGACTGCTTATTCGTCAGAGGTATAGTTATATCACAGGTAATTTTCCATGAAGACCATTCCACTTTTTGTTACTTGTGGATGTGGTGGGTAGTAGCATAGCTCTGCCACCAGTGGCATCCTTCTCTTGATCAGAAGCACAGAATATGAAGTCACCATCACCAACACCCTGTTCCACCAGAAAAAACAGGTACAAGACATCATGGCAGTACCCATGATTTAAGCATTGGTACTTGTCGCAGTGCACTCAGGTGCCCTGCGCCTGAGAGTGGAGACTGCTCTGGGCAGACCCCTAGTGGCAGAAAGGGGGAGGCTCAGCTGCCAGTCACCAGGGCTGCACAGGTGCTGGTTGCCGGGGCAACTGGTAAAACCAGCTGACCAGGAAGGGGCAGGGCTTATCCCTTCTTAAGCCCAGGTAGGAGGCCAGGAGGGCAGTCCCTCTCCAGCAGCCATGGGAGTAGGGACTCAGCTCGGACAGACAGAGGGGAGGACTCTGGCAGTGAGAGCATCCCCCGGTCACTGCTGAGGTTGGGGAGCCCTCCCCCCCCCCGCTCCCTCACTGTCTAGTAGGGAGTAGATTTTTGTTTGACCAGACGGTCTAGTTTTATGTTGTAGCCCAGGGGCTTTATGTTTTATGTTTACTGTTTTGACCGAAGGACTTGGCAAGGCTATTAGGGGTGGAGGAGGCCTCATAGGAGCTCCACCGTAGCGTGGGGTCTCCTGGTGCCGGAGAGGGCGCAGCTTTGTTTGGGGGCGCATTGGCCTCAGCCCCGGAGCTGGGGGGCGGCAAGGAGCCCCAAGAGAGAGGGGGGCGGCAAGGTGCCCTGGGAGTAAAGAGGAGGGCCAGAACATAACAAGGCCCAGGTCAAACCACGTGAACGCCATCTGCAAGGCTTGGGCTGCGGGGTAGGGGAGGAAAAGGAGCCACAGGTAGTGCCCCCTGTCACCAGGGCGTGAAAAAATGGGCAGCCTCCCGCTGATTACGACCATCTTCTAATCAAGTGAGATCAAGGCATGGCAGGCAAGCAAGCAGGCGGTTGGCCTGTTACAGGAGGGCGGAGCCACTCCCAGAAAGACTTCGATATTGATACTCCTGTCACAGTACTTTATTGACTATGTCATAATTTGTGTCTGTGATTGCAAGGATACATCACTCAAGGTATAACAGGAGCTGACAATCGCTGGACCAATCACTGAGTCATCCATTTAGTTATGTCACTCAAACCGGTTCCTAAATGATGGCTGCAGCAGAAGCAATGCTGATGGAAGGTCAATGTTGAAGGACTCAAGGACCCAATCAAGTGGCATCTCTTCCACCAGGACCTGAATGAAAAACCGGCAAATTCCAATTAAGAATGGGGGAATGTCAGTCGTGCTTGGGGTACTTTCAAGTCCCCTGTCAACAGCTTCTGTGGAGACACTTGGATTCTCTACCAGGAAACACCAGGACTGACTTTGTGAGAACACTGGGAGACCCAAGAGCTGGTCAGCTGCAAGGCCTTGTGTGCTTGGCAGAATGACGCCAGCTCCAAGCAAAAGAAATTGAATCACCAACCAACCAAGGCAGAGGTCCAAAGGAGGACCTGCGATATGAAGACCAAACGGTGGGAAGACAAATGAAAGGAGATTCGACATCTTGCTGATATCCATGATATGCACGGTTTCTTTAGTGGCACACCATCTACAGTAGATCCCTGATTTACACAATTTCAACTTACATGTGTCTCGCGTATACGCAACTTTTTATTAGGGTCCAAACTGGAAAATGCCCATTGAGATGCGTGTCGTTCACATATATATGCGAATGCTTGTGAGATTTGCATATATATGCAAACGCCTTACAAAATTTGCAGGCAGAATCAAGCGGAGCTGTGCCACCATTGTGGTAGCAGTATTTCAAGATGCATTGGTGAGATGCTAGACGCGCCTCCTAAAGGCAATTCCACCGAGAAAACGGGGGAAAAAGGCTATGACTAAGGTATGTATGGGGTACTCAACTCCTCACTATTCTGTTATTTCCTATGGGGAAGGTTGTCCCGACTTACGTGAATTCAACTTACACAAAATTCCCCCAGAACGCAATACTCGCGTAACTCGACTGTACAGTCTGAGGACTCGGGGATCAACCCCCTTGAGACCTGAGGATGGAGGAGACCTGATTAAGATAAGGGGAGCTATTAATGCCTGTTGGAGCATTTTGAAGACCTCCATCAAGACTCTGTTGTTGACAAGAGTGTTCTCAACTCCATCCCACAACACCTACTCAGAGATGATCTTGGAATCTCTCCAACCCATGTGAAGGTGAGAAAAGCCCTCAAGCAGATGAAGAACAACAAGGCATCTGGAGCTGATAGAATCCCTGCCAAAATCTTCAAGCGGAGGGGAGGAGATTTTATCACTGCTCCATGCCCTCATCTTAAGGAACTGGAGAAATGAGGTAATGGAATGATGAGGAAATCCCAGATGACTGCAGGGATGCCATGATCATGTCAGTCTTGAAGAAAAGTGACAGGTCCAACTGTAGAAATTACAGACGGTTTGTTTTGCTGTCCGCCACAAGGAAAATCATTGCAAGAAGCTTCCTGAATGGTCTCTTTAGCAGCGAGACTTGGAATGAAAGACGGACCCTGCCAGGAGATGCCCCAGTAGTAAAGGAGAGTCGCCACAGAATGGTTGCAGGCAGCCCGATATGAGATGACCCCGGGGCTGACTTACCTGCAGGAGCAGAGAAGCCAGAGCCAAAGTGGCATGAGGAGCCAGCGAAGCATTTTATCAGTGCATACTCCCTGCAGCTTAGAGGGCACATAGGTGAAGACGTCAGAGCACCTGGTGGGCCACATCCAGCCTGCAGACCACATTTTGTCTGCTCCTGGCCTAGGCCCAAGCAAGAGTGAGCACCATTTTAGGCCATGGTGACCCCACAGCTCAGCACTGCTCAGTATGTGTGTAGACTCCAGATACCCTGTACAAAGGATCCATGTTTAGTTACCACCCCCACCCCCACCCCCAAAATAGCATAGCTATATTTTGTTTTGATAATTTATAAGCAACCTTTATAATGAGTTAGGGACTGTATAGACAGAGTATTGAAAATTCTTGGATTTTCTGTCCTCGATAAAATGAGAACTAGAAAGCCAACATAATAAAAGAGGAGTTTACTTCTTGTGTTAAGAACCTTAAATTTAAGGGTGGTGTACTGGCAGCAAAGTCGAGTCATTCTGGCCTGAGATCTAGCACTCCAGTTGTATTCTGTTACTTCTTTGGAGTTGGAGACTTTTATTGCTGCCTCTTAGTTTGTGTTTAGTTAGTTTCTTTATCTTGGATGAAAATGAAGACTTCTTTTTCTTGGGTGTATTTATCCAACCATAGACTAGTACAAAGCTTATGTTTTGGTCTCCAGTATTAACTGGAGGACCACAGTGAAGGTGGTAAGAATGATTCATTGAGAAAAGAGATCAGAATTTAAGAATATGAAAGTAAATGATCACTTAACATTTACAGTAGTGTTTTTAAGTATGTGCTTGTCTCATAGCATCTTGAGTGAATTAAAAACATCTTTGGCTTCACTTTTTCAATGATTGAAAAGGAAATGAGGGAAAAGAGGCTACTGTAATTTTGTTTCTTCAGGAGAAATCATCTGATCAATTTTATTTTATTGTTAATTTTAACAATGGAGAAATGACTACATCTTAACATTTTTAGACAGAGATAATGACACTTTAATTGAAACTGGTAATGGTGGCAGAAAACGTAATATACTCGGAACATTAGAAATGTTTGTTAAGAAAAAAATGTTGAAAGTGATGTACTAACAAAGAGGATGAAAAGTTGTAGGGGAAAAAAGCTAATGGAGAAATTGGTCAGAGAGAAGAGGAACAGCAAATATACTTGTCTGAATAATAGTGTGGCTTTTGTTCTGCTCCTACAGTTTCGAGTAATGATGACAGATTCCCTCTGATTTGTCCTTTGACTCTAAAGAGGAAAAGGGGCTAGACAGAATTGTGCATGGCTCTTGGAGAAAAGGAAAGACTTCTCAGTAGAAGGAAAATGGAAGTAATGAAGTGCATTAACAAAGTCTGCGAGAACAAAAAAGAAAGACCGGTTGAACCACATGTTAGTTTATGTATAGAAGTTGAGTTTTTAGTAATATTGTCCATTTCTAATGCTAAAATTACTGGATTCATCTCTACAGGTTTTTTGTTTGTTTGTTTCAAGAAATGTAAAACTAGGGAGAGTGTCTTTATTCCTTCATTATAAAGACTTCCTCTGTTTTAATCGTCTAGGGAATATAGTTCAGAGCTCTGACTTACCAATTTCAAAGTTTGGCGATAATGTCTTAGAAAAAACTTCCTACTTTACAGATTGATCTTTAAAATGGCAGAAATATATCTTAAAGGTGTAGCATCCTTGCTCAGAAAGTGAAAACATATTAAGACTGCATTCTTTTGATGTAATTCCTTCCTAGCAGAAGCTTTGATTTTTAACAGTGGAAGACAGTAATGTGTGGCTTTGCCATTGGCAGTTTTTCAGGAAAACTTTGACTGAGGTAAGCTTTTCTACTTGCATAGTAACAATGTACTCTTGTCTTATTCACATTATGGTGTTAATGACCAGGACCATCTCAGGTTTATCTTTGCTAGGCATACTATATGTTGCAGTTTTGTTACAGAAAGTATGGGCTGTTAACATATTAATATGTGTTAAAGGGTATTTTCAGTAAGAAATACTTCAGTCAAGAAACCATCTGGAGGTAGTGTTTGAAAAAAGCATCCTACTACTGACTTGAAATTATTTCTCTCTGTGCCATTTATGTTTTCTCTGAATATATAGGTTCTCATGTGGTTCCTGTCAGTGTATAATTGGAGTGGTTCCAGACATGAAAAAGGACAGATATTTCTTTTCCCTACCAGCTTGCATTTTGGTGTGATTTGGATTTGATTTTGGGAAGAATGAGAGGGGATGCATGAGAATGAGACCATTTTGATGTAATATGTTAGAGAAGAGGGGAGGTTTCCATTTAATTATATATGTTGAGAGAATGTTGGATATATTTATCTCTTTTGAGTAGGGTTCGAATTACGCTTTGACTCTTGGGGAGGGGATCTGCAAAAAAAAATTGGACTGCCCATCACGATGCCCTAATAAATTTGGAGATATTTCCCCACCCTCCTGGTTATGATTTTCAAATCTTACAGGGGGGCTCTAGTCTCTTATGGGGGGGCTCAGCCCCCCTGAGCTCCCCTGTAATTCAGACCTTGCTTTTGACATTCAATATTCTTGGACAGACTTCTATGAAAGCTCCAACTACTTAAATAAGCAAGGATCCCTCTTGGTCAGCAGTTTCATTATTGTAGTAGATAATACATTGTACAGAGTAACTAAATGTGGTGGATGATGTGTTACTGACTTGATGCATTCTGGACCAGCTTGAGCTTTCTTAGGGTATATAGGCTTTCATTCTTAAAAGACTTGTAATGGTCAAGTCAGTGGAAGCTGAATCAGCATAGAATTCAGTATGATCAGGAGCAGTCTTCTGACTAGCTGCAGCTAAAAGACATGGGGGGTCTTCCACTGTGGCATTTCGGTATGCCTTCCAGATGTTGGATAATCGTGTTTTAATTTAGAGCAGTCCTGGACAGCCACTCTAATTAAAACAGCTCATCATCATGTGCATTAAGCTCCACCCCCTAAATCCCCCCACATTTTAAAATGGCTGCAGGACACTTCACCTAAAGCCCATTCCACAAGGTTTAGATAAAGCTCCTCTGCAGCCATTTTAAAATGTGTGGGGCTTAATACACATGACGGTGAGGCAACATTGGAGCTTTCTAATTAGAATGCAAACACGCACATGTATAGGCAACCTCTGCGTCTTCAGAAATGGTGGCTATGAGGAAGAGAATTCTTCAGAGTGCTTGCCTTTTCTCACCAGCATTGTCTCAGTATTTTCTGGGTTCAGAATCAACCATGAGCTCTTTATTCAATATGTGAATGGCTGCTCATAGAGAGAGCCTTGAAATGGTGCCATTTGTTTTCAGCATTCTGGGGATGTAAAGCTAAAATATAAAGCACGTATAGTGGTAGTGTTTGTCTCACAAGAACTTAATATGGCTACTGCATGCAGTATCTGGGAAGACATCTTGTAGATCAGTATCTGAGAGGTGGGGGAGTATTTAGGCATTGCATAGGGCAGTGGGGGCAATCATGCCACAGGTTGTCCACCTCTGGAATATAGTGGTCCTGGTAACACATTTTTTCTGAGATCTTTTGGATATAGCTTGACAGATCTGTAAATATAGTAGATGAACTTAAAGCTCAGCTTTTCTTTAAAGTGTTCATTTTGGAGGCCAGGATTTACCAAGGTGTGTGATATTGCAGCACTCAGTATTACAGTTTCATCAAATGCAGTACAGTTTTGAAGACCTGGTAACTTAGCATAAATATAATGGCATTGTTCACCAGCAGTGTCTGGTCTTAAGTGTATTTAGAGACGAGCAGAGTCTTGCTTATTTAAGTCATAAATTGTTTCTAAAAACCTGTCTTCCAGCAGGAAACTCTGAGTGCCATTTCTGATATCTTCAGTCACTCCCTCAGCAACTAGTATGATGTTGTCTTTATTGAAAGTCCGCTTCTTTAAATTTCAGCCTGAAACCATGACAGTTTTCACAACAAGTACTACGCACTTGTTATCTTGAAAAATACATGTTAATTGCCATAATTGTATGGACATCTATAGTAAAAAATGTGAGTTTCGGTGCAAAATTTCTGCAGTACTTCAGTTTTCTGTTGAAATATGTTGTACATCCTAAGGTTATGAACCTTATGAACTTGAAAGTTTAGGAGAGGGTTGTAAGTTCCATCAAAACAAATAATGTCTCTCTCTCTCGAGTTACTTATTGCAAGCACAAACAGTTAAGAGTGTGGTTCATGAACCTCTTAAGGAAATAAAGACCTGTCTTAACTGCTTTTTTTGCAAGGGGAAAGAAGAATCACATTAGTAAATCATACCAGTGCACTCCTCAGTTCTTGATCTTCCCACTAGCAAGTTTATATTACGGTACGATGTTTGGCACAGCAGGAACCTACAAGTAGTAAATGAGACTACTACTGAAATTATAGAGCATCTGCCATTTTTTAAACTTAACATGCCAAGAATTAATTACACACAAGTGTACTCCTGCTGGAGACCATATACCACATTTCAGTGAATTAGCTAATGACTGAGATATGGCGTTGTCAGGTTAATTGCTTGTGACCTCTCTTCAGTCTTAGCCTGGGCAACACTTGGGTCAAACTTGTCAGTGTGCCAGTGGGTGGGTCTGTTGAGTTCATTATAATTTAATGTTCCTTCACACATAATGCAGGTTTGCTTAATTAACATTGATTTATTGTTGTTTGATCCAGTGCATCTTAACAGTTTGCTTACTGTTTTAAAGAATAAATAATCCTAAAAATAAATGCAAAATTCTACAATAATTGGTTGACAGACATTGATCCATAGTTTCATTACCTGTTTTGGGGGAATCAGAATATTTCTGTTAACCTAAAGGAAAAATTAGTCTAATGACGGCTGAACAGCTAACAGCTGTCCTTTCTTGTACTTGTTAGCAGATGCATTTGAATTGGCTTATGCAGCACCTTTAATATTGAATTTGATGATATTTGGAAAATGGTTACTCCCTTTTTCATGATTTAAATGGCTACCTGTTTTGGTTGTGGATTTCTTAAGGAGATTATATAGTACATCTCAGTTTTAAGATTTTTATTTTCAAGGGTTAAGTGACTCAGACTTTTTAATATTAGTTTTAAATCTGTTTTTTTTTTTTTAAAACTTGAACCTACTGTTAATGGAAATACTGGCCAAAAGTATGTAGTCAGATGATAGCTGTTAAAGCAGAGTGTAGGAAATAATTTTGTCCAGTTTTGAATGATCTGGCATAGATCATTTTCTTCCTGTTGTTATTTAAATTTCTTGGGGCTTACAGCAATGACAGTATTATTGCGGGGTTACGTTATGTGGTCTTTATGAATCAAACCTTAACTTGATGTTTTTGAGGTAATATACATTACATTATAAAAATCTCAGTCATGATTTAGGTCATGGGTGGGCAATTATTTTGGGCGGAGGGCCACTTACCCAGTTCTGGCAGGCTGTCCAAGGCCACATGGGTAGCCCTGCCCCTTGACAGTTGCCCTGCCCCCTGGTCACTGTCTTGGGACCAATGTCCCAGGGCCAGCACCAGTGGAGCCCAAAGCGGGGCACAGGCTGGCAAGGGCCTGTGGAGCCAGGCTACGCTGCGCCAACAGGGAGAGGGGAGCCGGCCCGGCTCCATAGAGCCACTGCTGGCTGGGATCCTGTGCTCCTGCCACCCTGCTTTGGGCCCCATTGGCACTGGCCCTGAGAAATCGGTGCAGGCCCTGTGCTCCCACTGGCTCCCCGCCTGCTCACACCCAGTGCCCCCCAGCCCCACGGTACAGGCAGGGGGCAGTGCACAGCCCTGAACCCCTGCTCGCTGGCAGGGAAGAAGCTGGTGCTGAGCGTGGGGAAGAGTGGCCCCTTACCTGCCCCATGGCCAGTGCCCCATCCTGCAGGCACTCACAGCCCACGTGGGGCTGTCCAGAGCAGGCACAGGCAGCCCCGGGCAAGCTGCAAGCGCCTGCAGCACAGGGCGCTGGCCATGGGGCAGGTGAGGGGCCGCTTTTCTCCAAGTAGGGAAGGAAAAGCTGAGTGTGGAGAGGGAAGTGGCTCCTCTCCCACCCCATGGCCAGTACCCCATGCTGCAGGCGCTCGCAGCCCACTTGGGGCTGTCCGGAGCAGGCACAGGCAGCCCCACATGGGCTGCAAGCAGCTGCAGCGTGGGGCATTGGGCATGGGTGGGGAGGGGCTGCTTTCCTCCCCCCCACCCCCCTTGCGCTCCTTCCCTGCCTGGGCTGGGTGGGCCCTGCTGCTGTTGAAGCCCGCTGGGCTTCTCCTGGGTCTTAGTGCCCTTGGTTCCTGTCATTTTTGACAGGAACCAAGGGCAGAGAAATATTAATTTTCCAAATTTTTTTAGGGGCCCCACGGGCCGGACAGAATGGCCTCATGGGCCGTATCCGGCCCACAGGCTGTATTTTGCCCACCCCTGGTTTAGGTATTACCACAAACCTGTGATTACTTGACTTTACAGGGACAAGATTACAACCCATCTAGAATCAGGACCTCTTTTGCAAGCTTAGAGACTCAATCAAAATAGTCACCATACCTTTTAATGACTCTTCTTGATGGTCCTCCATTTTGCCTAGTAGGGAGGGTATTTATCATCACCCAAGTCAAATTATTGACTTCCCAGTGGGGCCCATGCTCAGGTGGCAACCCTGTGGTCTCACTTGTGCTATACCACAAAAAGTGGCAGAGTAGTATAAACAACTGTCTCTCACCCCATCCTCATCAATAAATTAAGCAACTGTGGCATTGATGCCTACACAGTTGGATGGGTAAAAAATTGACTGATGGGGCACACCCAGAGAATAGTGGTGGACAGGTTGTACTCAACCTGGCAAGATGTGAGCAGTGGGGGGTACCCCAGGGCTCAGTCCTTGGGCCCACACTGTTTAACATCTTCATCAGAGACTTGGATGAGGGGGTGGAAAGCACGCTGTCCAAGTTTGCTGATGACATTAAGATGTGGGACGAGGTGGACACACTTGAAGGGAGAGAGAGGTTGCAAATAGATTTAGACAGACTACAAAAGTGGGCAGATGAGAATAGGATGGGGTTCAGCATAGACAAATGCAGGGTGCTGAACCTTGGGAGAAGGAATACACAGCACACATACAGGCTGGGGAGTTCCCCTCTTGAAAGCTCAGAGGCGGAACGGGATCTTGGAGTCGTTATTGACTCCAAGATGCACATGAGTTGCCAGTGCCAGACCGCAGCCAGCCATACCTTGTCATGCATCCAAAGATGCATCTCAAGCTGGTCCAGAGAGG
>NW_017729032.1:32808300-32809856 GCF_001723915.1 Gavialis gangeticus
GCCCTGTGCTCCCACTGGCTCCCCGCCTGCTCACACCCAGTGCCCCCCAGCCCCACGGTACAGGCAGGGGGCAGTGCACAGCCCTGAACCCCTGCTCGCTGGCAGGGAAGAAGCTGGTGCTGAGCGTGGGGAAGAGTGGCCCCTTACCTGCCCCATGGCCAGTGCCCCATCCTGCAGGCACTCACAGCCCACGTGGGGCTGTCCAGAGCAGGCACAGGCAGCCCCGGGCAAGCTGCAAGCGCCTGCAGCACAGGGCGCTGGCCATGGGGCAGGTGAGGGGCCGCTTTTCTCCAAGTAGGGAAGGAAAAGCTGAGTGTGGAGAGGGAAGTGGCTCCTCTCCCACCCCATGGCCAGTACCCCATGCTGCAGGCGCTCGCAGCCCACTTGGGGCTGTCCGGAGCAGGCACAGGCAGCCCCACATGGGCTGCAAGCAGCTGCAGCGTGGGGCATTGGGCATGGGTGGGGAGGGGCTGCTTTCCTCCCCCCCACCCCCCTTGCGCTCCTTCCCTGCCTGGGCTGGGTGGGCCCTGCTGCTGTTGAAGCCCGCTGGGCTTCTCCTGGGTCTTAGTGCCCTTGGTTCCTGTCATTTTTGACAGGAACCAAGGGCAGAGAAATATTAATTTTCCAAATTTTTTTAGGGGCCCCACGGGCCGGACAGAATGGCCTCATGGGCCGTATCCGGCCCACAGGCTGTATTTTGCCCACCCCTGGTTTAGGTATTACCACAAACCTGTGATTACTTGACTTTACAGGGACAAGATTACAACCCATCTAGAATCAGGACCTCTTTTGCAAGCTTAGAGACTCAATCAAAATAGTCACCATACCTTTTAATGACTCTTCTTGATGGTCCTCCATTTTGCCTAGTAGGGAGGGTATTTATCATCACCCAAGTCAAATTATTGACTTCCCAGTGGGGCCCATGCTCAGGTGGCAACCCTGTGGTCTCACTTGTGCTATACCACAAAAAGTGGCAGAGTAGTATAAACAACTGTCTCTCACCCCATCCTCATCAATAAATTAAGCAACTGTGGCATTGATGCCTACACAGTTGGATGGGTAAAAAATTGACTGATGGGGCACACCCAGAGAATAGTGGTGGACAGGTTGTACTCAACCTGGCAAGATGTGAGCAGTGGGGGGTACCCCAGGGCTCAGTCCTTGGGCCCACACTGTTTAACATCTTCATCAGAGACTTGGATGAGGGGGTGGAAAGCACGCTGTCCAAGTTTGCTGATGACATTAAGATGTGGGACGAGGTGGACACACTTGAAGGGAGAGAGAGGTTGCAAATAGATTTAGACAGACTACAAAAGTGGGCAGATGAGAATAGGATGGGGTTCAGCATAGACAAATGCAGGGTGCTGAACCTTGGGAGAAGGAATACACAGCACACATACAGGCTGGGGAGTTCCCCTCTTGAAAGCTCAGAGGCGGAACGGGATCTTGGAGTCGTTATTGACTCCAAGATGCACATGAGTTGCCAGTGCCAGACCGCAGCCAGCCATACCTTGTCATGCATCCAAAGATGCATCTCAAGCTGGTCCAGAGAGGTG
>NW_017729032.1:32810220-32822567 GCF_001723915.1 Gavialis gangeticus
GTGATGAGGAACAATGGTAATAAGCTGATGGAGAATAGGTTTAGGTTAGAGATCAGAAGGCAATATTTTACAGTTAGGGTGGCCAAAATCTGGAAACAACTTTCCAGGGAAGTAGTCCTCACCCTTACCTTGGGCAAATTCAAGAGGAGGTTGGATGATCACCTGTCTAGGGTCTTGTGAACCCAGCATTCATTCCTGCCTGTGGCAGGCGGTCAGGCTAGATGATCTGTTAAGATACCTCCTGACCCTAGCTACTATGAAACTTCCTACCACACAGCAACCACCTGTGGTGCTGCTGCTTGTTCTACCTAGGTTACATCAAACTGTTTGGCTACTGATGAAAGATGAAGGAGACCAATCTTTCATTATTTACACCCTGAAATACAAGAATAAACATTTATCCCAGTGTCTGTCTGGCTATCTGCAATAGCACAATATAGATTCTCACCTGTATCAGTTTGGGAGACTGGGGAAGGCGGGCAGCAGTCTTGAATTTGCTGAATTCAAATTTTCCATCCAGTATATACGCTATATTTATCCATAGCTTATTCTAATAAAAATTAAAAATGGTTTATTAACATTTCTTTGTTTTACTGAGGGCCCTGGCACGCGTTCATTTAATGGCACCATGGGATCTGATCTGAACACATACATGGAAGGGGGTGTGATTTTTTGGGAGCAGGGATCAGCTCTAATTGTGCACTTTTTACTTGCCATTGCAGATCCTGGAATCTTCCTGCATTGGCAAGTTGAAGGTCAGATGTGCGGGGCTGCAGGCACAGGCTGTGCAAGTGCTGCATAGTGGGGAGCTGAAGGCTTGAGTATCGGGATTGTCATGGTCCAGTTCAAGACCCTGGGCTGTCCTGCTAATCAGCTCATTGTCAGCTTCTGCCCTGGACGATTCCAGGTCAAGTTCAAGGTCTCACTCCTGAGGGCGTGTAAACCCCACATCCAGCAACTCTGATTGGGCTTCTGGGTAAGAGGAGCCAGAGGTTCCCAATGGATGAAACTCTTTGGGAGGCCTTCACTTGATTGTTGGTGCCAGCTCTGGGGCTGGCTGGAAACCTGGGGCAGCCCCAGGTTGGTGTTGACAAGATTGTCAGCACCACTGGTTCTCCAGTGTACTTGAGTATGTCCAGGGCTGATTTCTGACAATCAACTGATTGTTGGGCATCTGCCACCAACAGCCCTGGTGTGTGGACATGCTACAAATTCAATTTAAAGTACATTATATTTGAAACCTTTATATGGCTGGTTTGCTATTTTATGGCACCTTAAACTGGGTAAATGTGCAACACCCTTACAATTTATGATGCAATTAACATGTTAATTGTGGCATAAATGTATAATGGGTACCAGAGACTGAAACTTTGGAAAATGAGCTGAGCCAGTTTTTCTATGGACTTGGAATGTGCCAATTAGGATTTATGTCCTTGTAAAAAGTATGGTTCTGGAAAGATGCATTTCTTATCTCCTTCCTTTACCATCTTGGAATGCAGCTTGCCATCATTCTGTTTTCTTTTCACTTTGGTTTATGGTTTTCATTGATGAGGCTTCTTGGTTTTTAAAACTTAGTTAAGAAACTTAGAACAAATATATGTTTTAACAAAACTGTCTAATACATTTGGCTGCATCACTGACTACTGCTAGCAGTTGTAAACTAAAGCTGTGATATACCTGTACTGTGTTTGGATTACCTATTGTTAAACCTTGTTAAATGTTTCCTTCCTGGCCTTTTGCTTTGTTTAATTTGATCTCATTACTGGCTTAACTGGATATGTTGATTGCTTTCTTCACTTTGCTGACCAAGCTAATTAGGTTGTCTGCAAAGGTTCCTTCTGCAGTCATTAAAAAAGAGGCTTTGCAGTCTTCTGCTTCAGGCCCACTTGTGTAGCTTAGTCCACACCCCTGGAAAATGGCTAGGGGTGGCACCAGTATTGAAATTGGTGACTTTGTGCTGTGAATAGTGCAATGCAATCTTCTTTTGCATCAGTATCAAGTTTTATTCAAGTGTCTTTTTGTTGTCTTTTATTTTTCCCTCACAATCAATAGGTCTGACAGTTTGTTTTATCCTTTCACTCATATTTAAGAGAACATATTCTACATTTTACCTAGAGAAGATCCAGGGGTGAGAACTGAACAGGGCTGTCTGTCTCTCTGTACTGTTTATTTTTTTTTAAACCATAGACCAATAATTCTCGACTACGGTGTAGTGGCACCCTGGGGTGCTGTGAGATCCTTTGAAGGGTGCGGCACAGACTCCCCCCTGCCCAACTGATCCTCATGCTTCCTTCCCACTGTCTGGGCCCTGTTTGAGGGGTTAAGCATAGGCTTGTCCCTGTCCAGCTGCTCCTCTCTTCCCACCATCACTACCCACCCTTGTGGGAAGAGGTGAGCACTGTAATTAGTAAGTTTTGGAAATGGGGTGCCTCTCATTTCACAGAAGTTATTGGCACAAGGGAGTTAGGGAGTGAGCAGTACCTGGGATCCAAAAAGGTTGAGAGCCACTGCTACAGACATCCCTATAATGTCAACTCTGGTTTGCCCTGGTTTACTTGAGAGAAAATGCAAAGCATATTTTTATGGTATTCAGTCTCTAATAATGATTTGTAAAATGTTACCCAGTGAAGGAAAAAGCTATTAAAACCAGCCAGGTTTAAATAGTCTGATTTGAATCTTTCCCCTGCCTTGTTAATTCCCCAGCTTTCACTTTGGCCTTTTCTGTAATGTCTTTTTTTGTCCCCAGCCTTCAAAGAGTAGACAGGACCATAATTTATAATATAAAACACAGAACTGTTATTTTTGGCTTTAAAATACTAAAGAATCCAAAATAAGGCAGAAATAAAACATTTCTTGCAGGCCATCTTTTACATGATGTAATATACCTTAACAGGTAATGTAAGCAATATCTTATACATTCTAAAGAAATTCTTCTTGCATTTATGCCAGTTTTACATTTGTATTTCCAATAACCACTCTTGATTTGCATTTGTATTACTGTGGGGAGTGGGGGGGGATGGTCCCCACATGTCTGTCAATGTGCAGTATTTCTTTTGGGCACACCAAGAAGTAAACATAGGAGCTTCACTTACTGAGTTTTACTGCAGAAGTTACGTAATTATCCTTTTTCAAGAACACTTAATTTTAGCAACAAAATGGAGCCTTTTTGATTGGCTGGAAAAGCAGGCAAAATATTTTCTTGATCAGATTAGTAGAAACGAGTTGCAAAAGACATTTAGCTTCCAGTCATTTCCAAGGAAAGTTTTACAACTTGGCTTACCAATGTTTGTAAATTCTTAAAAGAAAAAAGAAATTTATTAACAATTTTTTCTTTAGGAAAGATAGCGGATTCTTTTACTAAATTATATTTATGACTTCAATTGTCCTTCTTATTGCTTGCTGTCATGTGTTAGTTTTTGCCGTAACTAAATTCAAGGTCTCTAGAATGAAATAAGAATCTAAAAGAGAAGTATTTTAGTGATACGAAAGTGGTCCAGTCCTGAACTTCCATTTTTTAAAGCCAACTACCATAAAAATCTGTCAAAAGTTTTCTTATTCACTTTGCTATTGCCTTGAGAATTTTGTGAGGTCATTCTTCAGAGTCTGATTTGCTGTCAGATTTTTTCTCTCTCTCTCACTTTTAACATTTCATTTCCAACCCCATCTCCCATGAAAATATATCCCAGTCTCAAGGATAAAACCTCCAGCTTCTCTAGTGAATACCAAAACGCAGAATTCTTTCAGGCTTTCGCTAATATTATCGGAGTCTGTCAACAACAAATATTTTTAGTAGCCCCAATGGTTCTGCCTGGCTGTTTTGTCTTACATCTCAAAAGTATGAATCTTACTGAATCTGTTTAGATATTTTTTCCTTATTGATTTTTAACATCTTCTCTGTAACACACTCCCATGATCTTTTCTTGCATTTTTTAATTCTATTTTTGCTTCTATTTTATATAGTTGATTTAATTTTCCTTGCCTTGTGTTTTGAATTCTGCTTTAATATACATACAGCATGGCTTTTACGTTTATGTTTTTTGATTGTTGGCAAACAGAGCACAGAGTCTGTTTCTTACTCTGCCACAGGCTATTTAAGTGACTAGGGCAAATCTTAAGAGAATAAAATTATGAATTTTCTATCTGATACTGCAATACTTCTGTACAAACTTTGGGACTATACTAATATAAAAGGAAAACCAGAACTCCCTTGAAACTACTTCTTACCCTTTGTGTACAAGTTAAAGATTGATATTTGTGAGAGAAATTAGGTTTAAATATTATGCATGGTATAGGCAAACCTTTTACTTTCTTTAAAAAAGGTGAGGGAGCTGCTGCTCAGGAACATATATTACCTTTTATGATCTAACTGTAATGTTACAAATATGGATGATCCTGTAGCAATAAAAGTTAGCTAAATTGTCCTAACTTTGACCTGAATGAAACAGAGTTAAAATTTGCAGTAGTTTTGCTACTCAAATAACAGTTGCATCATAGCAGCTTGTACTGGCATTGTTTGATATCAAGTGCAACTTTTTCAGTCTGACTAATGGAGAGAGAGTCAAATATTGTAATCTTTTTTGTGAGGGAGGAGCAGTCTCAAAAAGAAAGGAGGTGCCCTAAACTAAAATGTGCCTTTTATTCACTTGGCTCATCACTTTAAATAGAAAAGTGAAAGTCATGTTAAAAATGCAACACTCCTGCTTTAATTTACATCTCTGGCTAAACATCTTAATGCGTAGTGGACTATTTGGGGTATTCTGCTTACTCCTGCTTCTGAAAAAAGGCTCACTCAAGACCCCATCTGTAGCTGCCTTCTCTGCTTGCCTACTTCTTGAGGAAAAGCAGTCAGGTAGGGCTGCTTAAAAAGCAAATAGAGCTCTCCATCTCCCATGTACTTCCAGGTGTCAGAGGACTTCTTGAGCTGAGGGCACAGTAGTACTAAATCCTTCCCATCAATTTTGCAGACTGAAACAAAATATCCATTTATCTTTCTTGATGCATTTACAACAAAAATGCAACTCACTGATACATGCAGTGAATTCACTGTCTCTTGGCCAGAACCAGTAATTTAAGGCTTGTGGATCTTTTTTTTTATAACTTGCATATAATCTTCAGTCTGGTTTTTAGTGCTAACCGCTTGATTCAGTCCTTCTAACTGCTTTCTATCCTCTCCATGGATGAAGTCGTAAAGAGAAGCTGCTATATATACCAACTGAATCTAATCAGAATTCCTTGGTGAAATTGCCCCTTTCAGTAAAGTTGTTTCAACTAGGCAAAAGTTAAGCTTTATGATTTTGAATAAGGCTGTCAAGGTTTGTAATAATAAGAGCAGTAATCGGGGTTTTTAGAGTTTGGAGTCCTCAGAAGATTGAAATGCACTTCCACAGAAATATAACCACCTCTGTTATTTGTATGTAACAAAAAAAATGAATATGTTACAGTTTGTTCACAGGCAAAAAAAAATTAAATGAATCATCTCTGTGAAAGAAGAATATGTATATATATTCATAAAAAGTAGGCAAAGGAAGTTACTTCTTGAGGATGAGGTGTCCTCTGTTCTCTTGATCAGTATAGTTTTCTGTGTGAGTGCTATCAGGGTGTTGTCTGCTGCTCCTGGGCAGTGTGGGTTCCCTTGCAGACCCCAACTTTATGCAAAGAATGACTGCAGGCATAGTTTAGGGGCAAAAGCATGGACATATTCATTATGTATAAAGTACCAACTCATTAACATGTTTGTCCAAAGGTTTGCAAGAATGCTAGCACTGGATGCTTATAAGACACAGACATAACTTGCACGTGGTGTCCCCTAGGCCTGATGCAAGGTTCCTAAAGTTTCAAGTCCTGTTCCTATGCATGGATCAAAACAATTCTGTATACATCAGACATGTATACAGGAAACATTAACATTTCTATCAAATTACCCTATGCCCCACCTCCTGTCACTATCATGTGTGCTGGACTCTCTGACACCATCCTTAACAATCAACCTTAACAATCATCTTTATCAGTCAGCTTTGACAGGGCTCTGAAAAGCCTAATATTACAGACAACTTTCAGTCTGAACCTCATGGCTGTGAGGTCTGCCTTCAGTGAGGCCTGTTTTGCTCAGTGTTCTAGCACATTTTTATATGAGTTCCCACCACAGTTTGTTGGAGAGAAGAGTGATTAGATTAGAAATTAAACTTGTGTTTTAAAAGGTTAAATGAAAAAAAAGTATAAACTGGATATCTGCTAGGATTTGTATGAGGGAATAGAAAACTCTTTAAATACTGAGTTAAAGCCAGTATTTAGATGACCTAATATAGCATTGTACAAAGGGGTTAATCAGCCATTTAGGATCATTTGCTAACTTTGGCAAGAAAAAAAATTATATTTGCAATGAACAAGATCTCTTTGATTTCAGAAGCTCAAAAGATTAGTTTCTTTAATTATACATTTTCTTAAATAGATGACACTTGAAAGGAGTTCGTGCCAGAATTTTTCTGGTATGAACTTTTGTCTTCAGCAAAAAACGTTGGGTTGTCACAAATTTCTGTGACAGTAATATCTACACATGGATTCTCACTATCCGGAATTTGAGTTCTGATGGTACATAACTCCACTTATGGTACTAAATTTCAGGTTTTTTTAAAGTCAGGCTATATGCTTCCAATGTATTTGAAAGGCAAGTACAAATATAGGTGGGACTTGTATGCTGATCTGTGAAAAAATAGGTTTGGAAAGAAGCAAGGATCAATGCAAAGAGCATGCATGTAATAAACCCTGGGTTTTTGTTTGTTTGTTTTGCCTCTATTTTCTATTCCTTTGATTCATGAACAACTGCTACTACTCATTTGGGCCAGTACTCTTTAACATCTTCATTAATGATCTGGATTCAGGAGTCAGATGCGAAATGGCCAAGTTTGCGGATGGTACCAAATTATGGGAGAGAGCAGTCACATTGCAAGACAGGCTGGGGATACAGGCCACTTTGGACATGCTCTCAAGGTGGGCTGACCAAAACCTGATGGCCTTTGATGTAGAGAAGTGTGAGGTGCTGCTTCTCCCTCAGTAGGAAGAACCCTCAACACACTTACCGACTTGGCCGTGCTGCACTCACTAGCACCATGGCCAAAAGGGACTTGGGGGTCTTGATGAATATGAGCCACCAATGCAATGCTGTGGCTGGCAAAGCAAACAAAACTTTGGTGTGCATCCACTGATGCATCTCAAGCAAAACCAGGGAAGTCATCCTCCTGCTTTACTTGGTCCTGGTGAGATTGCAGCTGGAGTACTGTGTTCAGTATTAGGCCCCCCACTTCAGGAAGGATGTGGAGAAGCTTGAGAGTTCAGAGGAGGGCCACTCATATGATCCAACACCTGGAGGAAAGGCTATATGAGGAGAGGCTAAGGGACTTGGGACTCTTCAGTCTGGAGAAGAGAAGGCTCAGGGGGGACTTGGTGGCAGCGTATAATTATATAAGAGGGGTGCATCAGGACCTGGGAGAACAGCTGTTCACCAGAGCTCCCGAAGGGATAACAAGGTTTAACAGCCATAAACTCTAGGAAGGCCGATTTAGACTAGACATAAAAAAGTTCTTTACAGTGCGAGTGTCCAGGGTCTGGAACAAACTTCCCCCAGTGGTGGTACAAGCATCTACTCTGGACCCTTTCAAAAAACATGTGGATGTGTTTCTGCTGGAGGTCATATGATCCCAACTGACTTCCTGCCTATGACAGGGGGGCTGGACTTGATGATCTCATGAGGTTTCTTCCAACCCCTAATGTCTATGAAATATATCTGACAAAAAGGGTAGGGACTATTAGTGATGTAATTTTAGTTTTCAAATTGAAGTTGTCATTACAGCGGACATTCCTTCATCTGGTATTTAAGTATGACCTCTTCAATGTTTTTTAATCATTCTTGGACCATGGGAAAGCAACCATCCTAAACCTGAAACCTAGCATGAGCAGTCCCACTGGCTACAATGACCTCCCTAAGCCAACATAGATTTGTTAAGAGCAAGCCCTGCTTAATCAGTCTGCTTTCCTGCTGTGACAAGGTGGTCTTTGTGGATTGAAGGAAAGCAATGGATGTGCTGTCCATTAATTTTATGAAACTTTTCAACACTGTCTCCCATGATATTCTTATTAGAGACAAAAAATACAGTCTAGATTGAAGTGCGGTGTAAAACTGGAGCACAACAGGGTGGATCATCATGCTCAGACAGTAGGCATCCAAGGCTAAATATCATACTGGGAGGAGGTGTCAAATGAAGTTCCCCAACAGCCTGTCCAGAATCCAGTATTATTTAATATCTTCATTTAAATACTTGGATGCTGCAGTTGAGTGCACAGTTAGTAAATCTGGAGTTGACACCAAGCTGAGTGGGGTACTGGTTTCCTTGGAGGATAGGATTAAAATGTAAAATGTCCTTGGTAAATTAGAAAAATATTTAGAAATAAATTGAATGAAATGTAGTAAGGACAAGTGCAAAGTACTATACTTAGGATAGAATTATCAACACATTAGGGAATGGCTGGATAGGCTACAGTACTTTGGAAAACAACCTGAGGTTTGTAGTTGGTGGTGGGTGGAGTATAAGTCAACAGTATTTTGTTGCAAAAAAGCCAAAAATACTGGAATATATTAACAGGAGTATTTTAAGCAAGTTAAGGGAAAAGATTCTTCCTTTCTACAGAACACTGGTGAGGCCTCAAAAAAGATATGGACAAATTGGGAAGAGTCTTATGTACAGCAAAAATGATTAGACATCTAGGAAATCTTATTTACAAGAAAAAGTTGGAAGGACTAGGAGTGTTTAGTAGAAAGCTATGGGGAGATCTGATAAGCCTTCAAACATATGAAAGGTGGTTATAACGAGGATAGTGGATTGACTGTTTTCTGTACTTAAAAGGCACGGGGCTCAGAAATGCTACAAAACTGCGGGTTGGATAGAAAGAACTTTTTTACTATGGGGTTGTTAAGCCGTGGAACAGATTACCTAGAGCAGGGGGGTCAAACATATGGCCCACATTCTAGATCCAGTCTACTGGACTACTAGTGGGCAACTGGAAGTTGGGCATGGCCAGGAATGTGAATCACATAATCTGGGGGCCTCAGACCCTGGTGGACATGGTGGTTGGTGGCAGGAGGGAGAGGCAACATGCTTCAGTGAAATAGTGCCACAAGCAGACGAAATGATATAGCTGTAGAACTGCAATAGTGATAGAGCTATAGAAGTGAGAGAACACTAAGTGCATTTTTGTAACATTCATCTTGATAGGATCATTTTAAGTCTACAGTCTTAGATGTGGGGATGTAGTATTTCCCACCCTAAGCTTTCTTCAATATATTCACTTAAGGCTTAAAAATTATCGAGGGTGTTTCATCTACTTGATCTGTATTAATAACATATTTGTTACTCCAAATCAGTCTGGTTTTTGTTTAATAATAGATTGCTTGTGTCACAGTACTCCATATCATAAGAAATAGGTTTTGGAATTAAATTCCTATGGTTTTGGGAGAACGCTTCTGTTTAGTCTGGATTCCTTATATGCCTTTAAAATATTTATATACCAAACGTTCATATGCATACATACATACAGGAATGCCCAGTGCAGCCAGAATTCATTTGAAAAGCTAAAATATTTTATTTTGAAATGGAAGAGAAGCTACTGAATATTCACATGTACTCAGAACTTGGGTAAATAGAAGCCGGTTCACTGGAATGCGAAGAAGTGAGTGGTGATTTTTGCCTAAATATAAAAGTGAAGATTTGTCAAAAAATGTGATGTGCCTTGACTATAATAAGACTGTCAGCACTTGCCGTTGACATTTTCATATGGAAACTAAGGAAATATGTTCTGGAAGAAACTATCATAAGATGGATGCATCATTGCTCATGTAATAGCCTCAAAAAGTAGTCATTAACAGCTCAATTTCAATTGAAGGAGTTATCAAGTTGTTCACCTCACAAATCTTCCCTGGGTTCAGTACTGTTGATATATCCATTAATGAGTTAGAGGAAAGAATTATATATATATATTGCACTTCTGAATAAAGTTATGCTGGGTGAAGTAGTAGGCCTTTTATAGAGGATCAGATTAATATCAGTGTTGTCTTGATAAACTGGAAACATGATGTGAAATGCATAGGATGGTCCCATTTATTGCTGAGTACCATATTTACTTGATTAAAAGGCGATGGCTTATTGACTTTTTATTTAACATGGTGGGGAGAGAACCCCTCATCTTGCAATCAAGGATGAGGTGGCAGGGGCAAGCAACTGCTGTGGTTCCAGTTCTAGCCCCAACCCTACCCTCCAGCTGCCACCTGCCCCCGCCTTGCTGTTCCTTCCCTAGAGCCTCAGGCTTCCAGCACACCCAGTCTCCCCCTCCACCCCTCCTGTGCTACTACTCTTTCCCCCTCCTTTCCACCCTCCTACTGTACTCGCCCCATACCTTTCCTTGCTGCGGCCTTGGAGCACAGACCACAGCACGGCCCTCTAGCAACAGGGCTGGCTTTACACTGATGCTACAGGATGGGGCTGGAACCATACTTGGTACCCCCCAGGCTGCAGTGGGGACAGAACCTGCCAGAGCTGGAGCAAAGGTAAGGGTAGGGTGGAGGGGCAGGCTGCAGGGTAGAGACTTCAGGGGGAGGAGGGAGCAGGGATCCAAGGCTTTGGGAGCCAGAAGCAGCACTGAGAGGGGAAGTAGGGTGGGGGCCTGAGGCTGTGGGGGTTAGGCACAAAGCAGGGTACGTAGAGCAGGAGGAAGGCAGCAGGAGATAAATTGCATGCCTTTCATACTACCTGACCCCTACCACTTGTCCCCTATTGCTTCCTCCACTGCCTTCCCCAGTATTGTCCCCCCCTACCACCTGCCTTACCACGTGCCCTCTCACTGCTTCCCTGGTCTGTCTGTCTTTCTGTCGCCATTGCTGCCCCCCTCACTGCCTGAAGTAGTAGGGAGGGATGAATTTATGACAGTGCTCCAATAATTACATTCTACACGTGGAAAATTATAATAAATGTATATATTTTCCATGTACAGTATCTAATTATTTGAGGATCATCATAAATTCAAGGTCGTCTTAGATTCGGATAAATATGGTATTATGAGCAGTCAAATGGATAAATACAAAATGTTGAATGCCTGGCTTGGTTGTAGTACTGTAAAAACATGCAAGAGTACAAGGGATTACAAGTTAAATGAGTCAACTGTTTAGTTGCTAAGAAATCTAATAACAAACGGGTATAACCAGGAAGGTCATACACAAGTCATGGGAAATGTTTTTTTCCACTATTCACCTCACTTGAAGTCCTACATCCAGTTTGGGGAATCGCATTTCAAGAAAAAATGTGGAAAAATCCAGAAGTGAGCAACAAAAATGAGAAGTCTAAAGAATGTAGCATATAAGAAAAGGTTGGAAGACCTGAGTTTTTTTTAGTTTAAAGAAGAAACGACTAGAGTAGCCTACAAACTGGATGTTTTGATAACAGTCATGAAATACAATACAGGTAGAAAGAAGTGATTGAGTATTTTCTGTGTCTGCAGGGGATAAGTCAAGAAATAGCCAGCCTACATTGAACGAAAGAAGGTTTAGGTGACTTATTGAGAAGAATTGTCTATGAGGGTGGCTAAGCACTGGTCCAGCTTTGCTAGAGAAGTAGTGAAATCTGTCATTGAAAAGCTTTTTGCTGAGGTGACCCCAGTACTTTTTACCCAAGAAACAAAGAGGACAAAGAGGAGCAGTGTTTTGCTACAGCAGTTGCAGAACTGTTCAACAGCCATTTAATGTATGCTTTATGTATGGTAGGGGGCAAATACACATGCATCTGCAACTGGAAGTTTCAACAGTCATCTTCTTACCCTTGTTTTTGGCAAGTATGGCATCAACACTGATGCAGCCTAAACAAATAAATGGTCTTTGTGTCTCACTTATTTAGAGCTGTGGAAGGTATTTTCCTAACGCACAAGAAATAATATGCAACCAGAAATCTTATTTGAAATTTACTGTGTAGATATACTATTTCTAGTAATCTACCTATGCATTATAGCACACACATTTGCATAGTACTCACCCGCAAATAAGACATTCAGCTTGTTTCTGGAAGGCAGAACACAGAAAAATTTTTCCAGGGTCATGACCTAGAGCTGTTTTTTTCATGGAGAGGCTGTTGAAAAATGGCTGGTGCTTCTTTCTGCCAGAAAGCACTCAAATTAGCAGCAGTTTGGGGCCAGTTTGCCAATTTGAAAGCAGCTGTGAAAGGGTTAACACTAGACTGCCGCTGATTTTTGCTTGCTGGCTGAGGGAGAAGCTGGCATCCATTTTGCAGCACAGTGTCTTCATGTTTTTACTT
>NW_017729032.1:32827567-32830809 GCF_001723915.1 Gavialis gangeticus
TGAAAAATGGCTGGTGCTTCTTTCTGCCAGAAAGCACTCAAATTAGCAGCAGTTTGGGGCCAGTTTGCCAATTTGAAAGCAGCTGTGAAAGGGTTAACACTAGACTGCCGCTGATTTTTGCTTGCTGGCTGAGGGAGAAGCTGGCATCCATTTTGCAGCACAGTGTCTTCATGTTTTTACTTCTTTGTACTACTAGTCTGGCAAAGAAAACCAACTTCTCTGCTTAAAACATGCACCCCAATTTTGGAGGGGCTGATTTTTGGGGGGCAGGTGTGTGCAGCATGTAGCTATTTATGGTAAATGAATTCTCTCTCCTGGCAACAGAATAGTTTCTTTTTTGCTGTTGTATGAAGGAGAAGCAAACCAAGTCTTCTGACTCGGCTATTACATACAGATGCCTCATATACAGTGTCTTTGAAACTCCATGGTAGAACTAGAGTTATTTTAACAACTTGTGGAAAGTCTGAAAAGTTTTTACTTCTTTCTTATTTTATTAAAAATAGTGCATGGGGAAAACAGTCTTTTGCTGTAAAGTTCTGTATGCCTCACAAAAGTTGAATTGGCTGAGAATAAAAGCTAAATCAATACTCTTGTGTGGCAGGGCATGCTGGATCTCTGTCCCTTTCCTGGTCTTTCTGATTTCTCAGTTCTTAAGTTGTGTTCTTTTATCTGGTTCAGACACTATCTGCAGTTCTGCTTCTGGACTTAAAATATTCCATGTGTCATCTATTTTACCCATCAAGTTTTTTCCCTCTGTGGATTTACAACCAGTGATTTTTACACTGTCAAAATAGTCTCCTGAAAACCAAAGTAGTGTTTGTTCTAGCACAGAAACAAATCATTCAATCATTAAATTAAACATTAAATCAGTCTAGTTTGTCCTTTTTACTGAAACACTTGCCATCCTCTAATGGTAGCCTTAGGAAAGTGTAATTTCTTCAGACACCCTCAGTAGGTCTCTGGGTCCCAGGCCACCTTGAAAGTTTCAGTGGTTTAAAAAACAGATGCAACTTACACTAGTCAGTAAGTGTTGTGCCTCCACTATCGTTTGGCAACTCTAGCTATTCCAGAAAAGCCTTTGTAGCATAGACTTGCCATCAGTCTCCCACTCCCCAAAAACTCCTTACTCTTTTTTGAGATAGTGTCTTTAAACTGTCCTGTAGTTCTTGGATCACCTCATGCTTTTGAGGTTTCTTGTAAAAAAACTTTCCAGTACGATTATCACCAGATCAAGCCAGAATCCTTGAACCAAGTTGTCCTTCAGTTCTCAAGTGTTTTTCCTAGACCAGGGGTGGCCAACTTGCAGCACACGTGACACAGGCAACCTCTGTATGTGGCACAAGGCAGACCAGGGAGGAGACAGGCAGTACAAAGGCAATAGGGCAGGTAGCAGAAAGCAGAGCTGAAGATCAGACTGGAAGTACAGGGTGGGGGGAAGGAAAAGCAGAACAGCAGGCTGGGCAGGGGAGGAGGACTGGAATGGCACTTCAGGAGGGTGCAGGACTAATTTGTGGCATACCTGCAAAAAAAGGTGGCTTCCAGTGTCCCTGATCATTCTTTTCCTTCCTGTCTCCTTTTCCAGATGGACTTCTATAGTAGTCTAAATTTAGTATAAATAAATTAATATAGAACAGTTCAGATCAATTATATCTTATCTGAAAATGTTAAGGTGGCCTGTCAAAGGGTGGGGGGCGGGCATTGTAATGTTTTGGTTAACTGTATTGAATTTAGATGGTGAAAAAAATGACATTCTGCCTTGTTTTGATTACCCTGTTATTTTCAGGTTTGAGTGCAATTCACACAATTTAGATTTTACATTTAGAAAATATTACAGCATCACAAAGACATAAAATGTTGGGAGCCTATGATGAAGAGGTCATAATGTTGGTTTCTTAATTTTTATTTTAATAAGAATGAAAACATATTCATTCAGTGAAGGGCACCATTAGCTTATCTATACTAGTACCTCTAATGCTGATCTAATATAGAAAACAAGTGTTAAAGACATCTTTTAAAAATTGCACTGTGAGTATATTTTGGGAAATATTATGAATTTTATAAATTAAGTGTACAGGGTTAAAATTCTCATTTTAGCATGTTATTACATGTTCATATTCATTAACCATGCTCTGATTTTAAAATCAAAATCTTAACACTCTTTAAAGAAGCCTGCTTATTTAAATGAAGGCATCCTATTAAAAAAAGTAATGATTTCAAGGGATTCATCTTGGAATTGAATTTATTCTCCCTTTTCTAACACACGTCATATAGTAGCACAGATGCATTTCATTTTTTTTGACAGGTCCTTACTTGTCTTTGCTGGTTCCAAGAACAAACTGCCTTGGTATTGTTAAAGTGCATGCATCTTTGCTGTATAGAATTTGTTAAAGTTACTCAGTTGTTTTCTGTCCTACATCGTTTAAGCATAACCTTCACTGACTTACAATATGTACTATATTTACTCAAACCTAGGATGAGGGATTTTCCCTCAGTCAGCATTGAGGGGGGAAGACCCTCATCTTAGAATAAAGTACAAGGTGGAGGGGGGGGGGAGGAAGGGCAGGTGATTACTACAGCTCCGATTCTGGCCCTGAGCCTAGGTTGGGGCTAGAGTCAGACAGCAGCCCCCTGCCCCCTCCTTTTCCACTTGCCCTCTACAGTTTCTGCTCCTACCCTATGCCCTTACCCCCTTTACTGTCAGGGACAGCTCAGCTCCAGTTGGGGCTGGGTTTGCTTCCAGGCATATAGCGCAAGGAAACTCTGTCCCCTACCCAGGTAGTCATCAGCAGTGCCACTGCTACTGCATGGCCTAGCAAGGGGTTTGCTTTCATATGCTGTGGTCTGTGGCCCATCAAGGAACAGAGCCCCAGCAACATCTGAGGGTAAGGAGGCCGGGAGCAGAAGCAGAGACTGGGGAGCAGAGGGGAAGGGGCAGAGATGGAGGAGTGAATGCAGTGAGGAGCAGAGATTGTTGGGATCTGTGGGGGGAAGGGGCAGACATTGTGGGGAGTGGGTAGAGGGCATGGGGCAGAGGTGGGGGTGGAGGCATGTAGTGGGGGCAGGAAGGCTGCAGGGGGAAGGAAGTGGGGAGGCAGAGGGCAAAGGGGCCTGCCTGACCCCTCCCCCTCCACCCCAGTCACCTGACCTCCCACAGCCACTGCTTTCCCTGCTGTAATAGTGTGTGTGGGGGGGGGGGGGGGGGCTAATTTAAAAAACCCCCCCAAAAATTAATTTTCATACCC
>NW_017729032.1:32830958-32843309 GCF_001723915.1 Gavialis gangeticus
AATTTAAGATAGCCCTCCAATAATTAGATTCTATACCTCAAAAATTATAACAAATTTATACATTTTCACATATAAAATCTAATTATTGGGGGGTCGTCTTAATTCAGAGCTGTCTTAAATTTGAGTAAATACAATGTTAAACTGCCGTCTTACAATGTTAAATGGGAGAAGTTAAAATTGTAAAGACAGGCTTACAAATTTAGTAAATGTATAAGTACAATCTTTCAAAACTTTAGCAGAGAATTTGTAGGCACCTGCATATTTGGTCAGTAATCCAAACTTTTTTGAATGTGGGAAATAGCTTTATATTAATATGACCATACTAATCATGGTTTTGTTTTGAAAATTGTTCTCATGTTGTTAAGTTTTCTTAAATTATAGCTTTGTTTTTATAATCTGTTAATATCAGGGAAGGTAATAAAGGCAGTGATTCCAAAATAAATAAATAAATAAAAGTTGCGGATGGTCCTGCTTTGAAGAAATTGAACTAGATGACCTCCTGAGGTCCCTCCTGTGGTGGGCCAGTAGGGGGTGCTCCTGCATTGAGCCACCCACCTCACTGCACCTGACCACCTTCCAGGCTCCGACTGCCTGCCTGAGGGTGCCTCACGTTCAGCCAACCTCCTTCCTGGAGCACACCCACAAGCCTGGGGGTAACGCCACCACCATCCAGGGTCTGGATTGATCTTGGACCTGTGCCTCCTGGGAAACACAGGCCTAGTAGTCCTTAAGGGTACTTGACCTACTGCAAGAACTTGGGGTGCTTCCCTGAGTCTGAAGCAGAAATAGTGGTGTCCCTTATTTAGCTGAACCAAGGGGACCCCAAGGCATAATTTAGAACCTCTCCTAATAAGTCTCCCATGCTAGGTATAAAGGAGAACTTTATTGGTAACAACGAGTAGGTTTAGAATAGGGTACAGGGTAGAGAAATACCACAGAAATACCTTGGAGCAAACTGCAGCATGGTAGCCTTTGATCATGCATCTGACTTACTACAAGCTATATATCTAGTTAGATCTTAAGTAGCTTAGTCACAAGTATCATCCAGAAGCAGGTGGAGATTCCCTCTGGAGGCAAGCAGGTCATTCACCATGAGTTTCAAAGGAGAGCATGAGTTTCAGGTGGTCCAGCTTCTCTGAGAGTTCTCATCATGGCTGTTGCCTTGCCTTCTGGGCAGTCCTTAACTTATATAGACCTTATGACCTCATTTACCTGGTCAAATGAAGGCCAGCAATTGTTGGCTGCCAGCCAACCAATTTGAAATGCATCACTGGTTGCCAGGTAGACTGGCAGGGTCTCTAGCCCCTGCCCAGTCATGATGGCATTGCTTAGAACAATAGGGAGTTTAAGCCCCCACTCAGGTGTGTGAGGTCACTCACGCAGGCAGAGGAAACAGGTTTCCCCCTCCCTCAGGAATGTATCCAGTTCAGGCTACAATTCAGGGTTACCTGAAGCCCCGGGGTCTAGAGGTGTCTGCCCTCTGCTGTGACCATGGTAACCAAATTGTCAGATTAGGCATCCACCTGATGGCAGACGTTGGGGAGAAACAGAGATGGCATTCTACCATACCTCCAACCCTCATTTTCTATGATTCTGTGATATTTTTAAGAGGAATAATAGCTGTGTTTCATCTTGTTCTGATCTCAGTCCTTGTATGGGACTGAAAAATTTGACAGGAACAAACATGTAGTCAGGAGCCTGATCTAAAGTATGGAGCACTCTGGGCAGAAATCATCAGAGGGCTTAGGTTAAGTATAAGTGGTGAGACAAAGCAAGACGGGCATGAGGAGAGGGAGAACATGAAGAAAGTAGTAGTACCTGAGGTTTGCAGAGAAAACAGTTGACTGGCTTTGCAGTGGAAAGGGAAGTATGAAAACTTGAAGATGTAAATTAAAGAGTATTTCTTGTCATGATGTGGCGGTCATGGTCAAGGAAGCCGAAGCCCGCTTCAAAACACCATTCCCATAGTCGCCAGTTGGTCTCTGCGATGCATGATTCGTGCCGTCTGGCCCGTCCACTCACTGGAAGGATGGAAGAGAAGACCACCTGTGCGCCTGTCTCCCTCAGCACGCCCCCCAGAGCTCGGTAATCTTCCATCAGGCGATGGAATGAAGGAGGCACTAGAATAGTACAAGTAAAGCTGACCATGATGTCTCTGGAACACATACTAGTGTAGTCATCGGATTGTGAAGGGGATTGTAGAAGGTGAGTAGAGGGAAGGGCGGCTAATCAGGTTCTTTTCTTAAAAGAGTTTATCAACTCTATTTAAAATGAAAAAAAACATTTTTATTAAGGTAGCTCTCATCTACTTCAACCATCCACTAACATGTCCATTTTGTCTATATAATTATTGCACTCCAAATGTAACAGTGTTATAGTCTATTCTTGAACTTATTGGGTACCTTTCCATCTTACAAAATATTACCGTTATGTGAAACATTTTGCATTTGATACTCTGATTCTTTTCTGAAAGGGAGAGGGAAACTTTCTAAGAAATCTTACTGTGGTAGAGTATAGGGGATCTACTTTAGCCATATCAATTAATAACACTTACAGCGTTTAGATATCTTTGTAAGAAAAGTGCACTTTACAGTGGAGTTCAGTATTATTATCTCCATTTTGCCGATGGGAAATTGGGTAGATAGAAGGGAAATTATTTGTCCAATGTAATCTAGAGGTTAGTGACAGATAGAAATAAAACCCAGATTTTCTAAGACCTACTGTTAGGGTGTCTGCTTGCTAGGCCATGATGAGTGAAGAGATGCTGAAAAACACCCTAACGTTTCCAATTGTCACTACAAGTTTTAAAGTAAAAGCTGTATACAAGAAAACGCATCTTAACCTGTCAAAATATCTTCAAAATGCATGTTTTTTTCTGTATCTAGAATTGGATTATCCCTGCTCAAGAAAACAGCTTGTTTCTGCAAGGGCAATTTACTGAGTTATAAGATTTAACAGATAGATTGCATAGTTATGCAGATTAATGATCTATGCTTTGGGTGTGTAGTAAAGCACACAGAGATGTCCACAGCTTCCAGAATCACACTTGCAGTATCATAGAAGTGCCATTAATCAATATAGTATCTCTAGTATCTTCTGCTATTATTATAGTGGAGTTAAATGAAATCTGACTTTTTGAAATCTAGCATCCTATTTTTTATGACCTCATCCTTTCCTATCTCTAGATCTGGAATTCTGTCATATAATTGTGTTCTCCCAAGTTGCCCATCACCTTCACCTTCTCCATCAGTTCTTCCCTGTTGGTCAGGACAAGATCCAAGATGGATGACCCCTTAGTTGTATTGTCCACGTTCTGGAACAGAAAGGTGTCCTTAACACAAGTTAGGAACCAGCTCAACATTTATGTTTGGCTGCATTGTTCTTCCAGCAGATGTCAGGAAAATTGAAGTCTTCCATCAGTACTATTCTCTAGCTTTTGGATAGATTTGTCACCTGTTTGAAGAGTGCCTCATCAACCCCCTCTTCCTAATTTGGTAACGTATAATAAATCCCAATCATTATATCATTGCTGCATTTTTCATCCTTCATCATTACCCAGATGCATTCTCTTTGCTGTCGTCTTCCTCCTGAACTGGGGGACAAGTGTGTCTGTTTGACATACAAGCAAGACCTTTACCCTTTCTACCAACTATGTCCTTCCAGAACAGAGAGTAACCCTTGATATTGACATTCCAGTCATAAGACCTATCCCACCAGGTCTTGGTGATGCCAGTCAGATCAAAATTCTTTTTGTAGAATGCAGCTTCCAGCTTATCATGCTTATTCTCCATACTGCCATTTGTATGTATGCATCGGACTTATTGATCTACTTGCTTCCCTTTTGCACCATTTGTTGTAGTCCTGTATCTCTCTGGCCCTATCCCAAAGTTAAGTTGTTTCTTCAAGACCTTTTTCCTCTGGACTGTGTGCTCTGTTACTGGAAGGTTGTGACCACTGTCAAAACTGGATTTTGGGAACCCAGCCCTTATACTTTTGTTCTGGGTGAGCACAAACCTCAGAACATGCACAACACCTGCCAGTTGATAATAGGCGAGTTTATTGATACAGAATGATAACAAAAAGCAACAATACAAACAATCAAACAGTTCTACATCTACCAGTCCTAGGGCTGTCATCACAGTCAAAATACATCTGGTCAGGATGCAGGCTCCACTCTGAGGCTCTTTCTCTTAGGTGTCAGCAGTCTGGAGGTGGGATGCCAAGGCCCACAGCCTCCCTCCAGCAGGGTGCATGAGACAGGCTGCTGGTATGCCCTCAGTCCGTGGTGGCCTCAAGGAGCCTTCCCGGGGGATAGGGACCCCTCTCAAGGAAGAGGAGGAGGGACAAGACAAAGGGAAGGACCCTTTGTTAATCTCAAGTCTCTGCTTTTGTATTCTTCCTCCTTGATGATGCCTGATGACTCTTCATCCACAGCTATCTCTAGTTGGTTGTCTCTCTGTGGTCACATGTTCATGTAACCTTCTGGGCCTTTTCGTAATTTGGTCTGTTCTCCGCCAAACCAGGACTGCTGCCTCCCTCCCCTACCCCCTTGCCCCCCTTGCTGCTCTGGGGCCTTGTTGCTGGTGTCACTTATATTGTGTTATGGGACAGTATGGTACATACTTCTTTGGTTCCCTGGATGTGTGTCCTTGTTGTGTTAGACAACCTGTCTGCCTTGAGGGCTGTGTTCTCGTGTTATGGCATGCCCCCCTTAATTTTCAGGCTGTGTCCATCTGTTACCTCAAGTTACCATTCCAAGAAACAATGAATCAATCTCAGTCTGAATTTCTGAATAACCCCGAACAATTCTTAATACCCCTCCAGATGCCTCTGATATCCCATCCAAAAATGACTTGGGTGCTCATTTCAGGCTGAACTCAGATCCCTGGAGCTAAAATGAGATGCCTTAATCACTCTGCTGCAGTAGCACAGGAAGCTTGACTTCTCTAGACATATTCTTTCCACAAGTAATTGTGATCAGGGTGTCACTGATTAAATACAGTCATTTTGAAGGATACTGAAAAAGCTGCAGGATGTTATAGTATCCCTCAATATTCATCTTCTTATGATGGTACTTTAGCTGTGAGAGGACTTGTTTTATTCATTTGCTTTACACGTAGTATGTTATTTGTCATAGTAGACTTTTATCATCATCTCTATATTTTTAATATGTTGCATGTATATTTGATTGTATGAACAGTGGCATTTGCCATCTTATTTAGTTTTGAGATTTTAGAACAGGTTGAATTCAGAAATTCAGACTGAGATTGAGCCATTGCTTCTTGGAATGGTAACTTGAGGCAACTCATTCGTTTATAATTATTGCTTTACTAAAATACCTTTTTTAAATATCTTTTCTAATTTACAGGTAGTGGTTCAGTTCCAGATTTCTTTCGCATTATGAAGCGCCAGTTTACAGATGCTGAGTGGGGTGTAATTGAGTCCATGAACAATGAATGGATGCAGCTGGATATGTTTTATAGGCACTGGGTATTATATATATTTTGGTATTTCTTTTAAGAACACAAGGAATAACTATTAAATGTTTCTTTGATACCATGTTTTCTTAATGTCATGATGTAAACATTATGATTTGAATATCTGAGTGGCTATGTTTGGATCCATTCTTGCTGCCTTAGGGTGCCTTTAGGCATGCCAAAGGGTCACTATTTTACTTGGAATTCTAAGGAAGAATTGTATCTGGTGCTTTGACACTAAGATGGGACAAAAAGATTCCTAGTTCATCCAGGAAAGTCCAAAATCTGGCTCTTTATTTCTTAATTGTATGATGTTGTTTTATAATGAAGTATGCATTACAGCATCAGGTTATCTACTGTCCTTGCTAATTGAGGGGTGTGGGGTTGGGGGAAAGGGAGGAATGTGTGAAGAGATGGATTCTGCTGTTAGTAATTAGACTAATGTAAATGTAGACTAACCCTTATTTTTAACATCATAAAATTATTCATTTGAGCCAGTGTCTGATCAAAACATACAGTTATATTTAGTGCAACACATTTTCAGACATTAAAAGCAACACATATGAATTAAACTAATGTCATTCTATATTTTAGGCACTGAAAGAAAGCTTTATAAAGGCTATAGGCATTGGTCTAGGCTTTAATCTGCAAAGGATTGAGTTTAATGCATCCCCATTGAAGCTGGAAGTAGGAAAGGTATACAAGGAGACAAAAATGTTATTGGATGGGGATGAAGAAGAGGAGTGGACTTTTGAGGTAAGGACCCTTTCAAAAAATTGTAGTACAGCTATAAGCAATTTCCAACTAAATATTCTGGTTGTATTACAGATTTTAATTTTAACAGCAGCTTTTTGTAAAAATCCTAAACCACAATGCACTGCACTCGTCTTCCAGCATGTCAGTAGTTTCAACATAATCCAAGCTTTACACACATTGGCAAGGATCTTGGACAAGATTGTGATGTGTTTTATAGTAGAGTTCCTTCTAAAATGTGCCTACAAATATATAACTTAAAAATCCTGCAGTAATTTGATTTTCATTATTGTGCATCAGTATGTCTGTTATTCTTTAATTACTACCAGTAGCTTAATTTCATTTTTGTCTGGGGAATCTTTCTTCTTCCCTTTCCAGCTTCCTCTCCCCTCCCCACAACTGCCTCCCACTAGCAAACTGTTTCAGATAAGCAGATTGCTACATTTGGGGGAAAGATTTTTTTTCCAATTTCTTTTAGTTACCAGTTCAGTTGGCTATCAATCCAATTAACTGCCAGCATTAATTATAATTAAATTGAATGAATATTAAGTTTATTTCAGTTGCTTGTCCATAGCCTGAAATTAAGCACTGTTTTCCTGTTTAATCCCCCTTATTCTTTTTGTCTGTCTCTCCATTTCACCACTAAGCTTCTCTCTCTGCATTTTGTGCCCTGGTTCTTTATTTACAGTGTTAGGTCTGTAATCTCACATTCAATTAATATCACTTTATATCACACATCATTTACGGGAATCGGAACTTGTGGCAGAAGTTAGACCAACTAGATATTTGCAAATAAATATATAATTTTTTAAAGGTTTTGGATGCACACACGCTTCCTGAGGCATAAGAGAATGGAAAGATTGTAAAATTTCTCCTAGGTGGAAATGAAAATTCATATTTCACAGGAGAGCTGAAGGACTTCATTTTGTACAAATTAGGCTCAGATAAATGTTAGAACAGTCTGTGTATCTCAGTGTTGTCTGGTGTCAAGCAGGATGTTGAATTATGTTTCCTTCTGGTTATGATATTTTACAGGAGGATGATGTGTTGGATGCTCTCCTGAGTATCCCTGAAACATGGAAGTTATCAAATTTTAGCCATTTTTTAAATGAAAAGTTTATAAACTATCACCATTCAGAAAATTCCAAAATATGTAGAACACAGTGTCTTTTATTCAGCTGTGTGAATTACTGTGGCATATCAAACTTCCCTCTGTTGCCCATAGCTAGTGATCTCCAGAATTCATGCCAGAAGTTCACAGCATGGCAGCTTCTTTAATCTTAGAATTACCCCCATGCTGTCCCCAACTGCTGTTTGGCAGAGGCCCCACTGCTCACCACCCATGCCTGATGGCCAGGAGGCGAAAACCACAGCTGCAATTTCAGGCATGAGTGCCAAGTGATGGAGCCCGTCTGCCAATCAGCAGCAGGGGGTGTGCAGGGGAAACTCCAAGATTAAAGAAGCCACTGCGCCATGCCACACAACCCACTTCCAGCACGAATTTTGGAGATCCCTATTCATAGCATATTGAGTCAAATTCAAAATGTTGATTTATGTCTTCAAGGTTCTGAATGAAGTGAAAAGCTTTGGATATGTCTGAAGGTTTATGTTGTGGGCTTTGGTGGTCAAGTCCTTTTCCTACACGTGCTAGGCCTCTTCACCACAGGAAGACTTGAGTTGGACTGAGCGGACGTATCTCATCATTTCACAACTTCAGTGCAAAGTGAATTTTAGCATTGTCCTCAATAATAAAGCTCAGTCTAACTTATGTTAAAAGAATTCTTACATAAATTGAAAGAAGTAGAACCAACAAAGAGCTGCATGTTACTGATAGTAGTTGTGTTGTTCAGTGCATGAGTTGGCTAACCAGTGAAGTTCCATATCAGAATTGCTTTTCAGGATTTCAAAATTTGCTTTCATTTCCAGTTGAAACAAAGCCAAAATCATTTCAACATTTTTATAAAACAGAATTACATCTCAACATCCATTTTCAAATTGAAAATCTGACCTTTTTTCATTTGGGTTGGTCTCTATCTGTCTCTCAGAAACCTTTGAATCTTAGAAAACTTCATCAAAATGTATACATCCCCAGAAAATGTTTCAGCTTTAGTAGAAATGCTTTCAGTAAATATTTTTCAAGCAAATCAATTCAGTGTCCTTCATTAAATTACCTTGATGCTACTCCAACATGATTATAATGCCAAGAGTGGCCATGCTAGAATAAAATGTGCTTAGTTTTATTGTGAATCAGCACTTTTTGCTTAATACAAATCCTGTTGTAACATTTTATTTTTGTTTAGGGACCAGAAGCTGAATATGGCAAAATGAAATATCCCCTTAACATTTAAAGAACATTTTTATTTTATGAATAGTTCAACAGTTTTAAAATAGCATAGGCCTGGAACAGGCCTCCTGGGCCATTGAGTCTATTCCCCTGCATTTGCAAACAATTGTTTACCCAAAGATTCCAAAAAATCATTCACTGTACACTGTCATACATAACAGCTGCAAGGTACAAAGCCAGAAACAGAGAGTATCTTGTAACTAGCCACAGGTGAAAGAAGGGGAAGCAAACGCACTACCAATATCCTGTATTATATATGTTGTATACGTAATATACTGTAGTGGGGAAAGAAGGAATTGTTTGTTAAGGACAATGCCTAGTACTTCGGAGGAAGCTGAAAACTCCATGGTCTTTGCCAGTCTGACTTGGGGGAAAACAACCTGCCTGATCCCCATTGTGGCAGGGCACTAGGTGTGCCTGCTACTTTAAGGACCTGGAGCTGGCAGCCTCCAGGTGCCTAATGAGGGCAGCCGTTTTAGGCTCAGGGCTGTCTTATAAACAAGGCAGTTTGGCTGCTGGAGGTCAGGCAACAACATCGCGTGGCCTGAGGGCTGCCGAGTTTCATCTGGAGGTAAGGGAGGAGCTGTAGGGGATGGTAGGAGGCTCCTGGTCCTGGGTATGACCGAAAACTACACCCTGCCAAGAGTGGGTGGCCTGGTGGGGCTGAGACCCTGAGTAAAGGGGTCATTACGAGCAGTGTGGAGCCCCCAGTGTGAGGGGGGCAGCATGTGGAGCCCTGTGATGGGAGAGGGGGCTCAGCCAGAGAGAGAGAGCCGAGTCCTGACCCCAGTAAGTTCTCCAATGTGGGGAGGCAGAGTTTGGATCGAGTATAACACAAGTACACACTTCAGGAGGGATGTGGACAACATGGAGAGGTTCCAGAGGAGGGCCACTCGCATGATCAGGGGACAGCAGGGCAGGCCCTATGAGGAGAGGCTACGGGACCGAACCTGTTCAGCCTCCAAAAGAGAAGGCTGAGGGGGGATCTTGTGGCCTGTTATAAACTAGCCAGGGGAGATCAGCAGGCATCGGGGGAGTCACTGTTCCCCCAAGCACCGCCAGGAGTGACCAGGAATAACGGTCACAAGCTGGCAGAGGGTAGGTTTAGGTTAGATATCAGGAGGCGCTACTTCACAGTCAGGGCGGCTAGGGTCTGGAACCAACTTCCAAGAGAAGTGGTGCAGGCTCCTACCCTGGGGGTTTTTAAGAGGAGGTTAGATGAACACCTTGCTGGGGTCGTTTGACCCCAGTACTCTTTCCTGCCATGGCAGGGGGTCAGACTAGATGATCTGCTCAGGTCCCTTCCGACCCTAGAAACTATGAAACTATGAAGTAGTAGTACCATGACCTGCTGGGGGTGGGAGGGAGTGAGGGTCCCCTGTGAGACCCTGAGGCTCCAGTCATGGTGTGAGGTAACCCCAGCTCCCCATGTCTGTGGAGGAGGACCCAGAGAGGGGGACCCTGGGAAAAGAGTATGGGTCATACATCAGGGCCTGCCAGAGCTTCCCCTGACTGGCCTAGGCGGGGGCCAGGACCAGGAGGGTCAGAAGGGCAAGGAGGTCCACCGAGAGGGACGCGCAAGAGCCAGGGGCCTGGGATCCCGACTGGCCTGGAGGTGGGCCGGGGCTAGTGTGAGCCGAAGGTCCCAGTAAGGGGACCACACCTGAAGGGGAACCCCTGGCAGGAAAATATATGGCCTGGTATGACGGCGGCAGAGTCCGCTTGAAGGGAGGAACTCATTTGGGGGTCCTACAGCAGGATTTTGGGCCCCATCGTGGGGGACTGGCATGTATGAGAACATTGATGTCATGTGCGAGGCTTGGGCTACGGTGTAGAGGAGGAATGGAGCTGCAGATAGCGCCCCCTAGCAGCAGGGCAAAAAATGGGCAGCTTCCCGCTTAATTACATGTACTAATTAATCAATTAAGACCAAGGCGTGGCAGGTGAGAAGGCGGGCAGTTAGCCCAAGAACAGGTGGGCGGGCCATGTGGAGGTCAGCCCTGGTAGGCCCCCTTTTACACCCATTATGGCTATTATTTTGTCCCTCAGCAGAAAAGCCAGACCCTTTAGCTGAATGAGGCATTTTAGCACTGGGGGATACCTCTGTCAACACCTCTAGCCTTAGGTGTAGCAAATATCCAATGCTTCCAAGAAAGGTTTTAAAAAGCAGAGTCATCAGGGAGAGAGGGGGGTGTTCCTTGAAACCTTAGATGCCCAGATTTCTGCTTCTCACATCAAAAAGAAACCACTATACCTCAACATGGACGTAGTAAATGCTTGAATCAGTATATTATCTATATGCTGTTTATTGAGCTAAGAACATCAATCCATTAACTTTTTGAGTGTGATCTTTAAAACGGTTCTGGTTCTTTACCCCAGCTACTTTGCTTAAAAAATTACTTAAATACTTCATCATTGATAGTTATGTAAATCTAAATAGATAGTGAATCTTTGCTCATAATCAGTTTTTAGCCATTTCATCTTGTGCTTTTCTCTCTCTCCTAATGTTCACCCCTATGAAAGTATTTATAAAAGCTATTCCTGTCCACAATTAATAAATATTTGACAACTTAGGCCAAATTCTTCCACAAAGGAAGTCACTTTCTGAACTAATTATATTATTTACAAAACATTTTAACAATATAAGAAACACAAGCAAAAATGTTAGTCTCATAATAAATTATTGCATGGGGCTGGATATATGCCTAATAATTTTCTTGCCTCGATCCTCATTGTAAAAGTATTAAAATAAATTTTATCAAACTGGTTGGTGGAAAAGAGAACTATCTATACCAGCATTGCTAAAATACGTTTTGCTAGGATTCAGACTCAAATTGAAACTTGTTATTCCTGTTATAGTTTATACTATATAAACTTCCAATAAAGTTCTGGCACCATGTTCTTACCGGAAGTCAAACTTTGGGTTCACATACTATCTCAACCAGTGTCCCATAAGATCCTTTTAAGGGTGCTGAGGTATCGCTCAATATAACTGTTAGGTGTAGGGTCAGGTAATGTCAACTGATTAGTCAATTAACCATCTATTATTTGACCACATGAAAAGAGATGTCACCTTCATTGCCCTTATGCCACCATAAAAAAAATTCTGAACTTAGGAAGGCCAAAATACAACTGGATCTGCAGCTAGCAGTGGACATGAAGGGTGACAAAAAGGCTTTCTACAAGTATTTGAGCAACAAAAGGAGGATCAGGGAAATTGTGGTTCTCTTACTGGATGGAGGAGGCAAAAATGTAACAGATGATGCAGAAAATGCTAAAGCACCCAGTGCCTTTTTTTTTAACCCCAGTCTTCACAGGCATGGTCAGCTCCAAGACTCCTGGCCCTAACAGAACAGTTTGGGGAGGAGGTGAGCAGCCAACAGTGATGAAAGAACAGGTTGGGGACTATTTAGAAAATCTGAATATGTACAAGTCCATGGAGCCGGACGCAGTACACCTGAGGTTGCTGAGGGAGTTGGCTGATGTGAATGCAGAGCCACTGGCCATTATCTTTGAAAACTCATGGCAATCGGGATTGGTCCTGGACATTTGGAAAAGGGGAAATACAGTGCCCATCTTGAAGAAAGAGAAGGGGAATCCAGGGAACTACATACCAGGTAGCCGCGCTTCAGTTACAGCCCAGCCTCTGGCACAGATCTTTGAAAACTCCTGGCGCTCAGGTGTAGTGCCCAAAGACTGGAAGAAGGCCAATGTGGTGCCTATCTTCAAGAAAGGTCTTAGACAAGTTTATTAAAGAGGCCATCATTAATGGACTGG
>NW_017729032.1:32848309-32848591 GCF_001723915.1 Gavialis gangeticus
GGTTGGGGACTATTTAGAAAATCTGAATATGTACAAGTCCATGGAGCCGGACGCAGTACACCTGAGGTTGCTGAGGGAGTTGGCTGATGTGAATGCAGAGCCACTGGCCATTATCTTTGAAAACTCATGGCAATCGGGATTGGTCCTGGACATTTGGAAAAGGGGAAATACAGTGCCCATCTTGAAGAAAGAGAAGGGGAATCCAGGGAACTACATACCAGGTAGCCGCGCTTCAGTTACAGCCCAGCCTCTGGCACAGATCTTTGAAAACTCCTGGCGCTC
>NW_017729032.1:32848602-32861645 GCF_001723915.1 Gavialis gangeticus
GTCCTCAAAGAATCAATTTCTAAGCACTTGGAGGAGAAGGTATTCAGGGACAATCAGCGTGGCTTCACCAAGGGCAAATGCCTGACCAACCTGATTGACATCTATGATTAGATGACTGGCTCTATGGATGTGGGAACAGCAGTAGACACAATATCCCTTGATTTAGCAAGGCATTTGAGACAGTCTCCCACAACATTCTTGGAAGCACACTAAAAATGTACAAGTTGGATAAATGGACGGTAAGGTGGATAGAAAACTGGTTGGATTGTCAGACTCAGAGGGTAGCAATCACAATGGCTTGATGTCTAGTTGGCAGCCAGTATCAAGTGGAGTGCCCCAGGGCTTGGTCCTGGGGCTGGTTTTGTTTAATATCTTCATCAGCTACCTGGAAGATGGGATGGAGTGCACCCTCAGCAAGTTTGCAGATGCCACTAAGCTGGGCAGAATAACATATATGCTGGAAAGTATGGCTTGGATTCAGAGTGGCCTAGGGAAATTGGAGGATTGGACCAAAAGAAATCTAATGAAGTTCAGTAAGGAGAAGTGTGAAGTCCTGCACTTAGGATGGAACAGTCCCATGCACCAGTACAGGCTGGGGGCTGACTGGCTGGGCAGCAGCTCTGCAGAACTGACCTGAGGGTTACAGTGGACAAAAAGCTGAATAAGAGCCAAAAGTGTGCCCTTGCTGCGAAGAAGGCTAAAGGCATACTAAGCTGAATTAGTAGGACTGTTGCTAGCACACTGTAGGAAGTTCTTATTTCTCTCTATTCGGAACTGGTAAGGCCACATCTGGAGTACTGTGTCCAGTTTGGGCCCCCCACTACAGAAGGGATGTGGGCAAGTTGGAGAGAGTCCAATGGAAGGCAACAAAAATAGAGGACTGAGGACATGACGTCCAAGGAGAGGCTGAGGGAACTGGGCTTCTTTAGTCCGGAGAATGAAAGACTGGAGGATTTAATAGCAGCCTTCAGCTACCTAAAAGGGTGGTGCCACAGAGGAAGGAGCTACACCAGTGGTCTCCAACCTTTTTATGGTGAAGATCACTTTTTGTAAGTAAAGGGCACCCCAGTATCTACTGGCCCTCACCCTGTCCCCCGCCTTCTGAACAAGCCACCTGGGCTCTGACCCCCCTAACCCAGCCCAGCCTAGGCGGTAGGGGATGTGGCTCAGCCCTGCTGCTTTTGATTGTGGAGCCTCTGACAGACTGAGATCGACTGTCAGAGGCTTCACAATCAACCAGTCAATCAAGATCGAGATTGACTGGTGGGTGAATACTGAGCTACTCTGTTCTCAGAGGTAGCAGATAACAGAACAAGGAGAAATGGTCTCAAGTTGTAGCAAGGGAATTTTAGATATTAAGAAACACTTTCTCACCAGGAGGGTAGCAAAACACTGGAACAGGCTTCCCAGAGAGTTTGTAGAATCTCTGTCCTTGGAGGTTTTTAAGACCCGGCAAGACAAAGCTTTGGGTGGGGTGATCTAGTTTGGGATGGCCCTGCTTTGAGTAGGGGTTGGACTAGATGACCTCATCAGGTCCCTTCCAGCCTTAGTTTTCTGTGATTCTATGATCCATGCCCCTTGTTGCTCCACATATGCCCAAAATTTGCGGATGCAATAAAGGTATTAATTTGTGTGGCTATTTAGCATGGAACATCTGTTTATTTTGGCAGGACAGCCCAGGCAACCCGGAGCTGCCCATACTCTCCAGCCTCCTTGGACAAAGGCCCAGCCCTGCACAACCCAGGAATTCCCCTGCAGAATTGCTCCCCCCCCATATTCTAGGAGCACCTGCCTGTCACAGAGATTCTCCAAGGAATCTTGGGGTTTATTTCTGTAAGTGGGGAAAGCTGGATGTACAGGGGCGTATCTTTGTAAGTGGGGAAACCCAGCTTACGAAGATGCCCTGATATTCCCTGGTGCAAGTCTAAGGTGTGAAAGCCAGGTATGTGCTCTTGCAGCTTGAAGAGCTCTGCACAGGAGCACACAGGATTGGGCCCCACAAGGCTGAGGAGAGCATGTCACCTCTTAGCCTACATCCTGGCATATTGTCATCAGTTAACAAGGGGAGGAGTGAAGGCTTTTTTCTTCTCCGTCATGCAGAGGTCAGAATGCACTCTCCAGGCAATCCCTGCCCGGCTCCTCATTCGTGACCAGTTCCACTCCTGACCATTTTCTCTTCCCCCAGTAAGTCATTGTGGGGCTGCAAGAGCAACTCTGTGCTGAGGGAAAAACCAAAACCAGCAGCATACTTAATATAACTGCATTTTAGAAACTGATTTTTTTTCTTTTATAGTGCTGTGTGTGTGTTGTTCCTGATTTTTAATGTTTAACTGATCCTAGGGTTTGAAGATAAAGCCCAAAGAAAAGAAGAACGTTCAGTCTTGAATATCATTCAAATTTACATTTACCTAACATTGATAGTTATACATCCTAAAATATTGTATTAATTTTTTTTAATTTTATTGTTTTAAAATAAGTTCTCTAACTTTGGGGGGTGGGGAGGGGGGGGTTGTATTTTTTACCAGAATCTAACTTACTCTCTTCACTGTACTAATAAATTTATACTCAAAATATTTCACCATTACTGGTTGGGACCTACCCAAATCAAGGCGGCAGACAGGCGATTTCGCAGGTTGATTGCCGAACCGGCCATTTTTGCGGGCTTATCACGGCAGGCCTCCCCTTTCCCTCACACTTCTGACTGGCTGAGGGGCCCTGGCAGTCCTGCCATTCCCAGCAGATTGGCAGATGCCCTGAAACCATGGCATAATCTTCCTCTGGCTACAGCGTGCTGCAGCAGCATGCTTATGGCTGCTTAAAAGATGGCATCAAAACCCTGTCGCTTCTTTGACTGGCCCCAGACTTGCACCTGTACTGAGCCTTTGTCACAGGTCAGCCTCTCATTTGCTCCCTCTTCTCCCACCTTGTGCTCCAAGTGATTGAGTAGTTTTATGACTAGTTAAGTGTGCAAATGCCTCCATATGATTCACAATATAAACCAGAGATTTCACATAGGAATCATACTGTCAAAAATATTCTGATATATTCTTTGAGTTCTTTCCAACAAAAAAATTGCTGTTTTTCTGTAATCAAGAATAAGTGAAAGCGAAGGGCTGCCATTTTCCAAGATTCTAATGAGATTGCTGTGATTCTGAGGAGAGATGACTTGAGTCTTAAAAGGCTGAGAACCACTGGCTTAACTTGGCATCAGATGAAGCATGTATTAGTGAACTGTAATAATCTTTTTAATCTCTGCACCCAGATGATGTGGAGCAAAATATTAGCAGTTGCGATTATCAGGGCCGGGATTCAAAGAGGGATTTAGTTGCTGTACTTGCTTTTTAGACAGAACTCATGTATCTTTTCTCAAATGCACAGTTTAGCATAGTCCTGCCTCTTTACACTTGCAAAATTCTGTTGCAGTATTGTGCATTCTAGCACTGGCAAGAACAGAAATGCTAGTGCATTTTAGCAGTAGTGAGAACATAGTTCTCCATACCATGAGAAAACACAGTATATAGCTCAATAATATTTTGAATGAGAGATGTATTTTATATTTGAATCCTGCCTAAGCCTGTTTTGAGGAATTCAGAAACTATTCATCACTGTTTGCATCCCTTGAGGAACAATCTGGTACCATACTCTGAGCATGTTGCTCAATAATGTATTGTCCAGATCATTTGCCCTGGAAATGAGAACTTCTACCTTGAAGGAGATTAAACTCACCCAGCTCCCTTTCCAGGAAAGCTCTCTAACCTCCAGTCTGCCTGCCAGAGATTTCTTCCACCCCATCTGCTGAAGCTTGACCACTAAGGAATCAGGAGTGCAAGACTCCATAGGGTTAGAAAATGATGAAGCAAGAGGCTCCCTTTTTCTGATCTCTGCTTTTGGGACTATTTACATAATTTGTATGAGATAATCGGATAAAATGTGTAAACAGAATGTCCAGAATTTTGTTTTGTTTGAGGCTTTTTTCGGTTGGGGTAAAAGGAAGTAGCTCAAATAACTTCAGTCACAATCGATCTACTTATTTTTAGGCATTTGTTTCCTGCTGTTCTTTAGAGATTGCTTTGCAAACACCCGCCAACTGTGCTGTGAACAGAGTTTGAGAGAGAATTTCTTACCTAGTAATATTTTTCTTGGACCTGTTTTTCCAAGGTAGATTCCCATTTTGTGTTGCTTATTTTTTCTAACATATTCTTCTTTAAATTCTGGTTAATTGACCAAAAAAGTTCTCTCTGGACCTCAGATGGAAAAGGTGGGAGGAGTTAGAGTGCCTAGTTAGGGATAAGAATTCTCTGTTCTGTGTACGGAGGGGGGGCTACCCATCTGTCTGAACAGATGGGAAAATATAGGGAAAAAATACACTATTACTAAATAAATTATTTTTTTTTTGTATTGAGCACTTGGTTTGTGGTAAAATACAGAGGAAATATTTTACATAATAGAAACAGCAACCTCCTTAACAAATAAGTGAAGAAAAATAAGATTGAAGTGAGAATGTATTTAAATAGCATTTGTTTACAAAGATAAAAGCTTGATTGTGCTATTCCTTAAATTGAATAATCCTAATTACTTAATTGTCCCTCTTAATTAAATTGGACTGCTTGTGCTAGAACTAGATTTTCCAAACTTTTTGTGATTCTAAAACAGTTCTTGTGTTTTCTTTCTGGTGGTAAATAAGTTTCAGCACTCCACAAATGCTCAACCCTGCTTCCATCTACGTCTTTGAAAAGAGTTTATTGGACAAGAAAATTACTAAATTTGTCAGTGATTATTCCCAAACCACATTTTGGATATATTTGCTGATTCATTTTTAATTGTGCTGAAGAGCAGTTCATAGACGATTTTGCAGAGCTCTGTGCTAAATATTTTGTGGCCCTTCTGCTTCACTTACTCATTCACAGCAGCAAGTAAAACTCATTCCAACCTCTTGGCTGGATCCAGGGGAGTTAACCTAGCTGTTGCTTGCTTCTTGCTGCCAACACATCCCCAGTGGGATTCCTTGCTCTGGATTTCATTGGTAGGCTCTGCCTCCACTTGCCCACCCCAAATTCTCAGCATCTCTGGAAGCCCAGCAGGTTAGACAGTACAACTTCAAATGCTGAATTTGGCTGGTGGGCCACATGTTTAACATCCTTGTTTTACAGTATAGGATAGAAGTGCTCAACCCTATCCATAGTCAGTGGGCCATATCCTGGCTTGCTGAGCTCCCCATGGGTCCACAGATTTGGCAGTGGGATAGCAATGACAGTGTTAATTGTCACTCCTCTGCTGATAAATTTCCATAACCAGGGTGAGCCTGGTGGGTTGGATAGTATGGCCCTGCATGTTAGATCAGGTGCATGTATCTTGTGTTCGTGGGGTTCAATCTCAGCACCCAGGGCTCAGTCAAAGCAGTGTGGAGCTGGACCCAGCCACAGTTGCACAGGGACGTATAAGGGTTCATGGGGCTTGACCCCAGTCACTGACCCCATAAGGGATCTGGCCCATGGACTGGCCTTGTTGCAGACATCTGGCCCAGAGGGCTGAAAAGTTGAACACCACTGGGATAGAATCATACAAAAGTAGGGCTGGAAGGGACCTCACATGGTCATATAATTCAGACCCCAATCAAAGTAGGACAGTCCCTTCAGTAAAACATCCTAGCCAAGTATTCATATAACTTGTTTTAAAACTTCCAAAGATGGAGATTCTATAACTTCTCTGGGTAGCCTGTTCCAATGCTTAACTACTCTCAGAGCTAGAAAACTTTTCATAATATACAACCTAAATTTTCTTTGCTACAATTTATGACCATTGTTCTTTGTCTTGTATCCTTTGGCCACAGAGAATAGTCTTGTACTCTCCTCTTTGTAATCACTGTTCAGGTATTTGAAAACTCTTATCAAGTCTCCTTCTCTTCTTCAGACGAAGTGAGTATATGTGTGTGATTCTGATTCTGAACTCTGATTCTGAGCTTTGTTTTACACTGAAGAACCTTATAAATATGGAAATAAAACGTTAGGATTTAATTCAGATCATCAATGTTTTTCTCTTTCTCTTTGTTGCAAATATACAATTGCAAATATTAGTTAAAATAGTTGAGAACAGAAGTCATGAATAATTTTAGAAAATTATCATGCCTTTGTATATACATGCAGTTTATTAATGGCCTTCTATATGAACTTAAGAAGGCCGTTAATTTTCTTTTTTGTAGACTATATGAGCTTGCTTTTAATTGATTTGAAATGTTCACTCTGTGCTTCTTAACATGTAAACTCAGTTAATCAGTAATTATAGATCTGATTTAAAGAGTCTAACAGCATATGTTTTTAATAAGTATGGGATAAAAACAGCTTGATGGAAGTAAAAGTGGCAGAATCTAGTGCTAGCAATTATGAAATGCTTGTATAGAGTTGGGCATAGTAGCACTGTGGTTAATTTAATCTTAGTGCGGCTCCAGAGGTGAAACTTTAAGCCTCATTTTAAACCTGTGCCAAAGGGAGCAGCCATTTAAATTATGCAAATGGAACTAGGAGTTTTGCAAACTCAATTGATTTCTAATGTTAAAGGCATTGCTTGAGGCGGTGTAAACAGGCTTGTTCATTTTTAGCAGAATAGATTGTTCTTACACCTCATTTAGACTTGCTACTTTATTACTGAATGCCTGTGATTAGCTGTTAATCAGATATTGGCATTTCATTGCCTTTCCTTACACTGTTACTTACAAGGCCTTGCCTTTAATAGCAGGCTTGAAATTGACAAGACCTGGTCATTTTCAAGCTGCAGATGGCACAGCACTAACAGTGCTACTAGCTAGAAGGATTAATTATCCAGCTATGTATTAGGCAGTCTTCTAATTGCTGAACAAGCCAGCTATATGTGGTTTTGACTTTTATATGAGCAGATATTCAGCTTTGGCCGCTAACAAACATTAAAAATGCAATGAGATTAGCTGCAGGATCTGATGCACACCTACAAGGTGTGCTCCCCCAGCTTGGAACTCTGGTCATCTCAGCATCTCTCCCAGCTACCTGAGCACATGGTACCCTCCCTCCTAATCATCTGACTGGGGTCTCAGTTGTGGGAGTGCAGGGTGCATGCCCCCACCCCCCCCACCTGGGAGCCTGTCAGCTGAGGGCCCTTCCAGCCTCTGGAGCACACAGCCTCTGTGTGCTCCAGTGGTTGGGCACTGGCCACACATTCAAATAAAGGCATGATAGAAACCAACCAGAAAGTTATTACACATTTTATATAACTTTGTAGCATAGTCCTCATTTTATCATGCTATTCACTAATTGAAAATGTGGCCAGAACAGTTCTTAAGACATGTTTAACTGGTTAATCGTGTCTTAAGTTAATGTCTGTCAGGGACATTTGTGACATCTCTACAGCCATGTTACTTTTAAGAGAGGATCTTCAAGGTAACTGATCAACCCAGTTGTTTTCAGTAAAACACTCCCTGTGTAACTGAAATTTTATGAATAATTCCATTGTTGGCGTACTAGTAAATATGGAACAGTCTTACTGATATTTCTGTAATGCCAACCAGTGTATCAGTCCAAACTTTTGTTGCTAAGGTCAACAAATACGAATTAATATGTTTTTCAAGTAATTCTGTTGAGGAAGAAGGTGATATTTTATGTGTTTTTCAGGGTAAGGCTTTAGAGTTAGATTTGACAGGTTCCTGGCCTCAAAAAGGGGCATTTCAAATCCTAGAAAGCACCATAGCTCAAAGCAGTTAAGTGACTACTTTGCATCTGCTTAAAGGTGGTAAAGGAAGAACAAATGGAACTCCACAGTGCATCTACTGGTTTGCAAAGAAGAAGCTTGATTTGGTGTTTCTCTACAGAGGAACTTCTCTACTGCTGTCCTTGTTCTTTTTTTTCTTTAGCTGTTTGCCTCCCTTAGTGACAGAATTCATCTTATAAGTTGGTTTTGTGTTTCTATTAAGTGAAGTAACAAAATAATAGCAAATAAGAAAATCAGGTACGTTATAGATCATATGAATGGCATTAAACGTCACTAACACCCGATTTATACAAACAAGATGCAGTAAGCTTGCATATGTTCAGTGAGCAAGATTAAAAGAGTTTCGGCACATTTATTTTAAAAAAATAGTATGGTGGATTTAGGATTTACAGATATGGACTTGAGGGTACAAGTAAATGCATTTTGCCATGTATTCTAATCTCATCAGTCTTTTGCCCTTAGGACATGTAAAATGTGAAAGAGAAGAAATGAGGTGATAAAATCTAGACAGTCATTTAACAGTCTAGACAAACATGAAGGATTGCCACCTTATGGAGCCTTATAAATTGTTTAGCAGCAGTTCTTCAAACAACTGATCCTCATAGATGGCCATTCCTCCTTTCAAAGAAAGTAACAGTATTGTGTGAGGTGTGTGCAAATGACAAACCCGATCCATCTGTAATAGAAGGCCTTGTGCTGGACTTGTTTTCTGGTTTGTATCTGAGAAGGAGAAGAAAACAGGAAAATGTGGTGTATTGCTTAAGAGCAGGCAAAATTTATCAAAATGCAAGGCTTCTTTCCAGGGGGCAAATTTCAAATACGCCTACATTTCCCTCTCACATAAAATACAGTGTTTACTAATTTAGTAGGTTTTGGTTTTTGAAGTTTAGTGTCTTACATTCTAGCCAGCTTTTGAAGTTTTAACATTTTGTGAAAAGGTAGTAAGCAACTTAAGACAGTATTCAAATAGTATTAGTATATATCTAAATATGGGGCATGGCGTAACTGTTGAGTCTCTGCTTGAGGAGCAAAATACAGAATTACCTAGTTAGGCATTTAGCATACCCATCACTGGAGAGGCTTCAAGTGTGTTTAGATATATTATGTAGAGAATGGGTATGCAGTATAGAGAATGGGGAAATGGTATATGCATACTTGAAGAGACTCCACTGGCATCACTTAGAGGTAGTCAATGGGAAATGCTAAGGCTTCTAGGTATCCATTATATGTCCTGACTTACTTGCAATTCACAAAACTTGTACATACTTCTAAGATCACCACATACTTAGTTTTTGAAAGTAGGTAAATCAGAATGAATGATGGTACTCTGTACCCCAGACAAGGCAGGCTCAAGTTCTAGATTTCCTCTCCCTCCCAAACAGATTTGGACCCAGATCTTCCATTTCCCAGTGGAAACAGAAAATGCCCTAACTACCAGGGCACAAAATAAGCTAGATAAAGGTATTGTCCCTTCATTCCTGTTTAAGTCTGGGTCCCTGGTCAGGCAAGAATGCAAGGATCTTGGGGCCAAAAAGAAATCAAGGAAGACAGAGCTTTGGATTGAGGGCACTCTCTTGAGAGACTGCAATGCTGCATTCTAATCTGTTTACCAAACTGATTTCTGTTTTTTAAACCAATGAATGTCTAATGTAAAATGGAAGAACAGTGCTGGGAGGCATTACCCTTGCAGACCTAACTGGAATGTCATGGTGGATTTAGGCATGCTGGCACTGGGTAAATTTGAATTGCTCCTTAGGAATTGCATGTTTAATTCCTGCCTAAGTCCCAGTTAAGTGGTCCTTGATCTTTAAGTCAGGACAAAGCAGTGACACAATTCCTAGATATCAGTTATTAGGAAGAAAGCACCTTTTTCCAGGTTGCATTATCACTACTGTTCTATTCAAACAACTTGAATAAACAATATTTGTTTCACTCCAAATTATATTTTTTTTAATCTGGATTTACACTTAAAAATTTTTTTTTTTTAATTTTTATTTTTATGCTTAAATTGATTTGATGTTATGTCAGGAAGCCCTGTAGTTGCAGGGTATGGAAAATTTACATTTTAGTTGCTTTAAAAGGGAGGAGAATGAGCTGCAGCTTGAGAACCTGTATCAGCAGTTAGCCTGTGTATGTTACATCTGCATGAGCCTGTGGCAATACAAGCAAGCTAAATAGTCTGAATTTTGACCCTGAATGAAGCAGGATTACAGCTGAAGTGATTTTGCTACACTTTTATCACTCCAGGGCCACACGCTCTCCCATAACCCCTCCTCCCAGTGCCACCACCCACTCCAAGCACAGCCCCGGCCCAGCCCTGCTGGACTGGGAAGAGCCCGGTGCCATCCCTGACCCCAAGTGTGCAACATCAGCTGACCCTCGCCCCACACACAAATCCAGGGGGCACACGCCTCCTAATGCCTCCCCCAATGATGCATGCAGTGACGGGAGCCCTTTCCCATGCCCCCCTGGATAAGCAGGTCACGGCTCCGACCAGCACCCCTTCTCACCCTGGCTGAGCAGCACCTGCCCCTACCCCAGCCCTACTCCCTCCTTCAGTGCAGGTGCCTCAGTTTGCTCCCCTCCCCAACCACTTTTCTCCCAACAGATTTACCAGCTGGACACTACTCTATAAGCTGCCGGGCTGCATATTGGGAATCAGATTGGTATTAACCAATATGGCTCGTTAATAATCAGTCATCAATATTGACCCAAAAATTTTTTATCAGTGCACCCCTAACAGAACCCTTAATGTTCGCTTTAGCATTACTGTCTCAACAGAATCATTGTAGTAGCCGTATGTTAAGAACAGTTGTAGTGTGCAAAAGTCTCTAGTATTAGTCTGTTTTCACTCACTGAGGACTTTATAAAACTTTCACTTTTCTGGATTGAGTTGTCTGTGCTTGATCTCTACTTTAGCAAGTTTGAGCAAAAATTGTATTGCCATGTTTAGATGACAAGAATAAAAAATGCATTTTTCAAATTAATACAAAGAGTGACCTTATAGTCAGTATACTTGAGTGGCAGTTTGGCTTTATAATTCATATTATTTTACAGTAGTAATTTGCTGTATTTCAAAGGATATTGATTTTTTTCTTGGGCAAATTAGGAGTCTTTCTTTAAAAAATCATCTGCGAATACTAAACTTAAGTGTGTACCTAAGGAGAAATGGAATACACTGAAACTGTACAATTATTCTCTGTCTGTCTGTCCATCTCTCTCTCAATTAGGAAACCCGGTTAGATGATCACCACCATGTTGCAGTTGCTCTTGGGAAACCAAAAGGAATTGGACAAAAGCATTCTGAAGTAAGACTTAATGAATTATTTTCTCTCAGGACAAATTTATTGGGCTTCTGATGGTGCTGGGAGAATTGCTGTAAAAACAGTCTGCCCCCTTGCTCCCACTGTTCTTTACCACATGCCAAAAAATGTAATATAACCACTGCTTAGTATACCAGGTACCTCTGCCATGGATGTGCATACTGGCATATGTCCAGACTCATTTTAATGGTGGCTTTCGCGCATTCTTTCACTTTTTAGTGCAGGTACAGCAGGACCATGTGGATAGACTCTTTTTATGGGGGAACTCCCTAAAATTCTGTATCTTAAACAGAGAAATAAAAATTGTGGCCATGCATTTCATTTTCCCATATCCTACAATACTGTCCTTATAATAAATATAATGCGTCCTCCCTAATTGGAAAAAAAACCCCCAGCAATTCAGAATTGACAGGCTGCTCCCCATCCTTCCCCTCCCCACCCAACACACAATGGGATTGGGGCCAAGTTACCTCCCTCCCTGTCACTCCTCCCACACGTGGCCAAATTGGTCCAGGCTGCTCCCTGTTGCCCCCAAACGTCCAGATCAGGGCTGAGCTACTCCCTTCACCTGCAATGCATCCAGATCAGAACCAGTCCCCTGCGTATCTGGATAAAGGCTGCACATCCCCCATTTCCTCCCCACCCACATTGCCAGTGAGGCCCCTGCTGAGCCAGCCCTACATACCAACCAGATCCAGCCCACAGACAGATCAGGAATCTCCCATCCAGCCTGCAGACATACCTTGCAGTGCCTGTTTGGCCTGCGAGACAAAAAAGGTCAGGTACCACTGGGAAGGACAAATACATTTAGAAACAAGATGCTTATAAGTCTTATCCATGAATTTAGTGGTTCTTGACAGCACCTGCAGGTCCTGCAACAAATTCAGTTGAAGATGTGGTCAGTGTGATGCTGTAGCTAAGAAAGCACAAGATTTTTGGATGCAGGTGTAGGGAGAGGAGATCAGTAGTATCTTTGATTATTCTGTGGGCTTATTTAGCCTAGAGAAGAGGAGACTGAGAGACCACTAAATAGCAGCTTTCAACTACCTGAAGGGAGGTTTCCAAAGAGGATGGAGCTAGATTGTTTTAACTGGTGGCAGATGACAGAACAAGGAGCAACAGTCTCAGGTTGCAGCAAGGGAAGTTTAGGTTAGATATTAGGAAGACCCTTTTCACTAGAAAGGTAGTAAACCACTGGATCACTTTACCCAGACAGGTGGTACAGTCTCCATCCTTGAAGGTTTTCAAAACCTGTCTAGACAAATCTTTGGCTAGGGTGATGTAGTTGGGGATGATCCTGCTCTGACCATGAGGTTAGACTAAATGACCTCCTGAGGTCCCTTCCAACCCTAACTTTCTATGATCAAGACCTGAACCTTATGCTAGTCATACCACCCTGGGTCCTGGACTATTTGTTGCATCTGAAGCCTTCTGACCTTCCACTCACTTCCACCAAGTCTACCTCATGACCCTATTTGCATCATTTAATTAAACTGCATGTTAGGGCTGGTTAATGGGTGTTTCATTTTGAAGCTGGTTTGACGCGTTTTGAGCTCAAAACTGAAATCAATATGAAACAAAAGGCTTTGAAACAGCTTTGAAACTAAACAAGGACACTTGGAAAATTTTGAAATGTTTTGAGTTTCGAAACCAGGCTTGCTGCAGCTAAACAAAAAGTAGGAGAGGGACAGGGAAGAGGGGGGAAGGATTGCTCTGATATTGACATCTAGCTCCCTGTTCGATTCCCCAGCTCTCTGATTGCTTCCCCCAGTTCTTCCCTTGGGGAACAGGCCCCCAGAGGATGCAGGATGACAGCCCACACTGAGAGCCAGGAAGAACCCCATGCTGACGCTGGCCAGCCTGTTGTTATCCTATGCGCAGATCTGGGGGCCTGCCTCCCCTCCCCCCCCCCCCCCGGGGGGTTGGGAACCCCCCCCCCCCCCCCCCGGGGGGCGGGGCCCCCCAGCTCTTGGTGGGGGAGCAGAG
>NW_017729032.1:32866645-32871409 GCF_001723915.1 Gavialis gangeticus
GCAGGCTGCTGCTGCCAGCTGGAGCCAGCACTGGGTTCTTCCTGGCACTCGGCACAGGCTGTGCTGAACAGACTCAGGTGCTGGCATTGGCCCCAGCTGGCAGCGGCAGCATGCTGTCATCCCACATGCAGATCTGGGGACCTGTTCCCCCTGGGAAGAGCCCAACACAGCCCTGCAGCCCTCCCTGGGGGCACGGACCCTCAGATCTGTATGTGGGATGACAGCAGGCTTCTGCTGCTGGCATGTGATACGAGTTTTGCTTTGAACAGTTTGAGGTATAGTTTCCCATAAACCCCTGCACCTGTCTCCTTGAAACATGGCAAGCTTTATGGCCTCAAAAGGAGCTACCATCCGTGGTATTTTCATCTGAATCAGGCAAGAAATGGCAAAGTTTATAGGCATTTTCATGATTCCCCATTATAGTCTATGGGTGAAACATCAAAACAGCCTTACTGCCTATCTTTTTTTGGAAACACCACTTCTCACAGGGAGAGAAATATTTAGTATACATATGCTGGATATTTCCAAAATTTTGCTATATTATACTGCCAGAAGAAACAACAGTGTGCTGCTCCATGTATTTGTGGCTAAAGGCAGCCATTCAAAATGGCTCAGTGGGTAGTAAACTTTCTCACTGGTAATATCAGTTGGTCTTTCCACCAGATGTCAAGGCTCACTCCACCAAACTTCAAACAGCATCCTTTGTTTGCATAAAAAATGTACTCATATGTGAAGGTACAAGGCACTAATCCAGAGTAACATCACAGAATTTTGTCAGGCAATAGTTGTTGGAGTCTGCTGCCAGAGCAGATGCCAAATTTGAATAGAGCCAGGCCATCCTTGTTTAATGTAGCGAATACTGTCCATCTTACCACCCAGAAAAGGCATTACTTGCAAGTCACTTACGGTCAAATCCACAGACACATAATCAAAGAAAATAAAAGTTTTTTTGAGATACTGACCAACAACTTGCCTTCTAAAAAACAGTTGTAACCCACATATGCTTTTGGAGACCACAGTTATTGTGGTATTCAAGGAGCAGCGGAATTGAGGGAAGATCAGAGCCAGCTCATACCTTATGTTTTCTTATATAAGAACAAGGAGGCAAAGGCCACACGCGTAACTCCAGTGGTTTCTGCTGTTCAAATTGATCTGGTCTCCCATGCATGTTCAGGGTTCAGGCATCCACACTGTGACAACAATATCTCAAAGCACCACATTTACTGTAGAATAAGTACTTTCCTCATTCTGGCATTCTTTTTGTCCCTTCATTTCTTACACCAGAATTTAAGGACCAAATCCTATTTCACTACTTAAGTCCCCCCAAAAAAGGGTTAATGCAAGAACTTAATGAGTCCTCCTCAGTGCATTTTGTTATTTTAGATTTAAGGCTAAGATGGCATGTTATAAAAGTCAGCCTGTTACATTTTTTTCCACAGACTTAAGTAAGATGGAATAGGTTTGCATAGTTAGAATAGAATCTGGCCCTAAATCTTCAAGACTGTCTTGATTGCCCTATTGCTCTGCCTCTGTAGGACAGTACAGATAAGATAAGGTTCATATTACTGCAAATCTGAACCTTTCTTTTTATTCTTGTTGGTAGTTAGAACAGTTTGAACTGAGTGGGGAGTGGAGGGCAGCAGGTGAACAAAGGAAGAATAAATAAATTGGTTCAAGTGTCTAATCCAAACTGTATTCTCCTTAGGTTCTTTCTACAGAACTGACACAGCCACAGTTCACTGTGTTGACTTTTGAAGATTTAGTTGCCTCTGGTATTCCTATATCACCTGAAGACCCTGCACAGTGGGATATCTTTTGTTCAAAGCAGGAGTGCCCAGCACGACAGAGTTCTCATTCAAGATAAGACTGCATTTACAAGGGGGAAAAAAACCTGAACATTTTCAAAGACTTCACACTTACGGTCCACAATTGTGAATGGGTGTTTGTATACAGATAAAAAGTATATTGCTCTATGCAGACAAAGATAAGGTTTGCCAGCTTCACAAAGCTGATGTCTTTGCCCCTTTGTCCCAGATAATGGGTTCATTTTCAGACTGAAGAGACTCTGAAATTAGAAGTCTAGGTTGATCCCACACCTTTTCTTCCTTATGTAATTTGCTTTTCCTGGTATGCAGTTCTCACATCTCCCTCATTGCCCCCTGCCAGGAGCAATGAGCAGAGCTATGTTAATGTGGCTCTTAACGAGCCAACAAGTGTTTAATATTTAAAGAGAATGTGGTTTTGTACTTAATTTATGCTGCTGGTGTTTAAGCAATATTATTTCCTCTCCTTTATGAAATTATAATTTTATTCTCAAATGGATGTGAAAAGCCAAAGTAAAGCAGTTGGGTACTGATGATGGTGCTGTTATACAGTGCATATTCTATAGAACATGATTAAACTTAATCTGGCACAAGAGGAGACTGATGGGTAAATCAGAAGCAACCCTTGATGCTAGGGAAGCAACACCTGCATAAAAACCAGTTTGAGAGAGACATTTCTAGTCATGTTATCATTCCTGGACTTCCAAAGGTAAGTGCTAGGACTGTGCGAAGCTTCAGTTGCTGATTCGATTTGGAGGAGATTTGGCCTGATTCGGTGGCCAAATCAAAATCAGATCAGGAGACCAATTAAAAGGTCGGAATTGATTTGAAGCCTCCAAATCAATTTGGAAAAGATTCAGAGATTCAGGCAGTCTCCCCTTGCTCCCTGTGACCACCGGGTTTCAATTCCTCGCACTCGGGTGTTTCCCCTTCTATAGAGAGTTGTCGCTCCCCTCTCGGGATCACTTTGGGATCGAAGCAGCTCTCTTTCAGCCCAGTCCCTGGCCTTGTTCTCGCCCGCCATGACTCGATGTTTCATTCAGTGTCAAGGTCGGTTCGTGTTATGCTCCGTGGCCCAGGATCCCTCAGCGGTCATATCACGGGGCTCCGCCACCCCTATACCCCGGCCTCATGCCACCTCCCATGCGTTCTTCCTCTACGGGTCCAGGTCTACAGCCGTAGGGTACTATTTTCGTCCCGGCCTGCCTGTCGTGGCGCTTAGCTCTATGCTTGGCCCACAGGCCCTCTGGCCTCTCCCTGTTTGACCCTGGACGGGGTCGCTGCACAGGTTCTGGCCTCACCACAGTACCCTAGACATCCCCTTCTATAGGGATACCAACTCGGTTCTCCCTTCCCTGACCAGGGATACCCCCTGCCCCAACACAACTTAAATCACAACTACTCAGCCCTCGCTCTGTGGAGCCTTCTAACTAGACCTCACCAGTCTTTTCGAGCCGTACTTGACTCCAGCCTTCCTGGTGCCTCCCTCATCTCACTGTACCGTGATGTAGCGGCGATCCCTGCCTGGTGGTACCCTCTCGGGGTTGTCCCAGGGTTTCTCCCCTGTTGTATGGCTGAGCCTTTGCAGTGTCGCTCCGGCACTTCCCTGGGGCCCCACGCTGCCGTCCCTCTGGTGCTTCGGCAGGTCCTCCACGACCACCCTTACTGCACTTCCTCCTCTGGAGCAGCCTCCCACCACGCTGCTTGTCTTCGCTCCTCCGGCCCCTCTTCTACCTCCTCCGTCATTCTGGTCACTGCCGCTCTCTCTGGCAGAGTCGGTGGCTGTTCTTCCCAGGGGCTATCCACCCCTCCCGCTGGTGGAGCCGGTACCTGCTCTCCCATGGGGCCCTCCGTTCCCTCCGCTGCCGTAGCTGCTGCTTTTATCCTTGCCGGCCGGTGGCTCCCGATGACGTCACCAGCCGGGCACACCCGTACAGATAATATTAGACCAAGTAGATATTTGCAAAAAAAAAAATTAATTGCACGCTTTCATTTCTATCTGGGAGAAAATTTACAATCTTTGCATATTGCTATGCCTAAGGAAGGGTGTATGCACCTAAAAGCTTGCAAATAAAGATTTTTTTTTTGCAAATATCTACTTGGTCTAATAAAAGTTATCACGTCTGCTACAAATCATTAATAATATTTTTCTATACTTTGAATTATTGATTACAAGTATTAGTTCACATTTTAGAGTAGATATTCATAAAGTCAGTTCTGGTAGTAAACTGTGTTATTTCCAACTGACATTCTTTTTTTGTCTATTCTGCACCAGACTATTAATACTGAAGGTAATATACTTTATATTGAATAATTGATTAATGAAAAAATGTATTATTCTCTTTGAATCACTGAAAATTAGGGTTTGAAGGGACCTCAGGAGGTCATCTAGTTCAACTAGTTATTTAGCTCAATAAGCAGTGGTGGCTGTGTGGTAGAGTTTTTGCCTGCTATGTGGGAGATCTGAGTTCAAGTTGTGGCTGAGTGAAGTGATAGGGCAGAACTCTTTAACAAATTCTTCACCTCCGTTTTCTTGTGCAGGGACCGGGACTTCCCCACCGTGATGCAAGACGGACTTGAGGGGAACGCCTCCAGACCTCAGGTTGGGAAGGACCGAGTTAGAGAGCTTCTGGAGGGGCTGGACATGTTCAAGTGAGCGGGTCCAGATGCTCTCCACCCCAGGGTGTTGAGGGAGCTAGCTGGGGTTATTGCAGGGCCCTTGGCACGGCTTTACGAGCGCTCGTGGTGCTGGGGCCAGGTGCCAGATGACTGGAAGATAGCTAACGTGGTCCCCATCTTCAAAAAAGGGAAGAGAGAGGACCCGGGCAACTATAGGCCCGTCAGTCTTACCTCTATCTTTGGGAAACTCTTTGAGAAGATCCTCAAGGAGCACATCTGTGATGGGCCAGCTTCAGGGGTGATGCTCAAGGGCAACCAGCAC
>NW_017729032.1:32871566-32886355 GCF_001723915.1 Gavialis gangeticus
ACTGTTTCCCCTAGCGCCCCCTGGCATGACAAGGAACAATGGACACAAATTATTAGAGAGTAGGTTTAGATTAGACATGCGCAAGAACTACTTCACAGTTAGGGCGGCTAGGAGCTGGAACCAACTTCCTAGGGAAGTGGTGCTGGCTCCTACCCTTGAAGACTACCTGGCTGGACTCATTTGAGCCCAGTTTTTTCTCCTGCCCAGGTGGGGGGTCAGACTTGAAGATCTACAAGGTCCCTTCAGACCCTACTTCTATGATTCTATGGAAGAAATTTTTGTTGGAGTGGAGGGGGATCATTGTGCTTTCTAGGTTGGCTGATCTCGTATGGTGAGCTTTGAACTAGGTTCATCGGGGGATGGGGATGCAGAGGTGTAGGAGGACACTTCAAGCCAGGTGACGCGAGCAGGAACAACCCAGGTAAATAACAAGGACCTAGGTAAGCTTGGGAACAAGAGGGCAGCACAAACACCCATACAAGGTCTCAATTGCCTCTACACAAACGCTAGAAGTATGGGGAATAAGCAGAAGGAACTTGCCCTCCTGCTAGCTAGCAAAAACCCAGACCTGGTTGGGCTTACAGAAACCTGGTGGGATTCTACCCATGACTGGGCAGTAGACATCAAGGGCTATAGGTTGTATAGATGGGATAGAGTAGGGAAAAGGGGGGGAGGCTTTATGTTAAAGAGCAGTACACATCCTTGATGATCAGGATGGGTTCAGAAGAGGGGCAAACTGAAGCGCTCTGGGTAAGAATGCAAGGGGGTCGTGGGGAAAGGGACTTGATAGTGGGCATCTACTAGAAACCGCCTCACCAGGGGGATGAGCTGGACCTGGAATTTTCAGGTCAGCTCATGGAGGCTGTAAGGACAAGGGATGCAGTTGTCATAGGTGACCTAAACTACCCAGACATCTGCTGGGAAGATCAGTCAGCCAGGTCTGAATATTCACGTAGGTTTTTAGCTTGCATACAGGACCTCCACCTAACCCAGGAGGTACACAATCCCACCAGAGGAAATGGCCTGCTGGACTTGGTCCTTGCCACAGACGACGCTGGTGAAGGATCTGCGGGTGCTTGACTACGTAGGCGTTAGTGACCATTGTCTGCTGGAATTTACTATCCGGCACAGGGTGGTGAAAGCAAGCAGTAAGGCAAAAGCCCTTGACTTGAGGAGGGCTGACTTCAATGAGATAAGGAGATTAGTAAGAGACATTGGGGACTCAGAGCCTCAGTGAGATGGGAGTCCAGGACAGGTGGTTGTTCCTTAAGGTGACAATCCTCCTAGCTCAGAGGGAGTCAGTCCGAATGTGAACCATAGGGGGCAAGAGTGCTAAAAAGCCCACTTGGCTCAGTAAAGGCATCCAGGAGGGCCTGAGGGCAAAAAAGGTGGCAAAGAATCAGTGGAAGCAAGGGGCTATCACCCAGGAGGATTTACACCTCTGTTGTTCTTGATTGCAGGGAGGCAATTAGGAATGCCAAGAGAGAGACGGAACTAGGGCTGGTGACCAGAATTAAGGACAACAAAACATCCTTTTTCAAATACATGAGTAAGAAGAAGGCACCAGGTAACATGGGGCCCCTACAGGACAGGCTTGGCAGTCTGGTGATTGCAGCAAAGGAAAAAGCCGATCTCCTCAACAAGTTCTTTGCCTCCATATTTCTGAGCAGGGACTGGGACAGCTCCCCCACTAGGATTACAGACAGGCTCAGGGGACACAACGCCATGCCTAGGGTCAGAGATGATCTAGTTCAAAAACTTTTGGAGGGGCTGGATGTGTTTAAATCAGCAGGTCCGGATGCTTTTCATCCAACGATACTGAGGGAATTGGTGGCAGTCATAGCAGGGCCTCTGGCACAGCTGTATGAGCGCTCGTGGTGCTTTGGCCAAGTCCCAGAGGACTGGAAAAGGGCCAGTGTGGTCCCCATTTACAAGAAGGAGAGAAAGGAGGACCTGGGTAACTATAGGCCAGTTATTCTCACCTTGGTCCTTGGGAAGACCTTTGAGAAAATTATCAAGGAGCACATCTGCAGGGGCCCAGCATGGGAGGTAATACTCAGGGGCAACCAAAACCGGGTAATTGTGGGAAGATCCTGCCTGACTAACCTTGTTTCCTTTTATGACAAGGTCACAAAGTCCTTGGATGTAGGCATTGAGGTGGCTGTCGTCTACTGGACTTCAAGAAGGCCTTTGACACTGTTTCTCACCCGCTGCTCATAAAAATATAGGCAACTGTGGCATTGATACCTACACAGTCAGATGGGTGGCAAATTCTCTCAATGGTTGCACCCAGAGAGTGGTGCTGGAGGAGTCATTTTCAACCTGGAGACATGTGGGCAGTGGAGTTCCCCAGAGCTCAGTCCTCAGGCCTGTGCTATTCAACATCTTTATCAGCAACTTGGAGGTGGGCAGAGAAAGCATGCTGTCCAAATTCGCTGATGACACAAAGATGTGGGGAGAAGTGGGCACACTGTAAGGGAGGGACAGAATCCAGCTAGATCTAGACAGGTTACAGAGGTGGGTGGATGAGAATAGGATGGAATTCAACACAGACAAGTACAAGATACTGCATCTAGGGAGAAGAAACCTGCAACATACCTATAGGCAGGGGAGCACCTTTCTCAATAACACAGTGGCTGAAAGGGCTCTTGGAGTCATTGTTGACTCCAGCATGGACATAGGCCACCAGTGCGAGGTAGCAGTCAGTAAGGCTTAACCACACCTTGTCGTGCATCTACAGATGCATCACAAGCATGCCCAGAGAGGTGATCCATCCCCTCTATGTAGCGCTGGTCAGGCCACAATTGGAGTACTGCATCCAGTTCTGGGTGCCGCGCTTCAAGAGGGATGTGGCGAACCTTGAGATGGTCCAGAGGAGGGCCACTCCCATGGTCAGGGGGCAGCAGTCCAGGCCCTATGAAGATAGACTAAAAGGACCTGAATCTATTCAACCGCCACAAGAAAAGACTGAGGAGATCTGGTGGCCGTCTATAAACTCACCGGGGGGACCAATGGAAAATAGGTGAGGTTCTGTTCACCCAGGCACCACCTGGGATAAAGGAATAATGGCCACAAACGTATTGAGAGTAGGTTCAGGCTTGATGTCAGGAGGCATTACTTTATGGTTAGGACTGCCAGGCTCTGGAATGGACTCCCAAGGGAGGTGGTGCTCTCCCCTACCTTGGGGGCCTTCAAGAGAAGGTTGGATAGATATCTGACTAGGGTATTATGATCCCAGCACTCGTTCATGCCCCGGGCAGGGTGTCAGACTTGATGATTGCTTCCAACCCTAGAAACTATGAAACCCCCTGCTCAAACAAGATCCCCAACTAGATCATCCCAGCCAAGGCTTTGTCTAGCCAGATCTTAAAAACCTCCAAGGATGGAGAGTCCACAACCCCTCTGGGTAACCTGTTCCAGTGCTTTACTACCCTCCACATGAGAAAATTCTTCCTAATATCTAACCTAAACTTCTCTTGCTGCAACTTGAGACTGTTGCTTCTTGCTCTGTCATCTGCTAGCACTGGGAACAGTTTAGTTCCTTCATGTTTCAACCCCCTCAGCCCCCTTCAGGTAGTTGAAGGCTGCAATTAAATCCCCTCTCAGTCTTCTCTTTTCTCTAGATTAAATAAGCCTTGGTCCCTCAGCCTCTCCTCATGAGTCATGTTCCCCAGCCCCCTCACCATTTTCATTGCCCTCTACTGGACCCTCCAACTTGTCCACATCCTGTCTGTAGTGGGGCAACCCAAAACTGAACACAGTACTCCAGATGTGGCCGCACCAGTGCCAAATAGAGGGAAATAATCACTTCCCTTGACCTGCTGGCAACACTCCTGCCAGTGCAGCCCAGTATGTCGTTAGCCTTCTTTGTAACAAGGGTACGCTGCTGGCTCCTATTCAGCTTATTGTCCACTATAACTCCCAGGTCCTCTTTTGCAGAGCTGCTGCCCAGCCAGTCAGCTCCCAGCCTGTACGAGTGGATTGTTCCATCGTAAGTGCAGGACTTTGCACTTGTCCTTGTTGAACCTCATGACATTCCTTTTGGCCCAATCCTCTAATTTGTCTAGGTCACTCTGAATCCTAGCCCCACCATCCAGCATATCTACTACTTCCCCCAGCTTGGTGTCCTCTTCAGACTTTCTGAGGGTGCACTCTATGCCATCTTCCAAGTCAACGATGAAGCTATTGAACAAAACTGACACCAGGACTGACCCCTGGGGCACTCCACTTGATACCAGCTGCCAACTTGACATCGAACCATTGATTACAACTCTCTGAGCCCAATGCTTCAGCCAGTTTTTTATCCACTTTATAGTTCATTCATCCAGCCCATACTTCCTTAGCTTGTGTGGGAGAATGTTGTGGGAGACCGTATCAAAAGCCTTGCTAAAATCAAGGTCCACTGGACCCCATCCACTGTTCTCCCTGCACCCACATAGCTAGCCATCTCATCATAGAAGGCAATCAGGTTGGTCAGGTCTGACTTGCCCTTGGTGAATCCATGCTGACTGTTCCTAATCACCTTTACCTCCAAGTGCTTAGAAATGGGTTCCTTGAGGATCTGCTCCATGGTTTTTCCAGGGACTGAGGTGAAGCTGCCTGGTCTGTAGTTCCCTGGATCCTCCTTTTTCCCCTTTCTTACATATGGGCACTCTGTTTGCCCTTTTCCAATGATCCAGGACCTCTCCTGATAACCATGAGTTTTCAAAAATGATGGCCAGCAGCTCTGCAGTCATGTCAGCCAACTCCCTCAGCATCCTTAGCTGCGTCCCATCTGGCCCCATGGTCTTATATATGTCCAGCTTTTCTAAATAGTCCCTAATCTGTTCTTTCACCACTGTTGGCAGCTCACCTCCTCCCCAAGCTGTGCTGCCAGGTGCAGTAGTTTTGGAGCTGCCCTTGCCTGGGAAGACTGAAGTGAAAAAACATTGAGCACCTCAGCCTTTTCTGAATCCTCTGTCACTGGGTGGCATCCTCCATTCGGTAAGGGACCCACCCTTTCCCTGATTGCCCTCTTGGTACCAACGTACTTGTAGAAACCTTTCTTGTTACCCTTCACGTCTTTTGCTAGCTGTAACTCCAATTGCACTTTGGCCTTCTTAACTTCATTCCTACATGCCCAAGCAATATTCTTATACTCCTCCCTAGCTGTTTGTTCAAGTTTCCACTTCGTATAAGCTTCCTGTTTGTGATTTAGTTTAGAATCATTAGAGTTCTACCCTGTAAGGTCGGGCTAAGTACTAAAATTAATATTATGTCTAATATTGAGAGTTTGATAACTCTGGGTCATGCTTTCTGTGTCTCCCAGTGACAAGTCTGTTATGTTAAAAAGCAAAAGAAATGTACTTTTCGTGTTAATTTTAATCTTCTGGTTCTAAAATTTTATTTTCTATATTTTAAATTTTTATTTTCTAAATTTTAAAATTTGCATGGTGATTTGTAAATATAGTTACCACAATATATTTGGATAACTTTTATAAAATCATCCTGTTTTTAGCTGGTAACCTATATTCTGTGCACAAGGGTATAGGTTATAGCTGTGTTAGTTTAAGGACATAGGAAGACAAGGTTCGTTGGGTACATCCAATATCTTTTATTAGATCAACTAATTCCAACTATTTTAGTTGGTGTAATAAGAGATACCAGATTAACCCTAAGAAATTTGTGTGCCATTCTCCACACAATACATTTTCAGACCAAAGTGAGATCACTTACCGTGCCTTATTAAGTGCATAAATTTAAAACAAAAAGAGCACGTAGTGAAGTAATTTATACTATTGTAAGTTATTCCATGGCAGCAAAAGAGTAAGGAGTCTTACTAGATATGGCAAATCATACCTTTTTGACAAATTATCTAATAACTAAGAACACTGACCATTTTCAAGATGTTATATTTACTGGGAAATATAGAAAGGTCAGGGGGTTTCCCTCTCCTCCCAAATAAATAAAAGTTTAAATTCTGAAAGAGCCAATAGAGTCCACAAATGCATAAGTGAAGAGCAAGATGAATATCTCTTTTTCAAATTTTAGCAAACAATAATGAAAAGAAATAATGCTGCCTTGTGAAAACTCACTTAAGTCATATGTTTCTTCAACTTCATTGCTTATAAAATGTCAGTTACAAATATCTGATGAAAGGCCGCTAAGATGTTCTCAACAATCTGAGGATGTGAAGAATCACTCTTTCAATCAGTAAGAATGCTTTTTTGATGTTGTTTCCTGTTGTAAATCAATAGTTAGTGTTATGTATGGAAAGAACATATTTTGTGGTGCTAGTAATTATAATTTTAGAAAAGGTAGAGTAGTTGAATGTCCAACATGAAATCATTAATTCTAGGAGTTAGCAGCTTTTTGCCAGCACAAGCCAGAGCTGATAACCCACCCATTGCTGTGGGCCAGAAGTTTCTGTCTGTCTCCTTTAGAGTGGCCAGCTGCCATATTCTTAGCCTGTTTATACCCCTTCAAGCAGACAGTCAAAGGATATCCACGATGTACCTTATTACTATCTATGGATGCATTAAGCCATGACCAGTACACGTATTTGGAAAAGCAAGTTTAAATGTTGTTAATTCATTGATTCAAAGAGTGCAAAGCATTATAATATTTACAGTTAACCACTTTCAAGTAAAATAACAGAAAATTGTCTTATTTTTTAAAGACCTGAGATGCCAAAACAAACAATGAGAAAAAAGTATAAAGTGGAATGGAATATCAGGAATGAACCTGTCACAGGCCCCAAATCAGTTTTGTTGCTCTGTGCTAGACTTCTTCCAATCTGTTCACATCTTTCTTGATGTATGGGGCTCAAAACTAGACACAGTACTCCAGGCAAGGCCTCACCAGTGTCAAATAGAGCATAAAATTATTTCCCTAGATTTGCAAGTCACATTCCTGTTGATACAATCCAGGTTGCTTTTGGCTTTTTTTGCGACAAGAGTATGCAGTTGGTTTATATTCAACTTATGGTCCACTGCAGGTCCTTCTCTGCAGTATTGCAGCCTAGACAGTCATTTCCCAGTCTGTATTTGTGGATGAAATTACTGGATTCAAGTGTAAGGCTGTGCACTTATCCTTGTTGCACTTCATCTGGTTGACTGAGGACCATTTTTCTAGCATATCCAAATCATTCTGGATCCTAGTCCTACTCTCCAGGGTGTCTGCAATTCTACCCAACTTGGCGTCATCTGCAAATTTGCTATGTGTGCACTCAATCCCATAATCCAAATCATTAATGAAGTACTGAACCTAGGACAGTCCCCTGAGGAACCGTATATGATACCTCCTCCCAGCTAAACATCGAACCATTGAGGACTATTTCCTGACTACAGTGATCCAACCAGCTATGTTGGATCCACTCTACAGTACTTTGTCTAGTCTGTATTTGAGACTGGCACTGTCAAAAGCCTTGGAAAATCAAGGTATTTCACATCTACTCCCCGGCATCCACAGAGGCTGTTCTTATGATAGAAGGAAATCAGTTTGACCAGGCATGACTAACTTTTTGTGAATCCATGTTGGCTGCTCCTGATCACTTTGTTTTTTTCTAGATGCTTCATAATGGATTCCTTGAGGACTTGTTCCATGACCTTTCCAGATATCAAGGTCAAACTGACTGGTCTGTAATTCCCCAGATCTTCATTCTTTTTTCTTAATGATGGGAACTATATTTGCCCTTTTCCAATCATTTGGACTTCACCTGACCTCCATGAGTTCTCCGAGAGAATAACTAGTGGCTTCGAAATTACCTCAGCTAATTTTTTCAGTACCCTAAAGTGCACTCCTTCCAGCCCTGCTGATTTAGCATACCTAGGTAATGCTTAATGTGTGTGTTCTGCCACTACTCTAGGCTATTTTTCTCCTTCCCTGTCTTTGTTGCCAACTGAACTCATCATCTGGTAGCTACCCCTATGTGTGAAAACTGAAGTAAAAAGGCATTCAATACTTCAGCCCTCTCTGCATCATCTGTAACTAGGTTGCCTTCCACATTTCCTGCAGCACTTAGTTTCTCTGGTCTTTCTTTTACTTTTGACATATTTGTAGAATCCCTTTTTATTGCCTTATGTTCCTTGCCAGTTGATCTCAAATCATGCCTAACTTTCTTCCTGCACACCTGAGCAATACTCTTATACTATTCCCTAATACAATGACCACATTTCCATTTTTTGTAGGACTCCTTTTTGAGTTTCAGTTCATTGAAAATATTGCTGTCTAGCCAGGGTGGTCTGCTGTTGCACTTTTCATTCCTCTGTTGCATCTTGATAACTTGGTCCTGCACCCTTAAAATGGACTATTTAAAATTCAGACAGCTCTCCTAGGCTCCTTTTCCCCTCAACCTTGCTTCACAGGGTTCCCCGGGTTATTTTGAATTCTGCTTTTCTGAAGTTGAGTGTCTTTTTTTGCTGCTGCCCTCTCTCCTTCTTCCCCTGTGCTCTTAAACTGTACCATTTTGTGGTCACTGTCACCCAAGTTGCTTTTCACCTGGTTTTCAAACTGTGGAATTCATTGCCACCAGATGTAGTGGAAGCTGACAGTTTAACCAGATTCAAAAAGGGATTAAACAAATTCTTCGAGGAAGGGGGCATTAGTAGCTAGCTATTGAGCACAAGACTTAGGGGTACAATCACGAAATCAAAACTTCCTATATCTTAAATGCTGGAGGCTACAAGTGAGGGAACAGGGGGGAAAAAAAACCCTTGTCATACCCAGTTCACTCTCCTTTTCAGCATCCACTTTCTCGTATTGTGTGACAGGATATTGAGCAAGACAAACCTATGGTCTGACCCAGTGAAGGGCAGTTCTTATGTTCTTCATGCTGCTCACAAACAGGAAGAAATTGATTAAGAACAATTTTTTTAAAAATCCCCTTCCCCCCAGGTGGCGCCTGTACCATCCGTATCTAAAACTTATCCTCAACACACTCCAGGAATTTGTTAGACTGTTTGTGTACTGCAGTGTTTCCCAGTAGATATCCTAATAATAAAATTTCCCAGAGAATCACATCCTGTGATTTGGAAGCTTTCATCAAATGTTTAAAGGATGCCTGTCTACCTCCTGCTCTTGATTTGGTGACTTGTAGCAACCAGCCGCTATGACAGAAGAGCTGCTGTCTTCTCTATCCATTACCCAGAGGCATCAACAGGCTTACCTTCCACTTCATACTGCATGTCATAAAATACGTACATCTCCTTTAAATACAGGGAAACACTGCCTCCTTTTCCCCCACCTGTTCTTCCTGAACAAGTTATACCCCTCCATGCTCCAGTCAAGTGAACTATCCAACTGTCTCCATAATCCCAATGACAACATAATTCCTTGATAGTACTAGAGCCTTCAGTTCTTTCTGTTTCATCCCCATGCTTCTTGCATTAGTATATAAACATTTCAGGTATCTAACTGAAAATCCTATCTTCTCCCTGAGAATTTGGCTAAGGCTTCTGTTATTGCTTCCCTTTACTAAGTTTTCATCCAAATTCCCTGGTTTCTTCCTTACTTTTGGACTTTTGTCTCCATCTTCCACTGAACCTACTTTAACACTTTCATTAGGTTAGCAGGACTGTATGTGAAAACACTTCCCTCTTTTTCAGGTAGACTCCATCCCCTCCCAGCAGTCCACCTTCCTGGATCAGCAGCGCATGATCAAAGAAAACAGAGACCTCCTAGCAATATGACCTGCGCAGCATTTGTTGATTTCCAGGATGGTCTGCTGCTCCTACCTGGCCCTTTCCCTTATGTGGAAGGATCAGTTAGAACAGTACCTGGGCTTTCTCCCTTTCTCCCTGTATCCAGAGGCATGTAGTCATGTTTGTTTTGCTCAAGGTCTCCCCTGGTGACCTGGACCATTCAGGATTCATAAACCAGGCATTTCTTTACCTAAGACCCTGATGATCCAGATCTGGTAGGTATTATCATAGCATACATAACACATGCTGCCATCTCAATTGTAGTTGTGACCATTTTATTGGTGATGAGGGAGGTGAGAATGCCAACCTTTTGTAGAACAGTCTAGTGATTTAAAGTGGAAGTTCTTATTCCTTTCTCACTGCAAGGGGTTTAAACCCACATTTCCCCACATCTCAGGGGAGTGCCCTAGACACCTCACCAGGTCTTTCAAGTATTCAAGCAGGCTGTCAGCAAACATTCATACAGACCTGTTGACATCTTACAGCAGTCTGACCTAACAAAGCTGCTTCTGCCCAGTAATGAGTCCATCATGGACCCTACCAGAAGTCTAAAAGACACTATCTTTTTCTCCCAATAACTAAACACGTGGAGAAGAAATACTGGGGTTTTAGGGGAAGGAATTTGATATTTTTACATCTATCCTATGTCTTCCAATGAGAGGGAAAAATATCTGATTTTCCCCAAAGAATTTGGACCTTTTCGGGAGAAAGTTGTATTATTCCCCACCCCTTTCCAATTACGAATTGTAAATTATTAGACTTGCCTTGCATGTTATAACTTCTGGACATAGAAACATTTTGCTAATGTTGTGGACTGCCTAACCCACAGAACAAACAGAATCCTTGTTAGCCCTTATTGTAGAGGGTAAGTGGTAGCAAAGACAACCCTGCAAACAGTTGTAGACATTGATACTACCCAGCAATGTCAATTGCCATGAGATTGTGTTTACCTAGGGAGGTCCTCCTCCTTTGTAATGACCTCCTCATTACAAAGTTTGTGTTTACCTAGGGAAGTCAAAAGTACTTTTGAGGCTCTTTTTATTAGGTCTTGGCGTTGTTTATCAAACGAACTAACACAGCACTTTACATGTTTCTATCAGAGCAAACTTTCAGCTACACTGCCATGTTTCTAGCAGCTGAAGAGGTCTTCTGTGGTGTGGTTGAAATGCCAACATTCCTCTTCTTTTTCCTTTGACAAATGCCTGCCTCATTCCTAATCTACATGGGCCCACATTACATTGGACAACTGGGCTATAGATAGCATCACTATTGGATACCCTTCAGGGACCATTCTCATGAGTTTCTGTTACAGTAGCTACTCTCCGTGCTAGACTTGAGAAAAGTAGAAAGTTTCTCCCTGCATCAGGAGGAAGGGGTTCTATAGATCCTGTTATCCCCAACATTGCTGAGACAGGTACCAGGGACCTCTGTAAATTTAAGAAATCAAAGAATATTTGTTCAATATCTTCATCAATGACCTGGAAGATGGGATGAAGTACACCCTCAGCAAGTTTGCAGACGGCACCAAATTGGGAGGAGGAGTTGATATGCTGGAGGGCAGGGCTAGGAATCAGAGAGACCTAGACAATTTGGAGGACTGGGCAAAAGGAATTATCATGAGGTTCAATAAGGACAAATTGCAAAGTCCTGCATGTAGAACAGAACAATCCCAAGCACTGGACAGACTGGGAGCTGACTGGCTAAGGAGCAGCTCTGCAGAAAAGGATGTGGGGGTTACAGTGGACAATAAGCTGAATATGAGACGACAGTGTGCCCTTGTTGCAACAAAAGCTAACAGCATACTGGGCTGCACTAGTAAGAGTGTTGCCAGCAGATCAAAGGAAGTGATTCTTCCCCTCTGTTTGGCACTGCTGAGGCCACATCTGGAGTACTGTGTTCAGTTTTGGGCCCCTCACTACAGAAAGTCTGTGGACAAATTGGAAAGAGTCTAGCAGAGGGCAACAAAATGATGGAGGCAGTGTCTAGATGAGCACAGCCATGCAGTATGTGGCACCACAGTCACGTCTGTGGTGCCACATACCACATGTTCAGCTGTTATCCACGTTGCAAGGGAGCACTGTGGGTTTTTGGGGGATTGTTTGTTTGTTTTTGACCCCCCTGGATATTCAGGGGTCAAAAAGACCCACACCAAAAAAATAAACAAAGCACATGCGGGGACAGCACATACTGCTCAAAGCTGGTGCCTGGCCAGCTGGAGCCACTTTCTGGCTGCCTGTCAAGCTCTGAGAAGCAGGATTGCTGCTGCTGCAGCACCAGGAGGCCCCCAGGATCCTGGGCAAGGTTGCTGGCCCCAGCCTCTTCTGCCCCACCCAGGGTAACCTGCTGCACACAGACGGCACGTGGCACAGGCATTCTGTGGGGATAACTAGCGGTGGCACAAGGTGTCCCACTGCTAGTTGTGCCCAGGGAACCTAACATCCACGCTCATGTGGGCATAGCCTCAGAGGAGATGTAATAGCAGCCTTCCAATACCTAAAGACTGGTTCCAGAGAGATGGAGCTAGACCAGGAGTGGGCAAAATACAGGTGGTATGCTGGATCCAGCCCACGGTTAGAATCCATTTCCTGGCTCCTTCTGGCTGCCACTGCCAGTGGTCAGACCCATGCTGGCAGGGCACATGACTGGGTGGCTGGGATGGGGCCGCTGACCAGTAGGGAGCAGTGTCCAGAAGTGAAACGTGAGCAGGGCCAAGAAGACCTTGGAATCTTGCGACGCCACACCATGATGCCAGGGCTGGGGCAGAGCCATGATGTACTCCCCATACATCCTGTCATGGAAAAATCTTAAGTTATGGGTGCTGACAACACAGAAGAGTCAAAGCTAGTATGCGCACTTTAGTCTTTGAGTGGAAAATTCCAAGGCTCACCCAGCATGTGCCCCCTGGGTGACCCAAGGGCCTGTCAATCAAGTGTGACCTACTTTTCCACTATGCGCATGCTCAGTTAGATACAAAGCCTAGTCAGACGCATGCTCAGTTCTCTGACTGCCTGACGTAATCAGACCAGAAAATTCTGTGGAGACCAGCAGGAAGCCATATGCATAGGTTGCATGGCAGAGCAGAGAGCTGCATCTGAGGCCAGAGCCAGGCTCTTGGGGAAGTGACAGCATGGAGCTGGGGCTAAGGGAGAGCTGTAATCTGCTCCCTGCCTGTTCCTGCCCACAGAACCGCCCCCATTGCAGGGGCATGTGGAAGGTCAATCACAGCTCTGCCCTGGTCCTGATCCCATGCTGTCACTGCTACCCCAAGATCCTGGGGTCTCTCCAGACCTGCCCACCCATCTTGCTCCCAGACATCACTCTCCACTGGCCTGTGGCCCCGTCCCTGCACATGAGGGTCCTGCCCCTGATAGTGGGTGCAGGATAGATGGGCCAGGGTGGCCTTGCAGTGGGGCTGGGGCTGGTAGTAGCAGTCACTGGGGCTGCTGGGAAATGAAATCTGGCTGCAAGCCATATTTTTCCCTTTCCTGAGCTAGACTGTTCAGTGGTGGTATGTAAGAGAACAAGGATCAATGGTCTCAAGTTGTAGCAAGAGAATTTTAAGTTAGATATTAGGAAAAACTGTGTCACTAGGAGGGTAGTAAAGCACTGGAACAGGCTACCCAGAGAGGTTGGGAAATCTCCATCCTTGGAGGCTTTTGAGAACCAGCTAGACAAAGTCTTGGCTGGGAAAATCTAGTTGGAGAGGTCCTGCTTTGAGCAGACAGTTGGATCAGATGACCTGAGGTCCCTTCCTGCCCTAATTTTCTATTATTCTATGATTCTGTAAAATTATTCCTATGCTTCTGCGAGTTTTACTTAAGGTACATGTGCTGTGAATAGCAAATGTTTTAAAAACATTATTCCAGAAAACAGGGTTGCAAGCTACAGCTCAGGTCAATATGGTTATGCCATTTCTCAGTGGAAAAACTGTCAGAAACAATTGGTCCATTCAGCTGTTCAGAAAAAAATATTTTTTGTGCTTTGTTTTTATCTTAATTTTTAAAGGCACAAGTCATGAATACCTCTATGATAGTTTTGTAAAGAATGATATACATTATTGGAATCTCAGAGATTTAGCTAATTCTAAAAAATCAGTTTACAATTTCAATGTACTACTAACTAAATAATAATGTTTTTTTTTCCCATGATGAAGAATAGCAATCTTGCTTCAGTCAAGTTCTATATGTATAATGATTGATATGTAGCAATTTTTGTGGTGTTCTAATTTATATCAAAGCAAATTAAGAACAAGCTAAAGGGTAACTGAGAGTCTTAAATAAATGGTATTTGATCCAAAAGAAGTAGAAGACACTGATACCCATGAAAAGATTAATTAGGGTGACAGGAAAGGTTAATATACTTGCAACATCTTCTGTGATACACATTGAATATTCATTCACTTATTTTAATTCAGTGAATTTCAACCTTTGCAATAGTTAAGCAGGCACCCTTCAAAATATCACAGTACTGCCAATACTTCTCATTTTGTCAGATACAAATTAAATTTTTGTGGCCGAATTAAATGCCAACAAATTTGGACATCTGATGAAAGAAACTCACAAAAGAAATAGAATTTGCCTAAAATCTATTAAAACAACAGTGTCATCTGTTGAATGTTAATATTAATTATATGGCCTATTCTTTAAGTTTTCAGCAGTTTGATAAATGAAATTTTGAACTTCAGCTCTTTGGTTAACCATAGCTTTAGACCTATTCCTACACACCATCAATCCATTGAGATTTTATCTACTTCAGGTTTTCAGGATTTCATGGTGTTTGATATAGATTAAGTTTGCTTCAGAACAAAGGGCCTGCCCAAACTGATACCTTACATAACAGGGGCAGATCCACGGGTGGGGTAATTGGTGGTACAGTCGCAGCCCCCTTTGATTCCTGTTTCACCCAAAGTTTAAAACAAACTGCTCAGCAGCATTCCTATCCAGGCAAAGCTGAGGGAGGCAGTTGACTTAATGGCTCATTATTATCAGGGATCCTGGCTTTCTCTAGTTTAAAAAAATCCCCAATTTTTAGATTTCAAAAAGTAACTCAAATCCACATTTTCTATGATTAAAATGAAACACCACTATATATATATATATATATATATAT
>NW_017729032.1:32886887-32887661 GCF_001723915.1 Gavialis gangeticus
TTTATTTTTTTTTTTTTTTTCCCCTGGCATTTCATTTTAATCATGGAAAAATGTGGATTTGGGATTACTTTTTTAAATCTGAAAGCTGGGGATTTTTTAAATCAGAGAAAACCAGGATCCCTGACTTTATTATCTACTTTATTCCTGCCAATCATTTCACTACATTAAAGTTAACAACTCTTGATCTTCCACCAGTCAAACTATCCTTTCCTCTACAGTTATCTTGTCTGATATCTGCCCATGACAGCTTTCTCTGCTCACCACCCAATCATGTTTAATAAAGGTGTGGCCTAGGGATTTGTGCTGGGTGGGTTTGTTCTAGAGGATTTCAAGCCACACCAAATCAGAGACAGGGAGGGAGGGGCAGGGTTGAAGACATGCTAACCAGTGTAATGGCACAGGCCTCTATCAGGGGGCGGGGGCAGGTGGGAATTGCAAAGGTGAAATGAAGAGATAAGATACTTCAGTGACCCTTTCCTGGGTTATTCATTGCACCAGATGATGGAGGTTGAACAAGTAGCACATTTAGGGTGGCATAAAGCCAGAAATGAATGGATCCAGAGAGAATGTCTCCCTAGTTATGGGTACTGTAGGCCTGCCCCCAACTATTTGTTTCTGCATGTTGCAGGTGGATGTCAATGGAGACCATGGCATGCTGGGGGTGGGGGTAGGGGCAGTGGGAGAGAGGGGGCAATTCCAGCTCTGCTCTCACCTGTCCTGTCGTTCAGGACTGTGACAAGTGTATGTGTGTATGGGGGGGGGGGGGGGTTGTTT
>NW_017729032.1:32892661-32894259 GCF_001723915.1 Gavialis gangeticus
AGACTGTTCAGTGGTGGTATGTAAGAGAACAAGGATCAATGGTCTCAAGTTGTAGCAAGAGAATTTTAAGTTAGATATTAGGAAAAACTGTGTCACTAGGAGGGTAGTAAAGCACTGGAACAGGCTACCCAGAGAGGTTGGGAAATCTCCATCCTTGGAGGCTTTTGAGAACCAGCTAGACAAAGTCTTGGCTGGGAAAATCTAGTTGGAGAGGTCCTGCTTTGAGCAGACAGTTGGATCAGATGACCTGAGGTCCCTTCCTGCCCTAATTTTCTATTATTCTATGATTCTGTAAAATTATTCCTATGCTTCTGCGAGTTTTACTTAAGGTACATGTGCTGTGAATAGCAAATGTTTTAAAAACATTATTCCAGAAAACAGGGTTGCAAGCTACAGCTCAGGTCAATATGGTTATGCCATTTCTCAGTGGAAAAACTGTCAGAAACAATTGGTCCATTCAGCTGTTCAGAAAAAAATATTTTTTGTGCTTTGTTTTTATCTTAATTTTTAAAGGCACAAGTCATGAATACCTCTATGATAGTTTTGTAAAGAATGATATACATTATTGGAATCTCAGAGATTTAGCTAATTCTAAAAAATCAGTTTACAATTTCAATGTACTACTAACTAAATAATAATGTTTTTTTTTCCCATGATGAAGAATAGCAATCTTGCTTCAGTCAAGTTCTATATGTATAATGATTGATATGTAGCAATTTTTGTGGTGTTCTAATTTATATCAAAGCAAATTAAGAACAAGCTAAAGGGTAACTGAGAGTCTTAAATAAATGGTATTTGATCCAAAAGAAGTAGAAGACACTGATACCCATGAAAAGATTAATTAGGGTGACAGGAAAGGTTAATATACTTGCAACATCTTCTGTGATACACATTGAATATTCATTCACTTATTTTAATTCAGTGAATTTCAACCTTTGCAATAGTTAAGCAGGCACCCTTCAAAATATCACAGTACTGCCAATACTTCTCATTTTGTCAGATACAAATTAAATTTTTGTGGCCGAATTAAATGCCAACAAATTTGGACATCTGATGAAAGAAACTCACAAAAGAAATAGAATTTGCCTAAAATCTATTAAAACAACAGTGTCATCTGTTGAATGTTAATATTAATTATATGGCCTATTCTTTAAGTTTTCAGCAGTTTGATAAATGAAATTTTGAACTTCAGCTCTTTGGTTAACCATAGCTTTAGACCTATTCCTACACACCATCAATCCATTGAGATTTTATCTACTTCAGGTTTTCAGGATTTCATGGTGTTTGATATAGATTAAGTTTGCTTCAGAACAAAGGGCCTGCCCAAACTGATACCTTACATAACAGGGGCAGATCCACGGGTGGGGTAATTGGTGGTACAGTCGCAGCCCCCTTTGATTCCTGTTTCACCCAAAGTTTAAAACAAACTGCTCAGCAGCATTCCTATCCAGGCAAAGCTGAGGGAGGCAGTTGACTTAATGGCTCATTATTATCAGGGATCCTGGCTTTCTCTAGTTTAAAAAAATCCCCAATTTTTAGATTTCAAAAAGTAACTCAAATCCACATTTTCTATGATTAAAATGAAACACCACTATATA
>NW_017729032.1:32895231-32927149 GCF_001723915.1 Gavialis gangeticus
GGGTGGGGGTGTGGGGGGGGGGGGGGGAGTTGTTTGCAAGGATTTCTGAGGGGAACAGGCTCCCAGGGGCTGTGCAGGGCTGGATAGAGTGTATAATAGAGCGCATGGCTCAGGGGATGCAGCTCAGCTGCAGGCAGTTAGGAGGGCATAGCAGGCTTGCCTAGGAGGACTTGCCTAGGTGACAGTGATGATTGCCTAGCCCAGGGGAAGTTAAAATCACCCAGGAAAGAGAGTTGAGGGAGAGAGGCATGCTACAGTGCTTAGGGGGAAAGCACAGACCCAGAGTTGCCCTCTCAGGGCACATCCAAACAAGCACAATGGGGCATAAGGGAGATGGCTAGGTGTCAGGGAGGCTGAAGCATGATGATGACAAATCTGTGCAGGGCTTATGGGGCCAGGGTGGGACTCAGTGAGGCTTAAGGGAGATGGTGGGATCTGATGGAGCTTGAGGCACAATGGGATGGGACTGAGCATTGGAGGACGTGGTATAATGGGACAGAGTAGAACTGGGGGCATTTGAGGTGACAATGCATAAAAACCAGTGAGGGCACTTTGGGGTCATGGTGGAGTGTCTGGGGTGGAAGGCTCCTGAGTCAGCTCTGTAAGCCTCAGGCAGGATCCTGTTCTGCAGCCTTTGTTAAGGTCACTGACCCGATTTACTACTAACAAAACCCAGCTGACCCCTAGGCCCCTTCCCTCTGGTTCTGGAGCTGTATTTAAGGAATTCTTCCAGCACCTGAGCCTTGGTGCACAACACACTGCTTTCCAGTCTCTGAGCAGCTCCTGCCCCAGTAATTTCTCTGGCTTCCCTGGTTCCTGACCCTGACTTTGGCTTGCTCCTGGATTTAAGCCTCTGGATTCTCCCTGCAGATCTGATTCCTGATCCTGGTTGGGCTTCCTCTTGGACTTAACCCTGTGGATTCTCTTTTGGGTTTGGTAACTAAGTTTTTGATTCCTGGCTCTTCACTTTGGCTTGGTATTTTGGATCCTGACTTGTGGCTCCTGAACCTTACTCCTGCAGCCCACAGCTCCATGTCTGGTTCTGCCCACTAGGTTGGCCGACCTGGGGGACCCATGTGTTAAGGTTCAGAGAGCAGTTCTGTCCATGGTTAGGCTGCAGGAAATGGTTGTACTCTCCTGGCACCAGCTGTCACCCCAGCCCTAGAGCTAGTAGTCAGACTACCTCCCCCAGAAAGTCAATTTTATTTGTTTATCTTTGAACGGAATAATATAGCCCTAGGACCCTACCTCAGGTTCTAGTTTCTTTTTAATTGGAAAAAAATATGCCTTGTATTATAGGATAATGCACAACTCCATCTTTAGCCTCCTCTACAAGATAATACTTAAGGCTTGTTTTGGAACATATAAATGCTCCAAATAGTACTACATCCTCTGCACAGGGGTATGATTTAGCATATCTACCTTCTGTGACAGTAGTTTCCAGAAGCTTTACCCAGTATTCTACATATTTCTGCTGACATCAGTGCTGATAGGGAAACAACTAATGCTGCTTTTAGAAAGGATTGCAAAGAGTAGTGCAGTTTCCCACAAATGAATGGGTGAAAATATATAGGGAAGGATATTTTTATGTGAAGAATTCAAGATTGTATTAGCGTGTGGCCCTGAACGGTGTCTCAGGGGTAGCCCTGAAGGCTCTGCGACCGTACCCCATTCTGCCCCTAGGGCGCCTTCCTATCTCATCTGCCACACCTTGATGGAATAATGATAAATAAGGAGGCTGTCCATGGACCTTTGTGTAGTCCCAGTTCCACTGAACCCCCACTAGGGTCCCCAGCACCCTACTAGTCCTCAGTGATCTTTGGCCCCTTGCTGGGCTTCTATAGCTAACCAGCAGAGCACCCAAAGCCTTAAGGGATAATTGCATGGCTCCAAATTCTTCCCTACACCACACCCCATGACTCATGAGTGGTACTGCAACATTGTTCCCTGTGTTGGAGCTCCTCCCCTTTACTCTAGGCCTTCTAATCTGGATCTTGACTTTGAAGCACTACCTCTTGCATGTCCTTTCTAGTCACTGAGCCCCAGGTCCCTGTGTGTCTGTGCTCCTCTAGCACCAGGCCCCTGGCCCATGTCTCACTGCTGCCTTGCACTTTCTGTCCACTCTGGGCTCATTAACTGCTTGAGCCTGCCAGGGCTCAAGGCTATTGTGCGTGTCTCAGGCACTAATGGAGTCTCCTTAACTGCGCCTTCCAGCCCCATTCCAAACCTCCGGTATAAACACCACATAAACACAAGCTCCTGGGCTATGACATAACAGTAACAATGAAAACAATGAGATGTGCCTTTGAGAGGGCGAACCTTTACTCCCTAGTATAGCAAGCTGTCTAGCCTGGGTAGAGCTCCCTGAAACTCACTGCTCCTATAGGCTGCAAGCAAGCAGGCAAGCATCCCTGAGTGGCTCTTCTGGACAGGGAGAGACTCCCCAAGCCAGCCCCAGCCTTGGGTTTCAAAGCTCCTAGGGCCCTGCCTTCCTTGGGTCAGCTGACTGCCTGCAGGTGCCTGCTAATTACTCCATTAGCCTGTTGCCCTGGTGACCTGCAGCTGCTGCACCCTGCCTACCTTGCAGGGCTCCCAGGCTAGGCTGCTGCTTCTCTTAAAGGAACAGAGAGCCCTCAGGCTCTCTGTTACACACTGACAAAATAAAGTAAACAGTACATCTGTAAGACAAGCAGAAAATATTTCGACAGGAGCTTCTCTTATTCCTGAGAAGATATGTTTCTTTGTTTAAGTTTTCTTTACTTTGGGGTCTGTAAGTTACTTTTTTCTTTCAGCTGTAAGTATCTGAAAATATATTTTCATAATTGTATTTGTTAACTTATCCTTCCAGTAAGCAACTAGTTTATTTTGCTGTCCCTATTTGAAGTTCCCACTGAGGTTTTCACAAATGATTAGAACATATTTTCCTTTCTTTCTCTGATCAGAGCAGTACTTAAAGGACCATTGTGAGGGGTAGGATCTGACCCAACACTGGTCTCAGTCAATCTCAGAGGTTCCCATAAAAGTGGTCCAGTAGTTCCCCTCATGCCTAGTTGCTTTTGTTTTGAATTGTTTGAATTTTGCTTTCCAGTACAATTGTACTTTTCTTTGAGGTAAAGGAATTATTTCTCTTTTATTGCCTAGCTATTAATTGCCTGATTAAATTGTGTTTTGCTCAGTGAACTTGTGAATATTTCACATAAAGTATCAATTATTAATTGCACTTCTGCTAAGTAATTTGACACTCCCCCTCCCTCCCCCCGCCCCGGCTTAATCTAGGAATTTGAGTTGGAGAATGTGCCAGTTTGTGGAGGTTATTGAAAAATTCACGTGAAGCAGCTTCTTGTAATATTGCATCTCTTGCTTCATTTATCTGGGGCTGAGTACAGAAAATTAAAAAACAAACAAACCATATATGGCTTTAGGAAACAATATGATGAAGTTCTACACACATGACATCCAGTCTGTTTCTCACATGAGGAAATTCTGGTTCTGCAACTAATATTAGCTGCTTTTTACACCATATCTATCAGAAATACTCCTCAGTGCAAATAAACGTAGTTCCACCTTAACATTTAAATTATTGGGGCTTCAGCAACGTACAGCAGCTGATATTTTTAAGTATGACACTTACATTATAGCCATACTGTTGCTGATGATCAACTCAGTGGGAAACCATGTATTGTGCTCATTGTGTACTGCCTGGGGGTGCTGTTCCACACCTCCAGTGGGATCTGGACCCCTGTACATACAAGAGTAAAAGAACCATGGGGCCGGGGTAAGAGCAAACAAGAGAGAACATAAGGCATTCCACTAAGAAGAGGAGACTTAAAAGTGGTCCCTGTTCCTAGGATTGTTTCTCCTATTAATACACAGAACCCAGAACTATTTCCTCTCCAGTGGTGTGGCATAACTCCAAAAGCTCCCATCCTTCTCCAGATTGTGCTATAACCTGGTGGTTATGGTGCTCTCCTGAGAAGTGGGAGATGTTGGTTTGAATGTCTTCAGGATGAGAGGGACCTAAACTTCATTTCTTCTACTTCCTGGACAAACTTTCTAACAACTGTTCTGTAAAAGGCAAGCACTGCTGTCATACCTGTACTTACAAGAGAGGTCTGTGCTCAGAATTCAGAGTGGAGGCCCTCAAACACAGCTCTGGGTCAGGTGCTGAAGCTCTAGAGATGGGCTGACATTCACATACCATTGTTCTGTATGTTTCCTATGGACCAGGTTGGCTTCCTGCCCAGGACTGTCAGAGCTGCCCTTTGGAGACCCCATTGACTGTATTGGGAGTCAAGGGTCCTGACTTTCTTTCCTTAAACCACCTTGTTGGCATCAGGAACCTATTTTTTTCAGCACTCCAGTTCCTAAGTTAAAGGTGCCCTAAAGTGCCTCTCTAAATCTTGACTCTTATTTGTTGATGCTTTTCTGGGCAGCACCTATGAATATTTGTTCAGCTACGTCAGTGACTTCTTGTGGGAGGAGCACAATGTTTCTGTGTTCATTAATTTAGAACACAATCTACCAAATAGAAAGATATGATAAGTGAACAATGTTTACTATTTACATAAAAGCATTTCATTAGTCTAGCAAGGATTATATGATTTACAGTTAATTAGTTACCTGTACAACATTAGGAAAAAGTACTGAATTAATTATGTCTATTAAATTGTGTACTGATAAGGGCTGTACCTCAGCTGTGTTCTTCATTAAACCATAATTAAAATTCTCATGCAATTGAAAACAATATATTAAAAAATGGATGATCTATCTGATCTCACTTGTTTGAGCCTAATTGCTTACTAGGACCTTTAAATTATTAGTCCTCGTTAATTAAAAATGTTTTTTCCTAAAGTGTTGTGAGGGTATTTGTTCTTAAATTATTACAGTGAGGCAGGTCCTGATTACAGAAATTGATGTCACATTTCAGTAGTTTGCATAGACAGAGGCAACATCCTGCTCACAGAGTCTATTGCATTGTGGGATTTCTAGACAGTTGTGCAAATTAAGGTATGTTTACCATCTCTCCAGTGAATATATTACCTACTTACTTACCACTGAGAGGGAAGAAGACGGGGGTATCTAATTAGGCCAACAGTTTGCTTCAGCAAAAAAGGGTTGAAAGCCTGCAGGAAATGTGCTGTGCCAAGTATTTTAAGATTCCATTAAGGAAGTCAATGTCAGGACTTCTAAAACAGTGATAAAATGATTAGATTGAATGTGTATGAGTGTATATAATAGCAGTTTGAGTGCAGAGTTGATTAAACTGTCAAGCATGTACAAACAACTTCTCAAAGAAAAATAAAAAATGCAGTAGAGATTGGATTATAAACAGATACATTAAAGTTTGATTCTGCATGGAAATTCAATTGTTTTAATCAAAGTACATTCTTAACTCACACTAGGCACGTCAACACAAGATGCTGACTGCACAGTAACCAGACTTACTGCACAATAGCGTCACCAAATGTCTTTTTCATGATGCTGACTGCTCAGTAGCTTGTAACAACTGCCCAGTAGCGCCGCATTATGCTTTCTGCTACACAATGCTACTGCACAGTAGTCACAGGCTACTGCATAGTCAGCAACTCACGTAGATGTGTCCACTACAGTCTACTTAATCAATGGAAGTTTAAGCTTCCAGGAGCAAACTAGTGAAACCTTTATCAGGTGCTTTCCAGCAATGTTGCTTCCCATTCTTGTGGCCAATACAGGAGATAGAATTACTTTCTATATCTAAATATAAAACTGTGTGTATGGTGTAGAGAGATTAGAATGGTAGTAGCCGTATAAAATATATGCAGGGGTTAAGTTAGTTCAGGAGAGAAAGCAAATACATGGTGCAAGTACAAGTGATAGAGACAACTGAGCCTATAGACTCATTTAATTAAAACAAGTTTATTTTTTATTTTGTCTCCTTAACACAATCTCATTATTACTTCTTATACTGAAGTACTGTGCAGCATTTGTTTCAGAGATTGTACAAAATTTGGATTAGGTTAAGAATAGAAGTGGTTTATGAGAATATTTTATTTAAAAATGACCCACAGTATGAAAAATGTATGGATAAATTAAAAATAGCTGAAGCAAATAAATCTCTGTCACACATTAACTTCTCCTTTCTGAGTTTATTTTTTTAGCCTTTTCTCATTATGATTTCTTCTGAGTCTTGTAGAAAATATAGGTTTTCAAAAAATATATATTTGCAGTTTTACTGAAATTGATAGGTATTTAATCTTGAAGGGTTTCAGCTGTGTGGCTTTGTTATGATACTTCACAAAGGCTTCAATGAAACATTATTTGTATCTTAAAGTTGATGGATTGTGCATATGAAATCAATCTGATGATAATCAGTTTGAAAAGAATTGTAAATTAACCCCTCCTTAAATGATTTAATAACCAGAAGGTGAATAAATAAAAGATTCAGAATGGGATTGTAGGAGAAAGTATAAGATGTTTGTATAATGAGAGAGCATTTAAGATGGGACAGTGAAAGAAATTATATAAAGATATATGCTATCTTGGAACTACTGAAGAAAAAAAGAAAAATTAAAGCTGGCTAAGGCAAAGCCAGTGTTTGTTTGTTGTAGGAATATAGCTAGAACAAATAATAAAAGGAGTTGAATAGTAGACAACCATCAGCTTTTCCTATTGCTGTTTATGAGTGGTCCCTAGGAATAATCAATTTGTGAGGATAGAAACCCAGGAAACAAAATTGAACTTCACTCTATTTTTTTTGCCAATATGTTTCTAGTGATTTTCAAGTATAACATTTAATGTGCCAAAGAAAAATCAATAGAATTATTACAGAGCAGACTTGAAATATATGTAGATCACTTAACAGGTCAAAAAAAAGAGAAAAATACAGACATAAGAAGTGTTTTTAAAAACAAAACAGCATTTGTTTTGGGTGTTTTAGCATCTTTCAAAACACCTACAGTTTAGAAAATCCCATGGGTTCAGAACAGCGAATTAACATTCTGTCCTGGGAAGATGCTCTTGTATGAAAGGGCAGTTTCACTGCTTTATTGGAAAAATATGGAACATAACAGTAGAAATCCTGCTGCTTCAGGTGCAGGCAGAGCTTGTTGAGGAGATCCTGGAAGGTGGTCCGGATCATGTAAAAGGACTGCAGTCACTGCTCATTGTCCCAGGTGGTCTGGACAATGTACAGCCATCAGTCCTGGCTGGCTGGGCAGGCCCACAGGTGGCAGGGCTGGAGACCCGGGAGTGCATGGACAACTCCCGTGGTGGCATCCAGGAATGCATTGTTGGTGTCCATGCTGGGTGGCAGTATGGGGTCTAGGCGGCAGCAGTGTGGGGGCAGGAGTCCTGAGGCAGTGTGGTGAGCCAGGCCAGGCAACTGTATGATGCAAGTGGGCTGCCAGGCCTGAGACTGACCTGGGCTAGGTGGTGGTCTCCATGGCTGGTCAGCAGGGCAAGCAGGGTGGCCAGCAGAGGCCCAGGTGCTGGACATTGCTCCCAGGGCCTGGGGGTTGAGCAGCCATGGCACAGCAGATAGTGGCTGCAGCGACAGAGCCATTCATTCAGATTCTTGTCTTAACCCTCTTTCCCACTCAAGATGACTCTTGTTTGCTTGACAGCCATGCATATTCTGTCTCTCTGTAAAACAGAATTATAGGTGCTGCTGCAGTGGTGGGGCAGTATAAACTTTGAAAAATACAATTTGAAACCTCACTTTCCCAAGACATTGAGTACCTGCCTTCAGACCCCCTAAACCTGCCAGAAAACAATCTCTATTGCAGGGCAGATGATGACCTTTTCAGGACAAACACCTACCCAGATGCTTATCTGCTAGGCCAGATGGGGAAACCCCCCTTTTATAGATTGGGAGGTCCCGTAGCTTGAGAACTTCTGGCTCTCAAGGGGAGCATCTACATGTATAAATGTTCCAAGGTAGGTTTATTCTAGAAATTTAATCTAGAGTAAACCCGCCCCAGGCAGGCATCTACACTTGTGGAGAAGTGGGAGCAGATTTATTGCTTATGGCAGCAGTCTGCTCCCACCCCTTCTGGTCCTGCACCAGCCTCCAGCAGCAGCCAGAGGAAGCTGAAGGCACCAGCTATAGCTGTCTGTAGCCAGCAGCCATCTTTAAAAGGCTTTCTTTCTGGCGCCAAGCAGCATGCAGAGTACAATGGCAGCATGCAGCAGCTCTGGTGCTGTAGCAGCTGCCTGCTGTACTATGGCTGCTCCACTCCCAGGCCCTAGGAGCAATGTCTAGTACCCCAGGCTCCTGCTAGCCACCCTGCTTGCCCTGCTGTGGGGACCGTGCTTCTGCTGCCTGGATCCCCTGCTGCCACCCAGATTCCAGCATGGACACTGACGATGCACTCCTGGATGCCACAACAGAGGCCACCCACCCTGGGCCTCCAGCTCTGCCTCCCATGGGCCCGCCCAGCCAGCCAGGACTGGTGGCTGCCTGGAGTCCTTTTACATGACCTGGGCCACCTTCCAGGGCCTCCTTAAGTGGCTCCACCCACACCTGGAGTAGCAGGATACCACCATGTGGTGGCACCTCTCAGCAGACACCCAGCTGGCCATTGCCATGCTCAAGCTGGCCATGCCCACCAGCCTTTGCTACATTGGCCACCTCTTCGGCACGGGAAAGACAACCACTGGGGAGGCCATTGCCACCAGCCTTAAAACATTCCTCAGCATGTGAGAGGCCCATGCCCACATAGCTGCGGGGGCACAGGCTGCTCAATAAATTTTTGCATTGTCTCTAACCTCCCTGCATGCTGTTGTGTGGGTGGCTCTGGGGGCCAAGTGGAGCGTGGATGGGCCAGGTGGGGAGGGAAGGCAGGGACCAGGGGCAGGGCAGGTCTCCCCCGCCCGCTCGGGCAGGGGTTGCCAGCTGGGTGTGGTAAGCGTGCCTGGCAACTCAAGTTGGTCTCCAGTGGCAGCAAGGACGTGTAGCTTCCAGTGGTGTGCTGAGGTGCAGGGCGTGGCATCTGGCTGCCTGGGAAGGGACCCTCTAGGATGGAGCTGAAGCTGCGGGTGGCCAGCAGTGCCATGGCTGGCTTGACCTCCTGGCTGAGGCTGAGCACATGGAACTAGTAGGGCAAGCACTGGCCCAGGCTCCCAGACCTGTTGGAGGAAGCTGGTGGTGGGAAGCATGGCAGGACAGGCTCCTGGAAGCCTGAGGGGCCCTCCCTCAGTGACAGAAAGACTTGTGTAGGCCACCCATACTGGAATAGACAGCACAGGGGCAGCCAGGGTCGCAGGGTGAGAGGATGGTGTCCAGCTGCTGCATAAAGGGCATGGATGCAGCCATCAATTGGCAGTTGTGGTTTGTGATGGTGATCCACTATGCCCACAAGACCTTGACCTTTATTTGGCACTGGTCAGGCCCACGCTCCTGCATGTGGCCTTACAGCACCTTATAGGCATACACATTAGAGTCCTCACTCTATACAAACTGGCTGAGGACCTCAGCCTCTCCTCACAGTGCAATGAGGTCTGCATTCTCCTCCTGGGACCAGCTGTGGCCCTAGGAGGTAGTGTGTGCCATCGGGGAGGACACCAGCATGGCTCCCTCAATGGCTCACTGGGCTTCCATGCAGAGGCCTGGTACTGGCAGGCCTGGGAAGGAGCGCACACCACCCAGCACAGGGGCACAGGACAGGACAGGCACGCAAGCAGCAATGGTGTGCCAGGCATCAGCAGTAGGTCTGGGCAAGCTGCTGCAGGGTTCCTGGGACCAGCTGGAGAAGGACCTGGTGGCCAGAGGCTGGCTGCAGGTGGGTCAGAGTGCTGCCTGGCCTGACAAGTGCCTGCAGCACCCAGCATAGTATGACAGCATGGGCCAGGCAGCTGCACAGCAACACAGTGCCAGGAAGTGGTGCTGGAGTGTGGGCAGTCTGCTGCAGCTGACCTGGGGCCTCTGCAGGGACACAATGGCCAGAGGCTAGCTGCAGGTGGCTTAGAGCCCTGGCATCTCTGTAGGCTTTTATGGGCCAGGGGTGGGGGCAGGCAAAGAGCTGCCCCAGTCCTGGGGCTGGAGGAGCTCCCAGCCACCAGGCCATGAGGCTGGGCTGCAAGTGACCCCCTGGTGGTGGGGCTGACAGGGAGCAAATTTGCTTGCATTCAGCATCTGCACATGCACCACTATGCAGTAACTACTTGTGAGTAAATTTGCTGCTTCTATTTACTGGTAGCAAATTTACTTGTGATTAGAACAAATTACTGTGCAGCAAATGTCTTCAAGTGTAGACAGTGATGCTTACTGTGTAGTAATCTTTTCTAATCTCGAGTAAAGCATCTCACGTAGATGCGTCCTAAGGAAACTTGGCAGCAGGGCAAACCAGGTGAACTTAGAAGGCAGGATTCTGCTTAATGTTTGTGATGTAAACTGGTGCTGACCTTGAACTTGAAGAAGAGGAGGTAGCACTACTGAAGATGAGAAAGAAGGAGATGGCCAAGGGATTCCTGGAGGACTCAACAAAGAATATTAATATCAATATCACAGGATTTACACCAAATATCTGCAAGTATTTTTATGCAGGGCAAAGTTGTACAAATCTGCTGCTTTTACCTGTCTATAGTAATACCACATTGTTAACCTCTATATTCCTTCCATGCACTTACCTGTTTATGTATAGAAGTAAATTGCATTATTCCTATTTTTAAAAAGCAAGAGAGACAATAAACAGCATTTCCTATGTGCTTGGGATGCTTGTACATCAGACCATTACTCAATATCTAGTACACCGCCTAAAGGAGAGTTCTATCTGTTGTTATGATGCAAGAGGCAGAATTGATTCAGGCTCCTTTTGCTATTTTAAGAATTATATATGAACTGAGAATTATAAAGATTTCTTTTCATTGCCTACAGCTGTAGGATCAGTGAACACTGTACACCCTCACAGGAACATGAAACTTAAAAATTATGGCTGAAGTACAGAACTGGATGCCTGACTTGATTACAGTTTGTGACTTTTAAGCAGGTCTAAACACTGTTGCTTTGCAACTTTGGCTATGTAATGTGAATGACTGGGTGCTCTAATAAGGTACAGCTCAAAAACCATTTTGTTTAGATGTACAGTTTATCTGTACTCATAATGGTAATAAAACTCCTCAACCACAGTGTGATACTGGGATTACTGTGCTTTCACACTGAAATTATTAATTAATATTTGTAGAACATTTTGTAATTCTCTGATTTAAAGATGTATTAACCCTAAAGAGAAAAAAACTACAGTTATGGAAAAAATCTAGAAATAGACCCTGAGGAAATTAGGAAGCCATCAAGAGTAGGGATAATTTAGAACTGCAATGTGGTCGAGCGGTTAGGGAAGTAGGTTCCATTTCTGGCTCTGCTATTGCATAACCTTAATAAAGTAATTTCCTTTTTTGTCTGTCTTCCCTTTTGAGAATGTGAACGGTTTGAGGTACGGGATATCTCTTGCTCTGTTTCGACCATGGTTATCAGAAGAGCCCTACTATTTGTTAAGTCTTTAATAGTTTCATAGTTTCATAGTTTCATAGATTTAGGGTCGGAAGGGACCTAGTAGATCTTCTAGCCCGACCCCCCGCCAGGGCGGGAGAAAAAAAACAAAAAAAACCCCAAAACAAAAACGGGACTCAAATGAGTCCAGCCAGGTAGGCATCCAGCCTCTTCTTAAAGACCCCCAGGGTAGGGGCCAGCACCACTTCCCTTGGAAGTTGGTTCCAGCTCCTAGCCGCCCTAACTGTGAAGTAGTTTTTGCGGATGTCCAATCTATACCTCCTCTCCATCAACTTGTGCCCATTACTCCTTGTTATGCCAGCGGGCGCTAGGGGAAACAGCGTCTCCCCCAAACCCTTCTGGTCCCCCCTAGTGAGTTTATAGACGGTCACCAGGTCCCCCCTCAGCCTTCTCTTGTGGAGGCTGAATAGGTTCAGGTCCCGCAGTCTCTCACTGTAGGGTCTGCCCTGTTGTCCCCGGATCATGCGGGTGGCCCTCCTCTGGACCCTCTCCATGTTGTCCACATCCCTCTTGAAATGGGGCGCACAGAACTGGACACAATACTCCAGCTGTGGCCTGACCAGCGTCGCGTAGAGGGGGAGGATCACCTCCTTGGCTCTACTCGAGATGCACCTGTGGATGCACGATAAGGTCCGGTTAGCCCTGCCAACCATGACCTCACATTGTCGGCCCATGTTCATCTTGGGGTCAATAATGACTCCAAGATCCCTTTCTGCCTCTGTGCTCTCAAGTAGGGAGTTCCCCATTGTGTAAGTGTGCTGCTGGTTCCTACTGCCCAATGTTTTACTGTGAAGCAAATAATAAGTTAGAGATAATTTAATTAAATCTATTTTATTACAAAACAGACGGTGCAAGTAAATCCTACAAACTAAAATAAGGTTATTCTGTGATATAGGAAATCATCATAGCTCATATAAACCTGGCTTAATCAAAGACATCTAATATCCTCAATGGACCTGTACTTCCATTGGATGGTTAAGTTGCCTAGACTTTAGAGACACCATTCACTACATATTTTTCTCAGGCCATTCTATACATCTCTGTATAACCTACAGGTGGTTTTTAGTTGACATTTCCAAGCCACTTCATGACTAGCTGCTCCTCCATCTGAATTAATAGCTCTTTAATAAAATTATCCAATCCAATCCAAAAATATTTATATAGCAGGCAGCATGCCAAAGTTTTGACAATGGTATCATAACTTGATTAAAGGAGAAATATATATATGACCTAAAAGATAACTAGGTTGTGCTACAGTAAGCAAACCCTACTTATCCTGCTTCCTGTTTAACATGCAACCACTCAATCATGACATTATTTTCTTCTATTTTTCAGGATCTACCATATGTTAGATTCCAACCCAGAGTCAAATATCTCATGAAATGAGTGTGCATTCCTTCAGTTGTGTTCATCCTCTCCTACTCATCTTCTTTCCCTATATTTATCAAGGGTCTGACTGTCTTCTTTCATGAATCTTATTTTGTCTTATTTAGTCCTGTGGACTGTGCGCTTGCTTTCCACTGTTGTAAATGACTACAAGAAGAGTAGGACACTACAGAACTTGGGGCCAATTCTGGTGCTTTCCTTCCTTTATACCTAACCTTCCCCCTAACCCCTCATTCTCTCTCTTTTTCTTGTCTTCCCTCATGCCTCTTTCACTTCTCTTCCTGCTGCTCCACCCTGTGCTTTCTCAGTCACACCGCTCTTTCATTTCAATCTATCCCACACTTTTCTCCCTAAATATCCCTTGAATCTTTCTGCATCCATTCCTCTTTCCCTGACCATGCTTCTCTCTGCTATCCCCAGTTTTTATTACGTTTCCCCTTCTAAATACTTTGCAGACATGGGGGCAATCTATTCAGGTTCTTTTACTTGATGCCTACGTCTAATCAATTACAACTGGAGGAGTTACACAAGGAATCATGCAATCATTTGGGCTCATTAACTAAAATATCACGGTATAGTTGTGGGGTAGAAGAACTTCCAATATTGAACAATTAGTATCAAACAGTGAGGACTGGAAAGGGTTTTTAATTCTGGAGAAAGATTGGGAAATCTTAAGAGGGATAAAATATGGAATAGGGGGGAAAAGAGCATGAGAGTCTGCAAAGTTTCTCCAGTACTTGTATATATGGAAGAAACAGGATGGAATGGAAGTCATAGTCTATAAAGAATGTATGACTCAGTTGGGCCTTCATGTTCAGCTGTATTTTCCATCCAACAGGTATTGGGGAACTTAAAATTAGCTACCATTATTAGTAATACATTTTGGATATTCTTCTTACCTATTTAAAGAATGCCTAATGCAAATCCTTATCTTAATTTGGTGGTTTGTAGTAGACCCATGCAATAATGTCACTAGTATTCCTTTTCCTCTTTATTTGTTGAGACCTATTCAGCATGTCTACTACTCTGTCTCTGGTACCTCAAATTAAATATTTAAATTTTAACCTGGAGTGTAATGACTCCTCTTTTTTTCTTATGCTTCTCTTTCTGGAACATTCTATGCCTCTCAAGCTTGATAATTCAATCTTGAAAATTATTCATCCAAATTCAGTAATGCCAATTGTTTTTTTAAAAATAGACTATGACTCCCAGTTCATCATTCTTGTTCCTCATATTCATTGCATCCTTATGTAGGCATTTCCAAGGCTGTCACCTTCTTTCCTATTACAATTTCCCATCCTCTCTCCAGAATTAAGACCCCTTACCCATTCCTCATTCATTACTGTTCATTGAGTTTTGTCACCACTCCCACCTAAGAACTATTTAGAATCATGGAAAGTAGGGCTGGGAGGATCTAGTTATGCACTGCTCAAGACATGATCATCCCTGTCTAAACCATCTTATTCAAGTGGCTGTTTAACCTGCTTTTTTAAAAACTTCCAGTAAAGAAGACACTAACAACTTCTCCATGTAATCTGTTCTAGTGCTTAGCCACCCTCATAGTGAGCAAGTTAGTCCTAATATCCAATTGTGGTGGAGCACCTTTGAGGGTGCTTACCACTTAGGGGCTCCCACAGGCTTCAGTGGGAGCCTGCTTTGGAGTGGCAGCACGGGAAACCCCCTTGGTACCATGTTAAGGGGGGAGGTGTGTGGTAGGGCACTGTGGATGCCTGCCACTTTAAGACCTAGGCCAAACAACTGGCAGTGCCTGATTGCAGCAGCCATTTTAGATCTCTGGCTGCCTATATAAATAGCTCAGTTCCCTGCTGGCTGTGAGGCTTTGTGTATCATTCTGGAGGTAAGGGCAGGAGCTGCAGGGGATGGTTAGGAGGCTCCTGGTCCTGGGAATGACCTAAAACTGCACCCTGCCAGGAGTGGGTGGCCTGGTGGGGCTCTCAGTGGGACAGGAGCTCCCAGGAAATGCCAGGCCAGTTACCACCCTGGTGAAAGGTGGGTAGGGGTGCCATAACTCTAGCCCTCATCTTCCGGTGGGTTGAGTAACACTGTAGGTAGTTGGGCCCAGGCATGGCTGTGGCCACCTGAGCCCTGTGGGGTGCAAGACCCTGAGGAGGAAGAGTGGGGGCCAGGCATGACTGTGGCCACCTGAGCCCTGCAGGGGTGTGAGACCCCGAGAAGGAAAGTTGGGGCCAGGCATGGCTACAGCCACCTGAACCCACCAGGGAGCAAAGCCCCATGGCCCCAAGTGAGAGGGTGGAGACCTGGAGCCTTAAGTGAGGGAAGTAGGCCCAGGTAAGTCTTTGGATGTCTGAGCCCAAGGGTTGGGTGAGAGGCCAAGTGAAAGGGGCTCAGCCCCAGAGTGAGAGGTGAGTCCTGACCCCAGTAAATCTTCCACTGCTAGGAGGCTGAGTGTGGGTTGAATGTAAGATCTCAGGGTAGCACCATGACCTGCTGCTCCAGGGGGGAATTGAAAGTCCTCTATGAGACCCTGGAATACCAGTCATGGTGTGAGGTACCTCAGCTCCCCACATCCAGGAAGGTGGACCTGGAGAGAGTGTGGGGCTAGTGAGGCCAGAGGTAGAGTGCTCCCTTGACTGGTCAATGCTGGTGCCAGGACCAAGAAGTTCAAAAGAGCCAGGTGCCCACTGCGAGGGGCACACAGAGCTGTGGGCTTGGGGACCCGCCTTGCCTTGGAGGTGAGGCCAGGGCCTGCGTGGCTGAAGGTCCCAGGGAGACCATGCCCGAGAGGGGAAGCTAACTACAGGGAGCTCGGCAGCCCAAATGAAGGCAGAGTAGGCTGCCTAAAGGGAGGGATCAAAGAGGGGTCCTGACAGGAGGATTCTGGAGCCCAGTGTGGGGCTGGTGTGCCTAATATCTGGATGCCTTCTGCGAGGCATGGACTGTGGTGTAGGGGAGGTACAGAGCATCTAGAAGCTAACAGGATAAACCAACATGGATTAGTCAACAACAAGCCATATTTAATTATCCTGTTTTCCTTCTATTGATGAGGGGGAGAGCAATGGAAGTGATCACTCGACTTTAGCAAGGCTTTTGAAATTTTGAATAACCTTGTCACATATGCCAATTACATTGAGCATGCTCATAAACACACTGGAATGCAGCTTTTTCATTTGAACACAACAGCCATTTTCTTTAGCTTGAAAGCTTTTGACGAAAATCAGGTTTCAATAAAATGGTTAAACTATCATGTACATCTTATCCTCCCTTATAGGTAGAAATAGGTTTAAACATTATATTGAAACTGTTGATGTATGTTGAAATATTTCAAGTCAAAGAGGAGCACCTATTTCAACTGAAAATTACAGACTGGTCAGTTTAACCTTGATATCCAGTAAGATCATGGAGTATATAATTAAGACAAGTGGGGTTTTTTAAGCATCAAAACCAAGCTAGTGGCTTGAAGCCATTACTGTTAAGACTGCAATATTTGGATAAATGCTTAGTTATATGACAATTAAGCAAACAATCCTGTGGTAGGTTTAATGCCTCTGGAAGCATACATATTATGAGATTAATGTAAATTAGAGATTTAGGATTTTCTGGGAGGATCTAGGAAACTACATATGGAGACAATAGCCCTGAAGTAAGTAAGGAGCCAGGGAACTTGGATGAAAATTTAGCAAATGGAAGCAATAGCAGAAGCCTTGGCCAAGTTCTCTGGGAGAAGATTGAATTATCAGTTAGACACAGCTGAGGTGTTTATGTACTAGTGTGAGAAGCATGGGGAACAAAGTGGAAAGAATAGAAGGTTTTAGTACAATCAAGGAATTACAATGTAAATGTGATTATGCAGATGTAGTGGGATAGTTCACATGACAGCAGCAGTGGGGATGTCATGGTGGGTGTCTGCTACAGGCAACCAAACCAGAAAGAAGAGGTAGATGAGGCTTCTAAAGAACCATCAGTTGTATTTTTAACTTACAGTGCCTTGATACCATACCATTAGGCTGAGTTTTAATTGTTTTCATGTATTTAAGTTCATGAAAGTATTTATATTCTATTTGGATTCCTGTTGAAAAGCACATATGTGAATTCTGATGTATTTAAGTGAAGTGCCTTTCACACATACAACACAACAAGGCTCTAATTCTTTGAAAATAATTCTAACACAAGGGACAGAAGTTGCACAAAAACTGGTTTAAATCTGTAACGGAACAGAAGCTCAGTGCACACAAACCACTTTCAAAATGGCTGAAACTGGTTTAAGATATACCTGGTTGAATGTAGTATCAGATTTAAGTGATTACACTAGCTTAAGATATGGCCCTGTATTTCTTGAAATAATGACTTCCCTTTAAAATCAACTCTCTATTCTGACATTTTCAAGGATGGCCTTGTTTAGACTGCAAAATTACAATATGCCCATCACAAATTTAACAGTGCATAGTCAGTAGCTGACTTCAGTAAGTAGAAAGTTGTTTTTACTGTTGGAAGCCATTTAATAATTCTAAGAACCATCATTACTTAAGCTAATATTTATAATGTTTATCTAAATACTAATGAGGACTTTATTGTTTATGTACATGCTGTCACATTAGTATTTTGTTTAAAAAAGATAGAGGGGGAAAATGCCCATATAATTTCTTGCAAATGGCTTAAAAGTTTAAAATAAAACTTCTGTACACCTAAAGAAGCAGGTTAGAACCTTTTTTGAAAAACTTTTTTCCCCCAAGGAAATGGTTTAAGTCTTTGTGCAGGTACTATCTGTATTACATGCCTCACATATCTTGGCACCTTGATATATCATAACAAAGGAATAAATAGAGCCTGTTCAGTCATCTGCTTTCATCCTTCATATAAGAGAATAATTCTTCCTTGATGCGTTTATGACCCATATTCTTAGACAAGAGGCTGAATCCAAATTTATAGCAATACAGTTTATCAAAAGCAAAAGATTAATTGTAATGATCCAAGAGTTGAAATACTATGAGATTGTTTTCTCTAAAAGGGATTGAATGATGAAATTAAACATAAACTACATTTTCAGCAGGCACTTCTTATATAAGAACCTACTTGTACTGAAATATGTCACCGTTTGAGGCGGAAATATTACCATTTTCTTGGTAAGACTGAGTGTCAGTTAGAACAGGACTTTGGAACTGTAGCTGCAGAATCTTAACTCCCAGCTCTGCCATTCTTATATTGTATGACATTTATGTGTAAAGCAAGTTTCAGTACACAAAGGGATTCAGAGGACTCCATTTGATTGGAGATCTTCCCACACTGCTGTTTAATTTCCCCAAGCCCAAGATTTTTATTAACACTTATGAAGAAGCAGATGGAAGCCTGGGTGGGAAGAGCAGAAGAAGGTGGGACAGAAAATAGATGGCAGGTAGGCTATAATGCATCCTGGAAAGCAGCACCATTTGGCCACAAAAATTGTGTCCTTGATTCCACAAGGGAAGAGAGTGATTTTAAAAAAGACTTCTTGAAAACCCCATGTCAAAATTATTGGATTTTTTTTTATGTTTCTCCCTCTTCCAACCCCTTGCAAGGAAAATGCTATTCTCCTGAAAACCAAGAACTCTGAAAATGAAAATATTTTTCAGTGTTCTGTTTTCCAAGGAAAACAACATTTTGCAGGGTGTGAGGGGACATTCATGACTGAGCCATGGAACAAAGGATAGCCAACAGTTCCAGACTGATTGGCTGCATCCAGTTTGGGTGCCTCTGTTATTCGTGAGGCGTGACTTGCCCCTCCACTACTTATGGGCTTGAGGAAGAAGAAGATGCAGTATATAAACAACCATAGTAACTGAAAGGGCAAATAGATCTTTCGCCACTTCTCCAAAGTTATGCACTCTTAATTTCTGCTGAGACATTCACTGCCTTTAACTTCATTCTTTTAAATTCCTCCAGTTCTACTGGCTCTGCATACATCCATCCACTCACCAAGCAGTACTGTCTTCTGCCCAAACTGAATCAATCCTGTCCAGGTTCTGTGCAGGATAGCAGTCCTTTGATGTTACTGCTCCTCCTCTGTTCTGATCAGCTACAGCCACACTCTGGCTGCCAGCCAGGCTCTGCTGCTGAATTGCCACTGCTGAAGCCCCAGGAGGCCCCCAGAGTCCCAGGTAAGGCTGCTGGGACCAGCCCAGGTGATGACCCCAGCCTCCCGTACCCCAGAGTATGCATGTATGGGTGTTTCCCATGGACAAGTAGCAGTGACACATATTGTGCCACGACGGTTTTTCCCTGGGGAAAGGCATGTGCCTGCAGATCTGGATCCAGCCTAGGTATCTTGTAGAGCTGTGTGAAATTTTGCTGGTGGTTTTGTTTTGACACTGTTTTGACTTATTTCGAGCTTGAAACAGCAAAATTGAAATGAAACAAAGGCCTTTGAAACAGCCTTGAAATGAAATGAGGACAGTTGAAATGTTTCAAGTTTCTTAGCAGCCTGCCAGGTGGTGGGATACCAGGAAGAACAGTGCTGTGATCAGGCTGGGGAAGGGAACTCAGCCCGGCTCAGTTCCCCTCCCAGCACTGCGATCGGCCTGCGGAAAGGGGAAGGGAACTTCCCGATTGCAGTGCTGGGGAGGGGAACTGAGCTGGGCTGAGTTCCCTTCCCCAGCCCAATAGAAATGTTGAAACAGTGAAACCATTTTGATGAACAGAACAAACTGTTTTCAAAACAAAACAAAATTTGAAATGAAACTTTTCTGTCGAAACGTTGAAATGGATGTCAAAGCGGAATGCTGCTGTTTTGCATAGCCCTAGTATCTTGCTGTTGTTAATACTAACCTTCACTTGTTTCAGGCACTCCCATGCTCTAAGAGGACAGCCCTTGTGCTTCTCTGTCCTCTAAATCTTTCTCCCACAAGCAGCTTACATTAATTTTCTGCAGGACATCTCCCTTCCCCAACTTTGCAAAAGCACAGTAGGAAGGAGGAAGATATTCTTATGTTCTCTCTCAGCTTTCACCTACCTACAAGTGAAGATAATCCTTCTATTGATTTAGGCACAGACAGAAGTGATAACTTTTGCCCAATCTGGCCCCTGGAAGCTCTCTACAACTGTGACCAAAGAGATGTGCACAGCTGCAGGGTGTTTTAAAAGGGCCCTATCCCATGAAAATGTGAACCCTCATGAGGGTTCAGATGAAGATACTTCAAAGTAGAGCACCTTCAGTAACTTGTGTCTGTGTGCAGAGCTGGGCTGACTGCAGCTCAGCCCTGCTCTGGTGCTGTCTTTAGAATGGGAGGGGGGAAAGGGAGCAGAGAAACTTTGGTCTTGGGTTTTTTCAGCCAGCGCTGGAGGATGAAGTAGGTGGATTGGAGGCCCCCTCCCCAAAGCTGTTAGTCCACATGCCACTTCCTAAATCTCTCTGGCTGGTAAGAATCTGTATTCTACTATATTATGGTGTAGCTAGATAAGCATTGAAATAATTTTTTGTTCTTGTGCTTTTGTGGTATAACAATAAAAGGTCAGGCTGTAGATTTGTCTTTTGCTTCTTTCCTGACTGGGTGGTAACAGTGAAGGGAACTGTAACTGTACTGCAATTTTGTTTTTAAAGGGTAATTATTAAGCGAATTGCAGCTGCACCTTAATTCTATGTCTAAGTTTACAAAATGGGCCCTTATCTGGGACTGTAGTCTCATCTCTCTAAAGGCCAAATGTGTTTGGTCCTGAGTATTTGGTAACAGAAATATTGTATGCAAGATCTAGGAGATGCTAGTACCCCTCTGTTTGGCACTTTAACAGCAGTACTGTGTTCAGTTGTTTGTTTGGTTGTTTTTTTTTTTTTGCTCGCTGTATTTTAAGAAGGATTTGGGGATTAGGAAGATGTAGAACAACTATTGAAGATGATCAAGGGGCTAGAATACCAGCCATGTGAAGATATGATTATCCTGTATTCATGGAAGAGGTTGCCTAGATGAGCCTTGAAGTCCCTGCCAAGCCTATGATTCTGTGATCCTGGGGTGTGTGAGGAGCTTGTACTCTAGGTATTCTAGTTCCCAAATGAACTGAGGTCTTTCCATGCAGCCCTCTGGCACTCAAGCTCTGAATAGGGTTGCCAGCTCTGTTTGAATCTATTCCAGAAGGTTTCATCACATGAAGTAATGACATTAATGACTCTACATCAGGAAGGCAAATTCACATTACTATTACATTTTAAAAACCCACTGAACAACTGTATAAATCACATTCAGCATGTAATATTTATTTTAATGAATGCCCCGTCATTTACCTCTTGGGTGATTCTCATCAGTCTTCTCAAGATTTATCTCTAATTCCTGGAGACTCCAGGGCAGTCCTGGAGGGTTGGCGACCCTAGCTCTGAAGAGTGGTAGGAATTTAACATCTTCCTGCGCATGGTATTTTTTATCAGTGAGGTCAAGATGCAGCAACCTACAGCCCATGTGGTGGCTCCAGCCCACGAAGAGCTAGTATCTCTTGGAAAGATCAGATCCAGCATAAGGGGGAGCAGGAACCAATTTTAAAGGGCTGTACTAAACTGGCAGTACTAAACTAAAGTTCCCTGTTCAGTGCCCTTGCCACCAGATTTGTCATTTCCTTTGCTATTGCCCATGGTTTTTTTGATCCCTGGTAAGTGCAGGGGGATGCAGAGCAGGAAGCACACTGGAACTGGGGCTGGAGGGTTGGCAGCTCATGGCAGCACCTGGGTCACACACGCAGCCTGCTGCTCTAAAAGGTTGTCAGTCCCTGACCTAGGTCTAGGCACCTCTCTGATTACCAGGAAGGTCTCTGGACTGTGCTTCGTAGGGGCCTAATTCCCTTCTGTATAAGGATCCAACATGCCTAACCCTGTTGGGTTTTTTTGTTTGGTTGGTTTTTTTGGTTGTCCTCCTTGGGGAAGGTGGCTCTTTTCAAGCATGCTGAAACCTAAGTGTAGGGCTCTACGACAATGATGTGGATCTGGTCCTGATCTATAGTTGGTTTTTGTTTGCCACAGAGTAACAGTGCGCATTAAGGCGGTTAGAATGGAACAGCGGATGTGATACAGTCCTGCTTGATTTTACCTTGCACCATGTTGCTTATGTGCAAGTCACTTTAAATGCTAAAAGTTGGATATACGAGTAAATGCCTGGCTGAGATGGAGCTGGAGTGCTTTATTGTCATTTGTAGTGCATAATCAGAGCAAATCCCTTTCGGTAAGTAGAAACACCCACAGGATTCAATTTACAGTTTATATAATCTAGATAAGACTTCAGCCTTTCTGATCTACTGTGAAGATTTTGTGGCACTCTGCTTGTTTATCTATTTACTTGAAAAAACCTGAGAGAATTTTACAAGCTCCTTCTCACAATGCTGGGGGGTGGTGGGTTGGGGAGCAGCTCAGACACTTGAAAATGCTTAGGCTGACATTGGTTGGGGAAGGAGGAGTATATTAACAATTTTAGCATCACTAACTCAATATAAGTGTTGAACAGTTATATCCAGCAGCTTATTATTAAACCAAGTGACAAAAGAGTTGTCATGGAGATGCTGGTTTGTGAAAATCTGACTTAGCAGCTTTTCATTGGCTTTTAAAATTATGCTATGCGGCAATTTTTATTTCCTTACCCCCAAGGCAAGGCCTTCGTGGTGGCAACTCATCACTTTTAAGGATCTGGCCCCTAGAGAGTAAAAGCTCACAACTGTGCACTGTAGATACATTACGGTTATTTCTTTGAAATTAAAACATTAGGTCTTTTCATTGTAAACCGCACCATTTAAGTTTTCTGCATTTTCAGAAGAAACCCCTGAGCTCGTAGGTGCCGATCTTCAATTTTTGCCAAGGGAGCCTAAGCTGATGCCCCCCTGTTGGCACAGCCAGAGCAGAGCCTAGTGGAACCCAAGGGGTGAGGGGCAGACGCAGGCTTCCCACTGGGCTCTGGGCTCCCAGCCCCGCTGCCCTCCCCCCAGGAGTCCCACTCTGGCCATGCTGCCATGGCAAGGCACCCCTGCCTAGCAGACAGCAGCGGGGGTGGCAGCATGGAGTCATGCCCCCCACTGCTATTGGGCAGGCAGGGGGCTCCTTGTCATGGTAGTGCAGCTGGTGCAGGGCTCCCCAGGGGAGACCAGCAGAGAAGGGAGCCTTGAGCCCACAGCAAGCAGCCTGCATCTGCCCCACACAAGTCTGGGGGGCACATGCCCCTTCATGCTCCCCTCCCCGGGGATGCGCACAGCAGCAGGGAGCTACCCCCCAACCTCTGGCCTCTGCATGAGCCACCCATGGCTCTGTCCCGCTTCACTCCATGGTCCAGCCCCTGCCCCACTCCCTCCCTCCCTGTGGGGGCCTTCCTGACCTGACAATTACCTGCAGGCAGCTGAAGGAGCTGCTGTCCACCACTGCCTGGGGCTGTATTCCTAGCTATGTGCATGCGTGTGTGCACACATGTGTACATGACATACCCTGCACTTTGGTCTCCTCAGCCCCTTGCAGGCTGAATCTCTACCAGCCTGTGAGGCGAAACCCCCATATCCTCTATTTTTCCACGGTGAACGGAAAACATGGATCCCTGCATGATCCTGGGAATCCAGGACAATTGCTGCCCTGGAGTCATGCAGCCCAGGACTGGGACTTGATGTTTCCATTTCAGGACTGTCCCACCCACTTAGGGATGGGTGGTCACCCTACCCTCTTTCTGAGGGTCAGGGCCCTCATGCCCCCACGTATTTGGCTCCTATGACTGAGCTAAATATGAAGAGGGCTGTCCCAATAAAACCAAGTGTACAAAATGTTTCACACGGGTTTTTTTCCAAGATGATATCATCACAAAGATAAAAGTTATTGTCCCATAATGTGATTGAATTTTTTTCTTGCACATAATCTCTTCCTGGACATAGTCAACAACAAATTTCTAACAGCATGTAAATTGTGAATGAAAGAAAACCAAGACTTCAGGTCAATAAGGAGCAGCAATGAATCCACAGAGTTATGTGCTGACTGGAGATTACTGGAGTTCTTGTTTAGCAAGCAATGGCCAAATTAAAACAATGCCATGATGGGTGTTAAAAGGACACATTAAAAATTGTCAAATCTTATAAGTAATGTATAATCTGGCCAACAAAATTGAATTTGCTGACTTTTACACAGTCTCTCCATCATCCAAAGCAGAAAACAAATGGCTGTGCAATCTGAATCCTGATGATAAAGATTGTTACACTTTCTGCCAAGTCTAAAAAATCAGAGAATTTGCTAAATAGTTTCTGTATTAAATTTTGGATTTATGAAATAAAATTTAATGACACATCAAAAATGGATGGTGCGTATCCATATCGGTGCATTTGTGTGTGAACCTTACCATCTGAAGCAGAACTGCCATCAAACAGGAAACAGCGCCTAAAGGATAATCCAAGGCATGTGGTCTTGACATACCTCAGACTTAGCTACTGGAAGCTGATGACATTTGAAAATGAGTAGGTAACTTTGGTATACCATCTGGGAAATGCCTCATCAGAAACAGTTGGCAGTTTTTAATGAAAATGCTGTTCATATTAACTAAATGTTAAATATTATTTTGGAGTACCTGGGTGCCCTGCTCATGGGGCAGGTGTTACATGCCACACAAATAGAAAACAAAAGATGGCAGCTGCTTTAAAGAGCTTACAATCTAAATATGAGACAAGACAGCAGAAAGATGGAGACGGACAGGGAGGAGGACATAATAGGTGGAAACAGATGTTGGGTTTGTGCCACCATAAAGATTTGTGTGGTGGCACAAATTGAAACCAAACAGATGTCCATACATTGTCGTGCCACAAATACTGAAATTTATGGCCATGACGTAAGATAGCATTAAACTGGGACACTTTACTGTGGCCCACATCTCTTTGCTTACAATAGAAGACCCCAGGCAATACAAAGCTGCCTGGGCTTTTCAGTCTCCCTGGGGCCAGGACTCCATGGGCCTGAGGGACTCAGTCCTGCACACCCCAGGAAGTCCCAGGTAGGATCAACCCCCTCAAGCCTTGGGACCACCTGCCTCTCTAACTGCTTACCCAGACACATCCATCCAGCTGATTGTGTTCCAGGGATGGGGTGTGTCTGCAAGCAAGGGAAAACCCGAAGTTGTAGAGGTACCCTTGGTTGGCCATCCAGGGAGGCATCTGGGTAAGTGGGGAGAGTCAGGGTTTCAGGGTGCTTCTCTGCAAGCCAGGATTTCCGCGGGTGTGCCTGCAAGCATGGAGAGGAAGGGGATTCTCATAGAGGGGTTCCCCCTCTGTGTTTGAGCCCAAGACCTACACTGCTGATGGAAACATGCACCAACTGAGCACATATTCCCGGCAGCAAGAGTTTCTGCACCCGTCCCCCCAGCTTGTGGGAGCATGCAGGGAAATCCCCTGCAGGGGATTCCTCCATTCCCCAGTGCGGGGTATATCTGCAAGTGGTACCTGTGCTTGCAGCTGTGCCCCAAGTTGAGATGAAGCTACTGGGGACACATATAGACATCCATGGAGTGTGATTAGCTGTGCTTGGACATACTGTGGCACAGATGATCATGCTCTACTGAAGACATCTGTTTCCAGCCAAGTTAGATAATACTGGTCAGGAGGGATAGGCAGTGGTATCAACATATCACAGCTCATTCATGACCATCCTTTTTGTATATACATGATATAACCTGAGTAGGCATGGCCAAAGAGCAAGAGTATGATAGGAATTTACTCAAGGACATTACCACAATATAAATAGTAATTAATAGCCATAATTACAAAGGATGTTTGCTGTCTAGATGACTTCAAGGAAAATATACTAAAATGAAGAAACATCTATAAGTGTAGATATTAACTAATTCTTAATATTTGTTGTTCATATAGTGCTACCAGTAAGTAGTCCGCCACATGTGGGGGAGTGGGGAGTCTTGCTTGCATTTCAGCCAGACACTCATTGCGTGTAGAGTGTCTGTGTGTAAATGTGACAATTTTATACTGTACCTTATACCATCTACCCAGGAAGGCTGAATTGGCAGCTGTGGATCAAAGTGACTTACAGAAGCTTTAGCTCAGCAGGGCAGGCCTATGTCTAGGGCACCTGAGCAGCACCTAGGGCAGTGCCAGCTCCTGCTGTGCCAATTAGAGCAGTGCAATTGGCTTCCTTTATAGCAACAGCTGTTCTGACACCCTCTCACAAAGGTGGCACCTGGGGCTGCTGCCCTGGTTGTTCCTCCTCAGTTACCATACTGCTTCAGCCACACCGCTTGCACCTGGCCACGCACTCTACCCCAGCAGCACAGGTGTCTGTGTGTGTCACTAAAGCACCACTTAGTGATGGAGTAAGTGTCCTATAGTTGTATAAACCACCATTACTAACCAAAATCTCTGATCGTGCGGGATAAACAGCACTACTGTGCCTCAGGTCTCACAGTCTATGTTTGGACTTGCTTTACCTGGCCTCTGTTTCATTTATCCCCATCTTTTTCTTTCATTTCTGTCCAATCCCAGCACCAATTCTATTTTCAGTCTTTTTTCCTTCTGTTCTTTTTGTGTTTATAATTCCCATACCATTCTCACTTCTCCTTATGTCTCTCTCCTTTTACTTTCCTTGATGGCAGAATCTCAGTTCCTCTTATTCTTTTCTCTTTGTCTCTATTTTCTATTGCATATCCCTTTGCTCTCTGTTCCATTAAACAGACCAGATTGCAGCCGCCCTTCCATTTCTTTTGAAAGTGTAGCCCAAGGAGACAATAAGGTCCCAGAGGTAATGGGACTTGTCCTCTTTGATCAAGACAGAGTAGTGGGATACCAGAACTTGCACCTCAATATTAATAATAAAAGCAGTAGCTGACCAGATTGCAGAGTTCTGCTGCTTTTGTCCCAGGGGTGGCTCCTGGCCATCCCAGCCTTGTGCATGATAGATGTGACATGAATGTTTGCGGTCCTCTTCAGTTTATTACTGCTTGCTCACTTTTTGATGGCAGTTTTGATGCCCTTGTTCTTGATGCCTTGAATTTTAAACAGCTGCAGACCCTTCTTGGAAGAAATTGTGTAAAATTGTATTGATTTATTTTTGGTACTCAGCTAAAAATTGTACTTTGTGTACATTTTCTTCCATATCTTTTGGTTTTTTGAAGACCTTAATGGATCTGTAAAAGATGAAACAAAATGACCCTTGAAATGAGGTCAATGGAATTCTGCTATTAAAATGAAAGGAAACAGCATTTTCATTCTCTCGATAGCAGTCAGTACTACTCTTATACTCATTTTTTTTCCTCATGAAAATGTCAGGGGTCTTATTTTTCATTGTTTTTAATGGATGCATTACATTCTGCTTAGTAAAACATTTACAATTTCCCATAAAATCTAAGTTACTCTATTTTAAAATAAACATAAAACAGTCAGGTCACAGCCCTGGAAGTGAATGAAAACTGACATCTCAGTTAATTCCCATAGACGCAGCCAAGCATCTGTTCACTTCATGAAATACTGCTCTGAAGTGTTGCTCAACAGCCTGTGAGGAGTTGACAATGACTTGTGGCACAAAAACTTGCTATTTTTTATTTTTAAGAAGAGCTAATTTTGTTTATTTGAGGGAATAGTGATGCATTATTTTTCTATTATTAGGCAATCGCATGAAGTATGACTTGAGATGAGAGGTAAATATTCCTTGAGCCAAAAAATAGAACCCTGCCCTCCTCCACCATAGGGGATTAACTTTCAGTCATGGAGAAACTTAATCAAATGTGAAAACCAGACATGGGCAGCTGTAACATACAAAGGTCTCAGTAAAAATTTTTTCTGAGATACTTAGGTTTATTCTATTCTTGGTAATTCAGCCATCATTGGGTGTGTCTATAAGTGCAACTAGTGTGCCTGGATAGACTCTGGCACAGTTTGCATTTTCACCATTTGCACATGTGCTTAGGACCACAGCACATTGAGCCAAGGCAAAGCAGCCCTAGCTGGCAGGAGGCCCTGGTGGCTACCCTGCCAGCCAGGGCTGCTTTGACCCAGCTCAGTGTGCTTTGTCGGGGCTGGCTGGGACACGAGGGTGCTACAGTGTGGAGGTAGGTGGCAGGCAGCCCCTGCACTGAATCACCCTTGTGCCCCAGCTAAACCTGTCAGTGTCTACACATGCATTGTGGCAGAGTAAGTAACTCAGCTGTAGGATAGTATTTGTGTGTGGCAGTACTATCCTATGGCAGAATTAATTAGTTTACTCCACCCTAATAGCACTGCACTTATAGACAATGTTTTACTGTTGAATTAATTAGGCAATGCTGCAGTAAATGTCTTGTGTAGATGCACCCAGTGTGTGGTATATAAACACCTTCCAGACTTAAATAAGTATAAAGTGACTTAAGATGGTCAAGTAAAGGGTGGGGGTGGGGTGGTTGGTTCCTTTGGTTCCCTCTCTCTCCTCCCATCCAGCCCCCTCCATCACTGGCGACACATAGGGGGTGCACGTACACCCCTTGAGCTTGGCTGACGCTGCTGGTGGTGCCTGTGGGTAGTTGCTGCTTCCCTCCTCCCCCCACCACTGGTGCCATCAGCAGGAGGTCACCAATCACCACTGGCCACCACCCTCCTGGCCTTGCCACCAACACTGCCGTGGCTGCCTGCAGGAGCTCCCCACTCGCTGCTGTCACGCCCCCACTGCCAATGCCACCACCGCCTGTGGGCAGTCACCATGCCCCCTGAGCCTCAGGAGGCACATGATGTTCATGCCCTCCATTTTAGTACCTAGGAAGAGTCTGTTACAGGAGTTAAGAATGCACAAAAAGGCAAATGAATTTGGAATTTCTGTGTAGGAAAGCAGGGTCAAAGAAGTGAATTCCCTATGTGAACCTGAAAATGATGAGATGTATAGGCATTGTTAATGCCTGAGGGTACAAACTTCACATACTGAGGTTAATGGTTGAGAAAAGTGTCTCTAGTGCACAAGAGCAGAAGCACTAAAGGCCCAGCCTGTGGGCCAGATCTGGGTCATGAAGCTATGCCATTGGGTCTGTAGAGATCCCCATGGATTCAGAAAATTTGATGATGGGGGAGCCCCAACCGCTACTCCCCTACTACCAAATTTCCAGATCTGTGGAGAGTCCTGTGGGCAGGATAGCTCACTAGATTGGTGGAGTGAAGGTGGCCTGAGGGCCCAATCTAGGCACACTGAGCTGGTTGGAGGTGATAGTACAGGGCCTGATCCATCATGCAAGGTTGATGAAGGCAGCATTGAGCCCTGATCTGATGGCACAGGGCTAAGTGAAGCAGCAGGGGGCCTTGATCCAGAAGCACTGATTCCAGGGAGGCATCACAGGGCCCTGATCTGGTCAGATGGGGCCAAGCAGAGGAAACATGAGACCAACCCTGCAGATGGGTCCTTTCCCACTCATTCAGCCTATGGCACCAAAAAGCTGAGCACCACTGCATAAGAGCATTGCCCTTAAGACAGAGATCCACAGTTCCTGCAGTGCAACCTATGTAGGTTGCACAGGCTGACACTTGGGCCAGCACCACTGTAGTGACCTTCACATTAAAGAAAAAAAATCTCAGTGTTCAAAAAGGACTGAGAGAAGTGAGTAAGGTCTAGGACAGGATTTGCAGTGGCCTTTGTTACTGAAAAAGTGTCCCGGTGCATTCTGCATTACTTGTAGCTTCTTCAGTCTTCAGGTTTATAAAATCTTACTGGAGATAAACAGTGCTTGAGATGAAAAGTTGTGATATAAAATTTTGTGAAAGTCTACTGTCTACACAGTCCTTCTCTCGGGTTTGGTTCCCCATCAGCAAACAAAGTAAACCTCACTCCTACTTGGGCACCTAGAGATTAGAAGTTGGTCTGAGCAGACAGATGGAAGCACAGTCCTGAATACATTCCCTGTTACTGTGCTTAGGCTCTTGTCTTAGGAGAGCCCAAGTGGTTTGTTGCAAGGGACATGATGTGTTCAGGTCCACTCTAGTTACTTGAGACCACTCCTAAATTGTCTAGTCTAATCGCTTGTCCCTGGTGTAGCCAAGCATGAGGGATTTATTTTACCAGCAACAGACCAGGGTTGGAAGAAAAGCTGTACAGACATGGCCTTAGAGAGGTATATTTATAATACTGCAGTAAAAACCATCATAAATGTTCCTCCTTTTGCTGTAGCTGAACCTCCAGCTTGCTTGGGTTTAATTCAGTCAAGTAGTGATCAACCTATACTAGAGTATCTCCCTTGACTTCAATGTGAAGCAGACTATAGACAAGTCTATTGGAAATCCGAGACTAAAATCACCATAGGCCTCAAAAATCTTGTTAAATCCTTTGAGGCATAGAAGGAACAGGCAGAACCTCTTGTAACATGTATATTATAGTTTTCCTCGTTGGCTAGGGGATGCTTAATTTCTGTGCTGGTGTATCTGCAGAAAATCCCAGAAGCTTTAAACCTGGACAACGAGTTAGAATCATAGACTTATAGAAAAGTAGGGGATCATTTAACCCAATCCTTGCTAAGGAACTATCATCCCTTTCTAGATCATCTTAGAAAAGTTAGCATGAGGTTTTTTTGTTTTGTTTTCATTTCTAGTTTTTATTTACAATCTAGAAAGCCCATGCTCTTTAGCAGATCTGCTGAGTCTCAAACATACAGGCAAAGGAATCCTTCTGACTCTGCTGCAATTAGGATTATATTTAAACAGTTTTTCTCCCAAGGTCCTCAGGAGATAAATTATGTCTAAATATCCTTAGGGTAGTGCAGGTCAATTCTCACAGTCTTTCTCTGGAATACCATCCTTTTTTAGAAGAATCTCTAAAACTTCTTGTCATTTAGATGTATATCCTGGGGAAGGCTTTGCTTGGATACATTATTTCAAGAAAATCCGATACATTTATTGTAACTTTTAAGTCTGTCAAACAAGTTATGCAAATAAGTTGTCACTTCAGGCAAAAGTGTGGCGGTTTGAATTTTAGAAATTACCATGGGATTTGAGGACTGAATATGGAGATTATCCATTTTTTGGAGTGTCACTATTTTGTACCAATCTTAGTTTGGTAACATAATTCAGCAGTGTATTTGACCTTCCATTAGGATTAAATTAACTTCTATGCATATATCAGTAAAGATAATATTTAATTTTCTGCTTGAGTTCAGAATCCTAAGAATGGGCCATTTGTCTAGAACAAAATACAATATACAGTACTGTTCCCTCAAGCGGGAGTTTATCTTATTTCTGTTAGGCATCAGCTTCTGGAGGTTAGAATGTGAATCAACACCACTTCTGTGTAAGAAGTATCAAGATGCCCACTGTGTCATTCATTTTCTTCCCACGATGCTTACCTACCTCCCAAAGGTGTTGTGAGGTTTAACTAACTAATATTAAAATGGTCTGTGAAGCTGCAATACCAGTATGCAGTAGTATTATAGAAACAGTTCTTATTCACACTTTAAATTAGCAGTCTGGAGAAAATCCATGAGTTCTAACTAATCCTCTTTAGAAATGGAAATATTAAGTGTCTTAATTTAATAATCTTTAGTAAATAGTAATCTTCATGCTACACTAAAATCAATATAATGTTTATGTATTTTCTATAATCTTCTGGAAAAAAAAACATATTTTTATTAATAGTATTCAGAAGTGTAGGATTAGGGCAGATTTTTGTGGGCATTCTCAGGAAGACCAAGTAGCAGGTCTTTCTTATTCCTTTTTAGAAAACATGGAATGTTTTCTTTGCTGATTGTCAATCTCTTCACTTACACTTTGTAAATACTTTGCTTTCTGAGTATATTTCAAATGTAGGTACAACATTTGCTTAGAGAATAATAATATAATCAAATCCAAAGTGTGGACAGTTGCAATACTTTGTGTAAGCAAACCAGTGATTGAAAATCACCCTTTGGAATATGATTTAAGCCAGTAACCAGCTTAGCTGCATTAGACAATTATTTGTAGAAAAAACTGAGCATAATTGAAATTAAATGAAACTCAGCAGGAATATGAATATTGTATCAAAGGAGTAAGGCCAGCTATGGATTTTTTGCCATGTAGTTCCACATCCACTTTGGACTCATTCATATTCGAGAAAATTATTCTGGCACGCATCCAGGAGGGGCCAGCAGGGAACGGCATGCTCAGGGGCAACCAGCACAGGTTCAT